>NC_092333.1:245220000-246445000 GCF_046630445.1 Rutidosis leptorrhynchoides
TCGAATGATGTTATGAACATCATTACTACCTCAAGTTTAGTAGGTAAACCTACTGGAAGTGACAAGAAATGATCTAGCTTCAAAGGATCTTGGATGGCTTGAAAGTTCTTGAAGTAGGATCATGACACAAAAACTAGTTCAAGTAAGATTTTTACTCGAATTAAGATAGTTTATAGTTATAGAAATTGAATCAAAGTTTGAATATGAATATTACCTTGAATAATAAAGATAATCTACTGTATATAACAAAGGTTTCTTGATCTTAGATGATTACTTGGAATGGATTAGAAAGCTTGGAAGTAAATTAGTAAACTTGAAGGGATTTTTGAAGTGTTCTTGAAGTGTTCTTCCTATGATGATTATAGCTTGATTCTTGAAGTGATTTTTGATGAAGATGATGATTAACTACTGGAAAAATACGTTCATAATAGTGTGTGTGTGTGTGTTGAGAGAGAATTAGAAAGAGAATTGGAAGTGAAATGGAGTGAATGATGAGTGGTAATTGGTGAGTGGTGAGTGGGGTTAAAAGGATTTCTAGTTAGTTGACTAGCTCATGGTAGAAGTTAAAATTGATTAGTCATGCATGACATAATCAAGAGTGGAATCCCATGCTAGTTCCTATTGGTATATACCCATAGTAAGTACGTTTTGAAGCTGTGTATAATACGGGTAAGAATACGACTAGAATTATTGATGAAAGAAAAGAATGGGAAAGTAACTGTAACCATTTTCGTTAAGTATGAGTGTTTTGATATATGTATTGAAGTCTTCCAAAAGTATTTTAATACATCTAAATACACTACATGTATATACATTTTAACTGAGTCGTTAAGTCATCGTTAGTCGTTACATGTAAGTGTTGTTTTGAAACCTTTAAGTTAACGATCTCAATTAATGTTGTTAACCCATTGTTTATTATATCTAATGAGATGTTAAATTATTATATTATCATGATATTATGATATATTAATATATCTTAATATGATATATATACATTTAAATGTCGTTACAACGATAATCGTTACATATATGTCTCGTTTCGAAATCCTTAAGTTAGTAGTCTTGTTTATATGTATATAACTCATTGTTAATATACTTATGGAGATACTTACTTATCATAATCTCATGTTAACCATATGTATATCCATATATATATCGTCATGTCGTTTTTACAAGTTTTAACGTTCGTGAATCGCCGGTCAACTTGGGTGGTCAATTGTCTATATGAAACATATTTCAATTAATCAAGTCTTAACAAGTTTGATTGCTTAACATGTTGGAAATATTTAATCATGTAAATATCAATCTCAATTAATATATATAAACATGGAAAAGTTCAGGTCACTACAGTACCTACCCGTTAAATAAATTTCGTCCCGAAATTTTAAGCTGTTGAAGGTGTTGACGAATCTTCTGGAAATAGATGAGGGTATTTCTTCTTCATCTGATCTTCACGCTCCCAGGTGAACTCGGGTCCTCTACGAGCATTCCATCGAACCTTAACAATTGGTATCTTGTTTTGCTTAAGTCTTTTAACCTCACGATCCATTATTTCGACGGGTTCTTCGATGAATTGGAGTTTTTCGTTGATTTGGATTTCATCTAACGGAATAGTGAGATCTTCTTTAGCAAAACATTTCTTCAAATTCGAGACGTGGAAAGTGTTATGTACAGCCGCGAGTTGTTGAGGTAACTCAAGTCGGTAAGCTACTGGTCCGACATGATCAATAATCTTGAATGGTCCAATATACCTTGGATTTAATTTCCCTCGTTTACCAAATCGAACAACGCCTTTCCAAGGTGCAACTTTAAGCATGACCATCTCTCCAATTTCAAATTCTATATCTTTTCTTTTAATGTCAGCGTAGCTCTTTTGTCGACTTTGGGCGGTTTTCAACCGTTGTTGAATTTGGATGATCTTCTCGGTAGTTTCTTGTATAATCTCTGGACCCGTAATCTGTCTATCCCCCACTTCACTCCAACAAATTGGAGACCTGCACTTCCTACCATAAAGTGCTTCAAATGGCGCCATCTCAATGCTTGAATGGTAGTTGTTGTTGTAGGAAAATTCTGCTAACGGTAGATGTCGATCCCAACTGTTTCTGAAATCAATAACACATGCTTGTAGTATGTCTTCAAGTGTTTGTATCATCCTTTGGCTCTGCCCATCAGTTTGTGGATGATAGGCAGTACACATGTCTAGACGAGTTCCTAATGCTTGCTGTAATGTCTGCCAGAATCTTGAAATAAATCTGCCATCCCTATCAGAGATAATAGAGATTGGTATTCCATGTCTGGAGATGACTTCCTTCAAATACAGTCGTGCTAACTTCTCCATCTTGTCATCTTCTCTTATTGGCAGGAAGTGTGCTGATTTGGTGAGACGATCAACTATTACCCAAATAGTATCAAAACCACTTGCAGTCCTTGGCAATTTAGTGATGAAATCCATGGTAATGTTTTCCCATTTCCATTCCGGGATTTCGGGTTGTTGAAGTAGACCTGATGGTTTCTGATGCTCAGCTTTGACCTTAGAACACGTCAAACATTCTCCTACGTATTTAGCAACATCGGATTTCATACCCGGCCACCAAAAATGTTTCTTGAGATCCTTGTACATCTTCCCCGTTCCAGGATGTATTGAGTATCTGGTTTTATGAGCTTCTCTAAGTACCATTTCTCTCATATCTCCAAATTTTGGTACCCAAATCCTTTCAGCCCTATACCGGGTTCCGTCTTCCCGAATATTAAGATGCTTCTCTGATCCTTTGGGTATTTCATCCTTTAAATTTCCCTCTTTTAAAGCTCCTTGTTGCGCCTCCTTTATTTGAGTAGTAAGATTATTATGAATCATTATATTCATAGATTTTACTCGAATGGGTTCTCTGTCCTTCCTGCTCAAGGCATCGGCTACCACATTTGCCTTCCCCGGGTGGTAACGAATCTCAAAGTCGTAATCATTCAATAATTCAATCCACCTACGCTGCCTCATATTCAGTTGTTTCTGATTAAATATGTGTTGAAGACTTTTGTGGTCGGTATATATAATACTTTTGACCCCATATAAGTAGTGCCTCCAAGTCTTTAATGCAAAAACAACCGCGCCTAATTCCAAATCATGCGTCGTATAATTTTGTTCGTGAATCTTCAATTGTCTAAACGCATAAGCAATCACCTTCGTTCGTTGCATTAATACACAACCGAGACCTTGCTTTGATGCGTCACAATAAATCACAAAATCATCATTCCCTTCAGGCAATGACAATATAGGTGCCGTAGTTAGCTTTTTCTTCAATAACTGAAATGCTTTCTCTTGTTCATCATTCCATTCAATTTTCTTCCCTTTATGCGTTAATGCAGTCAAGGGTTTTGCTATTCTGGAAAAGTCTTGGATGAACCTTCTGTAGTAACCAGCTAGTCCTAAAAACTGGCGTATGTGTTTCGGAGTTTTTGGGGTTTCCCACTTTTCAACAGTTTCTATCTTTGCCGGATCCACCTTAATACCTTCTTTGTTCACTATGTGACCGAGGAATTGAACTTCTTCCAACCAAAATGCACACTTTAAAAACTTAGCGTACAATTCTTCCTTCCTCAATACTTCTAACACCTTTCTCAAATGTTCACCGTGTTCTTGGTCATTCTTTGAGTAAATAAGTATGTCATCAATGAAAACAGTGACAAACTTGTCAAGGTATGGTCCACACACTCGGTTCATAAGGTCCATGAACACAGCTGGTGCATTAGTTAAACCAAATGGCATGACCATAAACTCGTAATGACCGTAACGTGTTCTGAAAGCAGTCTTTGGAATATCATCTTCTTTCACCCGCATTTGATGATACCCGGAACGTAAGTCAATCTTTGAATAAACAGACGAGCCTTGTAGTTGATCAAATAAGTCATCGATTCTCGGTAGTGGGTAGCGGTTCTTGATGGTAAGTTTGTTCAACTATCGGTAGTCGATACACAACCTGAATGTACCATCTTTCTTCTTGACAAATAAAACAGGAGCTCCCCACGGTGATGTGCTTGGTCGAATGAAACCATGCTCTAAAAGTTCTTGTAATTGGCTTTGCAGTTCTTTCATCTCGCTGGGTGCGAGTCTGTAAGGAGCACGAGCTATTGGTGCAGCTCCTGGCACAAGATCTATTTGAAATTCAACGGATCGATGTGGGGGTAATCCCGGTAATTCTTTCAGAAATACATCGGGAAATTCTTTTGCGACGGGAACATCATTGATGCTCTTTTCTTCAGTTTGTACTTTCTCGACGTGTGCTAGAACAGCATAGCAACCTTTTCTTATTAGTTTTTGTGCCTTCAAATTACTAATAAGATGTAGCTTCGTGTTGCCCTTTTCTCCGTACACCATTAAGGGTTTTCCTTTTTCTCGTATAATGCGAATTGCATTTTTGTAACAAACGATCTCTGCTTTCACTTCTTTCAATCAGTCCATACCGATTATCACATCAAAACTCCCTAACTCTACTGGTATCAAGTCAATCTTAAATGTTTCGCTAACCAGTTTAATTTCTCGATTCCGACATATATTATCTGCTGAAATTAATTTACCATTTGCTAATTCGAGTAAAAATTTACTATCCAAAGGCGTCAATGGACAACTTAATTTAGCACAAAAATCTCTACTCATATAGCTTCTATCTGCACCCGAATCAAATAAAACGTAAGCAGATTTATTATCAATAAGAAATGTACCCGTAACAAGCTCCGGGTCATCTTGTGCCTCTGTCGCATTAATATTGAAAACTCTTCCGCGGCCTTGTCCATTTGTGTTCTCCTGGTTCGGGCAATTTCTAATAATGTGGCCCGGTTTTCCACATTTATAACAAACTACATTGGCATAACTTGCTCTGACACTACTTGCTCTGCCATTACTCGTTCCGACACCATTTGTTCCTTTCATTCTATTAACCCCTGGTCCATAGACCTCACACTTCGTCGCGCTATGACCATTTCTTTTACACTTGTTGCAAAATTTGGTGCAGAACCCCGAGTGATACTTTTCACACCTTTGGCATAGCTGCTTCTGATTGTTGTTGTTGTTGCGGTTATTATTGTTGTTGGAATGGTTGTTGTAGTTGCTGCTGTTGTTGTTGTTGTTGTTGTTGTTGGGCCGTTTGTTGTAGTTGCGATTGATGTTGCGATTGTTGGGATAATTGTTGCGATTATTGTTGTAATTGCTGTT
The DNA here is from genome assembly GCF_046630445.1 of Rutidosis leptorrhynchoides. Taxonomy (NCBI): domain Eukaryota; kingdom Viridiplantae; phylum Streptophyta; class Magnoliopsida; order Asterales; family Asteraceae; genus Rutidosis; species Rutidosis leptorrhynchoides. The sequence continues at coordinate 245,225,204 of NC_092333.1, forward strand.
GTTGTTGTATTGGTGATTCTTATCACCGTTTTCCTCCCACTTTCTTTTGACTTGCTTCACATTGGCCTCTTCAGCAGTCTGTTCTTTAATTCTTTCTTCAATCTGGTTCACTAGTTTGTGAGCCATTCTACATGCCTGTTGTATGGAGGCGGGCTCGTGTGAACTTATATCTTCTTGGATTCTTTCCGGTAATCCTTTCACAACCGCGTCGATCTTCTCTTCCTCATCTTCGAATGCTCCCGGACACAATAGGCACAATTCTGTGAATCGTCTTTCGTACGTGGTAATATCAAATCCTTGGGTTCGTAACCCTCTAAGTTCTGTCTTGAGCTTATTGACCTCGGTTCTGGGACGGTATTTCTCGTTCATCAAGTGCTTGAATGCTGACCACGGCAGTGCGTACGCATCGTCTTGTCCCACTTGCTCTAGATAGGTATTCCACCATGTTAACGCAGAACCTGTGAAGGTATGCGTAGCGTACTTCACTTTGTCCTCTTCAGTACACTTACTTATGGAAAACACCGATTCGACCTTCTCGGTCCACCGTTTCAATCCGATCGGTCTTTCGGTTCCATCAAATTCCAAAGGTTTGCAGGCAGTGAATTCTTTGTAGGTGCATCCTACACGATTTCCTGTACTGCTAGATCCAAGGTTATTGTTGGTATGTAGCGCAGCCTGTACTGCGGCTATGTTTGAAGCTAGAAAAGTACGGAATTCCTCTTCATTCATATTCACGGTGTGTCGAGTAGTCGGTGCCATTTCCTTCAAAATAGTTAAATGGAACAAGTTAATCATACAGAATATTAAGAGTAGTTAATAGTATTTCGTAGCATAATATGAACTCATTTATAAAAGCTTTTTCTTCATATTAGCGTTTTATAAGTTTAAATTCGGGTAGTACCTACCCGTTAAGTTCATACTTAGTAGCTAATATACAATTCAACTACTACAATTCTATATGAAAAACTGATTATAATAATATTTCGCGTTCAAACTTTTACACAATATTTTACAAACTTACAATACCGCTTATTTTACATATAGCATGAAATATAGCACACAATAAATTTGATACAAGATGGTTGTGAAGATAATTCTAGCTAGTACACAAGTCGTTCAGCAAAGGCAATAAAGACACGTAATTCATACGTCCAGAAACAAGTCATGCATTCTGGTTTTACTAGGATTACTTCCCATCCTTGGTCTTGTGGAACATAACCGTTATGGCCGTTGATAAGACATCGTGTTGTAACGTCGTCAAAGGGACGAGGGTTACGTAATGTCCAATAGTCCCGTAACAATCTAAAAACCTCATTTCTTACCCCAATTACCGACTCCGTCACTTGTGGGAACGTTTTGTTTAATAGTTGTAGCCCGATGTTCTTGTTCTCACTTTGGTGAGAAGCGAACATTACTAATCCGTAAGCATAACATGCTTCTTTTTGTTGCATGTTAGCCGCTTTTTCTAAATCACGAAGTCCAATATTCGGATATATTGAGTCAAAATAATTTCTTAACCCATTGCGTAAAATAGCATTTGGGTTCCCCGCAATATATGCGTCAAAGTAAACACATCGTAACTTATGGATTTCCCAATGTGATATCCCCCATCTTTCGAAGGAAAGCCTTTTATAAACCAAGGCATTCTTGGAACGTTCTTCGAATGTCTTACAAACTGATCTCGCCTTAAATAGTTGTGCCGAAGAATTCTGACCGACTCTAGACAAGATTTCATCAATCATGTCTCCGGGTAGGTCTCTTAAAATATTGGGTTGTCTATCCATTTTGTGTTTTTATACTGTAAAATAGACAAGAGTTAGATTCATAAAAAAAAATACTTATTAATACAAGCAATTTTTACATATATCATAAAGCATAAGCACACTATATTACATATATTACACCACACGAATACAACTATCTTATTCCGACTCGCTTGTTTCTTCTTCTTCTTCGGTTTTGGTTCGTTTTGCCAAGTTTTTAGGGATATATGATGTTCCCCTAATACGAGCCGTCGTTATCCACATTGGTTTAGAAAAACCTGGTGGTTTAGAGGTTCCCGGGTTATTGTTACAACTTAAGGACTTCGGGGGTTGACGATACATATAAAGTTCATCGGGGTTGGAATTCGATTTCTTTATTTTTATGCCCTTTCCCTTATTATTTTCTTTTGCCTTTTTAAATTCAGTTGGGGTAATTTCTATAACATCATCGGAATTCTCGTCGGAATCCGATTCATCGGAGAATTGGTAATCCTCCCAATATTTTGCTTCCTTGGCGGAAACACCATTGACCATAATTAACCTTGGTCGGTTGGTTGAGGATTTTATTTTACTTAACCATTTTATTATTTCCCCCACCGGTTCTATTTCTTCATCCGGTTCCGATTCTTCTTCCGGTTCCGATTCTTCTTCTGGTTCCGACTCTTCTTCCGGTTCCTCTTCGGGAACTTGTGAATCAATCCACGAATCATTCCAATTTACATTTGACTCTTCATTATTATTAGATAAGTCAATGGGACTTGTTCTAGAGGTAGACATCTATCACATAATATCAAACGCGTTAAGAGATTAATATATCACATAATATTCACATGTTAAAAATATATAGTTTCCAACAAAATTTGTTAAGCAATCATTTTTCAAGTAAACACGGTCGAAGTCCAGACTCACTAATGCATCCTAACAAACTCGATAAGACACACTAATGCAAAATTCTAGTTCTCTAAGACCAATGCTCGGATACCAACTGAAATGTCCAGTTCTTATTGATTAAAAATGTTCCATATTAATTGATTTCGTTGCGAGGTTTTGACCTCTATATGAGACGTTTTTCAAAGACTGCATTTCATTTTAAAACAAACCATAACCTTTATTTCATCAATAAAGGTTTAAAAAGCTTTACGTAGATTATCAAATAATGATAATCTAAAATATCCTGTTTACACACGACCATTACATAATGGTTTACAATACAAATATGTTACAACAAAATAAGTTTCTTGAATGCAGTTTTTCCACAATATCATACAAGCATGGACTCCAAATCTCGTCCTTATTTAAGTATGCAACAGCGGAAGCTCTTAATAATTACCTGAGAATAAACATGCTTAAAACTTCAACAAAAATGTTGGTGAGTTATAGGTTTAACCTATATATATCAAATCATAATAATAGACCACAAGATTTCATATTTCAATACACATTCCATACATAGAGATAAAAATCATTCATATGGTGAACACCTGGTAACCGACATTAACAAGATGCATATTTAAGAATATCCCCATCATTCCGGGACACCCTTCGGATATGATATAAATTTCGAAGTACTAAAGCATCCGGTACTTTGGATGGGGTTTGTTAGGCCCAATAGATCTATCTTTAGGATTCGCGTCAATTAGGGTGTCTGTTCCCTAATTCTTAGATTACCAGACTTAATAAAAGGGGCATATTCGATTTTGATAATTCAACCATAGAATGTAGTTTCACGTACTTGTGTCTATTTTGTAAATCATTTATAAAACCTGCATATATTCTCATCCCAAAAATATTAGATTTTAAAAGTGGGACTATAACTCACTTTCACAGATTTTTACTTCGTCGAGAAGTAAGACTTGGCCACTGTTGATTCACGAACCTATAACAATATATACATATATATTAAAGTATGTTCAAAATATATTTACAACACTTTTAATATATTTTGATGTTTTAAGTTTATTAAGTCAGCTGTCCTCGTTAGTAACCTACAACTAGTTGTCCACAGTTAGATGTACAGAAATAAATCGATAAATATTATCTTGAATCAATCTATGACCCAGTGTATACGTATCTCAGTATTGATCACAACTCAAACTATATATATTTTGGAATCAACCTCAACCCTGTATAGCTAACTCCAACATTCACATATAGAGTGTCTATGGTTGTTCCGAAATATATATAGATGTGTCGACATGATAGGTCGAAACATTGTATACGTGTCTATGGTATCTCAAGATTACATAATATACAATACAAGTTGATTAAGTTATGGTTGGAATAGATTTGTTACCAATTTTCACGTAGCTAAAATGAGAAAAATTATCCAATCTTGCTTTACCCATAACTTCTTCATTTTAAATCCGTTTTGAGTGAATCAAATTGCTATGGTTTCATATTGAACTCTATTTTGTAAATCTAAACAGAAGAAGTATAGGTTTATAGTCAGAAAAATAAGTTACAAGTCGTTTTTGTAAAGGTAGTCATTTCAGTCGAAAGAACGACGTCTAGATGACCATTTTAGAAAACATACTTCCACTTTGAGTTTAACCATAATTTTTGGATATAGTTTCATGTTCATAATAAAAATCATTTTCTCAGAATAACAACTTTTAAATCAAAGTTTATCATAGTTTTTAATTAACTAACCCAAAACAGCCCGCGGTGTTACTACGACGGCGTAAATCCGGTTTTACGGTGTTTTTCGTGTTTCCATGTTTTAAATCATTAAGTTAGCATATCATATAGATATAGAACATGTGTTTAGTTAATTTTAAAGGTCAAGTTAGAAGGATTAACTTTTGTTTGCGAACAAGTTTAGAATTAACTAAACTATGTTCTAGTGATTACGAGTTTAAACCTTCGAATAAGATAGTTTTATATATATGAATCGAATGATGTTATGAACATCATTACTACCTCAATTTTAGTAGGTAAACCTACTGGAAGTGACAAGAAATGATCTAGCTTCAAAGGATCTTGGATGGCTTGAAAGTTCTTGAAGTAGGATCATGACACAAAAACTAGTTCAAGTAAGATTTTTACTCGAATTAAGATAGTTTATAGTTATAGAAATTGAATCAAAGTTTGAATATGAATATTACCTTGAATAAGAAAGATAACCTACTGTATATAACAAAGGTTTCTTGATCTTATATGATTACTTGGAATGGATTAGAAAGCTTGGAAGTAAATTAGTAAACTTGAAGGGATTTTTGAAGTGTTCTTGAAGTGTTCTTCCTATGATGATTATAGCTTGATTCCTGAAGTGATTTTTGATGAAGATGATGATTAACTACTGTAAAAATACGTTCATAATAGTGTGTGTGTGTGTGTGTTGAGAGAGAATTAGAAAGAGAATTGGAAGTGAAATGGAGTGAATGATGAGTGGTAATTGGTGAGTAGTGAGTGGGGTTAAAAGGAGTTCTAGTTAGTTGACTAGCTCATGGTAGAAGTTAAAATTGATTAGTCATACATGACATAATCAAGAGTGGAATCCCATGCTAGTTCCTATTGGTATATACCCATAGTAAGTACGTTTTGAAGCTGTGTATAATACGGGTAAGAATACGACTAGAATTCTTGATGAAAGAAAAGAATGGGAAAGTAACTGTAACCATTTTCGTTAAGTATGAGTGTTTTGATATATGTATTGAAGTCTTCCAAAAGTATTTTAATACATCTAAATACACTACATGTATATACATTTTAACTGAGTCGTTAAGTCATCGTTAGTCGTTACATGTAAGTGTTGTTTTGAAACCTTTAAGTTAACGATCTCAATTAATGTTGTTAACCCATTGTTTATTATATCTAATGAGATGTTAAATTATTATATTATCATGATATTATGATATATTAATATATCTTAATATGATATATATACATTTAAATGTCGTTACAACGATAATCGTTACATATATGTCTCGTTTCGAAATCCTTAAGTTAGTAGTCTTGTTTATATGTATATAACTCATTGTTAATATACTTATGGAGATACTTACTTATCATAATCTCATGTTAACCATATGTATATCCATATATATATATCGTCATGTCGTTTTTACAAGTTTTAACGTTCGTGAATCGCCGGTCAACTTGGGTGGTCAATTGTCTATATGAAACATATTTCAATTAATCAAGTCTTAACAAGTTTGATTGCTTAACATGTTGGAAACATTTAATCATGTAAATATCAATCTCAATTAATATATATAAACATGGAAAAGTTCGGGTCACTACAGTACCTACCCGTTAAATAAATTTCGTCCCGAAATTTTAAGCTGTTGAAGGTGTTGACGAATCTTCTGGAAATAGATGAGGGTATTTCTTCTTCATCTGATCTTCACGCTCCCAGGTGAACTCGGGTCCTCTACGAGCATTCCATCGAACCTTAACAATTGGTATCTTGTTTTGCTTAAGTCTTTTAACCTCACGATCCATTATTTCGACGGGTTCTTCGATGAATTGGAGTTTTTCGTTGATTTGGATTTCATCTAACGGAATAGTGAGATCTTCTTTAGCAAAACATTTCTTCAAATTCGAGACGTGGAAAGTGTTATGTACAGCCGCGAGTTGTTGAGGTAACTCAAGTCGGTAAGCTACTGGTCCGACATGATCAATAATCTTGAATGGTCCAATATACCTTGGATTTAATTTCCCTCGTTTACCAAATCGAACAACGCCTTTCCAAGGTGCAACTTTAAGCATGACCATCTCTCCAATTTCAAATTCTATATCTTTTCTTTTAATGTCAGCGTAGCTCTTTTGTCGACTTTGGGCGGTTTTCAACCGTTGTTGAATTTGGATGATCTTCTCGGTAGTTTCTTGTATAATCTCCGGACCCGTAATCTGTCTATCCCCCACTTCACTCCAACAAATTGGAGACCTGCACTTTCTACCATAAAGTGCTTCAAATGGCGCCATCTCAATGCTTGAATGGTAGCTGTTGTTGTAGGAAAATTCTGCTAACGGTAGATGTCGATCCCAACTATTTCTGAAATCAATAACACATGCTCGTAGCATGTCTTCAAGTGTTTGTATCGTCCTTTCGCTCTGCCCATCAGTTTGTGGATGATAGGCAGTACACATGTCTAGACGAGTTCCTAATGCTTGCTGTAATGTCTGCCAGAATCTTGAAATAAATCTGCCATCCCTATCAGAGATAATAGAGATTGGTATTCCATTTCTGGAGACGACTTCCTTCAAATACAGTCGTGCTAACTTCTCCATCTTGTCATCTTCTATTATTGGCAGGAAGTGTGCTGATTTGGTGAGACGATCAACTATTACCCAAATAGTATCAAAACCACTTGCTGTCCTTGGCAATTTAGTGATGAAATCCATGGTAATGTTTTCCCATTTCCATTCTGAGATTTCGGGTTGTTGAGGTAGACCTGATGGTTTCTGATGCTCAGCTTTGACCTTAGAACACGTCAAACATTCTCCTACGTATTTAGCAACATCGGCTTTCATACCCAGCCACCAAAAATGTTTCTTGAGATCCTTGTACATCTTCCCCGTTCCAGGATGTATTGAGTATCTGGTTTTATGAGCTTCTCTAAGTACCATTTCTCTCATATCTCCAAATTTTGGTACCCAAATCCTTTCAGCCCTATACCGGGTTCCGTCTTCCCGAATATTAAGATGCTTCTCCGATCCTTTGGGTATTTCATCCTTTAAATTTCCCTCTTTTAAAACTCCTTGTTGCGCCTCCTTTATTTGAGTAGTAAGATTATTATGAATCATTATATTCATAGATTTTACTCGAATGGGTTCTCTGTCCTTCCTGCTCAAGGCATCGGCTACCACATTTGCCTTCCCCGGGTGGTAACGAATCTCAAAGTCGTAATCATTCAATAATTCAATCCACCTACGCTGCCTCATATTCAGTTGTTTCTGATTAAATATGTGTTGAAGACTTTTGTGGTCGGTATATATAATACTTTTGACCCCATATAAGTAGTGCCTCCAAGTCTTTAATGCAAAAACAATCGCGCCTAATTCCAAATCATGCGTCGTATAATTTTGTTCGTGAATCTTCAATTGTCTAGACGCATAAGCAATCACCTTCATTCGTTGCATTAATACACAACCGAGACCTTGCTTTGATGCATCACAATAAATCACAAAATCATCATTCCCTTCAGGCAATGACAATATAGGTGCCGTAGTTAGCTTTTTCTTCAATAACTGAAACGCTTTCTCTTGTTCATCATTCCATTCAAATTTCTTCCCTTTATGCGTTAATGCAGTCAAGGGTTTTGCTATTCTGGAAAAGTCTTGGATGAACCTTCTGTAGTAACCAGCTAGTCCTAAAAACTGGCGTATGTGTTTCGGAGTTTTTGGGGTTTCCCACTTTTCAACAGTTTCTATCTTTGCCGGATCCACCTTAATACCTTCTTTGTTCACTATGTGACCGAGGAATTGAACTTCTTCCAACCAAAATGCACACTTTAAAAACTTAGCGTACAAATCTTCCTTCCTCAATACTTCTAACACCTTTCTCAAATGTTCACCGTGTTCTTGGTCATTCTTTGAGTAAATAAGTATGTCATCAATGAAAACAATGACAAACTTGTCAAGGTATGGTCCACACACTCGGTTCATAAGGTCCATGAACACAGCTGGTGCATTAGTTAAACCAAATGGCATGACCATAAACTCGTAATGACCGTAACGTGTTCTGAAAGCAGTCTTTGGAATATCATCTTCTTTCACCCGCATTTGATGATACCCGGAACGTAAGTCAATCTTTGAATAAACAGACGAGCCTTGTAGTTGATCAAATAAGTCGTCGATTCTCGGTAGTGGGTAGCGGTTCTTGATGGTAAGTTTGTTCAACTCTCGGTAGTCGATACACAACCTGAATGTACCATCTTTCTTCTTGACAAATAAAACAGGAGCTCCCCACGGTGATGTGCTTGGTCGAATGAAACCATGCTCTAAAAGTTCTTGTAATTGGCTTTGCAGTTCTTTATCTCGCTGGGTGCGAGTCTGTAAGGAGCACGAGCTATTGGTGCAGCTCCTGGCACAAGATCTATTTGAAATTCAACGGATCGATGTGGGGGTAATCCCGGTAATTCTTTCGGAAATACATCGGGAAATTCTTTTGCGACGGGAACATCATTGATGCTCTTTTCTTCAGTTTGTACTTTCTCGACGTGTGCTAGAACAGCATAGCAACCTTTTCTTATTAGTTTTTGTGCCTTCAAATTACTAATAAGATGTAGCTTCGTGTTGCCCTTTTCTCCGTACACCATTAAGGGTTTTCCTTTTTCTCGTATAATGCGAATTGCATTTTTGTAACAAACGATCTCTGCTTTCACTTCTTTCAATCAGTCCATACCGATTATCACATCAAAACTCCCTAACTCTACTGGTATCAAGTCAATCTTAAATGTTTCGCTAACCAGTTTAATTTCTCGATTCCGACATATATTATCTGCTGAAATTAATTTACCATTTGCTAATTAGAGTAAAAATTTACTATCCAAAGGCGTCAATGGACAACTTAATTTAGCACAAAAATCTCTACTCATATAGCTTCTATCTGCACCCGAATCAAATAAAACGTAAGCAGATTTATTGTCAATAAGAAATGTACCCGTAACAAGCTCCGGGTCTTCCTGTGCCTCTGTCGCATTAATATTGAAAACTCTTCCGCGGCCTTTTCCATTTGTGTTCTCCTGGTTCGGGCAATTTCTAATAATGTGGCCCGGTTTTCCACATTTATAACAAACTACATTGGCATAACTTGCTCTGACACTACTTGCTCCGCCATTACTCGTTCCGACACCATTTGTTCCTTTCATTCTATAAACCCCTGGTCCATAGACCTCACACTTCGCCGCGCTATGACCATTTCTTTTACACTTGTTGCAAAATTTGGTGTAGAACCCCGAGTGATACTTTTCACACCTTTGGCATAGCTGCTTCTGATTGTTGTTGTTGTTGCGGTTATTATTGTTGTTGGAATGGTTGTTGTAGTTGCTGCTGTTGTTGTTGTTGTTGGGCCGTTTGTTGTAGTTGCGATTGATGTTGCGATTGTTGGGATAATTGTTGCGATTATTGTTGTAATTGCTGTTGTTGTTGTATTGGTGATTCTTATCACCGTTTTCCTCCCACTTTCTTTTGACTTGCTTCACATTGGCCTCTTCAGCAGTCTGTTCTTTAATTCTTTCTTCAATCTGGTTCACTAGTTTGTGAGCCATTCTACATGCCTGTTGTATGGAGGCGGGCTCGTGTGAACTTATATCTTCTTGGATTCTTTTCGGTAATCCTTTCACAAACGCGTCGATCTTCTCTTCCTCATCTTCGAATGCTCCCGGACACAATAGGCACAATTCTGTGAATCGTCTTTCGTACGTGGTAATATCAAATCCTTGGGTTCGTAACCCTCTAAGTTCTGTCTTGAGCTTATTGATGTAGCGACCCCGACAAATCGTCAAGTGACGGCGTCGGCTACGTGGGTCCCATTACCTGATTATAAGCCTTTAAGATAACGTTTGACCAAAATATGTCGCCTTCATTTCAAAATAAAGATTGTTTCAAAGTTTACAAGAATTGTTCAACCAAAAGTTAAGTTACAACGTTATAAGTACGATTGAAATCTAGACGACACGGTTTAAAGTAAAGTCAAAAGACGCTTCATGAAATGCATGTATACACGACATCGGATGCAAGTATCAAATAGTAAGCGGAAGCATGTTTCACATACCGTGCATGACCTGAGAAAAACATGTAGAAAACTGTCAACGAAAAACGTTGGTGAGATCATAAATGCATTTGTAGAAGTATATTTTGAATTACAAGGTTTAGTATCAAGGCGTATACATCTCTAAAGATGTGTTTGTAAACCACAAGATTTAGTATAAAGTGAATATCAAGCGTATACATCCCAAAAGATGTTGTCTGTATCACGAGCACCCAATTACCAAAACTTAACTGAATCTTCCCTCTGAATTTTGAATATAGTGTTAGAACATACACTATGCACGTTGAAATTATATTTCATCCACTAACGGTAGCGAACCGTCTGAATGAGGGTTCGTTAAACCCGTATGGCCACACAACATAATCACTCGCTTACACTTACACCCTGCAAGTGGAACTAATGATAATTGGATTGAGGACTTTTGTTCTAACTCGTCTGTATCTTTGTATTCGTATTTGTGTTCAAAGTATAAAAGTATGAAAAGTATATATACATGTGAAATGTATATAAATATGTAATGTATATGTTTCTCAGCCCACGATTTAAAGGAATAAAAATTGTTGAAAAGGTGGGACTATGATCTCACCTCGAGTGCACGAGTATAAATGTACTTCACAAAGTAAACGTGTGCGTGAAAGTTGCTTAGCCTTGACCTAAACAAGTAAGTTATATCAATTAACCGGTTACGACACAAGGTCGGGTGAAATGTGTTCAATTAGTCCTATGGCTCGTTACGACTCGATTAAATATAGCATGTGAATCACGTTGCCAAGTTTCATGCGAGAATCAAGTATAAAGGCATGTTAGAAAGGTTGTATAAGTATTTGGTTAAGTTTGATTAAAAGTCAACTTGGTCGGGTCAAAGTCAACAGAAAAGTCAACGGGGTCGGGTTGGGTATCCGACAATTTTTCTAAGTTATATAATCATATATGAGCATGTTGGCCAAGTTTCATGTTAATCGGAGGTCCGTAGCATAGCAAACATTTTTATGTCAATTGACCAAGTGAACAGCCAGTTTTAGCACAATGGGACGGCGTCCTGAGAAGCTAGACGGCGTCCCTCTTTTAAGGTTGGGACGGCGTCCCTTAGAGCTAGACGGCGTCCCTCTTTTAAGTTTGGGACGGCGTCCCAGAGAGCTAGACGGCGTCTCTCTGTTAAGTTTGGGACGGCGTCCTGCTTTTCTGGACGGCGTCCTGGTTTGTTTCCAGACCCTGTTTGCTGCAACTCTAAGTGCACGAACCAACAATTAAACCAACCCAAAATACAAACCGCAAACAATTAGAACATGTATTTTATATTACCGGAAAGGTAATTTGACGAGGAAAACACCTAGACACATTTCATCAAGCAATTCAACACTTACACATCCCAAAACCGCATTTAAACGTCCATAATCAAGGTTCAAGTTCCAAATATGCATTTCATGATTCGGGCAACCAATTTATACATATGATATGCCGTTTTGAAGGTAATGAAATATGTAATTCGACTAAACACTTATCAATAACATTAATAAGCATTCAACGCATCAAAAGTTCGTTTTAAGAGTTGTCAAACCCTAACCAAACCTCAAAATCACTAATCATGTTAATGTAAGGTTTTCGTGTCAATCAATACACCAAAACGAAGCTATTGAAGTAACTAACACTTTGAACACACAAACATTAACATCTAAACACATTTCATCATCCAAAATCAAGGATTAAGCATACACTTTTCATTTTCAAGCTAGTTACACCAAAACATCAAGATCGAGCATACAAATCATATATTCATGTTATACACGAGCCATAGACACTAACTAACAACATATCAAGTCAAAAACACGAATTTGAGAAATCTAGAGTTTTAGAAATGTTACCCAAAATCGAAGTGGTTAGCATCAAATCGAAGAGGATGATGAGAGGATCAAGAATATGTAGTCGGATTTGTTGTGAGCTTCCAAGATCAAAATTAGATGATGAATTTGTGTTTGTGTTCTTGAGAGAAAAGGAAGAAAGAAAAAGAGGAAGAAGATGGTGAAATGAAGTGTGTGGTGATGAGGAATCACTAGTTAGCCAAGTTTACCCGAGTGGCGAGATTAGTCCCTCAAGTTTGTTGTCGGGTGCGGGAAATAACCAAACGAATATTTTTAAAACGCAAGTTAACGAGAGATGTTATAATTAAATGACGGAATTATTATGAACGTTAGTCAACGGAAACTACGAATTTAAATAACGAAAGGTATTATTTAAAAGAAAAAGACGGTGTTAAAAATAAATTTAACGGAAAAACGCGGGATGTTACATTATCCACAACTCAAAAGAAATTTCGTCCCGAAATTTAGTTGGAAGTAGTAGTCGATATCTCTTACTCGAGACTTTACGTTGTCAATGCTATGAATAAGTGAAAGTACGTTCTTGTGGGTTCTCATGAATTTGGATAGTCAGGGTTTTACGTTGCATTAAGGTTCGGTTTTTACGATCCCCAGTTTCAACTGGTTTTCCTATGAAGAGAAGTTTGTCATCGATAGTTGATGTATCCAGCAGGATTGCACGTTCCTGTTCCGCAGGACACGTTTCTAAGTTTGTTACACGAAATGTAGGGTAAACGGAAACTTAATTGAGTCGGAAGTTCTAAACGGTAGGGAGCGGTTCCAATACGCCCCAATGTTTCAAAAGGGTTAACATGTCGCGGGTTTAACTTTCCCTGATTCCCGAAACGGATTACACCCTTCCAAGGTGCGGGTTCTCAATATTACGCGGTTACACACTGGGATTTGTGAGGTTCTCCTCTAAGTTTGGTATAACTCTTCTGGCGACAATGGGTTGTCTCGAGCCCTTCTCGGACTTGAATGATCTCAATTGTTGTTTCCTGATGTAGTTCAGATTTCGGTGTTTGTTTGCCACATGCGTTGGTCCAACGAATAGGGGTATGACATTTGCGGTCATATAGGGTTTCGGAAGTGCGGCGTTAGTACAAGAACGGTAACTATCGTAGTATGAGGGATCAACTAAAAGCGATAATGCGAGTTTGAATCATGTCCTTCCAGGATGTAAATCGTTCATTTGCTCGGTTCGTCGGTTTGTGAGAGATACACGGTACATGTGTCTAAGCGGGTTCCCAAGGTCTCTTGTAACGCTAGAAGTGAAACGAGTATTTCGATACAGGATAAATGACGAAGATACACCGTGTTGGAATAGAATCTCTTAAGATATGTTTGAACAAGTCAGTTAGGGGTCGAAAAATGTTCGTTAGGACTATTCACCCTCGTGGCGAATACTAATGTAATATGAGGGGTTTATCTATCCATGGAGAAATGTTACAAGGAGTTTCCTTAAACGGAAAATGCGAGCGATGAGGATGGGAGTGAAATGAGGACTTTGAATAGGATGAGCTTACATCTCGAGGTTGCCATAACGTGCCTCTAGTTGTCAAAAGTTGAAGTCTGAAAGAGAAACGAGATAGTACACGTAGTTGTATAGTTCGGGGTTGCATAATAGTTGGCCGATTATCAGAAACACAAGGGCGTTAAGTCAAAGAAGAGTGAAGTATCGTTGGATTGTGGGTTATCTTAAATTCCAGTAATATTAGACGGTAACGGTGAAATAACAGAGGTATGTAGTGTGGTACGTGATGACAAGAATATTGATCGGATCCACAATTTAGTATTTGAATTCTTCGTGCAAAATAACGAATTTCTGTCCCGTTGATTTCGAGATTGATTGTAATTCCTTGACCATTAACTTCATGGTCTAGAAAATTGGACTTCGTTCAACAGAAATTCTCACTCGGAGAATTTGGTATAAAGTTGCTCTTTTCTCAAAAGTTCGAGCTTAAGATGGTGATGTTGTTCGTTTTCTTCTTTACTTAAATAAGTTAAGATGTCATCTATAAATACGATAACAGATTAGTCTATATGAATTTGCATACGCGGTTCAAGAGGTTTATGGATACGGGCGAGCCCTAAATAAATCAAGCGGTACTAAGAGAGATTTACAACTAACGTTGCGAGTTCGGAAAGTGGCTTAGGAGACATCGTCTCACTTAACCCCCAATTGATGATAACCGGAACGGAGGTCGATTTGGAACATACGGGATTCATGCAAATAATCATGAGGTCATGGATGCGAGGGAGAGGGTATCGGTTTCCAACCGAAAATTACTCAGTTCACAATAATCTATACAAGACGATGGGGAAACACATTTTTTTTTTTTTTTTTTTTTTTTTTTTTTTTAACCGAATATGTTCCGAGCTCCCTAGTTCTATAGGTGTCAAGTCAAAAGTCTTAATGTATATCCTCCAATAAAATTTATAGGCACACAATATTTTTCCGTTGGTCACTTAAATCGTCTAAGTAGTATCTAGGGGAAAAGTGGAATGTAAAGAGCACGAGTCAAAGACTTGTTTATAAAACGTCTAACGGTAACCGAATCGAATAAACATGAAACGTGAGAATTTCGAGAAGAAACATACCCGTGACTAGTCCATCGTTGTCTCGGGCATCCTAGGCGTTGATGTTGAAAGTTTAACGGCGTGCGTTGGGGTTGATTTTCTTATTTGGGCACGCACTCCTAAAATGACCCGGTTGGCCACACTCAAAACAAACACCCGTCTTGGGTGCATTGTGCTCCTTTTGAGCGACGGGAGCGGTATTCCTACAATCGTGGGCTACATGGCCACTTCTTTGACACTTCAAGCAAAATGGTTTGCCACATTCGCCTAAATGATGTTTGTAGCACTCGTTACAATACGGTAGGTGTCCGGTATAACCCCTCTTGCCGTCGGAGGTGTAAGGCTTCTTAGCAAAGTTGTTGTTGCTTGATTGGGAGGGTTCCCACTTTCTTTTGTTGCCGCCCGATTTATCCTCGGCCTTAGGCGCCGGGACTACGATTTCGTCAACCGTTTCAATTAGTTGGCGAGCCATGTTCATAGCGGCTTGATGAGTAGTGGGTTTGGATGACATCACCCCTTGTTTGATGCTTTTTGGAAGACCGAGCATGTAGAGCTCAATCCTTTGAGATTCGGGGTTAACAAGATTAGGACACATCAAGGATAGTTCGGCGAAGCGTTGATTATAAGCTTTAAGATCGTTTCCGACCGCTTTCAAAGCTCTTAGTTCTTCCTCAAGCTTTCGGGTTTCTTCGCGCGGAAAATATTCAACAATCATCTTTTCCTTTAGATCGGCCCAAGAGAGGGCATGAGCTTCATCGGTACCCACCGATTGAATATAGGTGTTCCACCATGTTAGAGCAATTCCGGAGAAAGTGTGAGTGGAGTATTTGACCTTGTCTTGGTCCCGACAACCGCTTATGCTAAAGACGGCTTCCGTTTGCTCAAACCATCGGGTGAGCACGACCGGTCCCCCGGTTCCATCAAAAGTGTGAGGTTTGCACCCCATGAAAGCTTTATAGGAGCATCCCTCGTTTGAGTTTCCGGCTTCATTGTTGTTGTTGTTGTTGTTGTTGTTATGGTTGTTATTATTATTGTTGTTGGATGAGTGACCGGCCATGGCCGCATCTACGGCGGTAGCTATCATCCGTTCGAGAGCTTGTTCGGGAGTTTCATTGCGGCGTACACGACGAGGAGCCATTGTTCCTTAAAGACACAAGAATATCGTTGGTTAGTATTTTCAACAATACTAACCGGAGTATGGAATAAGGATAGAGAGAAAATTTTCCTTGACTCGCCCTAAATTCTTTATGTCATAATGTCGGAACGTCCATGTTAATCACCGTAATATAATCCCGGAAATTATATTACCCTGATTCTCATGTGCATTTAACATTACTTCATAAAGTCAAGGTGGCGCGTCAACAAAATTTATCAACATAAGATCAAGATCGAATACGAGTTAGATATCATAGAAGAGTTCGAGTATAAATGCACAAATAGTCAAGTAATTCCTACTGCAGTCTATATGCCGGTTGTAGTCTAGATTCACCTATGTACCCTATGACTCGGGGTGGACACAAATGAACTCTAAATCCCTACAACCAAGGCTCTGATACCAACTGTAGCGACCCCGACAAATCGTCAAGTGACGGCGTCGGCTACGTGGGTCCCATTACCTGATTATAAGCCTTTAAGATAACGTTTGACCAAAATATGTCGCCTTCATTTCAAAATAAAGATTGTTTCAAAGTTTACAAGAATTGTTCAACCAAAAGTTAAGTTACAACGTTATAAGTACGATTGAAATCTAGACGACACGGTTTAAAGTAAAGTCAAAAGACGCTCCATGAAATGCATGTATACACGACATCGGATGCAAGTATCAAATAGTAAGCGGAAGCATGTTTCACATACCGTGCATGACCTGAGAAAAACATGTAGAAAACTGTCAACGAAAAACGTTGGTGAGATCATAAATGCATTTGTAGAAGTATATTTTGAATTACAAGGTTTAGTATCAAGGCGTATACATCTCTAAAGATGTGTTTGTAAACCACAAGATTTAGTATAAAGTGAATATCAAGCGTATACATCCCAAAAGATGTTGTCTGTATCACGAGCACCCAATTACCAAAACTTAACTGAATCTTCCCTCTGAATTTTGAATATAGTGTTAGAACATACACTATGCACGTTGAAATTATATTTCATCCACTAACGGTAGCGAACCGTCTGAATGAGGGTTCGTTAAACCCGTATGGCCACACAACATAATCACTCGCTTACACTTACACCCTGCAAGTGGAACTAATGATAATTGGATTGAGGACTTTTGTTCTAACTCGTCTGTATCTTTGTATTCGTATTTGTGTTCAAAGTATAAAAGTATGAAAAGTATATATACATGTGAAATGTATATAAATATGTAATGTATATGTTTCTCAGCCCACGATTTAAAGGAATAAAAATTGTTGAAAAGGTGGGACTATGATCTCACCTCGAGTGCACGAGTATAAATGTACTTCACAAAGTAAACGTGTGCGTGAAAGTTGCTTAGCCTTGACCTAAACAAGTAAGTTATATCAATTAACCGGTTACGACACAAGGTCGGGTGAAATGTGTTCAATTAGTCCTATGGCTCGTTACGACTCGATTAAATATAGCATGTGAATCACGTTGCCAAGTTTCATGCGAGAATCAAGTATAAAGGCATGTTAGAAAGGTTGTATAAGTATTTGGTTAAGTTTGATTAAAAGTCAACTTGGTCGGGTCAAAGTCAACAGAAAAGTCAACGGGGTCGGGTTGGGTATCCGACAATTTTTCTAAGTTATATAATCATATATGAGCATGTTGGCCAAGTTTCATGTTAATCGGAGGTCCGTAGCATAGCAAACATTTTTATGTCAATTGACCAAGTGAACAGCCAGTTTTAGCACAATGGGACGGCGTCCTGAGAAGCTAGACGGCGTCCCTCTTTTAAGGTTGGGACGGCGTCCCTTAGAGCTAGACGGCGTCCCTCTTTTAAGTTTGGGACGGCGTCCCAGAGAGCTAGACGGCGTCTCTCTGTTAAGTTTGGGACGGCGTCCTGCTTTTCTGGACGGCGTCCTGGTTTGTTTCCAGACCCTGTTTGCTGCAACTCTAAGTGCACGAACCAACAATTAAACCAACCCAAAATACAAACCGCAAACAATTAGAACATGTATTTTATATTACCGGAAAGGTAATTTGACGAGGAAAACACCTAGACACATTTCATCAAGCAATTCAACACTTACACATCCCAAAACCGCATTTAAACGTCCATAATCAAGGTTCAAGTTCCAAATATGCATTTCATGATTCGGGCAACCAATTTATACATATGATATGCCGTTTTGAAGGTAATGAAATGTGTAATTCGACTAAACACTTATCAATAACATTAATAAGCATTCAACGCATCAAAAGTTCGTTTTAAGAGTTGTCAAACCCTAACCAAACCTCAAAATCACTAATCATGTTAATGTAAGGTTTTCGTGTCAATCAATACACCAAAACGAAGCTATTGAAGTAACTAACACTTTGAACACACAAACATTAACATCTAAACACATTTCATCATCCAAAATCAAGGATTAAGCATACACTTTTCATTTTCAAGCTAGTTACACCAAAACATCAAGATCGAGCATACAAATCATATATTCATGTTATACACGAGCCATAGACACTAACTAACAACATATCAAGTCAAAAACACGAATTTGAGAAATCTAGAGTTTTAGAAATGTTACCCAAAATCGAAGTGGTTAGCATCAAATCGAAGAGGATGATGAGAGGATCAAGAATATGTAGTCGGATTTGTTGTG
The DNA here is from genome assembly GCF_046630445.1 of Rutidosis leptorrhynchoides. Lineage (NCBI taxonomy): Eukaryota > Viridiplantae > Streptophyta > Magnoliopsida > Asterales > Asteraceae > Rutidosis > Rutidosis leptorrhynchoides. Next base: position 245,243,907 of record NC_092333.1, read on the forward strand.
AGCTTCCAAGATCAAAATTAGATGATGAATTTGTGTTTGTGTTCTTGAGAGAAAAGGAAGAAAGAAAAAGAGGAAGAAGATGGTGAAATGAAGTGTGTGGTGATGAGGAATCACTAGTTAGCCAAGTTTACCCGAGTGGCGAGATTAGTCCCTCAAGTTTGTTGTCGGGTGCGGGAAATAACCAAACGAATATTTTTAAAACGCAAGTTAACGAGAGATGTTATAATTAAATGACGGAATTATTATGAACGTTAGTCAACGGAAACTACGAATTTAAATAACGAAAGGTATTATTTAAAAGAAAAAGACGGTGTTAAAAATAAATTTAACGGAAAAACGCGGGATGTTACAATTGACCTCGGTTCTGGGACGGTATTTCTCGTTCATCAAGTGCTTGAATGCTGACCACGGCAGTGCGTACGCATCGTCTTGTCCCACTTGCTCTAGATAGGTATTCCACCATGTTAACGCAGAACCTGTGAAGGTATACGTAGCGTACTTCACTTTGTCCTCTTCAGTACACTTACTTATGGCAAAAACCGATTCGACCTTCTCGGTCCACCGTTTCAATCCGATCGGTCCTTCGGTTCCATCAAATTCCAAAGGTTTGCAGGCAGTGAATTCTTTGTAGGTTTCTCCTACACGATTTCCTGTACTGCTAGATCCAAGGTTATTGTTGGTATGTAGCGCAGCCTGTACTGCGGCTATGTTTGAAGCTAGAAAAGTACGGAATTCCTCTTCATTCATATTCACGGTGTGTCGAGTAGTCGGTGCCATTTCCTTCAAAATAGTTAAATGGAACAAGTTAATCATACAGAATATTAAGAGTAGTTAATAGTATTTCGTAGCATAATATGAACTCATTTATAAAAGCTTTTTCTTCATATTAGCGTTTTATAAGTTTAAATTCGGGTAGTACCTACCCGTTAAGTTCATACTTAGTAGCTAATATACAATTCAACTACTACAATTCTATATGAAAAACTGATTATAATAAGATTTCGCGTTCAAACTTTTACACAATATTTTACAAACTTACAATACCGCTTATTTTACATATAGCATGAAATATAGCACACAATAAATTTGATACAAGATGGTTGTGAAGATAATTCTAGCTAGTACACAAGTCGTTCAGCAAAGGCAATAAAGACACGTAATTCATACATCCAGAAACAAGTCATGCATTCTGGTTTTACTAGGATTACTTCCCATCCTTGGTCTTGTGGAACATAACCGTTATGGCCGTTGATAAGACATCGTGTTGTAACGTCGTCAAAGGGACGAGGGTTACGTAATGTCCAACAGTCCCGTAACAATCTAAAAACCTCATTTCTTACCCCAATTACCGACTCCGTCACTTGTGGGAACGTTTTGTTTAATAGTTGTAGCCCGATGTTCTTGTTCTCACTTTGGTGAGAAGCGAACATTACTAATCCGTAAGCATAACATGCTTCTTTTTGTTGCATGTTAGCCGCTTTTTCTAAATCACGAAGTCCAATATTCGGATATATTGAGTCAAAATAATTTCTTAACCCATTGCGTAAAATAGCATTTGGGTTCCCCGCAATATATGCGTCAAAGTAAACACATCGTAACTTATGGATTTCCCAATGTGATATCCCCCATCTTTCGAAGGAAAGCCTTTTATAAACCAAGGCATTCTTGGAACGTTCTTCGAATGTCTTACAAACTGATCTCGCCTTAAATAGTTGTGCCGAAGAATTCTGACCGACTCTAGACAAGATTTCATCAATCATGTCTCCGGGTAGGTCTCTTAAAATATTGGGTTGTCTATCCATTTTGTGTTTTTATACTGTAAAATAGACAAGAGTTAGATTCATAAAAAAAAATACTTATTAATACAAGCAATTTTTACATATATCATAAAGCATAAGCACACTATATTACATATATTACACCACACGAATACAACTATCTTATTCCGACTCGCTTGTTTCTTCTTCTTCTTCGGTTTTGGTTCGTTTTGCCAAGTTTCTAGGGATATATGATGTTCCCCTAATACGAGCCGTCGTTATCCACATTGGTTTAGAAAAACCTGGTGGTTTAGAGGTTCCCGGGTCATTGTTACAACTTAAGGACTTCGAGGGTTGACGATACATATAAAGTTCATCGGGGTTGGAATTCGATTTCTTTATTTTTATGCCCTTTCCCTTATTATTTTCTTTTGCCTTTTTAAATTCAGTTGGGGTAATTTCTATAACATCATCGGAATTCTCGTCGGAATCCGATTCATCGGAGAATTGGTAATCCTCCCAATATTTTGCTTCCTTGGCGGAAACACCATTGACCATAATTAACCTTGGTCGGTTGGTTGAGGATTTTCTTTTACTTAACCGTTTTATTATTTCCCCCACCGGTTCTATTTCTTCATCCGGTTCCGATTCTTCTTCCGGTTCCGATTCTTCTTCTGGTTCCGACACTTCTTCCGGTTCCTCTTCGGGAACTTGTGAATCAGTCCACGAATCATTCCAATTTACATTTGACTCTTCATTATTATTAGGTAAGTCAATGGGACTTGTTCTAGAGGTAGACATCTATCACATAATATCAAACGCATTAAGAGATTAATATATCACATAATATTCACATGTTAAAAATATATAGTTTCCAACAAAATTTGTTAAGCAATCATTTTTCAAGTAAACACGGTCGAAGTCCAGACTCACAAATGCATCCTAACAAACTCGATAAGACACACTAATGCAAAATTCTGGTTCTCTAAGACCAACGCTCGGATACCAACTGAAATGTCCCGTTCTTATTGATTAAAAACGTTCCATATTAATTGATTTCGTTGCGAGGTTTTGACCTCTATATGAGACGTTTTTCAAAGACTGCATTCATTTTAAAACAAACCATAACCTTTATTTCATCAATAAAGGTTTAAAAATCTTTACGTAGATTATCAAATAATGATAATCTAAAATATCCTGTTTACACACGACCATTACATAATGGTTTACAATACAAATATGTTACAACAAAATAAGTTTCTTGAATGCAGTTTTTACACAATATCATACAAGCATGGACTCCAAATCTCGTCCTTATTTAAGTATGCGACAGCGGAAGCTCTTAATAATTACCTGAGAATAAACATGCTTAAAACGTCAACAAAAATGTTGGTGAGTTATAGGTTTAACCTATATATATCAAATCATAATAATAGACCACAAGATTTCATATTTCAAAACACATCCCATACATAGAGATAAAAATCATTCATATGGTGAACACCTGGTAACCGACATTAACAAGATGCATATTTAAGAATATCCCCATCATTCCGGGACACCCTTCGGATATGATATAAATTTCGAAGTACTAAAGCATCCGGTACTTTGGATGGGGTTTGTTAGGCCCAATTGATCTATCTTTAGGATTCGCGTCAATTAGGGTGTCTGTTCCCTAATTCTTAGATTACCAGACTTAATAAAAGGGGCATATTCGATTTTGATAATTCAACCATAGAATGTAGTTTCACGTACTTGTGTCTATTTTGTAAATCATTTATAAAACCTGCATATATTCTCATCCCAAAAATATTAGATTTTAAAAGTGGGACTATAACTCACTTTCACAGATTTTTACTTCGTCGAGAAGTAAGACTTGGCCACTGTTGATTCACGAACCTATAACAATATATACATATATATTAAAGTATGTTCAAAATATATTTACAACACTTTTAATATATTTTGATGTTTTAAGTTTATTAAGTCAGCTGTCCTCGTTAGTAACCTACAACTAGTTGTCCACAGTTAGATGTACAGAAATAAATCGATAAATATTATCTTGAATCAATCCACGACCCAGTGTATACGTATCTCAGTATTGATCACAACTCAAACTATATATATTTTGGAATCAACCTCAACCCTGTATAGCTAACTCCAACATTCACATATAGAGTGTCTATGGTTGTTCCGAAATATATATAGATGTGTCGACATGATAGGTCGAAACATTGTATACGTGTCTATGGTATCTCAAGATTACATAATATACAATACAAGTTGATTAAGTTATGGTTGGAATAGATTTGTTACCAATTTTCACGTAGCTAAAATGAGAAAAATTATCCAATCTTGTTTTACCCATAACTTCTTCATTTTAAATCCGTTTTAAGTGAATCAAATTGCTATGGTTTCATATTGAACTCTATTTTATAAATCTAAACAGAAAAAGTATAGGTTTATAGTCGGAAAAATAAGTTACAAGTCGTTTTTGTAAAGGTAGTCATTTCAGTCGAAAGAACGACGTCTAGATGACCATTTTAGAAAACATACTTCCACTTTGAGTTTAACCATAATTTTTGGATATAGTTTCATGTTCATAATAAAAATCATTTTCTCATAATAACAACTTTTAAATCAAAGTTTATCATAGTTTTTAATTAACTAACCCAAAACAGCCCGCGGTGTTACTACGACGGCGTAAATCCGGTTTTACGGTGTTTTTCGTGTTTCCAGGTTTTAAATCATTAAGTTAGCATATCATATAGATATAGAACATGTGTTTAGTTAATTTTAAAGGTCAAGTTAGAAGGATTAACTTTTGTTTGCGAACAAGTTTAGAATTAACTAAACTATGTTCTAGTGATTACGAGTTTAAACCTTTGAATAAGATAGTTTTATATATATGAATCGAATGATGTTATGAACATCATTACTACCTCAAGTTTAGTAGGTAAACCTACTGGAAGTGACAAGAAATGATCTAGCTTCAAAGGATCTTGGATGGCTTGAAAGTTCTTGAAGTAGGATCATGACACAAAAACTAGTTCAAGTAAGATTTTTACTCGAATTAAGATAGTTTATAGTTATAGAAATTGAATTAAAGTTTGAATATGAATATTACCTTGAATAAGAAAGATAACCTACTGTATATAACAAAGGTTTCTTGATCTTAGATGATTACTTGGAATGGATTAGAAAGCTTGGAAGTAAATTAGTAAACTTGAAGGGATTTTTGAAGTGTTCTTGAAGTGTTCTTCCTATGATGATTATAGCTTGATTCTTGAAGTGATTTTTGATGAAGATGATGATTAACTACTGGAAAAATACGTTCATAATAGTGTGTGTGTGTTGAGAGAGAATTAGAAAGAGAATTTGAAGTGAAATGGAGTGAATGATGATTGGTAATTGGTGAGTGGTGAGTGGGGTTAAAAGGAGTTCTAGTTAGTTGACTAGCTCATGGTAGAAGTTAAAATTGATTAGTCATACATGACATAATCAAGAGTGGAATCCCATGCTAGTTCCTATTGGTATATACCCATAGTAAGTACGTTTTGAAGCTGTGTATAATACGGGTAAGAATACGACTAGAATTCTTGATGAAAGAAAAGAATGGGAAAGTAACTGTAACCATTTTCGTTAAGTATGAGTGTTTTGATATATGTATTGAAGTCTTCCAAAAGTATTTTAATACATCTAAATACACTACATGTATATACATTTTAACTGATTCGTTAAGTCATCGTTAGTCGTTACATGTAAGTGTTGTTTTGAAACCTTTAAGTTAACGATCTCAATTAATGTTGTTAACCCATTGTTTATTATATCTAATGAGATGTTAAATTATTATATTATCATGATATTATGATATATTAATATATCTTAATATGATATATATACATTTAAATGTCGTTACAACGATAATCGTTACATATATGTCTCGTTTCGAAATCCTTAAGTTAGTAGTCTTGTTTATATGTATATAACTCATTGTTAATATACTTATGGAGATACTTACTTATCATAATCTCATGTTAACCATATGTATATCCATATATATATCGTCATGTCGTTTTTACAAGTTTTAACGTTCGTGAATCGCCGGTCAACTTGGGTGGTCAATTGTCTATATGAAACATATTTCAATTAATCAAGTCTTAACAAGTTTGATTGCTTAACATGTTGGAAACATTTAATCATGTAAATATCAATCTCAATTAATATATATAAACATGGAAAAGTTCGGGTCACTACATGTAGGATGTCTAAAACCTGAGCCAACTGCTCCTTGAGCTCAGTAACCCGAGCTCGGAGGATTCTCACCTCCCTCCACAGTTCCTCGTTAGAGGGAGATGGTGGGGCAGGCGGTGCAGGTGGTGCGGGTGGTGCGGGTGGTGCGGGTGGTGCGGGTGATGCAGACCGCACGAAACGGGGTGCAGACGTTCCGGCTCCAGAAATAGTCAGTACGTAACGGGGTGCCTTACGAACTTGTGGTTCGGCAGGGTACGGCAAAAGCCGCTTACGGGCAGTAACCCTCCGACGCCGACCAAAAGCGTCAGTGAAAGCCCGACCTCCATTCACCCCTGGAATGACGATGCCATCAGGACGGTACCGCTTCTTCGGCGGGGTGGAGGGTGCCTGTATAGGTACGTCATCAAGGTTCTCTTCGTCGGAGTCACTGGAGTCATCTGTAGAGGAGTCATCGGATGAAGGATCATCAGAATCATGTGGTGGTAACACGGGTGGCTGAACTGGTCGTCCATGAGCGGCCATCATCTGTCTGTATCTGAATGGCGGAATCGGCACTAAACGTCCATTAGGAGTGCGTCGGCATGGCATGCGCATATGGTTACGGAATGGCCCTTCCCCGAACTCTGCGGGAATCACAACACCACCGATGCGGGGCCGTGGCTCCGAGGGTCCGGGAGTAGACGGAGCTGGAATCTTCGTAGGGTCCACGTGTCCGTCAATAGTAGCCACTGGTGCAGGCGGCTGGCTGCTAGTCCCGGAAGATGAAGCGCCGGGGTCACTCGTGGGTAGCGGGATCGATGTGTCAGCAGCAGCAGCAGGTGGGGTGGCTGACGAGTCTAAACTGCCCAAAACGATAGCAGGTGGAACATCCGACATCTGAACAAGGAAAAATAAATTTTCCATATCAGTAAGTCATAAAGCAAGCACGTATTAGGCCAACAGTTTAAATCATGTATAACAATAAGTAGCATGGCAATAATAACGAATCGTACGGAAGTAGCATGCAATCAAAAGTAAGTAATATCATACGGTAGTGAAATCAGGTAGTAGCGTTGTAGCGACCCCGACAAATCGTCAAGTGACGGCGTCGTCTACGTGGGTCCCTTTACCTGGTCATAAGTCTTTATGACAACGTTTGACCAAAATATGTCGCCTTCATTTCAAAATAAAGATTGTTTCCAAAGTTTACAAGAATTGTTCAACCAAAAGTTAAGTTACAAGGTTATAAGTACAAATGAAATCTAGGCGACACGGTTTAAAGTAAAGTCAAAAGACGCTCCATGAAATGCATGTATACTCGACATCCAATGCAAGTATCAATTAATGAGCGGAAGCATGTATCACATATCGTGCAAGACCTGAGAAAAACATAGAAATCTGTCAACGAAAACGTTGGTGAAATCATAGGTTTAGTAAGTAAATTGTATTGAACCACAAGGTTCTTTAAGAATTGCTCAACCAAAATCGTTCACATTCCAAAATAGTATTTGTATCACGAGCACCCAATTATCAAGGCTTAACCGAATCTTCCCTCTGAATTTTGAATTTAGTGTTAGAACTTACACTATACATTGTTGAAATTATATTTCATTCACTAACGGTAGCGAACCGTCTAAATGAGGGTTTGTTAAACCCGTATGGCCACACAACATAATTACACGCTTACACTTACACCCTGCAAGTGGAACTAATGATAATTGGATTGAGGACTTTTGTTCAAACTCGTATGCATCCTTGTATTCGTATTTGTTTACAATGTAAAAGCATGAAAAGTAAATAAGTAGGAAATGTATGTGTTTCTCAGCCCACGATGTAAAGAATAAAAGTGATTAAAAAGTGGGACTATGATCTCACCTTGAGTACAAGAGTTAATAAAGTACTTCAACAAGTAACCGTGTGCAAGGACAAGGCTAGTCTTGACCTAAACATATAGGTTATATCAATAACGGTAAACACAAACGGTCAAAGATGTTCAATTAGTCCTATGGCTCGTTACGACTCGATTATGAAGCATGTGAGTCAAATTGTCAAGTTTCATGCAAGATACAAGTATAGAATCATGTTAGAAAGATTGCATAATTAATTGGTTAAGTTTGACAAAAAGTCAAACTTGGTCAAAGTCAACGAAAAAGTCAACATGTTCGGGTCGGGTCTCGGACAAATTTTCTATGCTAGTTATTCATATATAAGCATGTTAGAACAAGTTGCATGCGAATTGGAAGTCTAAAACATGGCAAACATTTCACGTGAAACGGACATTGGAGACAGAAGCTGGGCACGGCTTATGCCGCGCCGCGGCCAGGACTGTCGCGCCGCGACAATGGCCGTGGCCTGGTCCCAGGCCTGTTTCACTTGTTCAAGGCTTGGTCAATTTTCAAACAAACGCAAAACTCAAACCGTAAACAACTAGAAGACGTATCTTATACCGTTGGAAAGCTCTTTTGACAAGGAACACAACTAAACATGTTTCACCAAACAAAAACATCATTTATAATAGCCGAAAACTCATCAAGTGATCATTAAACGTTCATTTTTAAGGTTTCAAGTTCTTCAAATGCAATTTGAGTTTCGGGAAACCAATTCACACATATAATATGCCGTTTTGAAGGTAATGAAACATACATTACAACTAAACACTAATAATTAACATTCCATGGCATTCAAGCATCCAAAAATTCATGTCAAGAACTATCAAACCCTAGTCAAACATCTCAAAATCAATAATCATGTTTTTGGAGTTTCCTTAATCAACCTATACATCAAAATGAAGCTAATGATACTAGTAACACTTTTAAAACATGCACTTTAACAATCTAACAACATTTGTTCATCCAAAATCAAGGATTTAGCAAGTAATTTCATATTGAACTAGTTACACCAAAAATAACGAATCGAGCATACAAATTACATACACGACATCACAATGAGCCATAGACACTAATTAACAACTTTATAACTCAAAAATCTCAAGAACACATAAAATTAGTGATTTTAGAAAGTTACCCAAATGAGATGAAGTTGGTATCAAATTGAAGAGGATGAAGAGAGGATTCCAAATATGTATTTTTTTTTGATTGAAGCTTGCTAGATGTGATTTAGATGATGATTCTTTGATTTGAAGAATTGAAAGAAAATAGAGAAGTATGAAAGAAAAAGAGAAATGAAATGAAAAAGAAGATGGGGGGGTAGTTGACTAGTCAAAGTGCTAGTCACTTCTGTGTCTTTTTGGCAAAACTAGTCCCTCTTGTTCGGGTGCGGGTGCGGGAATTGACCAAACGAATATTTTAAGTTACACGGGAGTACGGGAGATATTAGAATCCGATAACGAGAATATTTAAAATGTTACATAACAGAGGATACGAATCTAGATACGAAGGGTATTATTTAAACAGAAAAAGACGGGCATTAAAATAATTTAACGGAAAAAAAAAATGCGGGATGTTACATTATCCACACCTCAAAAGAAATTTCGTCCCGAAATTTAGTTGGAAGTAATAGTCGATATCTCTTACTCGCGACTTTACGTGGTCAATGGTATGAATAAGTGAAAGTACGTCCTTGAGTGTTCCCATGAATTTGGATAGTCAGGGTTTTACGTTGTATTTGGGTTTAGTCTTACGATCCCCGGTTTCAACTGGTTTTTCCCTATGAAGAGAAGTTGTCATCGATAGTTGATGTATCTAGCAGGATTGCACGCTCCTGTTCCGCAGGACACGTTTCTAAGTTTGTTACTCGAAATGTAAGGTAAACGGAAACTTAATTGAGTCGGAAGTTCTAAACGGTAGGAAGCGGTTCCAATACGCCCCAAGGTTTCATAAAGTTCAATATTGCGGATATATCCTTTTCTCGATTTCCCAAAATGAATTACACCCTTCCAAGGTGCGGTTTCTCAATATTACACTGTTACACACAGGGATTTTGTGAGGTTTTCATCTAAGTTTGGTATAACTCTTCTGGCGACAATGGGTTGCCTCGAGCCCTTCTCGGACTTGAACGATCTCAATTGTTGTTTCTTGATGGAGTTCAGATTTCGGTGGTTGATGCTTTGGTTAAATGAACAGGGGTATGACATTAGCGGTCATATGGGGTTTCGGAAAGTGCGTGTGAACACACGAGTGGTAACTACTGTTGTAAGAGTGATCTACTAAAGGTGACAATACGAGTTTGTGACATGTCTTTCCAAGACATAAATCGTTCGTTTTCTCGGTTCGTCGGTTTGTGGGTGGTACGCGGTACTCATGTCTAAGCGGGTCTCCAAGATTTCTAGAAGTGAAGCGAGTATTTCGATACGGGATAATTGACAAAGATACACCGTGTTGGAATAGAATCTCTTTAAGATGTGCTTGAACAAGATAGTTAGGGTTCGTAAGTGTTCGTTAGGGCTATCCACCCTCGTGGCGAATACTAATGTAATATGAGGAATTTCTCTGTCCATGGAGAAATGTTACAAGGAGTTTCTTTAAACGGAAATGCGAGCGATAAAGATAGGGGTGAAATGAGGACTTAGAATAGGATGAGCTTACATCTCGAGGTTGCCATAACGTGCCTCTAGTTGTCAAAAGTTGAAGTCTGAAATAGAAACGAGATAGTACACGTAGTTGTATAGTTCGGGGTTGAATAATAGTTGGCCGATTATCAGGAACACAATGACATTAAGTCAAAGAAGAGTGAAGTATCATTGGATTGTGTGTTATCTTAAGTTCCAGTAATATCAGACGGTAACGGTGAAATATCAGAGGTGTGTAGTGTGGTACGTGATGACGAGAAAATTGATCGGATCCACAATTTAGTATTCGACTTCTTCGTGCAAAATAACGAATTTTAGTTACGTTAATTTTTGAGTCGAGAGAGTATGCCTTTCGGCGTTCATGTAGAAATATTTCCATGTTTGAGTTCCATCTGTTGCTATACGATTTTAACTAGAAATGTTGGTGTGAAGAATCACGCTCAAGGTTCGAACACGGAGAGGTTTAAAGTTTTCCCTTAGTGAGTTAACGAGTTTAAAAGTCGGGTAACACGAGAAAAGTCAGAAATGAATCTTCGGTGATAACAGGCGAGTTCTAAGATTTTACGAATACAAGTCTGAGTTGAGAGAGTTTCATGATCACGTGTGGCTTGATTTCGAGATTGATTGTAATGCCTTGACCATTAACATCATGGTCTAGAAAATTTGACTTCGTTTAACAGAAATTCTCACTCGGAGAATTTGGTATAGAGTTGCTCTTTTCTCAAAGTTCGAGCGTAAGATGATGATGTTGTTCGTTTGCCTTCTTTACTTGAATAAGTTAAGATGTCATCTATAAATGTGATAACAGATTTGTCTAGATAAGTTGCATACGTGGTTTAGGAGGTTCATGAATACGGACGAGCCTTGGATAAATCGAATGGTACTAAGAGGGATTTACAACTAACGTTGCGAGTTCGGAAAAGACTCAGGAGACATCGTCTCCCTTAACCCCCAATTGATGATAACCGGAACGGAGGTCGTTTTGGAATACACACGGGATTCATGCAAGAAATCATGAGGTCATGGATGCGAGGGAGAGGGTATCGGTTTCCAACCGAAAATTACTCAGTTCACGATAATCTATACAAGATGATGGGGAAACATTTTTTTTTTTTTTTTTTTTTTTAACGAATAGGTTCCGAGCTCCCTAGTTCTATAGGTGTCAAGTCAAAAGTCTTAACGTATATCCTCCAATAAAATTTATAGGCACACAATATTTTCCGTTGGTCACTTAAATTGCCTAAGTAATGTCTAGGGGAAAAAAGGTGAAGTGCAAAGAGTATGAGTCAGAGCCTTGTTTATAAAACGTCTAACGGTAACCGAATCGAATAAACATGAAACGTGAGAATTTCGAGAAGAAACATACCCGTGACTAGTCCATCGTCGTCTCGGGCATCCTAGGCGTTGATGTTGAAAGTTTAACGGCGTGCGTTGGGGTTGATTTTCTTATTTGGGCACGCACTCCTAAAATGACCCGGTTGGCCACATTCAAAACAAACACCCGTCTTGGGTGCATTGGGCTCCTTTTGAGCGACGGGAGCGGTATTCCTACAATCGTGGGCTACATGGCCACTTCTTTGACACTTCAAGCAAAAAGGTTTGCCACATTCACCTAAATGATGTTTGTAGCACTCGTTACAATACGGTAGGTGTCCGGTATAACCTTTCTTGTCGTTGGGGATGAAGGGCTTCTTGGCGGGGTTGTTGTAATTGCTTGATTGGGGGGCTTCCCATTTTCTTTTGTTGTCACCCGATTTATCCTCGGCTTTAGGTGCCGGCACTTCAATTTCGTCCACTGTTTCAATCAATTGGCGGGCCATATTCAAAGCCTCTTGGTGGTTAGCGGGTTTGGATGACATTACTCCTTGTTTGATGCTCTTGGGGAGACCATCCATGTAAAGTTCAACCCTTAAAGATTCGGGGTTCACAAGATTTGGGCACATCAAAGCAAGTTCGGAGAATCGTTGATTATATGCCTTTAGGTCATTCCCGACCGCTTTTAAAGTTCTTAGTTCGTGTTCGAGCTTACGGGTCTCTTCGCGCGGGAAGTATTCGGTGATCATCTTTTTCTTTAAGTCGGCCCATGAGAGTGTGTGGGCTTCATCGATACCCACCGACAGCACATACGTATTCCACCATGTGAGGGCGATACCGGCAAAAGTGTGGGTGGAATATTTGACTTTGTCTTGGTCCCGACAACCGCTTATGCTAAAAACGGCTTCTGTTTGCTCAAACCATCGGGTGAGCACAACCGGTCCTCCGGTCCCATCGAAGGTGTGAGGTTTGCACCCCATGAAAGTTTTGTAGGAGCAACCCTCGTTTGAATTACCGGCTCCATGGTTGTTGTGGTTGTGGTTGTTATTGTTGTTGTTGGAGGAGTGACCGGCCATGGCCGCATCCACGGCAGTGGCTATCATACGTTGGAGGGCTTGTTCGGGAGTTTCGGGAGGAGCGCGTCGACGAGCCATTGTTCCTTCATGACACAAGAATATCGTTGGTTAGTATTTTCAACAATACTAACCGGAGTATGGAATAAGGATAGAGAGAAAATTTTCCTTGACTCGCCCTAAATTCTTTATGTCATAATGTCGGAACGTCCATGTGAATCACCGTAATATAATCCCGGAAATTATATTACCCTGATTCTCATGTGCATTTAACATTACTTCATAAAGTCAAGGTGGCGCGTCAACAAAATTTATCAACGTAAGATCAAGATCTAATACGAGTTAGATATGATAGAAGAGTTCGAGTATAAATGCACAAATAGTCAAGTAATTCCTACTGCAGTCTATATGCCGGTTGTAGTCTAGATTCACCTATGTACCCTATGACTCGGGGTGGACACAAATGAACTCTAAATCCCTACAACCAAGGCTCTGATACCACTTGTAGCGACCCCGACAAATCGTCAAGTGACGGCGTCGTCTACGTGGGTCCCTTTACCTGGTCATAAGTCTTTATGACAACGTTTGACCAAAATATGTCGCCTTCATTTCAAAATAAAGATTGTTTCCAAAGTTTACAAGAATTGTTCAACCAAAAGTTAAGTTACAAGGTTATAAGTACAAATGAAATCTAGGCGACACGGTTTAAAGTAAAGTCAAAAGACGCTCCATGAAATGCATGTATACTCGACATCCAATGCAAGTATCAATTAATGAGCGGAAGCATGTATCACATATCGTGCAAGACCTGAGAAAAACATAGAAATCTGTCAACGAAAACGTTGGTGAAATCATAGGTTTAGTAAGTAAATTGTATTGAACCACAAGGTTCTTTAAGAATTGCTCAACCAAAATCGTTCACATTCCAAAATAGTATTTGTATCACGAGCACCCAATTATCAAGGCTTAACCGAATCTTCCCTCTGAATTTTGAATTTAGTGTTAGAACTTACACTATACATTGTTGAAATTATATTTCATTCACTAACGGTAGCGAACCGTCTAAATGAGGGTTTGTTAAACCCGTATGGCCACACAACATAATTACACGCTTACACTTACACCCTGCAAGTGGAACTAATGATAATTGGATTGAGGACTTTTGTTCAAACTCGTATGCATCCTTGTATTCGTATTTGTTCACAATGTAAAAGCATGAAAAGTAAATAAGTGGGAAATGTATGTGTTTCTCAGCCCACGATGTAAAGAATAAAAGTGATTAAAAAGTGGGACTATGATCTCACCTTGAGTACAAGAGTTAATAAAGTACTTCAACAAGTAACCGTGTGCAAGGACAAGGCTAGTCTTGACCTAAACATATAGGTTATATCAATAACGGTAAACACAAACGGTCAAAGATGTTCAATTAGTCCTATGGCTCGTTACGACTCGATTATGAAGCATGTGAGTCAAATTGTCAAGTTTCATGCAAGATACAAGTATAGAATCATGTTAGAAAGATTGCATAATTAATTGGTTAAGTTTGACAAAAAGTCAAACTTGGTCAAAGTCAACGAAAAAGTCAACATGTTCGGGTCGGGTCTCGGACAAATTTTCTATGCTAGTTATTCATATATAAGCATGTTAGAACAAGTTGCATGCGAATTGGAAGTCTAAAACATGGCAAACATTTCACGTGAAACGGACATTGGAGACAGAAGCTGGGCACGGCTTATGCCGCGCCGCGGCCAGGACTGTCGCGCCGCGACAATGGCCGTGGCCTGGTCCCAGGCCTGTTTCACTTGTTCAAGGCTTGGTCAATTTTCAAACAAACGCAAAACTCAAACCGTAAACAACTAGAAGACGTATCTTATACCGTTGGAAAGCTCTTTTGACAAGGAACACAACTAAACATGTTTCACCAAACAAAAACATCATTTATAATAGCCGAAAACTCATCAAGTGATCATTAAACGTTCATTTTTAAGGTTTCAAGTTCTTCAAATGCAATTTGAGTTTCGGGAAACCAATTCACACATATAATATGCCGTTTTGAAGGTAATGAAACATACATTACAACTAAACACTAATAATTAACATTCCATGGCATTCAAGCATCCAAAAATTCATGTCAAGAACTATCAAACCCTAGTCAAACATCTCAAAATCAATAATCATGTTTTTGGAGTTTCCTTAATCAACCTATACATCAAAATGAAGCTAATGATACTAGTAACACTTTTAAAACATGCACTTTAACAATCTAACAACATTTGTTCATCCAAAATCAAGGATTTAGCAAGTAATTTCATATTGAACTAGTTACACCAAAAATAACGAATCGAGCATACAAATTACATACACGACATCACAATGAGCCATAGACACTAATTAACAACTTTATAACTCAAAAATCTCAAGAACACATAAAATTAGTGATTTTAGAAAGTTACCCAAATGAGATGAAGTTGGTATCAAATTGAAGAGGATGAAGAGAGGATTCCAAATATGTATTTTGTTTTGATTGAAGCTTGCTAGATGTGATTTAGATGATGATTCTTTGATTTGAAGAATTGAAAGAAAATAGAGAAGTATGAAAGAAAAAGAGAAATGAAATGAAAAAGAAGATGGGGGGGTAGTTGACTAGTCAAAGTGCTAGTCACTTCTTTGTCTTTTTGGCAAAACTAGTCCCTCTTGTTCGGGTGCGGGTGCGGGAATTGACCAAACGAATATTTTAAGTTACACGGGAGTACGGGAGATATTAGAATCCGATAACGAGAATATTTAAAATGTTACATAACAGAGGATACGAATCTAGATACGAAGGGTATTATTTAAACAGAAAAAGACGGGCATTAAAATAATTTAACGGAAAAAAAAATGCGGGATGTTACAAGCGTATGGCATATAGCAGTAAAAGTAAGCAGCAGCATGCAGTAAGTTCAGCGGAAACAAGTAAACTAGCAAGTTGTAGATTAGTCCTATTAGTGAATCCTACTCGGGTCGGTCTTAGACTCACTAATGCAACCTAATTCCCTACAACCAATGCTCTGATACCAAATGCGATGCCCCGTACAAAACCATCGTGTAAGAATCATCAACAACAGGATCATTACAAGGTTAAGTACTACATGCTGTAATAAAAGAAGTTGCATTCACGATAAAAAGATGACGTCATAACCGACGTCAATTTTTTACACCAACAGTATGCTTTTACGAATAGCAAGCATGAATAAATGTATGTGACCCTTAGGTCGTTACAAAACATAGTTCAAATGTATTAAAGTTTGAATGCAAGTAAAACAGTTCATGCGGTGATAACACTAGAGCAGCGGGTGTCTACGGCAAGACTAGCACGACAGCGGAAGCAATAACCTTAAGCACCTGAGAAAAACATGCTTAAAAACATCAACACAAAGGTTGGTGAGCTATAGTTTAAGTATAACAGTATGTAAGGTAGGCCACGAGATTTCAGTGCTACAAAGAGCGTTTCAAAACAGTATGATAAAGTATATGTTAACCGTGGGCACTTGGTAACTAACTTAACGTTTATACCCCCTGAAAGTACACTTGGCAAGTGCGTATGTTTACGAAGTATTAAACACTTGTTAAATGCTAGCGCTACTAGCCCGAGTGGGGATGTCAAACCCTATGGATCCATATCTAAGATTCGCGTTCACCGGTTCAAAAACCAATGACTAAACGTTACCGAGTTAAAGGGAATGTTTCTGCCGTTATATAACCCACACATATATAAGTTTAAGTACTCGTGCCTAGTATGTAAAACATAAAATCCGCATGTATTCTCAGTTCCCAAAATAAGTTAAAGTAAAAAGGGAATGCTATAACTCACAATGATAAAGTAGCGGTAAAGTATGACTCGGAAAGTAAGCAAGTAATGAAGGTTGTCCAAACGAGTCCTCAACCTAAGTCAAATAGTACTAAGTCAGTAAATCGTCCGAAAAGTTTTAAAAGTATGTAAATAAGGTCTTAAGGGTCATCATCATTCATCATCAAACAAAAGGCGTAAAGTAAGTTTCGTTTATGAAAGTAGTTTAAAACAAAGGCTGACTTCAGTCAGTCACCATGGCCTCTACCCTTACTGAATTAAGGTGAGACCAGTGGCCATGGCTCCGTATATGAGTCCTTTAAGTGTGATAAAATTTACAGAAGCAAACTCGTCTTCGTTTGACCGTGGTGACGGTCTAAGTGCGAGTAGGTCAGAAATTTCTGCACAACGTTAAAAGGACATAGTAACGATCGGAGGGCCATAAATCCTAAACCGTAACTCGGATTAAGACGAGTCCTATATGAAAAGTTATCTACTCGAACAGAGATATTTGAAAATCAAGGTTACAGTAGCCCAGGTGTACTGGTCTATTACAGAAACCAGAAAACAGTAGGTAGAAGACAGAAAGCAGAAAAATAATGGGTTCCGGTGAGTTTGGTGCTTGATGTTCATCATGGTTCTCATCCTTGATGCATATAGCTTCAAGTGTACAACTCGTTGATGTGTTTGCATCATTTTCACCAAGGTTTGACCATCATAACCCAAGTGCAAGTCTAAGACATGAAGCACAACTCACTTAAGTGTTGCAAGTGTTTTGATGAACCAAAGTTACATCAAAGTCTTAGATCTAACACATACATGAACTTTAAAATTAATAAGTTACAAACTTGAAAATGAACTTATGAAATCAAGATCTTAAGTTGTAGAACATAATTCTTAGTTTGATCTTGAAGATCCAAGACTCAAAAGTCTAGATCTAACATAAGTGTACAAAGTTATAATTAAAGAAATCTTACTTACATGTTCTTGAACTATTAAAGTTAACTTTAGTTCAAGATTAATGAGATCAAAGTTAACTAGTAACATTTGACCAATAACAACCAACAAACATGAAATTAAAGTACATAATACAAAGAAATAACTAAGTAAACAAGTAAAAGGTTCATGGTTGTTCATATTTTAAAGATTCAAGCCTAAGTTTGATCTTTAAGAATGTAAACTTTAAAGTTTACAAACATGATTCACAAGTATGCTTTCAACACATGAACTTACAATCTTTTGAAACAATATATGTAAAACATAAACTAGTAAGTTTAGTTCTTGTGTGTTCTTGAAATTACAAGATAAATGAAGAATGAAACTAAAGAGTTTGATTCTTGGAAACTAGTAAGTAAATAATAACAAGTAACAAAGTAACAACAACTAACAACTTCAAACAATTAACAACAAAGAACAAAGATGATGATGATTTAAGGGTGCTTGGTTCGGTTTTTACAAGAAGAAAAGAAGAGAAAAAGTATCAAGTTACTTACTAAGTATAGAGAGAAAAAGAGAGTAAAATGGTTGCAAGTATGAGAGTGTTTTGTGTGTGAGAAAAAGAGAGCAAAATGCAAGTGATATGTAATCAAAATTTGAAACAAAAAATGCACTACCAAGGCCCTAAAGGCCACGGCCTGCAGTTGCAAAAGGGGGGGGGGGGGAGGGATGTGTTCAATGGTTACAAGCATGTAAAGTCTTAAAAGTGTGGATATAAGATGTGTTTGCATGGGGATTACATGGTAACTAGATTCCTTAAGTCTTTAACTAACTAGTTTCCATTAAATTTGATACTTACATGCAAGAGTGGGCTAGTTAGTCCACTTAAAATGTAGGGTGGGCTTATAAGCCCAATATCATGAGTCCATTACACTAATAAAGCCCAAGTTCAATTAATTAACAAATAAATCCAATTAAAGCCCAAGTAACTAACTAATCACCATAGTTAATTAAAATGATTAATAAAATCAATCATGAATGTAAATAATACTCTAAAAATATTATTCGTGGAAGTTTCGTGTGTCACAAAGACGTTTCGGGCAATTAAAGTCAAGTACGGGCAATCATGGCAACATGTAAATGTAATAACATACATTCGTTTAATCACACGTATTAATAATAATTATTATTAATAAATAAACGTTGAAAATTCCAGGGTCGTTACACAAAGTCTATTAAGATAGATACGATATGATAAGATATGATAAGATATGTATAATAGCAGTATGACGTGTCGAGATCATAAAATGATAAGTATGTAATCTGATAATCTTTCGATTAAAAACTTTCAATTCGTAATGGCCTAGAGATATAATATTTGATTAGTTAATGTCTAACAGACATAAAGTTTGTTTATTAATATAGCAACTATATTAACAGTGACAGTTTTCGAGAAAAGTTCTTATTTCTCAAAAGTTTCTATTTTTGGAAACCTACTATTTATGGAAAGCTTCCACTTATAGTAAGCTTCTAGTTTAAGAATATTCATGTTATAATCCTCAACAAAGACGTACAATCTCGCCCAAACTTCATTGCTAACATGCAAGTCACTCGAATGATCTATTGTTACCGAGCGGCCCAGGATCTCTTGACCAGAATCTAAGTCTTGGCATTCGAGATCCACAAGCATCCCATAATGGTAACAAGGATCACCCTAGGCCACAAGTAGCAGTGAGGTTTTGTATAAAGTGCACGTTATCTTTTAATTATAACCTTCACGTTATAGGTGTATACACATAACGAATTATTAATGTACTTAATAATTATATATGTGATAATATAACCTAAGTATTATTTAATATTTAGTTATTATACCTTAGTATGTCTTATATATATTAAATATAATTACCTTTAAATAAATACCTAAATTACTTCAAAGATAATAGTGTTTTATTAATCAAACATTATCCAAAAATGTCTAAATACTTAATTAAATATCTAAAAATTATATACATAATTTTTATAGTCTTAGTTAATCATATAAATCAGTAAAAAAATTTAAGAAAACATTTTTATTATATTTTGTATTTATTTTCGTTTTTACCCTTAATTTATTCACAAAACAAATTTAATTCTACATAATTACTAAATGAACCCAAACAATTATTTTTATAATTTTTATAAATTTCTATCAGTCTAATAACCTGTAGAAAAAAATATTTAAAAAAATATTTTTATTATTTTATATTTATTCTTAATTTACCTTCGAATTACATAATAATAGAGTTTAATTATATAATAATTACCAATTCGACCCAAGTAATTATTTTTATAATTTTTTTCAGATCTATATAAATTTTATAATCTCAGAAAAATTTATATATATTTTATTTTTGATTAAAAATATTTATTACGAATTTTACATTGTTTTTACGTTTAAATACTACATAATTCGTATTTAATTATAAATAATATTTCATAAATTATCAAAATTATTTTTATACATCATAATACTTATAATACTAATTATAACATATAAACATAATTTATATATATTAATTTCGAATTTATAAATAATATACAAAAAAATAAAAGCAATTCGATAAAAAAGTATAGAAAATACTTCAAGTAGTTTCCCAAGTTTGTGAGAGAGTTTTTTCAAAGATTTGATACAAGTTTTTATGAAATGGAAGTGGGTATTTATAGGAAAAAATAGTTGGTGAAAAGAAAAAAATATAAATAAAATAAAGGTGCCAATTTTGACAAAAAAACATGTTAAAAATGTCTTTAATATGTTTTGTCTTTGAAAATATTTAGTCAAAATTCATGGGCTCATTATTTAATTTATAAAAAAAATCTTATTTCTTTTTTTATAAGCTAAAAATATAAATAATGATTAAAATAACTTATCATTTAATTAATAATTATGTTACATATAGTTTTAAATATAATATGCATTAATATTAATATTAACTAAAGTTATTTTATATAATTAGTGTAAACTTTTATTAAACAAAATGTGTCGACTAAAAATAAATATTTGATCAACGTCGAATTTAATTATATATTACGTATGGATAACAACCATAGGGGAAAATTAGTCAATTCAAGTATGGAAATATGAGGGTTGTTATATAAACAAAAGGAGTTATCTTCACTCATCCTTGTTTTAGGTTGCTTCTCTAGACTTTAGACTTTAAACTTTAAACAACACCAACATTGCGGTCTTTTTTACTTAACTAAGCTCGAGTTCAGATAGCGCACTCTATTCCCCTCGACCTAACACTCTGCGTCACGAATCTTCCAACTACACGGGAAATCCTCATTTTCACCACCCGACGCACCAACATCTGACTCAGCAAGCCCTTTAAGCCGATATCAACACCAACATATATTGAGATTTGATTGATCAAATTTCACATTGTTCAAAATATAAGATTTGTAATCGTATTTCACATTGTTCAAAATTAATTTTTAGTTCAGATACGTATTACAACGGATATCATATATTGCATACAATCGCATAAAATTGTTCAAAAATCGATTTTTTGTTCTCAAATGCTCAGATTTGTATCTCAAATTTGATGATCCTCTTTCCGTGTACAAGCTGATGTTGATATAACGAGGAAATGGTGATTCACTTACTGTACAAGTTGCTGCTGATATGGCCCCTGTTAACAATTCGGTTCGAGTCAACCACGTACGTTAGGTTAGGACTCTGAAGTTGTAGGGACGTGTGCATTGTGGTCATGCAATATCATAATTAAATGGAATATTATAATTAAATGGAAAAAATTACCCTCACATGCGTGGGCATTGGGCATGCGAAGGGTTAACATTCAAATGTTGACTGACATTAGGTTGGGGTACCAACCACGTAACTTAAGCTAAACCTAAGTATCAACTATGCAAAAAAATAAAGTTTAGATTTTGTCACGCAATAAATCCAACTTGCCGAAAACGTGTAATCCAACTTGATGTTATATCCAACCTAGGTACCAACTATTTACAATTTGACTTCAATGTGCTAGTGGCAAACCTATTTATTAGGTTGATTGACGTTTTAATTATAATTCATGATGACTTCACTAAATGTTGAACGTATAATTTTACTCTACGTGATCAATTGGTTTTTTTTTTTTTTTTTTTTTTTTTTTTTTTTTTTTTTTTTTTTTGCGAAAGAAGAGCAAATATTATTAAAACACACGATAACTTTATCAAAGCAATGAAGGTTACCGGAAAAAGTACACAATACGTGATCAATTGGTGCATGCATTTCGATTTGTTTGTCATCATATACCAATAAAATATCATAATATATATTAATTAATTAATACATATAATATAACTTATAAATATTAACATCATTGCATATTCTATCTTATCACTTTAATAGTTTATGCTATGGTATATAAGTATACAGATATGTAAAGATATATGCATATATCATATTTACGTAAGTATATATAAATTTCAGGTGATGATTGATTATAGATATATCCATAAATGATATTTATCATCCATATCTGACTCGTTAATCATATACATCTACATCCATATACATATCCTGGTATCCATCTATTCATATTATACACATACACCATCAAGCAATGTAAATCATGTGTTCTTTGAATGCCACCTAGCTTCTCAATTATGGAGCAAAGCTAAGGTTCAAACTGGATAGAATGGTGTGATTGGATTGAAAACTGGAACAGGTCAAACGCGAACAAAGACCGGATTATGTCAATTGTTGATGCTTTACTTTTGCGTTGCTCCGATGGAGATTTCGTGATAACTATCTTTGGGCGTTCACCTATGAGAAAGTGTGATTTATATGACTGTAATTTTTTTTTGTTAGATTAGATATAGAGTTCGTTAGATAGATATAGAGTTATGACCGATGTAAATATAAATTCATGGTTGTAAAACAACTAGCTTATTTGCTGTAAATAGAAAGATAAGGAACAATATAGACAATAGTAAGTAAACTTGAAGTGTTTGGAATGCATTTCTTATGGTTACAACACTCTCCTTTAAATACAAGTTCAAAGTAGAAACAAGATGATTAACACACACTTACTACACTCATTAAAGCCATAAATCATTGAGACAAAGTGCCCATTAAACAAAAAAAGCAAAAGAAAAGCAAGAAAACCCGGAGTGGGAAAGTTGGTGAGTGACCCACTTGATACAGCTACAGATGCGGCGCATCTATAGAGGATGCGCCGCATCCTCTCCTTCTGACGCGCAGCATTCAAGTGAAACTCCGCATCTAAAACATTCGGGACATTTTGGTGTATGGATGCGCCACATCAATGAAGAGATGCGCCGCATTTGTGTGTTTCACGCATACCGAAATCTGCAAAATCCGTGCAACACTTTAACTCACTTTTAGTGGCGCTTTTATTTTCAAATTTTGTTTGCACCAATATTTTAACACTCCCCCTTGGTGCAAACTCCCGATCAACAATCCCTAACGCCTCTCGAAATTCTATGAACTTGGCCTTCATTAGAGCTTTAGTAAAGATATCCGCCACTTGAGCATTTGTCCTTACATTTGCTAGCTCGATTTACCCGCTTAGAACCTTTTCACGAATAAAATGATATCTCATTTCAATATGCTTAGTACGAGCATGAAAAACTGGATTCGAAGCAAGCTTGATTGCACTTTCGTTGTCACATCTCAGTTTGACAACATAATCTACTTTTTCAAGTATGTCACCAATCAATCTTCTTAACCAAGTACATTCTTGAGCCGCCATTGTTGCAGCTATGTATTCCGCTTCCGTGCTAGACAAAGCAACAACATCTTGCTTCTTGCTACACCATGAAATAACCGCGGAACCTATGTTAAAACAGTAACCCGAAGTTGAATGGCGATCATTTGCGTCTCCCATCCAATCTGCATCCAGGAAACCATTTAACAAAACATTATCACACTTCTTATACCACAAGCCATGACCTATTGATCCTTTCACATAACGAAGAATCCTTTTTGCTGCATCAAGATGAACATTAGTTGGACATTGCATAAATTGTGAAACAATGCCAACCGAGTAAGCAATTTCCGGCCTTGTGATGGTTAGATAGATCAAACTTCCAACCATTTGTCGGAACAACTTCACATCCTTGAGCTCTTTTCCTTGATCTTTCTTCATTTTGAGGTCTGGTTCCATTGGAGTAGTCATAGGCTTTGACTCTCCCATATTGAAACGTTCCAAAAGACTTCTTGCATAACCCCTTTGAGAGATAAAGTACCCATTTTCTAATTTATCAACTTCCAAGCCAAGAAAACATCCAATCTCCCCCAGATTCTTCATTTCAAAACGAACCGAAAGATCATCACTTAAACGAGAGATTTCTGACTCGTTTCCTCCGATAATAATCATGTCATCAACATATAATAACACCAAAACATGGAAACCTGATTCTTTCTTTACAAACAAACTAGAATCCGCATCAGAAATCTTAAAACCACAAAAGACAAGGTGTTGTGCAACCTTACCATACCAAGCTCTCGGAGCTTGTTTCAAGCCATAAAGAGCTTTCTTCAACCGGCACACATATTCTGGAAATTGATTTGAAATGAACCTAATAGGTTGTTCCATGAACACCTCACGATCAAGCTCTCCATAGAGAAAAGCATTCTTCACATCAAGTTACCACAATTTCCACCCTTTGTAAGCCGCTAGTGAGATTATTGTTCTCACCGTTACCATTTTAGCCACACGGCTAAAAGTTTCCTCATAATCAAGCTCATAACTTTGACAAAAGCCACAAGCCACCAACCGAGCCTTGAACCTATTAATGGTTCCATCCGAGTTCTTCTTCAAACGGTAGACCCATTTGCAAGTAACCGGTTTACATGCTTCCGATTTCTTGACAAGCTCCCAAGTTTCATTCTTTTCCAATGCATCAATCTCCTCTTGCATTGCTTTTCTCCAATCCGGAGAATCTTTAGCTTCTTCATAATATGTGGGTTCTTCGGTTAAGCCACCTGAAAAGAAACAAGTTGTGACTGTGTTCACCTCATAGTCACTTAGATGTTTTGGTTGTCTCTTTTCTCTTGTTGACCTTCTAACTTGAGTTGGTACTTCTTCACTAGGTGCCTCTTCTTGAGTTTGAGAACCACCATCATTCTCACTTTCTTCTTGAGTATCAATACTAGGAAACATAAATTTGTAATCTCTATTTTCTTCACCATTTTTGCTTGATTCAGAAAATTGAGAAGCCACTTCATCAAATACCACATCTCTTGAAGTGGTAAACTTCTTTGTTTCTTGATCCATACACCTCCAACCTTTCCTGTGAGAATCATAACCAACGAACATTTAGTACCATGACACATTTAAAGCAATAAGCTTTTAAAGTTACCCAAAAATTTACTCTGACCAGATCTAAGCGAATTAATCCGGACACCACGAGATATAAATGACCTCTTAGTACAAATGTGTGTTTTCTGATGCGTTAATAATAAATATAAATATAAATATAATTATAAACAAAAAAAAGGAGAAAGAAAATGTAAACTTGAAAAGATTATAAAAACACATCTTTTAAAGGGTGGACTGTGGTCTGTGGAGACCCTTCTTTATAATGATTAACTTGAACACGATGACAACAGAACTTGTATACAAAAGACTAGTATTACAAGGAAACATACTTATCGATTCATAAAGCTCTCCTTGCAAGTCAATAAATCTTGTTATCGACCAAGTATAACATACTTAGTATCCATCATTTCCAGCATCACCAAAGTTACGATTGTAGCCACCGCCACCACCACCACCAAAACCACCTGTCCTGGGAGGACGCTCATCGGCAAGACTAACACGAATAGTTCGACCGTTTATTTCCTAAACGATAAAATCACAACTAGGTTAGAAGTAGGGACTTATACCATAAGACAACACGTGTTTTTTGTTACATTGTCTTTAATGAGGTGATGTGTTATTTTTTCTAACCCGTCCATCCATGGCTTTCATTGCATCGTTGGCTGAGTCATCGCTGGAATAGTTCACAAAACCAAATCCCCTTGACCTTCCTGTTTCGCTATCAGTAACGACTCTTGCTGAATCATAAAAAAAAAAACAAAAATTTATTATTATTAGGTGAAGGTTGATAGTGACCATCAACGATTAATCCACAAATTCAAAAAAAAAGTCTAACATCACTGCAACCCCAAGATACCGTTTCATTTATATCACATTATCAATAAAGTAAAGCAAGTTTCCAGGCAAGAAAGGAGCAAAAATTCAGTTTTATACAAATTGCAGATTCAAAAGAAGTTTTGTTTACCAAAAGTTGTCTGTAATTTCAATAATTGAACTTATACTACTTCCTAGATCAATTGCCCTCAAGACTTTTATCCTCAACTAGGTATGTTTCACACTTAGAACTTTGCTTATAAAGTGTTCTCACCTTCAGCAACATCACCAAATACAGAAAATGCTTCCTTCAACGAGTGATCATCGGTATAATAAGAAACAACAACAACAAAACCCAATACCACAATGAGTGGTGTATGGGGGAGGTGAGATGTAGACAATCCTTCCCCTATCCGAGAATAGAAACAAGTCCTTTCTCTACCCAGAAAGTAGAGAAAGTCATCCCTCTCTCTATTCGACGAATAAAGAGATTGCCTCCGGTATAATAAGAAAGACCTACGCATAAATTAAACATACTAAACATATTAGACTCCATAATCACATTTCATATAAGTGAATCAGAGCCAATTGCAAAATATGCATACAAACATACCACCAATAGAAAGCTTAGAAGACATGCAACGAATCGCATTGAACATCGATGATCCTGTTACATTCCCATTCGATACAACATTCTGGGAAGTACTTCCCCTCATGAGACTACCCACTTTATTGTAGAAAGCCATTCAAATTGTTCGAGTGTATAAAGCCTGCACATGAAAATATTTTTCTTAATTGTTCAACTGTTCAACTGTATAACTTTTAATTTGCTATCAAACTTTAAAAACCATCTACATACTTTCAATGGCGAGTTTAGTAACAAACACGTGGGGTCATGGGACACCACTAGCTCAAAAACTTTTAGTAGAAAATAACTTTTAAATTGTATAAGACACCACTAAATTTAACTGCAAGATCCCATATATTTTCATATTTATAGTTTTTTCTTTTAAGTTGTATAGTACACCACCAAATTTAACTACTAGGACCCCCTATATTTTTTGAATTTGTAGTTTTTTAAAGTCCACGGCATACTTTCATACGTTTCTTAACCATGTGCCCTAGATCTACATAATGTAACATCAATATAGCATAGAATGAGTAATTGATTTGATAAATTCTCATTCAATCAACAACAATAACATCGATTTGGATCCTAACATTTTGATTAAAACTTTCTTTCATTGTACCGAACACTTTCTTTCAAAACTTGAAATTCAAAATTACAAACACCGTTCAGTGGAAGTATATACGATAAATGAGCAGATGCACATATTATTACTGCAATAAATTTTTTTTTTTTTTTTTTTTTTTTGAAAGGTCATTCAATATAAAAAACGGATCAAGAACACGAAGGAAGGCAAGGAATCTTGCCAATACAACGAAAAACAAAAATACAAACACGATAGCCAACGGAAACACGAACTAAGACACGAAAGAACTAGGATTTGATAACCAAGTTTGCCAATCGAAAGTTTTCCCATGAGCCCTATTTGAGATCCAGTCATAGGACTTAATTTGAATCTAAAATTAAGTTTATGAATATCTAAAATTAAAACACAGATATACATGTAATGTAAATAAACAATAACAAACAACCGAAGCAAAGCATAAGAGACAGAATATAGCACATTAATTTGTAAATGATCAGATAGATTTGTAATACCTGGAGGTTTAGGGTTTTAGAAAATGATAGAAGCGAAGCGGCTAGTGTTTATGAGACTGATTGGCTAGAAATATCTTCTGCTTTCTGCTTATATTTATAGAATGAAGATAAAGGTGTGTACCGTTTGCTCTCAATGTTGTACGTTTATTTCTTTTTTTGTTTTTTAACTTAATTGTTACTGTATTTATTTGGTTTTAACTTAATAAAAAAGGAAGACTTAATATATGAATGAATTTTCATGTAGATAAAACTACGCACTGTGTACCATATCCCCAGTTAGTCAAAGTATCAGTATTGATGTGGAAATTCTATGTGATTTGTAAGAGGGATACGGATACTTCAACTCACTAACGTCCGTTAATTTTTTTTGTTAAAGTCAGTCATGTGTCGAGCATGTGAGGTTATTTTCAATATTTTATCTCCTTCATCTTCTTCCCTAAGAATGTGAAACTTGTTCTTTCTAATCCTAAAATAAAATAAAACACACACAAAAACTCTAAAAATCGAAACTTCATCAGCACATATTCACAAAATCAAAATCCAAAGTTCATACATTGATTATCAAAGAACCTAGTTAACACAAAAACCATAAAATCGAACCTGGACCCCATATATTTTGTGATAATGTTTTAATTTTATGTTAACCACAAAGGAAAAGTATTTGATTCTTGAGAGAGATGAGGTTAGTATCTTTAAGAATAGGGTTTTGAATGGTGTTCGGGAAAAAGAAGATGGAGTAGGTGGGGAAGAAAAAGGAAAAGACATTTTTGCCCTCACATGCTTTGCAAGTGACTAACTTTAACAGAAAAATTAACGGACATTAGTGAATTGGACTATCCTTGCTCCTTTTGCAAACTAAATGGACTATTCACATCAAAAATTGATGCTTTAACTAATCGTGTAATATGGTACAAACCACAAGAAATATCCGCGTAATTTTGTCTTTCATGTAAAAATGAAAGAACCAATATGATGACACAACAACAAATGGGGAAACTCAAGTGCCTCGAACCAACAAAAAAAAATCAAATCAAATCAAATGAAACTAATAAAACAAATAACCAAAAACGAGTCACAACTCCCAAATTAAACAACCACAACTAAATGCTAAGTAGTAAGCGCCAATATATATATATATATATATATATATATATATATATATATATATATATATATATATATATATATATAGGATCAAGAGGGAAGTAACCAATCGGGGGGAAGCGGGGGGAAGCAAAAACTTTTTTTTTTTTTTCATTTTTTGAAAAAACTTTGTTCACGAACATTATAGATGGGATGAAAATATGAACATTTAATTAAGACACTTTGTGATAAATATTTTTATTTTGACGGGAAAACGCTCGAAGAAGTAATATATAACAATTATCATGTTTTTCGAGCGTATGTTGAGATTTTAGCTATTAGGGTTTAGATATTAGGGTTCATAGGGTTTAGATATTAGGGTTTAGAAATTTAGGGTTTAGAGTTTAGATTTAGGGTTTAGATTTAGGATTTAGATTGAGTTTTTAACACGAACAGTTTAGAGTTTAGGGTTTGGTGTTTTGGGTTTATGGAATAAACCCAAAACACCAAACCCTAAACCCTAAACTCTAAATCGGGCTAAATTTTACTTCACAAAACATGAACAAAAAAACATTCATATTCTTCACGAACAATATTATCTTGAATGTCATTTTTGTCGATCGTTTTCCCGCCTAAATAATAACATTCCTCACGAACTGTATTTTCTAAATGTTCATATTTTCGTGTGATTTTGATGCCGGAAAAAAAATTCCAAAAAAAAGAAAAAAATAATTTTGCTTCCCCCCGCTTCCCCCCGATTGGTTACTTCCCCATTGATATATATATATATATATATATATATATATATATATATATATATATATATATATATATATATGTATATATATATATATATATATATATATCCAAGACTAACAACAAACAAATCAACAAACACTAAACAAATCCGAAAACATAACAAACACCAAATAAACAGATGTGGAAGAAATCTTGCGATTTTTTAGACTTCACATCCACCAGCTTGAACACCTGATCTTGAAGAAAAATAGAAAACCGTATGGGAGCCTTTAGTCGACGAGGTACTTTCATCAAGACCGTTGTGGAAGAGTGTGATTATTTATGTGCCAAACAAAGTTAAATCTTAAATTTTGCTGCTTCTATGAAGAGTATAAATGATTAAAGAACCTAAAGTCATAACAGTCATTAGTTATGGTTAATCTAATGACTTTTGAGCTTTAAAAATTGCCGAGAATAAGAAGTGGCAAATCCAGGATGAGAACCCAACGGGGTCCTAAATTTTTTTTTTAAACAAATTATATTTGAATGGTACTTTAGTGTTTGTTTACCTTTTAAAAAAACATAAATTTTAAAAATATATGGGGTCCTTTATTTAAATTTGTTAGACTTATTATATTCCACATTATTGTGTCCTACCTATTATGCATTATGATATACCTTAGTTCTATTAATATGTATGTTAATACATACATATGTTATGAGACTCATGAATTAATATCATTAATCATCCTCTTATGTCCAATTTATAACCATAATGATGAGTCTCATTTATTACCATAATGAAGTGTTCTTAGTAAGTCTTGATGTGAGACTATTGAGATACCACTTCATAAAGCACGGGAGTTGATCCCTACCTTGACATCTCCTATATATAGAGGTTTATGTATCACCTCATTAATCTAACACAACAACACATATGAATAACTTAATTCCATCACTAATGGAGAGGTATCAAGTAGAATATCAACATCCTAACTTGTTCTTGTTCTTGTTCTTATGCAATCTACATCATCTCTCAATTCAAGTAAGCTTTATGTCTTAGTCTTTATATTGTTATGAATTACATGATTATTATGATATGATTAACATGTAGTATCAGAGCAAATACAATCTCATATGAAATCCGAATTACGTATGTCTATAAAATTATGAAAGTCATGATCAATCTATAAAGATTGTTACATTATATTATTTTCATATTTTTTAATGTTATAATATGAAAAGGAGCACACTTAAAGTTTAACATGACTCGTATGTTTATTTTATTTGCATTGTTAATAATTCATATGTTGGCTTACTCATTATTATAACAATTTTGACTAATGCAATAACATGTCGGATGAAAATATGATGATGATCCATATTATTGTACTTCTTTAATTCTGATAGGTCGAATCATGGTGAGATTAGAAGATGTGATGAGTTAGAGTGAGACTCGGTAAGTGAAGAACATATTCGGTATTATAGAGAATCGGTAAAATTACATTTTACAGCTTCTAGAACTCAGTTACAATGCAATGGCTATCTAATTAGGAGTACTTAGGTTCCTTATATAGCCCTCTTCTAAGGAACCTTCATTTAGGCTTATTTCACATTAAACACTATACATACTTCGGGGTCCTAACAATCTCCCCCTTAGTGTTAAAATGTGAAAATTACAACGTAATCCTATTGAGTAATCTTGAGATGTCCAAAAGTAGCTTTCCATCTTTTGCCAGTGGGGTCAGAAAATTCAACTTGATTATTTGAAATCTTATCTGAAGGCTTCCAGACACCCCATACCTTTCTTGGATCTCCCTCATGTAATAGATATTCATCCATTTCTTTGAAATAACATCTTTTTCTTTGACCACGAAGAATCTCAAATTGTCTATTTTGGATCCGGATTTTGAGACGATCTCTGATGTGTTTAATAAACTCTCCAAGACCCATTTTCATGTCAATGTCATCAAACTTGCTTTGACGGAACTTGAGATACTTCAGTGCAGCCTTTAGTGTACCATCTAAATATTTGTGTAGTTCGTTCGTTCGTTCGGATGAACTCCTTTTCTTTTTGTGAATTTACAAATACAAACCCTTAGGGTTCGAATTGCATTTGAAACATTTTCATATCCTCCAATCCCTTTGTGAATTGATTCGGACATGTGATTCGAATCTTTTTCCTTTTCGCTTCAAGATCAATCTGAAAGTTCTAACGTCTCATCAGTTTTATTGTCTCCATCATGTATCTCTTCACAACTTCTAAAGCTTGAGACTTAGCATACGGTCGAATTGTGAGAATACTGAGATAGTTGTAGATGTGAATGATGTCAAGCATTTCTAGATTCTAAAAATCGGCCTCTGTGAACTTGTACTCCTTCTCATCTTCTCTTATAACATGGAACTGACTGATGACGTCTTTCTTTACACTAATTTCAACTCCGACTCGAGTAATATCCAGTACTTCTATCAATCGATACTTTCTCTGAGGCTACAAATCATCTTCATTTCTATTGATATGTTTCCTCCACATAAATTCATACCGGTTTCGTTCATTAGTTGGAAGCAATCGTGAACCAATATAGGTAAACCTTTTACTTCTTGGTGTCTCGTTCATGCTGAAGATCTTATAAGCATTTTCTTCGATGAATGTGTTCCTTAATGTCATGAAATCATGTTCAACTCCTAGTTGCAGTGGATGTTCCCGATTTTTGAAAAATAAACCGTTGTTGTATTTAAACCAGGAATTCACAGTAGAACTTGATGTTGTTGCACCTGAAGTCGAACTCTCATTTTCATTTGTTGGATTTGTTGTTTCATCAGTTGGAGCATTGTCATCTTCAATATGATCAAAGATATCATCTACGTTTGGAGTTTCATATTGACCACCACCATCTTCATCAGTAGAATCCTCTTCATCATCACTTTGTATTTCTGGTTCAGGATTCCCATCATCAACTATCTGTACGTCATCAGGAATAGCAGATAAAGAAGATAATGTACTCAAGATAACAAATCCATCATCATCTATCTCCTCAAGATAAAAATCATTTAATTCCAAATCCTCATCTACTTGTCCACCGTCAACCTTAGCTTGTGTTGATTGTAAGATTGGAATGATAACTTGCTCAGGTTCCACATTTTCAACATCATCATCATGAGAATAATCCATTTCTGATTCAGTATGAACCTGTTGAGCTTGTTGTAACACCCCGTTTTTCTAAACATGACGCTCGGGGCGTCATTTGAAGTCCAAGAATGATTATTTAATAGTTTGGATGTAATACATTGACCACGATTGACTTTGGGATGTTTTAAAAGTGAAATTGGAGTACATCAGGTAAACTGTCGAGTTTGAGTGCAGTTTTTCGCGTTCTGGTGCATCGCGTTCCGTGACAAACATGCTTGAAACGAGACAACTTCTGATGGTGATTTCTGTCCACTTTGTCACGTTTGAGTGTTGTGTGTCGCGTATTGGTGTCGCGAAACGCGACAAGGTGTCACGAAACGCGACAAATATCGCTGTAATGACATTATTAACCCATTTTAATGGAATCTTTTGAGGGTGTTTTGGTAAATTCACTTATGGCCTGTTCTAGAGCCATAAGACTGATTCAAGGCTCATATTATCCTCATTTTCACTCAAAAACACTTTCACCTTCAAACCTTAGAGAGAGAGAGGAGAGTTTTAGAGAGAGAGAACTCCATTTGGAGAAGAAGGAGGTTGCTTCGGGTCAAACCTCAAGTGTTAAAGTTGTTCATCTCGTCAACGGCATCATTTTGGTGGTATTGGTAAGTCTCAACTCCGAATTTCATCTTTGTAATTTGATATTCAAGTTTAGGGTTTTGAGCTAGTTAGTTGTAAAACCCATTTAGGAGGTGAAATGGGTAATTGTAACTAGTTATTGTTGATGTTGGTGGGTTTTGGGTTGGTTAATGATTTAACCATGTTTAAGGCTTGTATGTAGCTTGTAATCACTAGTATTAGTGATTATAGAAGTGTTGGAACCACTTTGGGTGTATTTTGGTTAACTAATTTTGAAATGGGTCAAATTAGGGTTAAGGTGTCATATTGGGCAAGATTGGTATTTATCACCTATGCTTGGGTTTAATTGGTATATTAGGACCGTTGTCACTTGTGTTAGTGATCATTGGCTAGTTTTGGCGCGGTTTGAGCTTGGAAGTGCATTTGGGTCGAAATTGCACTATTTGACAATTTGGGTCGATTTGTAAATCCACCCTAATTGTGTTGTTGTATTTGTGTTAATGGAATAGGTACTTTCCATTGGCGTGTTGCGGATTACTTGGTTGCATTCATCAAGGCTTAAGGTGAGTGTTAATATCCTATATGCCTATGTATGTGTAGCATGGGTGCAGGTCGGGTGAAGTGGTTCTCTGTTATAGAGCTCACTTCACATATAGGTGGATTGATGGACTTGTGTATAGGTCCAATTGGAACGGTTATGCGTTTTGGTTAACCACCTTTGACGAGGTGTACACCTTGTGTGTACGTTATCACATGGGCGTGTGATGTGGATTATATAACCCCAATGGCGAAGGGTTAATATTGTGAGTGGAATAATTATACGTATGTGTATATGGCGTATTTATTTGTGAATGTTATGGTATGAACCATCTAGTCGGTAGTGCCATAATGTGTGTGTGTGTGTGATAGGATGTGAACCACGAGCCGGTAGCATCAAGTGTGAACCACGTGCCGGTAGCACTATAAAATAATTGATGTGAACCACGTGCCGGTAGCATCGAGTGTAAATCACGTGCCGGTAGCACTATAAAATAATTGATGTGAACCACGTACCGGTAGCATCGAGTGTGAACCACGAGCCGATAGCACTATAAAAGAGTATGACTCAAATGCGTATGGTGTGAACCACGAGCCGGTAGCACCATAGCATTATGGTTAACCTTGGGTGTTTTACGCGTTGTTATATATATATATATATATATATATATATATATATATATATATATATATATATATATATATATATATATATATATATATATATATATATATATATTGTATACGTATAATGTTGTATTGACGTGATGTAACTAACCTTCTGGTTGTAGCTTATTGGCATTGTTCACAACGTTGTTTGCGAACTTACTATATTGTTGGTGTTGTTAGCTTGTGCTTAGTGAACGTACGGTATGCTAGGTTTAGCTTGCCTTATACTTGGATGCTTCGGTATGCGCTATTTGATTATTATTGTGGCGTGTCCATTTTATGCATATATATGTATGTAGTATATTCTCACTCACTAAGCGTTAGCTTACCCTCTCGTTGTTTACATTTTTATAGATTGGCATGGAGGCGGTGGCTCGGGTAAACGTGAAAACTAGTGGACTTGCGTAGTTGCTTTAGAAGATGTGCTTTTGGATTAATTAGGATTGGGTAGCGTATCCCCAATCACCATGCTCGGTTTTGTGTAAACGTAACTAGTCGGGTCATAATGATTATAACCGGTTTACGACTTAATTAATGAACCATTGCATTAGGGAGTTTAAACTATTAGTGTATGTTTTAAGTTCGTTGAACTTACTTTGGTGACAAATATGTTTTGGAAATTGTGTAATGGGACTTAAAGTATTATTTAACGCGTATTAAAAGGAAAAAAATTTATGGGCCGGTTTTAATACGGGTTGGGTTGTTACAAGTGGTATCAGAGCATGGTCTAAGGGATTTAGGCGACTTGAGATAGGTGCCTAAACTTAGACTTTTGTTTGTGCTTAATTGTTGCGGGACTTGTAGGATTACGAGCCGGAATGGGTTATAGTTAGTGCCTTGTTTATAGATGGACTAACATTTATATTGGTAATGCGGATATTATTAATATATTATTGTGATGTGATAATAATTTTCGCGTGTGTTTGTATCGCGTAGAATTTTGTTTGTGTTTGTTATATCATCGAGCGAGGCGGTCGTTGTACTAACGAGTTGATACGGCGTATGTGCGTAATAAGGACTTGCAAACCTTATTACGGGTGCAAATCGTGTCTAGCAAGTGATGTACAACGAATGTTTAGCAAGATGGGGCGGTGTTGTGTGTATAACTTTATACGTTCGTGATCTAATCGCTTTGCATTCCTTAGAATGGCGACGGAAAACGCGGAGTTTAACGCTAGAGTTGCGGCTACCGTTGTGGAACAAATGAGTGCATTTCAGGAAGAAATGGATAGGAAGTATTCCGAATCTCGGAGTAGCGGTGAAATAGAGCGTCGTCTTAAGAGCTTCATGAGGACTAAACCCCTGATGTATGACGGGAAACCGGATCCTTTAGTGAGCACAACTTGGATCTCGGATGTCGAAGGGTGTTTTCGCACTATTGAATGCCCTCCCGAGAAGAAGACGAGACTCGCTACTAGCTTGTTGCGGGGTAGGGCGAAGGATTGGTTGGATGGTAAGATTAACCTTGTCGGTGGTGAAACGTTTATGGTGTTATTGTGGGACGAGTTTAAGAAGGAATTCTTCGAGGAGTTCCGAACTTCAGCCGATTTGTCGGAAATGCGTAATGAGTTGCGAAATTTGCAACAAGGTTCTATGGACTTGAATACTCTCAAGACGACCTTTATGGCGAAGGCTCGTTTTTGCCCGGAGTATTTGGAGAATGATCATTTGTTGATGCAAGATTTCTATCGAACCTTGAATGATGACTTGAAGAGTAAGATTAGCAGAGTTCAGGCAAAATCGTTTGCGGAGTTATTCGCCGCGGCTAGAGGTTTCGAGTCGTATTCGCGATCGAAGGTTGGTGAACCTTCAAGTGAGAGAAGGGTTGTTTCTTATGGTGCTCCAAGTAAGAGGACTAAGGGTCCGAGCGTGAGCACGGGTGGTACACGGACGGGTATATCAGATTCCAATGCATCTAGGTGTTACAATTGTGGCGTGAGGGGTCACAAGTCTTGGGAATGTCCGGTGCCAAAGGGTGATGGCACGTTATGTTTCAATTGCCAAGAAGAAGGACATCGTAAATCAGAATGTCCCGAGTTAGCGGGGACGGGGGCGGCAAGGAGACGTTAAGGTACGTTTCGTTTTAATAAATATGTCCTTTGATTATTTATTATGTGCCGTGTTGAGTTGGAGTATGTTAAATGTATCGTGTTGTGCATGTTATCGTCATGGGTGACGTTCCTAATGGAAGTACCCTATGGTGACGTTTTGATTGTTGGGCGAAGGGCGTAAGACTTGGTGCAACCAAGCATTCCTTAGTATTGGGAAATGTTTCTACCAAGCCATGTGGGTGGGCTTAGGTGTTCGGATGTTAGAGCGTGTTCGCCCTCGTGTTAAAGTTGATGAACCGTGAGGTTCGTCGGGTGGTTGGAACCCTTGAGATCGAGTGTTTTGGACCTCGATGTATGTTGGTAATGGAGTCTACATGACGCGACATTAGGTGCCTCTCTTATACCTACTAGCGTGGTGTTCGACTCCGATTGTGTCGCGGTTACATTGTACTTAGGGTACCGAAGCGAAACCCTTAGGTACATGAGTGACTAGGTGAAATTTGACAAACCAAAGCAATTGGATGATTGCGAGAGTATAGTTTGTGTAAATTGTGGTACACTTTTCGTTCGAAGTGTTTAAGGATAGGTTAAGATCCTTGGTAGGCTCAAGGTTGGAGCAAGTATGGTGATGGGTCGTGTGAACCCAATTGTTAGTAAATCTACCCGTGGTAGCGTTGTACGGTTGTACAAATTGTGGTTATGGAACGTAATTCCAAGTGGGGGAGTTACACTCCCGCACGAGGAGGTTTTGGTGGGAGATTTCGGATGACGCTTTTAGTAAATCCAAAACTTGTGTTGGGACCTAGTTTTGGTCGATTTGTGGTAGAGTACAATTTTGGTTAAGATGTACTTATGATTTTGGATTTGGAAATTATCACCGAGGTGGTAATGTGGTAAATCTCGTTGAGAGATAATGGACGTGTTTGGCGAGCAAGGTGAAATCCCTCGGTTAAGGGATGTGTGTGTCGGATTCTCTTTTAGAGAATTATTGTTTTGTACCTATGTTTTATATAGGTGGTTCTTGCTCGATTGTGTGGATGGTTAGTGGTATCCGTTAGGGTTCACTATAGTGTAGCAGAGCGCGATGTTGCACTACTCGTTGTTCGAGGCTAAAAGTACGTATGTGATTGGTGAAGCATGACCGTTCGGGGTCCGCTGACTTCATCATGGGAGTATGTGATTGGTGAAGCATGACCGTTCGGGGTCCGCTGACTTCATCATGGGAGTAGTGATATATCGGTGAAGCATGACCGTTGATGGGGTCCGCTAACTTCATTCGTTGTTGAGTGATCTATCGGTTGTTTTATACACCGATGGTGGGGTTGTAAGGACCGTGTGGTGTGATCTATCGGTTGTTTTATACACCGATGGTGGGATCATGAGGACCATGTTGTGTGATTAGTGATGCGATAGCCGTGTTTCGCTCACATGTTGTTACGGGTGTGACAATAGTCAATTTTGTACACCTTAGGATTAGCGTTGCCATAGTCATTTTGGGCGATTTTGGTTTTAGCCGTTGCTTATGATGTTAGGATAGTGGCGTATTGGTTGTATTGCGCACTACAAGGGATGTTAAGTGGTAAGTGTTATCCGTAAGAATTCGTTTGGTTCGGTCTTCATCGTTTCGGGTTGTTGACCTTAGGTTGAGACTTGGTTGCTTTTAGCATTGTACTCGGTAAGGGTACGCTAAGGGATTGATATCTCTGTTCGAGATTGGTTGAGTTTTCCCGATGCGAGGGAATAAGTAAGGTTTTAGTGCTCGGATTGTGATTTGATAAATCACGGGTGACGATTTAGTTGCTAAGGGTAACTCTTTGAGAAGAATTGCCCGAGGGAATTGGAAGAATACGTGGCGATTTCGCGTATTCTAAGTGATTGTTGTAACCTTCGGTTGTTGCGTGTATTGCACGGCTCAGAATGCGTGCAAGTGTGTGTCTTAGTTGATGGATTAGTCCTTGGGTTAATGAGTAATGTGATGAAAGTCAGATTGAAACATTTGTTGAGAACCGTAGTGTGTCGGTTTGGATTGATTAAGTGATTAGGATCACGAGGACGTGATCGAATCTAAGTGGGGGAGAGTTGTAACACCCCGTTTTTCTAAACATGACGCTCGGGGCGTCATTTGAAGTCCAAGAATGATTATTTAATAGTTTGGATGTAATGCATTGACCACGATTGACTTTGGGATGTTTTAAAAGTGAAATTGGAGTACATCAGGTAAACTGTCGAGTTTGAGTGCAGTTTGTCGCGTTCTGGTGCGTCGCGTTCCGTGACAAACATGCTTGAAACGAGACAACTTCCGATGGTGATTTCTATCCACTTTGTCGCGTTTGAGTGTTGTGTGTCGTGTATTGGTGTCGCGAAACACGACAAGGTGCCGCGAAACGCGACAAATGTCGCTGTAATGACATTATTAACCCATTTTAATGGAATCTTTTGAGGGTGTTTTGGTAAATTCACTTATGGCCGGTTCTAGAGCCATAAGACTGATTCAAGGCTCATATTATCCTCATTTTCACTCAAAAACACTTTCACCTTCAAACCCTAGAGAGAGAGGAGAGTTTTAGAGAGAGAGAACTCCATTTGGAGAAGAAGGAGGTTATTTCAGGTCAAACCTCAAGTGTTAAAGTTGTTCATCTCGTCAACGGCATCATTTTGGTGGTATTGGTAAGTCTCAACTCCGAATTTCATCTTTGTAATTTGATATTCAAGTTTAGGGTTTTGAGCTAGTTATTTGTAAAACCCATTTAGGAGGTGAAATGGGTAATTGTAACTAGTTATTGTTGATGTTGGTGGGGTTTGGGTTGGTTAAGGATTTAACCATGTTTAAGGCTTGTATGTAGCTTGTAATCACTAGTATTAGTGATTATAGAAGTGTTGGAACCACTTTGGGTGTATTTTGGTTAACTAATTTTGAAATGGGTCAAATTAGGGTTAAGGTGTCATATTGGGCAAGATTGGTATTTAACGCCTATGCTTGGGTTTAATTGGTATATTAGGACCATTGTCACTTGTGTTAGTGATCATTGGCTAGTTTTGGCGCGGTTTGAGCTTGGAAGTGCATTTGGGTCGAAATTTTACTATTTGACAATTTGGGGCGATTTGTAAATCTACCCTAATTGTGTTGTTGTATTTGTGTTAATGGAATAGGAACTTTCCATTGGCGTGTTGCGGATTACTTGGTTGCATTCATCAAGGCTTAAGGTGAGTGTTAATATCCTATATGCCTATGTATGTGTAGGATGGGTGCGTGTCGGGTGAAGTGGTTCTCTGTTATAGAGCTCACTTCACATATAGGTGGATTGATGGACTTGTGTATAGGTCCAATTGGCACGGTTGTGCGTTTTGGTTAACCACCTTTGACGAGGTGTACACCTTGTGTGTACATTATCACATGGGCGTCTGATGTGGATTATATAACCCCAATGGCGAAGGGTTAATATTGTGAGTGGAATAATTATACGTATGTGTATATGGCGTATTTATTTGTGAATGTTATGGTATGAACTATCGAGCCGGTAGTGCCATAATGTGTGTGTGTGATAGGATGTGAACCACGAGCCGGTAGCATCAAGTGTGAACCACGTGCCGGTAGCACTATAAAATAATTGATGTGAACCACGTGCCGGTAGCATCGAGTGTGAACTATGTGCCGGTAGCACTATAAAATAATTGATGTGAACCACGTGCCGGTAGCATCGAGTGTGAACCACGAGCCGGTAGCACAATAAAAGAGTATGACTCAAATGCGTATGGTGTGAACCACGAGCCGGTAGCACCATAGCGTTATGGTTAACCTTGGGTGTTTTACGCGTTGTTATATATATATATATATATATATATATATATATATATATATATATATATATATATATATATATATATATATATATATATATATATATATATATATATATATATTGTATATGTATAATGTTGTATTGACGTGATGTAGCTAACCTTCTGGTTGTAGCTTATTGGCATTGTTCACAACGTTGCTTGCGAACTTACTATATTGTTGGTGTTGTTAGTTTGTGCTTAGTGAACGTACGGTATGCTAGGTTTAGCTTGCCTTATACTTGGATGCTTCGGTATGCGCTATTTGATTATTATTGTGGCGTGTCCATTTTATGCATATATATGTATGTAGTATATTCTCACTCACTAAGCGTTAGCTTACCCTCTCGTTGTTTACATTTTTATAGATTGGCATGGAGGCGGTGGCTCGGGTAAGCGTGGAAACTAGTGGACTTGCGTAGTTTGCTTTAGAAGATGTACTTTTGAATTAATTAGGATTGGGTAGCGTATCCCCAAACACCATGCTCGGTTTTATGTAAACGTAACTAGTCGGGTCATAATGATTATAACCGGTTTACGACTTAATTAATGAACCATTGCATTAGGGAGTTTAAACTATTAGTGTATGTTTTAAGTTCGTTGATCTTACTTTGGTGACAAATATGTTTTGGAAATTGTGTAATGGGACCTAAAGTATTATTTAACGCGTATTAAAAGGAAAAAATTTTATGGGCCAGTTTTAATACGGGTTGGGTTGTTACACTTGTGAAGTTGACGCAGACCTCGCACCACCACCCCTTGTTGAAATATCCAACGTTAGAAATTCTCCATCTACTCCTATCTCCCTCTCATGACTATTCTGAGGATCAGAATCATCATGTTTATCATCGCTGTAAGGACTTAGTAGAGAAGAGCAGGAAGTAAGTGGATGTCGTACTCTAGCACAAAACATTGCTTGGAGCGAAGTACGTCGAAAAATATCAAGATTAACACGCGAAAACATATGGCTAAAATATTCTTGCTCCAAAGCATCATAATAATTTGTTGAATGTTGGGGTGATGGTGGAAAAGTAACAATAGGAACAACATCAGCATCAGCAGCAACTGTTGAAGGTGATGTCGGTGAAAGTGTTTGAGTTGTCTTGAGGGCTGGTAAGGATAAGTGTGCGGTATTATTCTTATATGTAGGGCGATACATACTCCTAGTCAGATTCGTGATATCCCCTTCTAATGGAGGTTGGGCAACAACTGGAGTTGTCGCTGGCGAAGATTCTTTCGAATCACCCGCCTCCATGACTTTAGTCTCACGGGACTCTGACAAAGTAACAGAACTACCCGTCGGTTTAGCTCTCATAGAGATATTGCTATCTCTGACTCCTGAAGTCATTAATGTACCATGAGGTAACACATTTCTTTAAGTTAAAGACTTATCCCCCAGACTCTGAAACTCAGAATCCGAAAGAGAAGTGGTTTGAACTAATGGATCAATTTCTTGAACCAAAGGAACAGTCTGCTGAAAGTCTGATAAATATCGCGAAGGATTGTCATGTTGATTCGTTTCCATGGGACGCGACAGATCTCCCTCATCAAG
Source organism: Rutidosis leptorrhynchoides (assembly GCF_046630445.1). Lineage (NCBI taxonomy): Eukaryota > Viridiplantae > Streptophyta > Magnoliopsida > Asterales > Asteraceae > Rutidosis > Rutidosis leptorrhynchoides. The sequence continues at coordinate 245,285,683 of NC_092333.1, forward strand.
ATAAGACAGACCTCCAGACCCTGTCGTATGTTGAGGCACAAGAGGATTTTCAGCCGATACGCAGGGTGCCTTTTCAAGATTTGTCGGCTCCCCTTCGGCCGTTCTGGACTTCAATGATTGAGTTTCCTCAATCGATTGAGTCAACGCAGACTTTACTGCAGAGGAAGACTTTACTTCCTTAGATGCCGAAGCATCTTGCTGGGTAGGATTTATTGTTAAGTCCTAATTAGGTTGGATGGGCTGATTGGTATTTTTACCATCCGTGCTTTCAGCTCTCTTGCCTACTGAAGCTTGCGCTTCATTTACCGTAAGGCATACTGTTATTATTGGATGTGATACGGAGATGGGTGATGGTGACCTAACAGGCTCTAGGTCTTGGTCCGTATCACCAATGGTTTGAGTAACTCTTTGGCGGACAATCGGTGTCGAAGTCCTAGATCTAGTTACGCGTTGGGTAGGCGGAGTCTGAATCATCTCATCTGGGATATAACGTGTCTTCTTCTTCGGTAATTCGGGAGATGATTCAGTTGGTGATGAATCGGTGTCACTGCTGTCCTCAGGTGTTATGGAAAGGGTTGGTTCAATCCTAGGTGAACTAGGTTCCATGATCCTCATGGGTTGAGCTTGTTGAGCTACCCTAGGGCATTTAAGGTTTATACTGAGTGGAGGATTAGCTAGCCTAGGTGGTTGTACTACTGGTTCCTCTATTACCTCTGGAGCTGGAACAACAAATGGTTCAACTTGTACTTGTTTTACCGAGTTCGGAAGAAGTATTCCTACCGCCTCAAAGTAAGAACGCATTCTAGCATCTTGGGGTTCAACTAGCCTCAGTAACCAATTTAGAATTGGTGCAGTGAATCTATTGTCTAAGATCACTGGGGTATTCATCTTTACCTCCCCAAATCTAACCATCTGTAATCCATATGTACCTGGTACAAAAATATTTGCATCTCTGGAAGCATTAATAGCATCATGGATAAAAATATTGAAAAACCTTTCATAAGGAATGTAGGAACTCCTTGGTTTATCCACTTGAGCTTGAACCAGATCCCATAAGAGTTCTGCATAATCTAGAGTTTCCACTCTTGTGAATGAGTAGAAAAGCTTGAGCATTGGCATATTCAGGCTGTCAGATCCACTCCTTGTCATCAGCAAACATCTGTTGATGATCGAGAAGATCACATACCACCGGGAGTGCATGTACTTCTTTTAGAACTTAGCAGGTGGATCATTGTTAGCTCCACTATGACCAAGCTGAAATACTGAGCTCATCATCTGCTGAGTAGATGAAAAAGCATGAGCATTCTGTATAAGAGGAAGCTGAAAGATGCTCCCGAAATCAGCTTTATTAATTCTCCTCAATCCCTGCACCCCTCTCAGCTCAAATTCAAATCTATCCGGTTCTCCCTGTGGATTGGCAGCTGTAGGTTGTGTAGCCTCAACAAACTTGATAGTTCTGTACAGAAGATCCAAGTCTGTTACTGACACACTAACAGTTGAGCTTAGTGCAGGCCATAAGGTATGCTTCTCTAGAATTACAATCCAGTAGTTGTATGGAATATTGGTTTCAGAATTGATAAAGTGATTGTTCGCCATTTAGCTGTATAAATAAGAAATAGAAGACCACAAGATGTTATCATAAAGCATATATCTCTATGCTTATTTCCTTTGAATTTTTCAGATTTTAAGATTTTTATGGATTTTCTAAATTGTAAAAACCTTTTATTCCAATTATGTACAAACATTTGACAATCATGATATTCAAATAAGATTCCACACATTACAAAAGCATCATGCATAATCAAATATGTAACACAAAGAATCAGAACAACACTTAGTCAATTTTTTAACATGTGTCAAGCAGATTCGGTATTCAAGAAATATTCCAGATTCGGGAACCAAAAATGCTTGTTCTTTCATTTTAAAGATCTAGAATAAGCATGCAAGTTTTTCAAATTAAAAATCAAATTATTTCAAAGTACCAAACACCAGACTCGGTAACAAGCCAAGAACAGGTTCGGTAACTTCAAAATTCACAGATAATTACTCAAACATGCATATTCAGTCTCATATCATGCAAAATCATAACCATAACCAATTAACAACTCAATTAAATTAGAAAAGCATGTTAGTTGTTTGAACAGACTCGGTACTGTAACAAGAACACATTCGGTATATACAGAATCCATCAAACAATCAATTAATCATACAATCAGACTCAGTCAATTGATAGATCAATCAATTTAATACAGATTAGACAAGATTTAATGTCAATCAACCTAATCAATTGAGTTTAATCTAAGATTAGAGATTTCAGACTCAGATTTGGTATAATCAACAATATTTCAAAATTAAGTGTCATAATCCTGTATTTTTGATCTTTTCTGGTTTATAATCATTCAATTATCTCAGATCGACAACATGTGTATCTCAAACTTAATTAAACTGAAGAAATACCAAAGATTTGAAGAAAGATAAGGACGGACTCGGTAGATTAAGAAGATTTGGTAAGTTTAATCAGACTCGGTATGCAATTAATACAATGTGAGAGAAAGTTTGACTTTGACCCTCCCTTTTATATGTGACAACCCGGAAATTTCCGACTAAATTTAAACTTTAATCTTTATATTCTTTCCGAAATGATAAGTAAAGTTTGTTAAGTTAAATCTCAAGAATTTTAAACTGTGTTCATACACTCATTTAACCTCGACCAAATTCTAATAATTCACGAACCATTAAATGAACGGATATGATTATATATGTATATGTGTATATATTATAACTTGAAAATATTAACAAAGTATTAAACGTAAAATACTTTACATGAACATATTTGTTTCAATATGTTTATCGATGGGATTAGGAGATAATATCAAATGATTGTTTTGTCAGATACAGTGTATGATTACGAGTCTCTATTGAGAGGTCCACTTTGATTTAGCAAACCTTTCCTTTTTAACGGTATTCGGAATATATGTTAATGTGATTTACATGTAAGAACAAAAGTGTCAAATATTAAGAATTGGACAAAAGTTAGTGGAAGACTAAATTACATAATAATCAATTGGTTTAGTTTCAAAACGCTTTTCGAAATAATAGAACTTGAATATTTAAAATGTCTTTGAGTAAATAACGTATATTCGTTGATAACTTGCAACGTGTATTTAAAACGTGTTTACGTATATTAGATATATTTGATTTTAAATTAATTAAGCAAACGATAGTAAAACTCACTTAGTGATGCGATTGATATTTAAATTAGTACATTTGAGAAATTAAAATAAAACGCTAGTACATAAAAGAACTATATCTATTTAAAGTTTTGAAATGAAAAAGTTATATGATATAATATTCTTCCTATTACATAAACGATCTAAATTATAATTTGAAATATAATTGTTTTTGAAAAACTATATATTATATTGTTAAATAAATATTTCAAATTTATATTTCGAAATGAATATATATATATATATATATATATATATATATATATATATATATATATATATATATATATATATATATATATATATATATATATATTAACTTAGTCATAAAACGTTTCGATAATATGTATATACAACGAAACATTTATTTATAGAAGCAAATAACCATAACATTCAAAAGATTAAGATACATCTTTAGTGATATAATTTATTTATAATCTAAGTTTATATTTTGTCAAGGGTACGAGTCATTAAACGTAAAGTGCTAGTTTTCTAAGCGTACGAAAGGACATTCGAGAAATCGAAACTGAGACATAAGACGAGTGACAGGGTACGAGTCATCGGAATGAAAATTACAAATCAACTATGCACGTAAATATAATATAATATATAATTAATTATATAAATTAAATAATTAATTATATATAATAATAATTAAGAGTGTCGGCAATTAGCATTGGCCGAAGATGAGCTATAAGATGTTGCCATGCGATCGCATGGCTATAGGGGAGAAACTCCATGCGATCGCATGGAATGCTGGTGGCTGTCACATTATAAATTGAACTCGTTCGCTGAAGTTTTGCACACACACTTCTATATTTCCTCCGTATTATGTATATGTATATTATTATTATTAGTATTAATATTAAGATTATTACTATTAGGTTTATCATTAATAATATTAGTATTAGCTAGTAGTGATATTATTGGTATTATTATTACATAAATTACCACGACGAGGTTAGGAGCGAGTTATTTCAAACGAGGTTTTCGAGTGGGATAAAGCTAATAAAATTATGGGTGATAGCTATGGAGGTTATGGGTAATGTTCGTGGGTATGCTCGTAAGGTCAACGTAGTGTTTATCCTCTCCGTTGCGTCTACGTACTTTTCTTGCAATATTGAATCAAAATATTGATACGTGAGCACTCATAATTTAACTTTTATACATTATTAGTGTATCCCAGACTAGTGCTCGAATATTTAGGATTATGCATGCTTGTACGTTTAATATTGTCGTAAGATAGGTTATGTTGAATCCTGAATTAGATACATATACTACTGAGATAGGGTATATGATACGCATGTCGTTGGAAAGCTAGCGAAAAATTAAGAACTTTTCATTTAGAATTTGAATGGTTTTGATGAACAGATTAGACGTTATAGTCAACTGAATTTTTGTATTATTGTTAAAATGATTATTATTACTATCGTCGTTATTATCGCCGTTATTATTATTATTATCTAATAGTTATTATTATTATTATTATTATTATTATTATTATTATTATTATTATTATTATTATTATTATTATTATTATTATTATTATTATTATTATTATTAATATTATCATTATTAATATATGTATCATTATTTAAAAATCGTTATTATTATTATTATTATTATTATTATTATTATTATTATTATTATTATTATTATTATTATTATTATTATTATTATTATTATTATTATTATTATTATTGTTACTATTATCAAAAATTATTATTAATATTATTAATATTATCATCATTATTATTATAATTACTAGTATTATTATTATAATACTTATTAGTATCATTATTTTTAAAACTAATATTAGTATTATCTAATTATTATGATTGCGATTATTATCATTATTATGAATGCGATATAAGAGAGTACTAAAAGATATTAAACGAATCGATTAGGAAATAATGGGTATAGGTATCATGATAAAATAAAAACATTGTAAGTTATTAACTTAGAAAAATATTATTTTCATTATTTTTATCATTATTATTAATATTAAATGTTTTATTAATATTAAATCTATCATTTTTACTAAAATTATTATTAATAGAAATATCATTATTATTATAAAATATCATTCTCATTTTAATATTATTATTATTAATAAAAATTATCATTTTATCATAATTAATATCATTTTTAGTAAATATAAATATTGTTATTTTTATTAGTAGAATAATAATAATTATCGTTACAAAATAATACAACTTTTAATTATTATTGTTATTATCAATATTATTTTATAAATATGTGATACAAAGATATTTTACTACATGTAATATAATTACATTAATAATATCTATCATTATATTTTTATGATAATAAATGAACTTTATAAATTTTATTACTTAAGATATATAAAAGTATATTTTTATCATATATATATTTTAATATAAATTTTTATTAATAAATGACTTTTATTATTTATTCTAATATATTAAATATATAAAACGACTATATTTAAGTTACGTAATAATCATGTATAGGTTTTGGAAGTCATTTTGGTCAAGTTGACTTTTGTTGACTTTTGCATCTTAGTCTCGAGCATTAAGATTGTGGTACACTATGACTTAACCTAAATTGTTAGACAAATATTGACCAACATATAAATATATATAATTAATATAGGTTCATGAATCCGAGGCCAACCTTGCACTTGTTCAATGCCATCATATGCTTAATTACTACGAAATACAATATTGTGAGTTCATTTGATTCCCTTTTACTCTTTACAATTTTGGGACTGAGAATACATGCGCTGTTTTTATAACTGTTTTATTAAATGCTTTTGAGATATATTTTTGAACTGAGAATACATGAACTGTTTTTATAAATGACTGACGAAATAGACACAAGTATTAAAAACTACATTCTATGATAGAATTATTTGGATTCAGAGGTTCGATTTCTATAAAGATTGTATTATCGACCATCGGTGAGATGATTTTTCATTGCATGACGCATTAGCTACCGAAATGGTTCGATTTAGTAGTTAGTAACGGTGAGATGATTTTGTATTGCATGACGCATTAGCTACCGTTTTAGCTACCCTCGGTGAGATGATTTTGCATTGCACGACGCATTAGCTACCGTTGTAAAATTATTTGGTTCGATTTAGTAGTTAGTAACGGTGAGATGATTTTGCATTGCATGATGCATTAACTACCATTTTAGCTACCCTCGGTGAGATGATTTTGCATTACACGACGCATTAGCTACCGTTGTAAAATTATTTACGGTGAGATGATTTTGCATTGCGCAACGCATTAGCTACCGTTATTGAAATTATATTGTATTAACTACCACGGTGAGATGATTTTGCATTGCACGACGCATTAGCTACCGTTGGTGAGTTGTTTTGAAAGGTTTCGGTGTTCTTCATATGAATGATTTTACAGCAGGAGTAGACCTGCACATATTGTTTTCTAAATATGAGTATCTTGTGGTCTATTATATAATTAGAAATGATTATTTATGATAAACTAATAAACTCACCAACCTTTTGGTTGACACTTTAAAGCATGTTTATTCTCAGGTATTAAAGAAATCTTCCGCTGTGCATTAGCTCATTTTAAGGATATTACTTGGAGTCATTCATGGCATATTTTAAAAGACATTGCATTCGAGTCGTTGAGTTTATCAAGACTATTATTAAGTCAATTATAGTTGGATGTGTTATGAAATGGTATGCATGCCGTCAACTTTTAATGTAAAGAAAGTTTGTCTTTTAAAAACGAATGCAATGTTTGTAAAATGTAACATATAGAGGTCAAATACCTCGCGATGTAATCAACTATTGTGAATCGTTTATAATGTATATGAACGGGTCCTTTCAGTTGGTATCAGAGCGGTGGTCTTAGCGAACCAGGTCTTGCATTAATGTGTCTAACTGATAGTTGTTAAGATGCATTAGTGAGTCTGGACTTCGACCGTGTCTGCATGTCAAAAAGTTTTGCTTATCATTTCTTGTCGAAAATTACTTGCTTATCATTCTTAGTCTAGACAAATCTTACTGCATTGATTGCATGAATAGTGTATAGACAAAATTTATATCTTAGTGTATCTGTTACTGTAAACTTTGCCTGACATATTCCGTAAATTCCTCCGTAATCTACGAAATATTTTGCTCTATATATATAGATATTCTGTGTAATTAGAATATCATCCGATAGCCGAAAATCATTTCATATCGAAAAATCCTTTATTCAATCGTACGAAATGGAATTCGTCATTAGTTCAAGTCCCTCGGATTCCGAAATGGAATCCCACTCAAGCTCCGAAAGCAGTGTTACTGGAAAGGATTAACCAATCAGCCATCATCTATTTTGGATGAATTGGGGATGCGTTCGTAGCCTTCTTAATCATTGGAGACAAGAAGAAGGCGATCCTTTCCATCCACCACATTGCCCTCTTGGTGAAGAACCTGGAGCACTTACTGGCGAACCTGTTTGAGACACCATTTTCTCTCTCATTTCCAGAGTGTCTCGTTACGATTGTATATTATCTCAAATTCTAGATCTTATTCACCCACTCGTCCGAACCGCCAATCATCCCGGTGTAATAGAAGAAGTCAACGAGCTTCGCGCTCAGATAGTGGCTTTGGAAAATATGGTGCAAAGGACACAAGCACCACCAGCAGTGTGACGACCCAGAAATTTCTGACCAAATTTAAACCTTACCTTTAAGTGATTCCGAGACGATAAGCAAAGTTTGTAATTTTGAGTCACAAAGTTTTGTTAACTATTTACATCAAACCATTTGACCTTTGACTATTCTCGACGATTCACGAACAATTATGTGTAAATAAATATGTAAATAAATAAATATATATATATATATATATATATATATATATATATATATATATATATATATATATATATATATATATATATATATATATATATATATATGTAAATATAAATATTAGTGTATATATTAATTTGAATTAATGTAATACCATTTAATCATTTAAATTAAATATGTAGGATGTAATATGCACAAATACTAAATATTCAAATATTTTATTATATGACATAAGTATTATATAATTAATAAAAAGTAATATTCTTATATACAAGTTAACATATAGTCATTATATTACTTTCATTATTAATTTTGATATCTGTATTAATAATAGTATTAATTTAAAATATTGTATATATATATATATATATATATATATATATATATATATATATATATGAGATTTGATACGTATAAATTGTTATATCAATATTATTATTATTACTTTCATTAAAATTAATATTTGTATTATTAATATTATTATATAAAGTTGAAACATGTAACATGATTAATATTAGTACTATGAATAGATATTATTATTATTATTAGTATTTTTGAATATAATTAATATAATTATAATTATTAATTCATTATTTATTATTATCTATTATATAAACACCGTATATATAGATTTGGTGAATCAAAATCTGGTCAAGTCACTTTCCTTCTGTAGTTGATTGCTTAAGATCGTACAAATCAATTACAACAAGAACAAAAATTAGTTACCAATCGTTCTCATACTTTTATTTTATTTTATTTTCTTCTGCTTCAATTATTCTGACCACTCTTCACATATACATATTGGAGTATTCTTTTATGAATTTCAAAAAGAAAACATCACAAACAATACTCATGTCTACGATATATCTCACTCGCGTTCTTCTTCCTGTCTCGTTCTAAAATGTTTCCTGATGCTGTTTAAAACAAAGAAGATGATACACTATAAATGGCAAAAGATTACGTGAACCAGGTACCATCGAAAGCCATCGCCACTTCATACCCTAATCCTCTTCTATTCTTGTTCCTATTTCAATTTGAAGGGAAGTCCGTCACCTGCTGTATTTGTTGTATCCCATTTCTAATTGAATAGACCTATATCGAACACCTGCAAATTTGGAGCTAGCATACGGCTGTAAACAGCCTAGGATCACCACCCAATTAGTCACCACCAACACTTAACCAGAAAACAGAAGGAATAGTTCACGTCTAATATTCGATCACCACCACAAGGCTGCTGCTGCTATGAGCTGATTCCTGTCACCGACACCTGCTACACCATAACAACCTTAGGACTACTGCTACAGCTTGAATCTTTTCTACTTTGTTCAAATAACCACAAACCCTAAACCCAACCAAAACCACCACCAATTATTACCACCTATTGCTATATACTTATTGTTCCTTTGATCACCATCACCAAACCATAACCAACCTGCAGTTCCAGCTTCTGTAATAGTGAAGAGAGATTGAAGTGATGATTGATGGTTGCTGTTTCTTTTCTTCGCAAACATAATCGAACAGCACCCTGCAACTGCTATTATTTCTGATTCAGCTGCAACCCATCAAAACCATTTAACTATTATTGCTTCTTCTCGTAACCTCAACAACCACCTGCAAACAATCATTGGTGAGCTGCTATACTCTTACTTCACTATTTCCTAATCGGTACCCAAAAATCACAAAACCAAACTATCCTCTAAAATTCAATCAATTTTATAAATTCAACAAAGAACAACAAAATTGAAACTACATACATAAAATTGAACATATTCAATTCAAATACGGAAAAATTAGAAGTAAATCGAATGATGTACATAGATCTGTAATTGTATATATATATATATATATATATATATATATATATATATATATATATATATATATATATATATATATATATATATATATATATATATATATATATCGATTGTAAAAGAGATCAAACCCTGAGATGACTGATGATGAATGACGATGATGGTAACAACGATGTTATGATAATGATGATTCACGATAGCTAGGATCGATGATGACTTGATGAAAGTGATGATGGTGGCTAATAATTTCTGTTGCCATCACCCTTGGCTCATCAAACCCAACCACCGGAGTACCATCACCTTCACCACCGTTGACAACCCCCACCCGAGCGATTGTTTCTGTTTCTGTTTTAAACGAGACTATGATGATGATGTACTGTTCGGAAGAGATGATAACGATGGAAGACAACAATAATGAATTAAAAGAAATAATGATGTGGAAAGTGGGTGTCGTAATATTTTATGGCTGCCAAAGTCTCCTGGTACCAAACCAAACTAATCCCTTTAATTATGAACATGGGCTGTATTCCATTATTGTAATTGGGCCGAGAGTTCTAGTACAGTTGGGCCGAATTCCTAGTTGGGCTTATGAGGTTGTTGTTGGACTGAAGTGATTTGTATTATGGTTTGGATATGATGATGATACGGGTTATAATATTATGATTCGGTATTAAAACAGAAAAACTGAGAGGGACGAATGGTTTGGGCGTGTTGGGGTGTAATCAAGAGGTCTCGGGTTCGAGCCTAGTCTCTGCCATTCTTCTTTTTGGAAGACTTTTAGAGAGGTAGTTATTATTATTATTATTACTACTACTACTACTACTACTACTACTACTACTACTACTACTACTACTACTACTACTACTACTACTACTACTACTACTACTACTACTACTACTAATATTATTAATTACATAATAAGAAAAATAGAAAATATGATAACTATACCATGAATATAATTATAAGTAATTCTTATTAAAAGATTATATTTATAAGTTATGTAAATATTAATAAATATAAAACCATTTTTATTTTTAAATACTAATTTAACTTATATAAGCTTAAATATATAGAAACATATTTTGAAATAAGTATCTAACATATTTAATTAACTTTTTAATTATTAAAATATTAAAATGCATATGAAAGTGTGTGTGTGTGTGTGTGTATATATATATATATATATATATATATATATACATAACAATTAAAATATAGATTGTATTAAATAAGTTCTTTATATTATTTGTATATATTACTAATATAGGTTCGTGAATCCGAGGCCAACCCTACACTTATTCAATGTCGTCATATGTATTTTTACTACAAAATACAGTATGTGAGTTCATTTGCTCCCTTTTACTCATTACATTTTTGGGCTGAGAATACATGCACTGTTTTAATAACTGTTTTACAATATTTATATGCGTGAGTTCATTTGATTCCCTTTTACTCTTTACATTTTTGGGACTGTGAATACATGCACTGTTTTTACAACTGCTTTATTAAATGCTTTTGAAATATATTTTGAACTGCGAATACATGAAATGTTTTTATAAATGTTTGACGAGATAGACACAAGCAAAACATTCCTCGAATGAATTATTATGCAGACAGAAGTTCTGCGGATTATTGTTGAATTATGTGGACATGATAATTGCCACTGTTGAATTATGTGGACATGATAATTGCCACCGTTGAATTATGTGGACATGATAATTGCCACCATTGAATTGTGTGGACATGATAATTGCCACTAATTGATATGAATGTTATGTATCGAGAGAATGATTTTATACACAGGTTATGTGTATGTTATTTTTGTGCACGAGATATGTGTACGGTTAGTAAGATTTATGAAAGATGATTTCGTACACGAGAAAGGTGTACTGTATTTAAAAGATATCACATGTACATTACAGGTGGGTATAGGATTCGGGCCCATTTGTACCATGCAGCATTTAAATCTTGTGGTCTATCAAAATGATGAATTTTATTGTTTTATGATAAACCTATGAACTCACTAACCTTTAAGTTGACACTTTAAAGCATGTTTATTCTCAGGTATGAAAGAAATCTTTCGCTGTGCATTTGCTCATATTACATGGAGTCGTTCATGGCATATAGAGGTCAGAACCTCGCAATGGGACCAACTGTTGAAGACTTCGTCCAGATGGATTAGGACGGGTTATTTCAGTTGGCATCAGAGCTGGTATAACGCCGTCCATGTGTGGCGGGTTAGTCGTAAAGGAGGTTCTCACAGTGTTACCTGTGACGAAGCATTGGTTCTTACTCCTTGCGATCCCTTACGAGGGTTGGCAGTAGCCGAGAGGCAGGCCCTAAAATTAGTATCTGAGGTACACTCAGTGGTCACCAGGCGGTTAGCTGGGAAGGCACTGGGTGGGACAGTGGTTGTCCCCAACTGTATTTCAGTTGGTATCAGAGCGGTGGTCTTAGCGAACTAGGTCTTGCATTAGTATGTCTAACTGATAGTTGTTTAGATGCATTAGTGGGTCTGGACTTCGACCGTGTCTGCATGTCAAAAGTTTTGCTTATCATTTCTAGTCAGAAATCATCTGCTTATCATCCTTAGGAAATTACCTGCTTATCATTCTTAGTCTAGACATGTCTTACTGCCTCTATTGCATAGACAGTGTATAGATAAATTCATATCTTAGCGTACCTGTTATTGTTACCTTTGCCTGACAGCTTCCGTAGATTCCTCCGTAACTTATGAGATGTTAGTATTATATATGCATATGTAAATTATGTATTGCAGGGTACTAATCTACATCCTATAATCTAATTCTTATAGAAAATCCTTCATCTGATCATAAGAGATGAATTCCTCAACCAGTTCGAGTCCCTCAGATTTCGATAAGCTATTCCGATAGTTATTCCGACAGCTATTCCGACATGGATATTCACCTAAGCTCCGAAAGCGGTGTCACCAGAATGAATCAATCAATCAGCTATCCCCAATTCATCTGATGGGTTCGTAGTCGACTTAATCAATGGAGACGTAAAGAAGGTGACCCTTTCCATCCACCACATTCTCCTTTTGACGAAGAACCTGAAGCACTTACCGATGAACCTGTCCGAAACACCATTTCCTCTCTCATTTTCAGAGTATCTCGTCATGATTATATACTAAATCAAATTCTAAACCTTATTCTTCCACTCGTTCTGACCGACAATCATCCTGGAGTAATGAAAGAAGTCAACGAGATTCGCGCCCGAGTTGTAGCCTTGGAAAATATGGTACAAAATGTACCAGCTTCAGCAACATCACCGGCACCAACAGTACCACCAACATCAATATCAGTACCACCAACAACTCAAGTTTCAACAAAATACGCCTCAACATCTCATTATGTACCTCCAACATAATCATCGTTCTACGAATCGTTCTACATCATTTATCTTCGTTCGACATGACGATTATGTAATCTTCAATGTTTTAGAGATTATATATTCTAGTTCTAATGGTAAATCAAATGAGATTAATATCACATTAACTTATTAAATCCATGATTATATCTGAAGAAAATATATATGTATATATATTTCCATAAAGATTGTAATTAAGAATTCTTTGGTACAAATTGTTAATGGTGAAAATATTTTAACGGGTAGGTAATACTCGAGGAATATTCAGATTTCACATTAATAAGTTACACTGTACATTCTTCCAATCCGATTCAACAGTCATTTACTATCCTACCTACATCCATCGATATACGTATCCGTTCACCACAGAATAACCATTTTCATTCAATTTCATATTTGGATTTTGACTTTTCAAAATTCAACAAGTGGCATAATGAAGAAAACATTGGACAAAATAAAAATTGTTAGAAACAAACAATTTAACTATGAGAAGAATTTTGTTAAGAATCCACGCTAACTGTTCCTAGCTAACTGTTCCTAGCTAACTAATTACATTTTATTTATCGCATTTTATTTATCGCAATTTAAATTCTCGCAATTTTATTTATCGTCATTTAATTTCTGTTATTTATTTTACGCACTTTAAATATCGGGACATGTATACAAGGTTTTAACATATCATATCGACGCATCTATATATATTATTTGGAATAACCATAGACAATCTATATGCAGTAATGCTGGAGTTAGCTATACAGGGTTGAGGTTGATTCTACAAATATATATATAGTTTGAGTTGTGATCGAGTCTGAGACATGTACACGGGTCACGATACATATTAATTAATTCGAATATTATATATTAAACTATATATGAATTATTGGACTGTTAACTGTGGACTCTCAACTGTGGACTACCTACATTGGACAATTAAAATGAATTAAAATATTGATTATAACATATGAAACTAAACAATTCTTCAAGTTTACCACTTGATTTCATCTTAAACCTCAATTGTATCTTAACGATTACAATCTGCGTTCAAACCTTTCATGATTCTTGAAAATACCTCAATCGAGAGGATGAACCAACCGCACTTCATCTACAGAAGAAAAGATTGATGCATATAATTATGCACCTGAAAACACTCGGAACTTGAGTAAACGTTTAACATGTAGCTGTGCTAATTCCTTTAGCATTATTATTACCCAAAATAACTTAATAATTCTCTTCCAGGTAGCCAATTTTGTCACAGCTCCAACAAGTCAACTTCGACTTTTCATTTGAAACAACCTTATTATAACTTTGATATATACGTTATCTTTTCGTATTCGTTACCAGAGAACCTTTTATATTCCACCATACTACCATCATCGTTTAATCATCTAAAAACACAATTATCCTGAAAACACCCCGAATTAATAACCGACGATTCAGATATGACTGCATTAAATGTAGACGAAATAGTAAAATTGTAAATGGCCTAAATGGTCAAGAGTTTGATGATAAAAAAATGGAGTATTGGGAACGCTCGATAGAAAATTTGGTACTGAAAAACGGATTGAGCTAACCATGAAGGAGACCAAGGACAAATACAAGGACCAAACCCTATATTCAAAGAATTCAAATAAATCTGGATCCGATGAAATCTTTAGAGAATATCTTGCTCCAAAGTCATGTTAAAATCTTGCGGAAAATTGTCTTCTTCAACCTTCGATCTTAGAAATTCCAAAATATCATCATAAATATCTTCGATATTTCTGAGGATATTTTCATAAATATTCTTGTCCGAAATTATCTACCTCATCATGCTTTCTGTATTTCATTATATTGAAAATTTCTGTAAAATCTAAGTATAAATTATGAATGAATTGTGGAGAAGTGTTGGGAATTGAAGCATGGGTTAGTATAATATAATGACGCTTGGCCAACGTGATTATATTATAGTAAGTCATGCTGAGTTTCCAATGAAACGTGATGATGGTTCACAGTAGATCATACCATCATCAGGTGTCATGTTACATAACTCTTTCATTCTACTTAACCTTCGAACATATCAAGAATATATATTCTTGATAGTTCTATCTTTCGTGATTCTGATAATTTGGCAAATCAAATCGTGCTAATACATTCCTTTCTGATTAAGAATACTATAATCATTCGAAACTCTATATCTACGAATTCTGAACTATTATTCGCTTGATCTAAAGTCGAGAAGAGAAAACAAAAGCATGAAACTTCAAACCATAAGGGAAAATATAAGCACGACAACAACACAGAATTACAAACCGTGTATATCAATGCGTATAGCCATATAAAGACACGGGAGAATTAGAAATACTATAACCCCAAGGTAATAGTAGAAGTGAATAGATTCCTCTGGTGGTAGTTGAAAAAGAAGAGTGATGGATATGATAATCAAGAAGATATCAAGAATCAGAACTGGGTGGAGCATTTCCACCATATTTTAGAAGTAGGAATAGAGAAAGAAAGTATAGGAATGGTGAAAATAATGGAACGGAAGAGTTTAATTTATAGTGAAAATATCAGACAAAGCAATCGAGGCAAATAACCGCATTTAATTAAAGAGATCCTAATTTCCTTATTCACCGAAGAATCAATCTTATAGATTTCGAAGATTTTCTTTTAAATCCCTTGAATGCCGGAATTCATATGAGACAACGTCAAAAGTTAAGACGCACCTTATTTTCTAAATCCAATAGTGAATAGTCAAAAGTTATGATGAAACTTGTCTTTCTCACTTCACTATTTTGTGACAGCTTCACTCGTACGCTTCACAAAAATCGAATCGTTTTATATATATTACTCAATAATGATAAAACTCCATTTATCAACTCATATTCGTCATGAAAACATTTTTATTGTTAGCCATGACCTCCTCACTCAAATTACGGGACGAAATTTCTTTAACGGGTAGGTAATGTGACGACCCGGAAATTTCCGACCAAATTTAAACCTTACCTTTAAGTTATTCCGACACGATAAGCAAAGTCTGTAATTTTGAGTCACAAAGTTTTGTTAACTATTTACATCAAACCATTTGACCTTTGACTATTCTCGACGATTCACGAACAATTATGTGTAAATAAATATGTAAATAAATAAATAAATAATATATATATATATATATATATATATATATATATATATATATATATATATATATATATATAGTGTATATATTAATTTGAATTAATGTAATACCATTTAATCATTTAAATTAAATATGTAGGATGTAATATGCACAAATACTAAATATTCAAATATGTTATTATATGACATAAGTATTATATAATTAATAAAAAGTAATATTCCTATATACAAGTTAACATATAGTCATTATATTACTTTCATTATTAATTTTGATATCTGTATTAATAATAGTATTAATTTAATATATTGTGTGTATATATATATATATATATATATATATATATATATATATATATATATATATATATATATATATATATGAGATTTGATACGTATAAATTGTTATATCAATATTATTATTATTACTTTCATTAAAATTAATATTTGTATTATTAATATTATTATATAAAGTTGAAACATGTAACATGATTAATATTAGTACTATAAATAGATATTATTATTATTATTAGTATTTTTTGAATATAATTAATATAATTATAATTATTAATTCATTATTTATTATTATCTATTATATAAACACCGTATATATAGATTTGGTGAATCAAAATCTGGTCAAGTCACTTTCCTTCTGTAGTTGATTGCTTAAGATCGTACAAATCAATTACAACAAGAACAAAAATTAGTTACCAATCGTTCTCATACTTTTATTTTATTTTATTTTCTTCTGCTTCAATTATTCTGACCACTCTTCACATATACATATTGGAGTATTCTTTTATGAGTTTCAAAAAGAAAACATCACAAACAATACTCATGTCTACGATATATCTCACTCGCGTTCTTCTTCCTGTCTCGTTCTAAAATGTTTCATGATGCTGCTATAGCATAGCTTACGATGCTGTTTAAAACAAAGATGATACACTATAAATGGCAAAAGATTACGTGAACCAGGTACCATCGAAAGCCATCGCCACTTCATACCCTAATCCTCTTCTATTCTTGTTCCTATTTCAATTTGAAGGGAAGTCCGTCACCTGCTGTATTTGTTGTATCCCGTTTCTAATTGAATAGACCTCGATCGAACACCTGCAAATTTGCAGCTAACATACGGCTGTAAACAGCCTAGGATCACCACCCAATTAGTCACCACCAACACTTAACCAGAAACCGAAGGCATAGTTCACGTCTAATATTCGATCACCACCACAAGGCTGCTGCTGCTATGAGCTGATTCCTGTCACCGACACCTGCTACACCATAACAACCTTAGGACTACTGCTACAGCTTGAATCTTTTCTGCTTTGTTTAAATAACCACAAACCCTAAACCCAACCAAAACCACCACCAATTATTACCACCTACTGCTATATATTTATTGTTCCTTTGATCACCATCACCAAACCATAACTAAGCTGCAGTTCCAGCTTCTGTAACAATGAAGAAAGATTGAAGTGATGATCGATGGTTGCTGTTTCTTTTCTTTGCAAACATAATCGAACAGCACCCTGCTACTGCTATTATTTCTGATTTAGCTGCAACCCATCGAAACCATTTAACTATTATTGCTTCTTCTCGTGACCTCAACAACCACCTGCAAACAATCATTGGTGAGCTGCTATACTCTTACTTCACTATTTCCTAATCGGTACCCAAAAATCACAAAACCAAACTATCCTCTAAAATTCAATCAATTTTATAAATTCAACAAAGAACAACAAAATTGAAACTACATACATAAAATTGAACATAACCAATTCAAATACGGAAAAATTAGAAGTAAATCGAATGATGTACATAGATATGTAATTGTATATATATCGATTGTAAAAGAGATCAAACTCTGAGATGATTGATGATGAATAACGATGATGGTAAAAACGATGTTATGATAATGATGATTCACGATAGCTAGGATCGATGATGACTTGATGAAAGTGATGATGGTGGCTAATAATTTCTGTTGCCATCACCCTTGGCTCATCAAACCCAACCACCGGAGTACCATCACCTTCACCACCATTGACAACCGCCACCCGAGCGATTGTTTCTGTTTCTGTTTTAAACGAGACTATGATGATGATGTACTGTTCGAAAGAGATGATAACGATGGAAGACAATAATAATGAATTAAAAGAAATAATGATGTGGAAAGTGGGTGTCGTAATATTTTATGGCTGCCAAAGTCTCCTGGCACCAAACCAAACTAATCCCTTTAATTATGAACATGGGCTGTATTCCATTATTGTAATTGGGCCGAGAGTTCTAGTAGAGTTGGGCCGAATTCCTAGTTGGGCTTATGAGGTTGCTGTTGGACTGAAGTGATTTGTATTATGGTATGGATATGACGATGATACGGGTTATAATATTATGATTCGGTATTAAAATAGAAAAACTGAGAGGGACGAATGGTTTGGGCGTGTTGGGGTGTAATCAAGAGGTCTCGGGTTCGAGCCTAGTCTCTGCCATTCTTCTTTTTGGAAGACTTTTAGAGAGGTAGTTATTATTATTATTATTATTATTATTATTATTATTATTATTATTATTATTATTATTATTATTATTATTATTACTACTACTACTACTACTACTAATATTATTAATTACATAATAAGAAAAATAGAAAATATGATAACTATACCATGAATATAATTATAAGTAATTCTTATTAAAAGATTATATTTATAAGTTATGTAAATATTAATAAATATAAAACCATTTTTATTTTTAAATACTAATTTAACTTATATAAGCTTAAATATATAGAAACATATTTTGAAATAAGTATCTAACATATTTAATTAACTTTTTAATTATTAAAAATATTAAAATGCATATGAAAGTGTGTGTATATATATATATATATATATATATATATATATATATATATATATATATATAACAATTAAAATATAGATTGTATTAAATAAGTACTTTATATTATTTGTATATATTACTGATATAGGTTCGTGAATCCGAGGCCAACCCTACACTTATTCAATGTCGTCATATGTATTTTTACTACAAAATACAGTATGTGAGTTCATTTGCTCCCTTTTACTCATTACATTTTTGGGCTGAGAATACATGCACTGTTTTAATAAATATTTTACAATATTTATATGCGTGAGTTCATTTGATTCCCTTTTACTCTTTACATTTTTGGGACTGTGAATACATGCACTGTTTTTACAACTGCTTTATTAAATGCTTTTGAAATATATTTTGAACTGCGAATACATGAAATGTTTTTATAAATGTTTGACGAGATAGACACAAGCAAAACATTTCTCGAATGAATTATTATGCAGACAGAAGTTCTGCGGATTATTGTTGAATTATGTGGACATGATAATTGCCACCGTTGAATTATGTGGACATGATAATTGCCACCGTTGAATCATGTGGACATGATAATTGCCACCATTGAATTATGTGGACATGATAATTTCCACCAATTGATATGAATATTATGTATCGAGAGAATGATTTTATACACAGGTTATGTGTATGTTATTTTTGCGCACGAGATATGTGTACGGTTACTAAGATTTATGAAAGATGATTTCGTACACGAGAAATGTGTACTGT
Organism: Rutidosis leptorrhynchoides; assembly: GCF_046630445.1. Lineage (NCBI taxonomy): Eukaryota > Viridiplantae > Streptophyta > Magnoliopsida > Asterales > Asteraceae > Rutidosis > Rutidosis leptorrhynchoides. The sequence goes on from NC_092333.1 coordinate 245,305,655, forward strand.
ATTTAAAAGATATCGCATGTACATTACAGGTGGGTATAGGATTCGGGCCCATTTGTACCATGCAGCATTTAAATCTTGTGGTCTATCAAAATGATGAATTTTATTATTTTATGATAAACCTATGAACTCACCAACCTTTTGGTTGACACTTTAAAGCATGTTTATTCTCAGGTATGAAAGAAATCTTCCGCTGTGCATTTGCTCATATTACATGGAGTCGTTCATGGCATATAGAGGTTAGAACCTCGCAATGGGACCAACTGTTGAAGACTTCGTCCAGATGGATTAGGACGGGTTATTTCAAGCATCACCGGCACCATCAACAACACTAACAGTACCATTACCACCACCAACAACAAACGCATCGCAAATCTCAACTTCACAATCCATTCCACGAGCATCAACGTCACACGCACGATAGATACCAAGGAGTACCAACAACAACCAACGATGAAGTATTGATTCACAACTTCATCGGAGAAATATTCTACGGTGATTATGTAATCTCTAAAGTTTTAGAGATTATTTATTCAAGTCATAGCCATAAAGCAAGATGAATGGATGGATAGAAATGATACAGGGAAGAATAGAAACCCTGACAAGGATAGTGCATGAATTACAAGCTAGACTTGTTTACCAGCAGCATCAACAATACCGCCAGCATCACCGTCAGTATTACCAACACCAGCAACATCTGTAACACTATAAGCTCCATCAATTACATAACCACTAACGATATTAACGACACAATCACCAATAGGTATATCGAAATAATGAGTTATGAAGTATTAACTCATTTCCACTGAAGGATTTATATGTATATCTTTTATATATATATATATATATATATATATATATATATATATATATATATATATATATATATATATATATATATATATATATATATATATATATATATATATATATATATATATATATATATATAAATTTTTAAACCATAATAAATCTTTTCGTACTAAGCTATTATATGTGAATCTTAACTACTTAGTTGATTCATATTACTAATATGCTATGATGTACATCCTTTGTCAGTAATTTAACCACCGTTAACTACAATCTCTATCTCAATTCAATAAATTTCATGTCATAATAAACCAGGTGTACTATTCAAATACATGTTTGATATTACACTTTCATTTTCACTGTACTCGAAACTTTCTAGACAACATCATTCGTACCTTTCGAAGTTCACAAGAATTCCACAAACACCAACATCATGCATCAACAAATAACGAAGTATTGATTCACAATTTTGTTGGGATTTAACTAGTTCAAAACACTTAAACCATTTTAAGAATCATATCAAAGCGGAAGCATGTAATTACCATTTTAGAACATGTTAAACTTTAACCATTTAAAGTTAAATCCCAATTAGGATCAAGTTGTGAAACATACTTACAAACTACAAGCAAGAAAAGAGTTTATACCTACTTCAAGCTTGTTGATTAGTAATGAAGATGATGATGATGATTGGAGCTCCAAAATTATGAAACCTCAAGTTGTTATACCCCAAACTTTGCACCAACACCTTGTACTTTGGTTAGGATTTGATCACACTTGAATATAGCTTGCAAAAAAAATTAAAATGAACTCTCCTATGGCCAAGAAAGGCCACGGCCTGCTGCAGTAGGAAGAGAAAGTGCAGAATTTTTTTTTAACTTGATATGTTTTGAATGCAAGTGTGTGTTCCAAAGAGTCTTCCCTTGCATGTATATGGAATGGGAATTTTATTTAACCAAGATGGAATCTCTAGCATGCTTACATCCAATTCCAAGGCCACTCCCTTCCTTTTATAAAATAATACTTGACATATTTATAAGCATGCATTTTTTATAAACTTGTTTTGTAAAATTAAATTTTATAAAACAAATTTCATAAACTTGCATTTTATAAATTATGTATGTATTATTTATAAAACCAAATGTATAAAATTCCATATTATTTGTCATGTATACATTACTTTATAAAATCATAATTTATAAAATGCAACATGACTTAATTATTTAGCCTATAAATAATTAAATCCTTATTATATATAAATCATTCCATGATTTATATATATATATATATATATACATATCAAGTGCAATTATTTTCAGAAACCATTTTTTTAAAATTCAAGTGTTGCGTAATTTAATCAACGATCCAATCGTTAAGATCAAATACGGATAAGGTGTCGGTAAGCTTGTTATTGGGTATGACCCGACTTGGATCATAACACATTAGCCACATTAATTTAATATGTCTCTCGGGCATACGAAATACCTTCAATCTCCCACTTGCACGAGAAACATAAGAAATTAATGCAAGTGACGGATACCACCTAACGACCGTCCATCACCCCCAATATGTTATGACTTTGTGCCATTCAATAACATCATCCCTTTCGAGTTCCCATGTCGAATATGATTAGGTGAATCTTTCATTATTTCCTTTCGTCCAAGATGTCATGTTAAATCCAAGAGATACAGAGTGATCACTCTCTTATAGATTTAACTTTATCAGGCCTTAGACATCTGACTCTCAACGAATAAGAGGGACAAATTCCATCTTGACTACATACGTCCAAGATATACACTTTACATTATACCTGAGTTCTCCCTTATATACTACCATATTTCAGAATAGCGAAGGAAAGAATCAAGGCACAATATTTGGTGAATATCCGAACCCAATATGTATCTCAGGTCAGAGGATACAATGATATTCTCCTTTACTCAAGATTACATGTGATCAACCACAAAGGCTCCATTTTAGTAAATCTTGAGGGCGGGTCTTTCAATATTTGTATCCCACAAATATCTATGAACCTTGGTTGCAACCTTGCCCTACATTTATCATGTGAGTGTATACCAATCCAAGTTCATAATAGTCTAAACCTCACACTTGCTCCCACAAATGTGATCGACTACGAAATTTAGAATAATTACTTATTCATGGATAAAATATGCAAAATAGGAACTTGACTCAAAATAAATTAATACCATAATTATATTGATGAGTTTGAACAATTTCGTTCCGTTACAATACTTAAAACAGATCATGACCAATCACTAGAATATCGAAGCCCTAAAGCACAAACATGTCCTGCATGTTTTGATCCATGTAAGAGCTTCGTGAGTGGATCCGCTATGTTAAGATCTGTGTGAACTTTGCGAATACATATCTTTCCCTTTTCAACTTCATCCCTTATGTAGTTGAATCTCCGCTCAATGTGACGGGTCTTTTGGTGAGCACGAGGTTCTTTGATTTGAGGAATCGCACCCTCGTTATCACAAAAGATCTCAAGAGGGTCCTGAATGGAAGGGACTACTCCTAAGTCGTCGATGAATTTCTTCATCCATGCAGCTTCCTGAGCTGCCAATGATGCGGCGATGTACTCCGACTCTGTAGTGGATAAAGCAACAACATCCTGTTTTGAACTCTTCCAAGAGACCGCACCTCCATTTAACGTGAAGACATAACCGGATTGTGATCGAGAATCATCTCGATCAGTTTGGAAACTTGCATCTACATAACCTTTTACAGCGAGTTCCTCCTCACCAGACCCGTATATAAGAAACATATCCTTAGTCCTCCTAAGGTATTTCAATATACTTTTGACAGCAATCCAATGACTGTTTCCTGGGTTATTCTGGTATCTACTTGTCAGGCTAAGAGTGCATGACACATCCGGTCTAGTGCATATCATTGTATACATGATTGACCCAATAGCAGACGCATATGGGACTTTCTTCATTCTCTCCTGTTCATCTTTCGTGGTGGGGCACTGAGATGAACTGAGAAGTGTTCCCTTTTGAATAGGTACCAAACCTTTCTTAGAGTTCTCCATCTTGAACCTTTTCAAGATCTTTTCAATGTATGCACTTTGATTCAGACCTATCAGCTTCTTGGATCTATCCCTGTAGATCCCAATCCCCAAAACGTATTGTGCTTCTCCAAGATCCTTAATGGAGAAGCATTTACTTAACCAAGTTTTAACTCCTTGCATTTCCGGAACATCATTTCCAAATAGTAATATATCATCCACATATAATACAAGGAACATGATAGTGCTCCCACTAGCTTTCTTGTATACACAAGCTTCATCACCATTTTTAATGAAGCCAAATTTCTTGGCCTCCTCATTAAAACGATGATTCTACATTCTAGATGCTTGTTTCAATCCGTAGATTGACTTCTTTAACTTGCATACCTTCTTAGGATATTTCGGATCAACAAAACCTTCAGGCTGAACCATGTAGACATCTTCCTCAAGATGTCGGAAAGCGGTCTTGACATCCATTTGCCATATTTCATAATCATAATGAGCAGCAATGGCAAGTAATATCCTAATAGACTTTAGCATTGCCACAGGCGAAAAAGTTTCATCATAGTCAACCCCTTGAGTTTGAGTGAAACCTTTTGCTACAAGTCTAGCTTTATATGTATCCAAGTTTCCATGTATGTCGGTTTTCATCTTGAAAAGCCATTTACAATCAACTAGCCTTGAGCCAGTAGGTTGTTCAACAAGTTCCCAAACTTGGTTGTCATACATGGATTGCATCTCAGCGTTCATGGCTTCCTGCCATTTATCCTTATCAATCCTTGATAAAGCATCTTGGTAGTTTATTGGTTCATCCAAATCAACCACATAGCAACCATCCATGAGAAACCCATATCTCTCAGGAGGATTACTAATCCTACCAGATCTGCGAACGTCTTGTGTATTTTGATCATCCATTTGATCACTCTCAACATTTTCATGTTGAGTGCTAGTGTCAACCAATTGTGTATCATCTACTTGATCTTGAACCTCTTCAAGATCTATCTTCCTTTCACTATTTCCTTCCATTAGGAACTTAGTTTCAAGGAATTCAGCCTTTCGAGCAACAAATACATTTTGCTCGGATGGATCATAGAAATAATATCCCATATCATCCTTGGGATATCCTATGAAGATACACTTCGTGGATCGAGCATTCAACTTATTAGGGACGTAACGCTTAGGATAAGCTTCACATCTCCATACCTTTAAGTATGATAGAGATGGAGGTTTTCCAAACCACATCTCATGAGGAGTTCGTTCCACTTTCTTGGTTGGGGCCATATTTAAAATACGAGCCGCGGAGCATAGACAATAACCCCAAAATGATAGAGGTAACGTGCTTCTAGCCATCATAGATCGAACCATATCCATTAGGGTTCGGTTCCTCCTTTCAGAAACTCCATTAAGTTGGGGTGTTCCAGGTGGAGTAAGTTGTGAGATAATCCCACAACTCCTAAGATGATCTTGGAAATCATCGCTTAGGTATTCACCTCCTCTATCGGTACGAAGTACCTTGATTGTCTTATTGAGTTGATTTTGTACTTCGCTTTGATATTCTTTGAATGCTTCAAAAGTTTCGTCCTTATGTCTTAACAAGTAGACATATCCAAAACGACTGAAGTCATCAATGAAAGTAACGAAGTATCTTTCACCATTCCTAGTTATGGGCTTAAAGGGTCCACATACATCCGAATGTATTAATCCCAATAAGTCCTTAGCCCTTTCATAGGTCCCTTTGAAAGGTGCTTTAGTCATTTTGCCTTGTAAACAAGATTCACACACATCAAACGAGTCCATCTCATTTGATTTCAAGAGTCCATTCTTTTGAAGTGTATGCATTCAGTTCTTGTTTATGTGACCAAGGCGACAATGCCATAAGTAGGAATCACTCAAATCCCTTTTGAGTTTCTTGGTGCTAGTGTGGTATATAGAGCTCGATGATGTGTCATCATGAACCAATTCATAAATTCCATTTGAAGGCGAAGCCTTGAAATAGAATACATTATCTTTAGAAACATGAATATCATCATCAATAAAATTAACAACGTAACCACATTGTTTTAAGCGAGAAATAGAAATAATGTTTCTACACAAATCCGGAGCATACAAAACATTTTCTAAAATAAGTTCCAATCCGCTTGGAAGCTTCAAAATAAAATCTCCTTGAGCTTTAACATGCACCTTTGCACCATTGCCCATATAGAGACTTGATGTTCCCGCCTTATGATCACTTCTTTTGAACCCCTGCAAAGAATTGCAAATATGAGTTCCACATCCCGTGTCTAATACCCATGTATTAGAAGAAGTAATACTAAGCTCTATATATACCATATACATATTACCTGAGGTTTGCCCTGCATCCCTCTTGTCCTTCAACTCCTTAAGATAGACCGGACAGTTTCGTTTCCAATGACCCATCTCACCGCAACCGAAACATGGGTCTTCTTTGGGGTTTGCCTTCTCGGCTACCTTTTGCTTCTTAGCCTTGTTGATGGTTGGGGTAACCATCTTCCCTTTCCCTTTTCCTTGATGGGCGGGTCCTTTTCTCTTGGCCACCTTTGGCTTAGAGGTGTTACCTTTTGACCCACCTTGATCGATTGCTAACACGGGTAAAGCCCTTTTACCCATGCTAGTTTCTGCCGTTCTAAGCATACCGTGAAGCTCACCTATGCTCTTATCCATCCCATTCATATTGTAATTAATTACAAATTGATCAAACCTTTTTGATAGGGAGTTAAGGATAAGATCGGTGGCTAACTCATTTGATATGTTTAGGTTAAGACGGTTAGCACGATCGATAAGGCTTTTCATCTTAAGTACATAAGATGAAACCGATTGGGTATCGTCCATACGACAAGCATGTAGTGCCCGAACCGTTTCGAAACGCTCGACACGCGCTTGTTGGAGGAACATCTCCTTCAATTGCGTTATCATGTCGTATGCACTATGATGCTCGAAATCCTTTTGGAGTTCGGGTATCATAGTTCCAAGCATTAAGCATGAGACTTGAAGGGAGTCGTGGCAATACTTATCATAAGAGGCCATTGCTTCCACATCATTCTCATCCGGTTGATCGGGAATGGGGTCCTCAAGTACATACGCTTTATCCTCTTGTTTGAGGACAATCCGAAGATTGCGGAACCAATCCATAAAGTTGGTATGGTTAAGTTTGTCTTTCTCGAGGAGAGACCGTAACGATAGGTTGTTCATGTTAAGTGGTGCGTTTTGCATGTTGTTGTTGTTATTAGCGGCCATCTACAAAATTCAACAAAGTTCATTTTAAGTATCGATTTTAGATTTAATAAACAATACCCTTTTAATTTGTTTTATTAAATATTAGAATCCATCGGTAAATCAAATTTCGGTTAGGTGACCTTTATCCCGTCATTTGATTTAGCTAGGTAGTCATAATGACAATTGCAATCCTTTTGCAACTTCTAATTTTATGGGATCATGCAATCCTTTTGCATGGCATATTAATCCCATCAACGCCTATTTGTTCCTCATGTTTTGGTGACCCTAAGTTCATGATTCCCAAATCAAGTCGTCCTACTTGTGTAAACATGTAGACTTAACATACAAGTGGTTAGGTGACCTTTATCCCACATGTATGTGAAGTGTACCTTATTCATATTAGTTCACTCATGACGGTTAGGTGACCTTTATCCCATCAAGAGATTCCTAATATGTCTAAGTGTTTCCACAAAAGGATGGCGTTTAACTTGTTTACCTTGTATTAGTTAAAGGGATTTTATGTTTTCTACATTCTAGTTTTAGAAAACAAAATGCTATACACCAACATGCATTTGGTGTGTAGTGTTTTATGAAAAACCTATTTCATATCCTTTTAGTAAACCAATTACCAATTCATTACCATTTTATTTACATTTTCATCTAGTACCTAATAACCATTTATTAGTGTCATGTTGTTATAATTATAACCAATTATAATGTCATTTTTGCAAGTTGTTTCAAGAGATTTTGTATCAACCAAACACATACAAAAGAAACATACAAGCATGCAAAATAAAAGTCCACAATCATGCCAAAGTGGTAAGCACTTGTTTAGCCAAAACAAGTGTTACCTAAAGGGTTAAACAAGTAAGAGATTTTAAACAAAATCTCCCACTAAATCTTGTAATCTTCAAAGTTCCATCTTGTAATCTTCTTCATGAATCTTCACTTTTCTTTTACAAAAAATATATAACCTAATACATTTTCTCTAAGAAAAGGAAATAACAACCTATCTATTTTACAAACCAAATAGAATAAATTACATCAAGAAATTACAAAATTAATTACAACTTATTACAAACCAAAATGAATGAATAATTATTACAAACCATAAGAATGAATAATCAACCAAATCACACACAAATCCAACCACAAGGTCAAGGCATGATTGTGAACCAAAACAACAACAAATCTTGGCCAAACTTGAAGCTCCAAACCCATTTTGGAAGCCCTTTAATTCGGCCAAAATAATACCCCCATCCAAAACATATAATTTTTTGCATTTTACAATCATGCATGTACATAAAATGCAAAATATATAGTGAGTTTAATAACCATCATGAAGCATATTTCAACAACCTCGGCTCTGATACCATTGTTGGGATTTAACAAGTTCAAAACACTTAAACCATTTTAAGAATCATATCAAAGCGGAAGCATGTAATTACCATTTTAGAACATGTTAAACTTTAACCATTTAAAGTTAAATCCCAATTAGGATCAAGTTGTGAAACATACTTACAAACTACAAGCAAGAAAAGAGTTTATACCTACTTCAAGCTTGTTGATTAGTAATGAAGATGATGATGATGATTGGAGCTCCAAAATTATGAAACCTCAAGTTGTTATACCCCAAACTTTGCACCAACACCTTGTACTTTGGTTAGGATTTGATCACACTTGAATATAGCTTGCAAAAAAAAATTAAAATGAACTCTCCTATGGCCAAGAAAGGCCACGGCCTGCTGCAGTAGGAAGAGAGAGTGCAGAATTTTTTTTTAACTTGATATGTTTTGAATGCAAGTGTGTGTTCCAAAGAGTCTTCCCTTGCATGTATATGGAATGGGAATTTTATTTAACCAAGATGGAATCTCTAGCATGCTTACATCCAATTCCAAGGCCACTCCCTTCCTTTTATAAAATAATACTTGACATATTTATAAGCATGCATTTTTTATAAACTTGTTTTGTAAAATTAAATTTTATAAAACAAATTTCATAAACTTGCATTTTATAAATTATGTATGTATTATTTCTAAAACCAAATGTATAAAATTCCATATTATTTGTCATGTATACATTACTTTATAAAATCATAATTTATAAAATGCAACATGACTTAATTATTTAGCCTATAAATAATTAAATCCTTATTATATATAAATCATTCCATGATTTATATATATATATATATACATATCAAGTGCAATTATTTTCAGAAACCATTTTCTTAAAATTCAAGTGTTGCGTAATTTAATCAACGATCCAATCGTTAAGATCAAATACGGATAAGGTGTCGGTAAGCTTGTTATTGGGTATGACCCGACTTGGATCATAACACATTAGCCACATTAATTTAATATGTCTCTCGGGCATACGAAATACCTTCAAATTTCAATTATATTGAAGAAATACTCCGTAAAAGTTATGTAATTTCTAAAATTTTAGGAATCATTCAATTCTAGTTTCAACCGTAAATCAAATGAGTTCAATTTAATATTAACTCATTAAATCTATATTACATCTAAAGAAAATATACACATATATATTTTCATAAAGACTATAATAAAATTCTTTTGTACAAAATACTAATTGTGAAAAAAAAATTTAACGGGTATGTAATACTCGAGAGATATATAAATTCACAATTTATATGTTACATTATTCGAATCTGATTCCACAATCATCAACTATACTCACTACTTTCACAACAGTATACATTCTTTTCATAGAAATCAAAACAACCGTATTCATTTAACTCCAATTACTGATTTTGAAATTTCGATTTGAGATATAACCAGTACCATCACTCTTAGATTCCTACGTCTTTCAAAGCTATACTTTGACTTCAAAACTGTGCTAGAACATCATATGTATATTAACGATTACAATCTGTATTCAAACCTTCCGAAATTTCTGAAGACTCTTCAAACAATGAACAATCGAGATGATAATCTGATGTTTCGCGAGGTGTATATAAAATAGCTTATATTTTACTAGAAAATACTATTAAATACGATACAATTTTACACAAGATATTTATTTATTTATAGAATGGATATACTTAAACCTTGCTACAACACTTATAGGCAGTGTACCTAATCGTACAGTAGTGTAGTTTTTAGTAAGTCCGGTTCGTTCCACAGGGAGATCTTTAAACAAAGCTCAACGCTATATTAGTTTACTTTTATAAAAATACAAATATATATATATAAGTAATATTATTATTATAAAGGGGGGTTTTTACCGTTTAATGACCGGTTTGTCGATTTTAAAACTTTAGTCGCAGTTAAAACCTAATGTAAAATATAAAATAAATACAAGACTTTAAATTAAAACGTAAAGTAAATAACGATAATGAAATTGCGAATAATAAAAATGCGATAAAATTAAATTGCGATAATTAAAAAGTACGATAATTAAAAGTGCGATAAAATGAAATAACAATAAATAAAAGTGCGATAATTAGAAGTGCAATTAAATATAAAATAAAGGAAATAAAATATGATATAAAAGAATTATGCTTATTTAAACTTCCGTAATCATGATGTTTGACGTGTTGATTTTAGTTTTATGCCCATGGGTTAATTGTCCTTTGTCCTGGATTATTCAATATGTCCGTCTGGTTTTTGTCCATAACAGTCCATCAGTCATAAATATAAATTGCAAGTGTCCTTGTCAAATTATTATTATACCCGAAGATAAATATTCCAACTAATTGGGGATTCGAATTGTAACAAGGTTTTAATACTTTGTTTAATGAATACACCAGGTTATCGACTGCGTGTAAACCAAGGTTTTACTACTTTGTTAACAATTACACCAATTACCCTTGAATGTAATTTCACCCCTGTTTTAATTATTCTAGTGGCTATTAATCCATTCCCGTGTCCGGTTAAATGAACGATTATTCGTACATATAAATACCCTGCCCATCGTGTCCGATCGAGTGTATATGGTAATTTATAGGGACGCCCAATTGTAAATCTTTATATTAACATTAACAAACTTTCATTTAGTTAAACAAATATAAAGCCCATTAATAGCCCATAGTCTAGTTTCCACAAGTGTCGTTCTTTTGTCCAAACCCCAATTATGGTACAAAGCCCAATTACCCAATTTTAGTAATTAGCCCAACATCATGATTACTTCGTTTTAAACAAGCATAATAATAACTTAGCTACGAGACATTAATATAAAAAGGTTGAACATAACTTACAATGATTAAAAATAGCGTAGCGTTACACGGACAGAATTTCGACTTACACCCTTACAACATTCGCTAACATACCCTTATTATTAGAATTAAAATTAAAATATAAATTATAAATATAAATATATATTACTCGTATATATTGAGAGAGAGATGAAAATATGGTATGTTTTTGATCAGAATTCGGGTTGATTTTATAGCCAGATTTGATTTTTGGGGCTCCGCGACTCGCGGCAAAAAGGCCTTCAAACTCCGCGAGTCGCGGAGAGGTATTTTCATTTTACTCCCTTGGAGTTTCTGGCTGCCGACAGTTTTTAATATATATATATAATATATATATAATTAATATAATTAATTATATATTATATTATATTTATATATATAGTTAACTTGTAATTTTTAGTCCGTTGCGTCGAGCGTTAAGAGTTGACTCTGGTCCCGGTTCCGGATTTTCGAACGTCCTCGCGTACAATTTAATATCTTGTACTTTGCGTTTTGAATCTTGTACTCTTGTGATTTCGAGACGTTTCTTATCAATAATTGGAACCTTTTTGATTGTCTTTTGTTCTTTTGAGCTTTTTGGTCGTTTGCGTCTTCAAATCGTCGAATCTGTCTTTTGTCTTCACCTTTTATTATTTAAACGAATATCACTTGTAAATAGAACAATTGCAACTAAAAGCTTGTCTTTCTTGAGGAATAATGCTATGAAATATATGTTCGTTTTTAGCATTATCAAATATTCCCACACTTGAGCGTTGCTTGTCCTCAAGCAATATTGTCTTGAAATACTAGAATCACTTCTTTATTCTTCACACTTTGTACATCAGTGATTTCTATACGGCGGTATAAACAATGGTAGTAACGATATGGTTTACAGTCCCACATGACTATAAAAATTTAGATCCATTAAGGAAATTGGATCTTTATGAAAACATTTTATCTTTTGAAAATTAAATCTAGTTTTTACCCTAGATAAGTTTTCCGGAATAACCCTTTACCGGTGTTTGCAAAATATTTTTGTGGGTTTGGTGGGTTTTAGATTTGAAAATTTTAGCTCAAAACTTGCGGTTTTGTGTCACCCACTTGCTAACCTTGTATTTGGAAAGCAACACGTCCAGTTTACTTGTTCCGTATATTACCTTTCGGTAAACTACCGTCCGGTTGTAAAGGAAAGCGTTGAACAAGCAACTGTTAAGGCAATGTCCCGTGACATGCTTTTGATTATGGTCTATAACGTGTCGGACGCAATTACTATCCTTGGTAGGAGCAATAGTAAAGCTCACCCTTATAATTTGTCGGTCTGGCACAAGGTCCTGTCTCTGACCATGCTATGCAACCACCGTTCTTACGGTTGACACCCGATTTAGTTCAGGTGACCTAATGAATTCCAGGTGAATTCCTAGGATTTTACGTTCAATGGTAATGAACGCATTGAAAATAGGGTTTTCAGAAAACAAATCGGTTTGTATTTTTGATCAAAATATTTTCTCGTTTAAGTTCGAGTTTAGATATCATTGAATTCCATGAGTTTGAATTCTCAATCTTTAAGGTCAATCTCTAGGATTGAGTAATATCAGTCTTAAAAGCTGATTTTTAATCTTTAAGGAGATTATCCTTTCTGGGGATCTGATTCATTAGTCTTATCCAGCTAATTTGCACGGTGCCTCCCCATTGTACGAGATAAATCCTTCTCATGGTTAGGATAAATCTGACCACTTGGCGACCCTGTTTGATGCTGAGGTCCGTGGATTTCCTGCTGATTTTAGTGATGACTTTTCTAGGTTTTTCGTCAGCCTACAGCTGGTCTGGACGACAACTTCATGACCTAAATCAAGAAGCGCGTGTCTTTTTCGGAAGACTTTACTTCCTTTTAATGATGGAATTGATTCATCGTGTAGATCCATCTCTTCTTTTCTTTCATTGGGTAAAACAGTTTAGTTTAGTTCAAAGCAAAAGTATTTTCAGTTATTTGTTACAAATATATGTGGCATATGTTTAAAATAACTTGGTAAATTTTCCCACACTTGGCTTTTTATTTTTCTTTTTTTATCGTCCTCTATTCCATTTTAAATGAATTTTAACATTTTAGTTTGTTTCTCAATTTATGTCCTTTCCGAGGTAACAATAATTTCGGTGTTTGAAACCTAGTTTTATCGTTCATAAATATGTATAAACATGATTTTAATTCATTTAATTGAAAATTTTGAAAAATTTTACTAGAATTGGGTAGTCAGTATATAAGACTAGGGCTGTTCTTTTTTATCAGAGAGCACTAGATTCTAATACAACTACTGCTTTACTAGTATTTTTAATGGTAACCAAGTGTTTAATATAAAAATTTTAAAATCCGAAAGAATTTAATCCCTTCCCACACTTAAGATCTTGCAATGCCCTCATTTGCAAGAAATCAGTAACAATTTAAATTATTGAGGGTGATTTGTGTGAAAATGATTAAATTTTTACCAAAGTTTCCAAATATATTGGCGTTTGTTTGCTGAATGATAAATGGTGCACGTCATTTGTTCATTCCGTCTTGTTGTTATTTCACATATATTTTGCATCATTGTCGTCAAAATTACTTGCTTTTGCTGAACTTAATGCCAGTCTTTGAAAATGCGTTGTTTTACCCTGTTGTGTACATAAGATAAACTGCAAACATATATACATATTTTTGAAGTTTGGTATATTACCCCACATTCAAAAATTATTAAAATCTAAGAATAAAAGTTAGATAAATATAAAAATGATTACAATATAAACAAAAATATTAAATGTATCAATAATTACAAATTACAAAATAATAAAAATAAAAAATAAGTAAACTAAGGATGATATTGGTACCAATAGGGGTTCCACGCATAACCATAAGTGCTATAGAATGCCTCGGCAGGGTCATACGTAGGATATGGTGGCTGCATCTCTATCGACCAAGGAGGGAAGACGGGTTTCGGTGTAGGAATATAGTTTCTACCTATATGTTGGCAATGCGCTATGATCTGGTTCTGATGAACTTGCCAATCTTCAAATGCTCTCTGTCTAGCATTTTCGTATTCCTGAGAAGCTATAAACCTTTGCATTTCTTGCATCTGGTTCCCCCCTCCTACATTACCTTGTTCTTGGTTTCTCTCTACCTGTGGATGTCTACCATTGTATCGTACTGCGGCGTTATTTCGCCGCTTCAACACTTTCGCACCATGGTATACATTTAAACCTATAGTGTCGCGGGGTTCCGGCTCTTCTACTAATAATCCCCCCCGACTTATATCCACACCGAGATATTCACCAATCAAAGTAATAAAAATACCACCTCCTATTATGCTATGTGGACGCATCCCTCGAACCATAGCTGATAAATAATAACCCACACAATATGGTATACTTACAGCGCTGTGTGGGTCTCGAATACACATATGGTAAAACAAATCTTGTTCATTTACCTTTTCTTTGTTTTTACCCCTTTGTGTAATCGAATTAGCTAAAAATCTATGTATTACTCTTAATTCGGCTCTATCTATATCCAAATAAGAGTAGTTTCCCCCTTTGAAACGGTGGTGGCTTGTCATTTGACTCCACACACCGTGTGTATCAAAATTCTCATCTATTTTCCTACCGTTTAGTATCAATCCTCTACAATCGGCAGACGCTAATTCCTCAGGCGTATATATACGTAAAGCCTGAGCCATGTCCAGTAAAGACATGTGGCGCATCGAACCGCCTAACAAAAATCTAATAAAAGAACGATCGGTTAAACTGGCTACCCGATCATTCAACTCTATACTACATAACAACTCTTCACACCATACTTTATATACAGGTCTGCGTATGGTGAATAAACATATCCAGTCATTAAAAGAAGAATTACCATACCTCTGTACCAGTAATTCCCTAATTGGCCTGGCCAATTCTACAGCTTCCAAGGGTCCCCATTCTATGACCCTTGGTACCTCAACAACCTTTGAGTGAAGAGTATGCAAACCCCGTTGATATTTTGGATAATCTATCCAAAGTCTGTCAAATCGCAGGTTCGGGTGCAACTGTTCCAAATGCATATCTGAAAAGGTCATGACTGGATGAGGTACATCCTGCCTGTAGTAGTTATCTACCTCCTGTTGTTCCAAGTTCTCAGCAGGAGCATGGCGGGCTTGGGATGAAGATTCACCCCTTTCAGTCTGCAAAACACATCAAACACAAATTTTGTGCATCCAAATATGCATTAGTGTCAGCAAAATCATCAATCAAAATAATTACAATGACATTATCAATTTATATCAAACTTAAGCTTATTTTCACATTTTTATCAAATCTACACTTTTTCAAATAAGCATATACGAAAATTTTCGCCAAGTTCATAAGCATTCAACTCAAATAACATGTCAAAATAATCATTACTAGCAAATAAACAAGTCTCAAATGGCATTATCTTTCAAAAATCAAGTTCATGAATTTTGGACTTGAAAAAGTCCACTTTAATTCTCAAAATCATGTTTAGGCTCAAAGTTTGGATCATTTAACTACCTAGACATGTTACACTACTCAATTTAGCAACAATTCATGACAAAAATCGGCCATAACCTGTTTATATCAAAAAGCCCCAAATTGCTCAAGAACACAAACCCTAGATTCTAAAAATTTTGAAGTTTTTGGCTTCAAATCATGTTAACAAGCATCAATCTAGGTTATACATGCATAATATACTAACAATTTAACACTAATTACACTAAAAATTAACAAAATTCAAATTATGAAAATATGCTCAAGAACACACTAAAATTCGGATTTAAAGGTGATTTGGGGTGTAATTGTACCTGTTTTCTTGAGTAGTTCCTAGATATCATCCTTCTCAACATGATTTTAGCAAAAAATTTGGTGATTAACGGTTAAAAATTGAGATTTTTGGGGGTGATTTTCGTGGGTTTTCGGGTTCTGTTCGAGCTGTATTTGGGTGTTTATGTGTGTGTGAGAGTGATCAGTTCGAGCAGCTAGTTTTATTTTTTTTTTCTGTAATTTGGTCCCTCCGCGAGTCGCGGAGGTTTTCACTCAAAACTCCGCGAGTCGCGGAGTTATATTTTTTTTTTTTTTTTTTTTTTTTTTTTTTTTTTTTTTTTTTTTTTTTATAATCTTTAACTTATAAAACAATTAAGAAATTAATTTTTTAAAATTTTGTTTCCCTTGTTATTTAGGACGAGGTCGTTTCGGATTGATGTCCTAGTCCGTCCCTCGACAAAATTTTTAAAATTTGTCTTTTTGTAGCGATTGTTTTAAAAGCTAAGATTTTTGGGTTTTTTCAATGTTTTTGGCATACTTTAAATCAATAAGATTAAAAATAATGATAATAAAAGTTCTCGTCCCTCCCTCGGGTAAAGCAATTTCGGTTCAAAGACCTAGTCTTCAACTTACGACGAATTTTAAAAATCATATTTTTAACTTAATGAGATAAAGTAAATTTTTTTTGTTTTTAAATTCACACAACTTAAATAATAAATTCAAAATTAAAAAATTAAAAATTAAAAATTCACACCAAACTTAAAATTTGAAATGCATAAAATTAAAATTCATATTTTAAAAATTAAAAATTCACACCAAACTTAATTTAAAAATTCATATTAAAAATTCACACCAAACTTAATTTAAAAATTCATATTATAAATTCACACCAAACTTAATTTAATTTTTCAAATATTTACAATTTTAAATATATTGTTTTTACAAAGTTTACAATATTAATTTAAGATTTAAATATTAAGATTAAAAACATGGTAAAAATAAAATTAAAAATCTTTTTGTCTTTTTATCCCACTTTAATCAATCAAATATTATCAAAAATATGCGCCCCTCTTTTTGGTAAAGTAATTTCGGTTCCAAGACCTAATTTAACTCATGACGAATTTTTGAAATATTTTGGTTTGATTGTTTAAAGATATTTATACCTTAAGAATAAACGTTAAATTTCGCAGTGATGTAATAAATTTTTGAATGATATCAATAATTTCGGTCGCCAAACCTAATTTTATTTAATACCAATTTAATACTTTTTAGCGAACAAATTAGCGTTTATTATCAAAAGGTTAAAAATAAAATAAAAACTGTACAGACATACCTGTGAAATAGATTTCTTAGTTATATGATCTATTATATTCATAAGATAGTCGGTTTAATTGGTCTTCCATGGCTGCATAGGCGTAACCTCGAGCATTCATTGTCTTTTCTTCTAAACATATGAACGGTCCGTCTCTGCATAAAGTAACAAATTCGGTATTTGAATAGGTTTGATTATTTGAACATTTACCTCCATGTGACCATTTTCCGCATTTGTGACATTTTTCTAGGTGTCGTGCTCTTCTTTTCGCTGCGGATTTTGATTTTCCTTTACCAAATTGTAACTTATTATCTTCGCATCTGGATCCTTTTCTAACTCCGTCCATTCTTTCTCTGATTACTGATACTAATTCACTCGGTAGTATGTCATTATTTCTTTTAGTGATCAAAGCGTGTAGCATTAGACCATGGTTTAGTTCACAGGCAGTCTTCATTTCGTAAAAACCTAAAAAAAATAAAAATTCAGAATGGGGGGGAGAAGACTAGTTCTTTAGGGTCTGCTAGGGAAAGACCATACGTGTTCCATTTTCGAGAACTACACGAAAACAGACAATCTAACTCTAACAGAGATATATATTATCCTTTAAAGACTTGATTCTCCCCACACTTAGTTAGCTGTGGTGTCGAAATTGTGATTAACTTCGTTGTCGACTTCCATCGGACCCTGTATGTAATGTTTAACTCTGTGACCATTAACTTTAAATTCAATCCCATTTGAATTTATCAATTCTATCGTTCCGTATGGGAAAACTCTTTTGACTATGAATGGTCCAGACCATCTTGATTTCAATTTTCCAGGAAATAGCTTGAATCGTGAATTGAAAAGAAGAACTTTGTCTCCTTCTTTAAATTCTTTTGAACTTCTGATTCTTTTATCATGCCATTTCTTCGTTCTTTCTTTATAGATTAACGAATTTTCGTATGCTTCATGTCTTAATTCTTCTAATTCGTTTAGTTGACTTAATCGTAGACGTCCGGCTTCATGTAAATCAAGATTACATGTCTTCAAAGCCCAAAATGCTTTGTGTTCAATTTCTACTGGAAGATGACATGCTTTTCCATAAACAAGTCTAAAAGGTGTGGTTCCAATTGGAGTTTTGTAGGCTGTTCTAAAAGCCCATAGTGCATCCTCCAATTTAATGGACCATTCCTTCGGATTTGATCCTACGGTTTTCTCTAGAATACGTTTTAAAGCTCGGTTGGTATTTTCAACTTGTCCACTTGTTTGTGGATGATATGCGGTGGAGATTTTATGAGTTACTCCATATCTTTTAAGAACTTTCTCAAGTTGATTATTACAGAAATGAGTACCCCGATCACTTATTAAAGCTTTCGGTGTTCCAAACCTTGCAAAAAGACGTTTTAAAAAATTGACTACAACTCGTGCATCGTTAGTTGGGAGAGCTTGTGCTTCCGCCCATTTAGATACATAATCAATGGCTACGAGTATATATAGATTATTATGAGATTTTGGAAATGGACCCATAAAGTCAATACCCCAAATGTCAAATACTTCACATACTTGGATGACATTTTGTGGCATTTCATCACGTTGACTTATTCTTCCGGCCCTTTGACATGCATCACAGGATTTGCAAAGAAGGTGTGCGTCTTTGTAAATTGTAGGCCAATAGAATCCAGCTTCATAAACTTTTCTTGCTGTTAGTTGAGGCCCATAATGCCCTCCTGTTGGTCCTGTGTGACAATGGTTTAAAATTTTACTAGCTTCATCTCCAAATACGCATCGGCGTATTATTCCATCGGGACAACTTTTAAACAGATGTGGATCTTCCCAGAAATAGTGTTTTATATCACTGAAGAATTTCTTTCGTATTTGGTACGATAATCCTTTTTCAAGGAATCCACAAACTAAGTAGTTTGCATAGTCTGCAAACCATGGGATTTCTTTATAATCTATCTTCAATAGATATTCATCAGGAAAGTTGTCTTGTATGGCCGATTCATTCAGAACTTCTAATTCGGGATTTTCAAGACGAGAAAGATGATCAGCGGCGAGATTTTCTGCTCCTTTTTTATCTCGGATTTCAATATCAAACTCTTGTAAGAGTAAGATCCAACGGATTAATCTTGGTTTAGCATCTTGTTTTGAAAATAGGTATCTAAGAGCAGAATGGTCGGTATAGACCACCGTTTTTGCTAGAACGAGATATGATCGAAATTTGTCAAAAGCAAAGACAATAGTAAGGAGTTCTTTTTCAGTAGTTGTATAGTTCGTTTGTGCTCCTTGTAATGTCTTACTAGCATAATATATAGGTTGAAATCGTTTTTCAATCCTTTGTCCTAAAACGGCTCCCATTGCAAAATCACTTGCATCGCACATTAGTTCAAATGGTAGATTCCAATTTGGTGTTATCATGATCGGCGCATTAGTGAGTTTTTCTTTAAGAATATTAAAAGATTTGATACATTCATCTGAAAAGATGAATGGCGCATCCTTTTCTAGGAGTTTATTCATAGGAGTGGCAATTTTAGAAAAATCTTTTATGAAACGTCGGTAAAAACCGGCATGCCCTAGAAAACTCCTAACTCCTCTAACATTGGTGGGGTGTGGAAGTTTAGCAATTACATCTACTTTAGCTCTATCCACTTCAATTCCTTCTTTTGAAATTTTATGTCCAAGAACGATGCCTTCTTTAACCATGAAATGGCATTTCTCCCAATTAAGTACTAGATTTGATTTTTCGCATCTAATTAGCATTCGTTCCAGATTAACTAGACATGATTTAAATGTATCACCGAAGACTGAAAAGTCATCCATGAATACTTCCATGCATTCTTCTATCATGTCATGAAAAATCGCCATCATACACCTTTGAAAGGTTGCAGGGGCGTTACAAAGTCCAAATGGCATGCGTTTGTAAGCAAAAGTACCATAAGGGCACGTGAATGTGGTTTTCTCTTGATCTTCGGGTGCTATTGGAATCTGAAAATATCCGGAAAATCCATCTAGAAAACAATAGTAACTATTTCCGGCTAATCTTTCCAACATTTGATCTATGAAAGGTAAGGGGAAGTGATCTTTTCTGGTGGCGTCATTTAATTTTCTATAATCAATACATACACGCCATCCTGTTACAGTCCTAGTAGGAATAAGCTCATTTTTCTCATTTGTAATGACAGTCATGCCACCCTTCTTAGGCACGCATTGAACTGGGCTTACCCATGGACTATCAGAGATTGGATAAATTAAACCTGCATCTAGCAGTTTAATAATCTCTTTCTTAACTACATCTTGCATATTAGGATTTAGTCTTCGTTGGCGTTGCACATACGTTTTATGACCTTCTTCCATAAGGATTTTATGTGTGCAATACGAAGGACTTATTCCTTTAATATCATGAATCTTCCATGCAATGGCTGGTTTATGAGCTTTCAACACAGAAATGAGCTGTGATTTCTCATTTTCAGTAAGAGAAGACGATATTATTACAGGTAATTCAGATTCACCATGTAAATAAGCGTATTCCAAATGGTTTGGAAGTGGCTTTAACTCTAATTTCGGAGGTTCTTCTATCGATGATTTATATCGATATCTGTCTTCTTCTTTTAGCATTTGAATTTCTTCTGTTGTTGGTTCATATCCATTAGCTATAAGTGTAGCTAACATTTCAGCTTCATCAATTGGTTCATTACCTTCTCCTAAAGAACATTCTCCTGTTCCTTGTAATTCTGGAAATTCTTTTAATAATTCTGCATGTGCATCTATAGTTTTAATATAATAACATGTATCATCTGCAGATTGTGGTTGTTGCATGGCTCTATCAACTGAAAAGGTAACACTCTCATCCTCTATACTTAGGGTCAGTTTCTTACCGAACACGTCTATCATTGCTTTAGCCGTGTTTAAAAATGGTCTTCCTAATATGAGAGGAACTTGAGAATCTTCTTCCATGTCCAAAACAACAAAATCTACTGGAAATACTAAATTACCAACTTTAACTAGCATGTTCTCCATTATCCCTCTAGGATATTTTATTGATCTATCGGCTAGTTGTATGCTTATTCTGGTTGGTTTCAATTCTCCAAGGTCTAGTTTAGCGTATAGTGAATACGGCATTAGATTTATACTAGCACCTAAATCTGCCAATGCTTCTATTGAACTAAGACTACCCAGAAAACATGGAATTGTGAAACTTCCTGGATCAGATAGTTTTTCTGGTATCTTATTCAACAGCACTGCTGAACAATTAGCATTCATAGTAACAGCCGAGAGTTCTTCCATTTTCTTTCTATTTGTGATTAGATCTTTCAAGAATTTAGCATATCTTGGCATTCCTGAAATCACATCAATGAAAGGAAGATTTACATTTATCTGTTTAAACATATCCAAGAATTTGGATTGCTCGGCTTCTAGTTTTTCTTTCTTCATTTTACTCGGGTAAGGAAGTGGTGGTTGGTATGGTTTAACATAAGGTTTATCCTTAACTGTGTTATCTTCATTAACCTTCTCAACTACCGGTTCCTTTTCCTTATCTTGATCAGGTTGTGGTTCTTGTGGAGTAGGAATAGTTTCATCAGAAGTTACAGGTATTTCAGGTGGTTTAAGTGTTGTACCACTTCTTGTGGTAATAGCTTTAGCTGTTTCATTCCGGGGGTTAGCATTTGTATCGCTAGGTAGACTTCCCGGTTTTCTTTCACCTATTAACCTTGCTAGGTTACTTACTTCTTGTTCCAGATTTTGAATAGAAGCTTGTTGATTTCTAAATGCTTGAGCATTTTGTTCATTTGTTTGTTTTTGAGATGTGAAAAACTGCGTTTGAGTTTCAACTAGCTTCGTCATCATATCTTCTAAATTCGGCTTTTTATCATCGGTTTGTTGTGGTGGTTTGTTTTGAAAATTCGGTCTTTGCTGATTGTAAGTATTATTGGATACTTGTTGATTGCTAGGACCTTGTTGGTTGTTGTATGGAATATTTCGGTTATAATTCTGGTTTTGATTGTAAATCGGTCTTGGCGGTTGATAATTATTCTGATAATTATTTCCAGGCCTTTGGTTTATGTATGAAATATTCTCTCTTTGTTCCATTGTTAATTCAATACTGAGACAATCTTTTGTCAAATGTGGTCCTCCACACTGCTCACAACTGATTCGTATAGCATGAATATCCTTAGTCATCTTTTCCATTCGTCTCTCCACAGCATCTATCTTTGCGGAAATGGAATCTAAGTCATGGCTAGAATCGGCTCTAGCTGCTTTAGATGATCTAATGAAATCTTTTTCTTGGTGCCACTCATGTGAGTGGGAAGCAGTATTATCAATAATTTTGTAAGCATCGGTTTCGGTTTTCTTCATAATAGAACCACCAGCTGCTATGTCTATGTCTTTTCTTGTAGTGATGTCGCATCCTTGGTAGAATATTTGTACTATTTGACAGGTGTCTAAACCATGTTGCGGACATCCTCTTAACAACTTTCCATATCTTGTCCACGCCTCATATAGAGTTTCATTTGGCTTCTGTGTGAACGTAACAATTTCTGCTTGAAGTCTTACGGCTTTAGATGCAGGAAAGAATTGTTTAAGAAATTTATCAATTAAAACATCCCATGTATCGATCGCCCCTTCAGGTAACGATTCCAACCAATCTTTGGCTTCTCCCTTTAAAGTCCAGGGAAACAACATGAGATAAATCTGCTCATCCTCCACTTCTCGGATTTTAAATAGTGTGCAGATCCTATTAAAGGTACGTAGATGTTCATTTGGATCTTCCTTCGGCGCACCACTAAATTGGCATTGATTAGTCACCATGTGTAGAATTTGTCCTTTGATTTCATAATCTGGCGCATTAATGTCTGGATGAGTAATTGCGTGACCTTGGCCAGTGCGTTTAGCTCTCATTCGGTCTTCCATACTTAAAGGTTCCAGATTCTCCATAATTGAATTTGTTGAATCGGTATCACTAGATGATTCTGATTTAATAGTTCGTTCCTCAACAATCTCTGTTTGAATGATTGGTGGTTCCGGAGGAAAGTTTAATGGTTCAGGATCTTTGAACCGTTCCTGAATATTTTCTGGATTCTCAATTGTGAGGTTGGGTTCAAAAACTGGATTATCGGAAATTTGAACTGAAGTACTTGGTCGACTGGATGACGATTCTAAAGAAAAATCAACGGCGGTTATATTTGTTAAACGATGTCTTGATCGAGTTACAGGTGGTGAACGTACAAAAGGTGATGAACGTCTTGCTCGGTGCATTCACAGAATATCCTATTAGTTTTTAAAAGGAAAGAAAAATTATAATAAGTTATCCAATCAATAGACTTTTCTGATTTTGCCCACGTTTCGAATAGCCAAAAGATGCAGCAGAGGGGCAGGATTCGTTTGGTCTCAATATAATTGAGGACTGTTTGGCTCCAATAACCCGGTCCACGTACAAATCCAACTATTACTACGAACCAGAAAATTTTGATGTCTATCAATTTAACCACTTAAAATAAGTTTTCGTAATTTTAAGAAATTTAGATAAGAAGTAGAATAAAATTCTAAGTCCTAAAAACTAGAATGGCGAGAAATAAGAGAGAAAAAGATTGCGCGTCGAAAAATGTCGAAAAAGAAAAAAAATGGTTGAAAAATAAAAGGTGACGGAAAAATAAAAGAAACTTATCAAAACTTAAAAATACTTAACTAATTTAACCTTATTACTACAACTAACTTAAAATTATAATCGCAAATTGAAATTACTAATTGAAATGATAATTGATACATAGTAAAAGGTCTAAAAATATTAAAGCTTACAGGAAAAACTAAATCCCAAATGGAAATAACTTAAAAAGAAACTAAAACTTAAAAAGGCGTCGCAAAATTCTAAAGCATTTAATTCTTAGTCTAAAGAAAAAGTACTTAAGGAATTCTACGGCAAAGCCTAAAAATCTAGGAGTAAAAATAACTATAGCAAAAACTAAGTTTAAAATTAATTATGAGCTAAAAAATACAAATATTACGCTACAACGATTAAAAAGGTACAAAATATAAAAATATGCAAAAAGTTGTAAAAAGTACAATTTTTATAAAAAATATTATTTTTATATTATTTATTTTATAAAACTACTAATTTTATAATTTAATTAAACTTATTAAACAAAATACATAAATTAAATAAAATTAAAACTTAAAACTAATAATAATAATAATAATATTTAGGTTTTAATAATAATAATAATTAAAAAATAACCCGTGATTAGGGTTTTGTCCGTGTGTCAGAGGGCCTCCGCGAGTCGCGGCAAAAATAGAAGAAAACCCCGCAAGTCGCGGGGTTCAGGAATTCAGTTGACAGGTTTTGTTTTTTACGCGTTTTTCTTTATTTTTTTTTTTTTTATTTTCTTTTTTCTGTTTTTAGTTTAAATAAACGATTTTTAATAAAATTTATATTTTTATAAATTAAAATAAAGATAAAGAAACTTATAAAACTTAAATATTTAACAAAATCTTAAAAATACTAATATTTTTGTTTTTCTTTTTCTATTTTTGAATGATTAAAACGTAATTTTACAAAAATGACTTTTAATAAAAGTAACTAAAATTTTTTTTTTTTTTTATTATTATTAGCGTTGCGCTTCCGGCTTTTAAGATGTTGTCCCCGGCAGCGGCGCCAAAAATACTTGATGTTTCGCGAGGTGTATATAAAATAGCTTATATTTTACTAGAAAATACTATTAAATACGATACAATTTTACACAAGATATTTATTTATTTATAGAATGGATATACTTAAACCTTGCTACAACACTTATAGGCAGTGTACCTAATCGTACAGTAGTGTAGTTTTTAGTAAGTCCGGTTCGTTCCACAGGGAGATCTTTAAACAAAGCTCAACGCTATATTAGTTTACTTTTATAAAAATACAAATATATATATATAAGTAATATTATTATTATAAAGGGGGGTTTTTACCGTTTAATGACCGGTTTGTCGATTTTAAAACTTTAGTCGCAGTTAAAACCTAATGTAAAATATAAAATAAATACAAGACTTTAAATTAAAACGTAAAGTAAATAACGATAATGAAATTGCGAATAATAAAAATGCGATAAAATTAAATTGCGATAATTAAAAAGTACGATAATTAAAAGTGCGATAAAATGAAATAACAATAAATAAAAGTGCGATAATTAGAAGTGCAATTAAATATAAAATAAAGGAAATAAAATATGATATAAAAGAATTATGCTTATTTAAACTTCCGTAATCATGATGTTTGACGTGTTGATTTTAGTTTTATGCCCATGGGTTAATTGTCCTTTGTCCTGGATTATTCAATATGTCCGTCTGGTTTTTGTCCATAACAGTCCATCAGTCATAAATATAAATTGCAAGTGTCCTTGTCAAATTATTATTATACCCGAAGATAAATATTCCAACTAATTGGGGATTCGAATTGTAACAAGGTTTTAATACTTTGTTTAATGAATACACCAGGTTATCGACTGCGTGTAAACCAAGGTTTTACTACTTTGTTAACAATTACACCAATTACCCTTGAATGTAATTTCACCCCTGTTTTAATTATTCTAGTGGCTATTAATCCATTCCCGTGTCCGGTTAAATGAACGATTATTCGTACATATAAATACCCTGCCCATCGTGTCCGATCGAGTGTATATGGTAATTTATAGGGACGCCCAATTGTAAATCTTTATATTAACATTAACAAACTTTCATTTAGTTAAACAAATATAAAGCCCATTAATAGCCCATAGTCTAGTTTCCACAAGTGTCGTTCTTTTGTCCAAACCCCAATTATGGTACAAAGCCCAATTACCCAATTTTAGTAATTAGCCCAACATCATGATTACTTCGTTTTAAACAAGCATAATAATAACTTAGCTACGAGACATTAATATAAAAAGGTTGAACATAACTTACAATGATTAAAAATAGCGTAGCGTTACACGGACAGAATTTCGACTTACACCCTTACAACATTCGCTAACATACCCTTATTATTAGAATTAAAATTAAAATATAAATTATAAATATAAATATATATTACTCGTATATATTGAGAGAGAGATGAAAATATGGTATGTTTTTGATCAGAATTCGGGTTGATTTTATAGCCAGATTTGATTTTTGGGGCTCCGCGACTCGCGGCAAAAAGGCCTTCAAACTCCGCGAGTCGCGGAGAGGTATTTTCATTTTACTCCCTTGGAGTTTCTGGCTGCCGACAGTTTTTAATATATATATATAATATATATATAATTAATATAATTAATTATATATTATATTATATTTATATATATAGTTAACTTGTAATTTTTAGTCCGTTGCGTCGAGCGTTAAGAGTTGACTCTGGTCCCGGTTCCGGATTTTCGAACGTCCTCGCGTACAATTTAATATCTTGTACTTTGCGTTTTGAATCTTGTACTCTTGTGATTTCGAGACGTTTCTTATCAATAATTGGAACCTTTTTGATTGTCTTTTGTTCTTTTGAGCTTTTTGGTCGTTTGCGTCTTCAAATCGTCGAATCTGTCTTTTGTCTTCACCTTTTATTATTTAAACGAATATCACTTGTAAATAGAACAATTGCAACTAAAAGCTTGTCTTTCTTGAGGAATAATGCTATGAAATATATGTTCGTTTTTAGCATTATCATAATCCAACCACATGTTACCCACAGTTATGTACCTGAAAAACTCTAGAAACCAAAGTCATAACTTAACATGTATTTGTGTCAGACCCTTTGGCATTTATTAGCTAAAATAACTTTTCAATCCCTTTTAAAAATAGACAATTCTGTCACAGCTCCAGCAAGTCAACTTTGACTTTTCAGTCGAAACAGCCTTATTATAACCTTGATATATACGTTGACCTTTCGCCATTGTTACCATAGAACCGTTTATATTCCACCACATTAGCAGTAAACTTACCAGCAACTTCATTGATCTTTGACTTTTCGAAAAATCATTATATTCATTAAAACCCCATCATTTACTCATCTGCATCTTGTAACGGGAATTTCCATACGAATCGTCGGGAATTAGCAATCAGTATTTTAAAATCTCGCAACATGTCTACGCCAACAGTTATATGTGTACATATAGCATCTATCTCCTGGACTTACATACTTCGAATGTGAAGTTTCTGAAAAACAACCTAAACTATGAACTAGTTCTCGAAATTTTGAAAAATGCTGATGAAGCAGCAAAAACTGTAAACGACCTTAATAGTAAAAAGTTTGATGATAAAGAATAGTGTGTTAGCAAAGCTCAGAAAAAGAGAAGGTTTAGAACTGGAAAACGGATTGAGCCAGGTATGAAGGAGGCTGTGGACAAATCACAAAGACGAAATCTACCATCAAAGAATCCAAATGATTCAGTGTCTGCTGAAATCCTTAGCAAATACCTTGCCCCTTACTCTAAAACCCTTGCGGACAATATTCTTCATCATCCTCTTATCTTAAATATTATAAGACATCATCGTATCTTTCATTATAAATATCCTCCATAATTCTGAAGATATTTCCATAATTATTCTTATCTGAAATCATTTACCTCTTCGCGCTATCTGTATTACATCATAAAAGAAACTATTTTAGTTTCTAAATTCTGAAACCTTCGAGTTTAAAATAAGAATGTTTTTGAAGTAGTGTTAGGAACTGAAGCATGAGTTAGAATAATATAATGACACTTGATCAACGTGATTATATTACAGTAAGTGATGCTGAGTTTCTAAATGGAACGTGATGAATTCACAAATCATAATGTCATCATGTGCCATGTTACACGACTCTTGTATTCTATTTAATCTATAAAAATATCAAGAAAATATTTTCTTGATGACTCGGTCTTTTCCGAGGTATTCTAGTAATTTGACAAATCAAGATTTTGTCATTACAATTTCTTTCTTAGAACATTAATTATGTTCATTCTGAAATCCATACCTACAAATTCTGGACCATTAATCGCTTGACTTGAAGTCGGGAAGAGGAGACAATAGTATGGAACTCTTGAATATAAAAGAAGATGTAAAGCTCGACAACAACACATAAATTACAAACCTTGCATATCAATACGTATTGCCACGTAAAGGCACGGGAGAATTAAAAACACTATAACCCCAAGGTAATAGTAAAAGTAAATAAAATCCTCCGGTGTAGATGAAAGAGAAGAATAACAGATATGAAAGTTAGGAGTATATCAAGGATCAGAACGGGATGAAGCATATTGACGAATGATTCAAAGTATGAATTAAAGGAGAAAGAATAGAAGGTGTGAATTGTAAGGAAACGAATGGGGAGGATTTATAGTAAAATATATGACAAAGCAATCAAAACAGATGATCGCATTTAAAGCGGATCCTAATTTCCTTGATTACCGAAGAATTAGATGTTATTATGAAAATTTTCTCCAAATCCCTTGAACTCCGAAAATTAATTCTATCTACGTCAAAAGATATGATGAATCTACACTTACTCATTTCACTCTTTTACAATAGCATCATTCATACGCTTTGAGAAATCGAATTATTTTATCCGTATTTCGTAATCATGATAAAACTCTATGTATCAGCTTACATTCATCATAATAACATTCTTACTGTTAGTCATGACGACCTCGATCAAATTTCGGGGACGAAATTTCTTTAACGGGTAGGTACTGTGACAACCCGGAAATTTCCGACCAAATTTAAACTTTAATCTTTATATGTTTCCAACACGATAAGTAAAGTTTGTTAAGTTAAATCTCAAGAATTTTAAACTGTGTTCATACACTCATTTAACCTCGACCAAATTCTAACGATTCACGAACCATTAAATGAACGGATATAATTATATATGTATATGTGTATATATTATAACTTGAAAATATTAACAAAGTATTAAACGTAAAATACTTTACATGAACATATTTGTTTCAATATATTTATCGATGGGATTAGGAGATAATATCAAATGATTGTTTTGTCAAATACAGTGTATGATTACGAGTCTCTGTTGAGAGGTCCACTTTGATTTAGCAAACCTTTCCTTTTTAACGATATTCGGAATAAATGATAATGTGATTTACATGTAAGAACAAAAGTGTCAAATATTGAGAATTGGACAAAAGTTAGTGGAAGACTAAATTACATAATAATCGATGGTTTAGTTTCAAAACGCTTTTCGATATAATAGAACTTGATTATTTAAAAATGTCTTTGAGTAAATAACGTATATTGGTTGATAACTTGCAACTTGTATTTAAAACGTGATTACGTATATTAGATATATTTGATTTTAAATTAATTAAGCAAACGACAGTAACACTCGCTTAGTGATACGATTGATATTTAAATTAGTACGTTTGAGAAATTAAAATAAAATGCTAGTACATAAAAGAACTATATCTATTTAAAGTTTTGAAATGAAAAAGTTATATGATATAATATTCTTCCTATTACATAAACGATCTAAATTATAATTTGAAATATAATTGTTTTTGAAAAACTATATATTATATTGTTAAATAAATATTTTAAATTTATATTTTGAAATGAAAATATAAATATATTTATATTTTAACTTAGTCATAAAACGTTTCGATAATATGTATATACAATGAAACATTTATTTATAGAAGCAAATAACCATAACATTCAAAAGATTAAGATACATCTTTAGTGATATAATTTATTTATAATCTAAGTTTATATTTTGTCAAGGGTACGAGTCATTAAATGTAAAGTGCTAGTTTTCTAAGCGTATGAAAGGACATTCGAGAAACCGGAACTGAGACATAAGACGAGTGACAGGGTACGAGTCATCGGAACGAAAATTACAAATCAACTATGTACGTAAATATAATATAATATATAATTAATTATATAAATTAAATAATTAATTATATATAATAATAATAATTAAGAGTGTCGGCAACTAGCATTGGCCGAAGATGAGCTGTAAGATGTTGCCATGGGATCGCATGGCTATAGGGGAGAAACTCCATGCGATCTCATGGAATGCTGGTGGCTGTCACATTATAAATTGAACTCGTTCGCTGAAGTTTTGCACACACACTTCTATATTTCCTCCGTATTATGTATATGTATATGTATATTATTATTATTATTAATATTAAGATTGTTACTATTAGGTTTATCATTAATAATATTAGTATTAGCTAGTAGTGATATTATTGGTATTATTATTACATAAAATACTACGACGAGGTTAGGAGCGAGTTATTTCAAACGAGGTTTTTGAGTGGGATAAAGCTAAGGAAATTATGCGTGCTAGCTATGGAGGTTATGGGTAATGTTCGTGGGTATGCTCGTGAGGTCAACGTAGTGTTTATCATCTCCGTTGCATCTAAGTACTTTTCTTCCAATATTGAATCACAATATTGATACGTGAGCACTCATAACTTAACTTTTATATATTATTAGTGTATCCCTGACTAGTGCTCGAGTATTTAGGATTATGCATGCTTGTACGTTTAATATTGTCGTAAGACAGGTTATGTTGAATTCTGAATTAGATACATATACTACTAAGATAGGGTATATGATATGCATGTCGTTGGAAAGCTAGCGAAAAATTAAGAACTTTTCATTTAGAATTCGAATGGTTTCGATGAACAGATTAGAAGTTATAGTCAACTGAATTTTTGTATTATTGTTAAAATAATTATTATTACTATCGTCGTTATTATCGCCGTTATTATTATTATTATCTAATAGTTATTATTATTATTATTATTATTATTATTATTATTATTATTATTATTATTATTATTATTATTATTATTATTATTAATTATTAATGTTATCATTATTAATATATGTATCATTATTTAAAAATCGTTATTATTATTATTATTGTTACTATTATCAAAAATTATTATTAATATTATCATCATTATTATTATAATTACTAGTATTATTATTATAATACTTATTAGTATCATTATTTTTAAAACTAATATTAGTATTATCTAATTATTATGATTGTGATTATTATCATTATTATGAATGCAATATAAGATAGTACTAAAAGATATTAAACGAATCGATTTGGAAATAATGGGTATAGGTATCATGATAAAATAAAAACATTGTAAGTTATTAACTTAGAAAAATATTATTTTCATTATTTTTCTCATTATTATTAATATTAAAAGTTTTATTAATATTAAAACTATCATTTTTACTAAAGTTATTATTAATAGAAATATCATTATTATTATAAAATATCATTATCATTTTAATATTAATATTATTAATAAAAATTATCATTTTATCATAATTAATATCATTTTTAGTAAATATAAATATTGTTATTTTTATTAGTAGAATAATAATAATTATCTTTACAAAATAATACAACTTTTAATTATTATTGTTATTATCAATATTATTTTATAAATATGTGATACAAAAATATTTTACTACATGTAATATTACATTAATAATACCTATCATTATATTTTTATGATAATAAATGAACTTTATAAATTTTATTACTTAAGATATATAAAAGTATATTTTTATCATATATATTTTAATATAAATTTTTATTAATAAATGACTTTTATTATTTACTCTAATATATTAAATATATAAAACGACTATATTTAAGTTATATAATAATCATGTATAGGTTTTGGAAGTCATTTTGGTCAAGTTGACTTTTGTTGACTTTTGCATATTAGTCTCGAGCATTATGATTGTGGTACACTATGACTTAACCTAAATTGTTAGACAAATATTGACCAACATATAAATATATATAATTAATATAGGTTCGTAAATCTGAGGCCAACCTTGCACTTGTTCAATGCCATCATTTGCTTAATTACTATGAAATACAATATTGTGAGTTCATTTAATTCCCTTTTACTCTTTACATTTTTGGGACTGAGAATACATGCGCTGTTTTTATTACTGTTTTATTAAATGCTTTTGAGATATATTTTTGAACTGAGAATACATGAACTGTTTTTATAAATGATTGACGAAATAGACACAAGTATTCAAAAATACATTCTGTGATAGAATTATTTGGATTCAGAGGTTCGATTTCTATAAAGATTGTATTATCGACCATCGGTGAGATGATTTTGCATTGCATGACGCATTAGCTATCGTAATGGTTCGATTTAGTAGTTAGTAACGGTGAGATGATTTTGTATTGCACGACGCATTAGCTACCATTTTAGCTACCCTCGGTGAGATGATTTTGCATTGCACCACGCATTAGCTACCGTTGTAAAATTATTTGGTTCGATTTAGTAGTTAGTAACGGTGAGATGATTTTGCATTGCACGACGCATTAACTACCATTTTAGCTACCCTCGGTGAGATGATTTTGCATTGCACGACGCATTAGCTACCGTTGTAAAATTATTTACGGTGAGATGATTTTGCATTGCGCAACGCATTAGCTACCGTTATTGAAATTATATTGTATTAACTACCACGGTGAGATGATTTTGCATTGCACGACGCATTAGCTACCGTTGGTGAGTTGTTTTGAAAGGTTCCGGTGTTCTTCATATGAATGATTTTACAGCAGGAGTAGACCTGCACATATTGTTTTCTAAATATGAGTATCTTGTGGTCTATTATACAATTGGAAAAGATTGTTTATGATAAACTAATGAACTCACCAACCTTTTGGTTGACACTTTAAAGCATGTTTATTCTCAGGTATTAAAGAAATCTTCCGCTGTGCATTAGCTCATTTTAAGGATATTACTTGAAGTCATTCATGGCATATTTTGAAAGACGTTGCATTCGAGTCGTTGAGTTTATCAAGACTATTATTAAGTCATGATAATGCTAAAAACGAACATATATTTCATAGCATTATTCCTCAAGAAAGATAAGCTTTTAGTTGCAATTGTTCTATTTACAAGTGATATTCGTTTAAATAATAAAAGGTGAAGACAAAAGACAGATTCGACGAATTGAAGACGCAAACGACCAAAAAGCTTAAAAGTACAAAAGACAATCAAAGAGGTTCCAATTATTGATAAGAAACGTCTCGAAATTACAAGAGTACAAGATTCAAAACGCAAAGTACAAAATATAAAATTGTACGCAAGGACGTTCGAAAATCCGGAACCGGGACCAGAGTCAACTCTCAACGCTCGACGCAACGGACTAAAAATTACAAGTCAACTATGCACATAAATATAATATAATATTTAAATAATTCTTATAATTATTTATATATTATAATAAATAATAAAAACCGTCGGCAAGAAAGACTCCAAAGGGACTGAGCTGTAATTTCATTCTCCGCGACTCGCGGAGTTTGAAGGCAAAAATGCCGCGAGTCGCGGAGCCCCAAAAGTCGACTTTTCCTATAAAAGCAACCGAATTCTGATCGCAAATGATCATCTTTTTCTTCTTCTCCTCATACGTAAAATATATATATATATATATATATATATATATATATATTTATAATTTATATTTTAATTTTAATTATAATTCTAATAATAAGGATATGTTAGCGAATGTTGTAAGGGTGTAAGTCGAAATTCTGTCCGTGTAACGCTACGCTATTTTTAATCATTGTAAGTTATGTTCAACCTTTTTACATTAATGTCTCGTAGCTAAGTTATTATTACGCTTATTTAATCCGAAGTAATCATGATGTTGGGCTAATTACTAAAATTGGGTAATTGGGCTTTGTACCATAATTGGGGTTTGGACAAAAGAACGACACTTGTGGAAATTAGACTATGGGCTATTAATGGGCTTTATATTTGTTTAACTAAATGATAGTTTGTTAATGTTAATATAAAGATTTACAATTGGGCGTCCCTATAAATTACCATATACACTCAATCGGACACGATGGGCGGGGTATTTATATGTATGAATAATCGTTCATTTAACCGGACACGGGAATGGATTAATAGCCACTAGAATAATTAAAACAGGGGTGAAATTATGTACAAAGGACACTTGGTATAATTGATAACAAAATATTAAAACCTTGGGTTACACTCAGTCGACATCCTGGTGTAATTATTAAACAAAGTATTAAAATCTTGTTACAGTTTAAGTCCCCAATTAGTTGGAATATTTAACTTCGGGTATAAGGATAATTTGACGAGGACACTCGCACTTTATATTTATGACTGATGGACTGTTATGGACAAAAACCAGACGGACATATTAAATAATCCAGGACAAAGGACAATTAACCCATGGGCATAAAACTAAAATCAACACGTCAAACATCATGATTACGGAAGTTTAAATAAGCATAATTCTTTTATTTCATATTTAATTTCCTTTATTTTATATTTAATTGCACTTCTAATTATCGCATTTTTATTGTTATTGTATTTAATCGCACTTTTAATTATCGTACTTTTTAATTATCGCAAGTTTATTTTATCGCACTTTTATTATTCGCAATTTCATTTATCGTTATTTACTTCATGCTTTAATTTAAATCTTGTATTTATTTTTAATATTTTACATTTGGTTTTAACTGCGACTAAAGTTTTAAAATCGACAAACCGGTCATTAAACGGTAAAAACCCCCCTTTATAATAATAATTTTACTTATATATATATATATTTGTATTTTTATAAAAGTAAACTAATATAGCGTTAAGCTTTGTTTAAAAAGATTCCCTGTGGAACGAACCGGACTTACTAAAAACTACACTACTGTACGATTAGGTACACTGCCTATAATGTTGTAGCAAGGTTTAAGTATATCCGTTTTCTAAATAAATAAATATCTTGTGTAAAAATTGTATCGTATTTAATAGTATTTTCTGCTAAAATTAATAACTATTTTATACCACTCCGCTACTACATCAAGTATTTTTGGCGCCGCTGTCGGGGATCTCTCTTAAAAGCCGGAAGCGCAACGCTAATATAAAAAAAAAGATTTTTAGTTTACTTTTATTAAAATTCGTTTTTGTAAAAAAAAAAAAAAACGTTTTAAATATTCGAAAATATAAAAAGAAAAACAAAAATATAAATATTTTTAGGAGTTTGATAAATATTTAAGTTTTATAAAGTTTCTTTGTTTTTATTTTATAAAAACATAAGTTTTATTTAAGTATTTTGTTTTTATTTAAAAACATATAAATATAAAAAAAATATATATATAAATCTAGTTTTAAGATTTTTATTTATAAAATTATAAAGTGATTCTATTTTTATTTAAGTTTTAAATATAAGTTTTATTAATACACATATTTAAAAATAGAAAATAAAATAAATAAATAAATAAAGAAAAACGCGTTGAAATTAAACCTGTCAGTTGAAATTCTGTCGCGGGGTTTGATGCATTAAATACCGCAACTCGCGGAGGTATTCTGACACGCGACAGAAGCCCTAATCAGGCATTAATTACGGAGTTATTATTATTATTATTTATTAATTAAAACCCTAATTATGTTTTTAGTTTTTAATTAGTTTTTAGTTTTTATTATTATTTTGTATATTTTGTTTAAATTAGTTTAATTAATTTGTAAAATTAGTAGTTTTTTTAAATAAATAATATAAAAATAATATTTTTATAAAAATTGTAATTTTTACAACTTTTTGTATATTTTTATATTTTGTCCCTTTTTAATCGCTTTAGCGTAACTTTTGTATTTTTAGCTCATATTTAGTTTTAAACTTAGTTTTTTGCCATAGTTATTTTTACTCCTAGATTTTTAGGCTTTGCCGTAGAATTCCTTAAGTGCTTTTTCTTTAGACTAAGATTTAGGTGCTTTAGAATTTTGCGACACCTTTTTAAGTTTTAGTTTCTTTTTAAGATATTTCCATTTGGGATTTAGTTTTTCTTGTAAGCTTTAATATTTTTAGACGACTTTTTACCTATGTATCAATTATAATTCCAATTAGTAATTTCAATTTGCAATTATAATTTTAAGTTAGTTGTAGTAATAAGGTTAGGTTAGTCAAGTATTTTTAAGTTTTATAAGTTTCTTTTATTTTTCCGTCACCTTTTATTTTTCAACCATTTTTCTTTTTCGACGAACTCTTTTTCTTTCTTATTTCTCGCTATTCTAGTTTTAGGACATAGATTTTTATTCTACTTCTTATCTAAATTTCTTAAAATTACGAAAATTTATTTTAAGTGGTTAAATTAATAGACATCAAAATTTTCTGGTTCGTAGTAATAGTTGGATTTGTACGTGGACCGGGTTATTGGAGCCAAACAGTCCTCAATTATATTGAGACCAAACGAATCCTGCCCCTCTGCTGCATCTTTTGGCTATTCGAAACGTGGGCAAAATCAGAAAAGTCTATTGATTGGATAACTTATTATAATTTTTCTTTCTTTTTTTAAAACTAATAGGATATTCAGTGAATGCACCGAGCAAGACGTTCACCACCTTTTGTACGTTCACCACCTGTAACTAGATCAAGACATTTAGCAAATATAACCGCCGTTGATTTTTCTTTAGAATCGTCATCTAGTCGACCAAGTACTTCAGTTTAAATTTCCGAAAATCCATTTTTTGAACCCGACCTCACAATTGAGAATCCGGAGAATATTCAGGAACGGTTCGTAGATCCTGAACCACTAAACTTTCCTCCGGAACCACCAATCATTCAAACAGAGATTGTTGAGGAACGAACCATTAAATCAGAATCATCTAGTGATACCGATTCAACAAATTCAATTATGGAGAATCTGGAACCTTTAAGTATGGAAGACCGAATGAGAGCTAAACGCACTGGCCAAGGTTACGCAATTACTCATCCAGACATTAATGCGCCAGATTATGAAATCAAAGGACAAATTCTACACATGGTGACTAATCAATGTCAATTTAGTGGTGCGCCGAAGGAAGATCCAAATGAACATCTACGTACCTTTAATAGGATCTGCACACTATTTAAAATCCGAGAAGTGGAGGATGAACAGATATATCTCATGTTATTTCCCTGGACTTTAAAGGGAGAAGCCAAAGATTGGTTGGAATAGTTACCTGAAGGGGCGATTGATACATGGGATGTTTTAGTTGACAAATTTCTTAAACAATTCTTTCCTGCATCTAAAGCCGTAAGACTTCAAGCAGAAATTGTTACGTTTACACAGAAACCAAATGAAACTCTATATGAGGCATGGACAAGATATGGAAAGTTGTTAAGAGGATGTCCGCAACATGGTTTAGACACCTGTCAAATAGTACAAATATTTTACCAAGGATGCGACATCACTACAAGGAAAGACATAGATATAGTAACTGGTGGTTCTATTATGAAGAAAACCGAAACTGATGCTTACAAAATTATTGATAACACTGCTTCCCACTCACATGAGTGGCACCAAGAAAAAGATATCATTAGATCATCTAAAGCAGCTAGAGCCGATTCTAGCCATGACTTAGATTCCATTTCCGCAAAGATAGATGCTGTGGAGAGACGAATGGAAAAGATGACTAAGGATATTCACTCAATACGAATTAGTTGTGAGCAGTGTGGAGGACCACATTTGACAAAAGATTGTCTCAGTATTGAATTAACAATGGAACAAAGAGAGAATATTTCATACATAAACCAAAGGCCTGGAAATAATTATCAGAATAATTATCAACTGCCAAGACCGATTTACAATCAAAACCAGAATTATAACCGAAATATTCCATACAACAACCAACAAGGTCCTAGCAATCAACAAGTATCCAATAATACTTACAATCAGCAAAGACCGAATTTTCAAAACAAACCACCACAACAAACCGATGATAAAAAGCCGAATTTAGAAGATATGATGACAAAGCTAGTTGAAACTCAAACACAGTTTTTCACATCTCAGAAACAAACCAATGAACAAAATGCTCAAGCATTTAGAAATCAACAAGCTTCTATTCAAAATCTGGAACAAGAAGTAAGTAACCTAGCAAGGTTAATAGGTGAAAGAAAATCGGGAAGTCTACCTAGTGATACAAATGCTAAACCCCGGAATGAAACAGCTAAAGCCATTACCACAAGAAGTGGTACAACACTTAAACCACCTGAAATACATGTAACTTCTGATGAAGCCATTCCTACTCCACAAGAACCACAACCTGATCAAGATAAGGAAAAAGAACCGGTAGTTGAAAAGATTAATGAAGATAACACAGCTAAGGCTAAACCTTATGTTAAACCATATCAACCACCACTTTCTTATCCGAGTAAAATGAAGAAAGAAAAACTTGAAGCCGAGCAATCCAAATTCTTGGATATGTTTAAACAGATAAATGTAAATCTTCCTTTCATTGATGTGATTTCAGGAATGCCTAGATATGCTAAATTCTTGAAAGATCTAATTTCAAATAGAAAGAAAATAGAAGAACTCTCGACTGTTACTATGAATGCTAATTGTTCAGCAGTGCTGTTGAATAAGATACCAAAAAAACTATCTGATCCAGGAAGTTTCACAATTCCATGTTTTCTGGGTAGTCTTAGTTCAATAGAAGCATTGGCAGACTTAGGTGCTAGTATAAATCTAATGCCGTATTCACTATACGCTAAACTAGACCTTGGAGAATTGAAACCAACCAGAATAAGCATACAACTAGCCGATAGATCAATAAAATATCCTAGAGGGATAATGGAGAACATGCTAGTTAAAGTTGGTACTTTAGTATTTCCAGTAGATTTTGTTGTTCTGGACATGGAAGAAGATTCTCAAGTTCCTCTCATATTAGGAAGACCATTCTTAAACACGGCTAAAGCAATGATAGACGTGTTCGGTAAGAAATTGACCCTAAGTATAGAGGATGAGAGTGTTACCTTTTCAGTTGATAGAGCAATGCAACAACCACAATCTGCAGATGATACATGTTATTATATTCAAACTATAGATGCACATGCAGAATTATTAGAAGAATTTCCAGAATTACAAGGAACAGGAGAATGTTCTTTAGGAGAAGGTAATGAACCAATTGATGAAGCTGAAATGTTAGCTACACTTATAGCTAATGGATATGAACCAACAACAGAAGAAATTCAAATGCTAAAAGAAGAAGACAGATATCGATACAAATCATCGATAGAAGAACCTCCGAAATTAGAGTTAAAGCCACTTCCAAACCATTTGGAATACGCTTATTTACATGGTGAATCTGAATTACCTGTAATAATATCGTCTTCTCTTACTGAAAATGAGAAATCACAACTCATTTCTGTGTTGAAAGCTCATAAACCAGCCATTGCATGGAAGATTCATGATATTAAAGGAATAAGTCATTCGTATTGCACACATAAAATCGTTATGGAAGAAGGTCATAAAACGTATGTGCAACGCCAATGAAGACTAAATCCTAATATACAAGATGTAGTTAAGAAAGAGATTATTAAACTGCTAGATGCAGGTTTAATTTATCCAATCTCTGATAGTCCATGGGTAAGCCCAGTTCAATGCGTGCCTAAGAAGGGTGGCATGACTGTCATTACAAATGAGAAAAATGAGCTTATTCCTACTAAAACTGTAACAGGATGGCGTGTGTGTATTGATTATAGAAAATTAAATGACGCCACCAGAAAAGATCACTTTCCCTTACCTTTCATAGATCAAATGTTGGAAAGATTAGCCGGAAATAGTTACTATTGTTTTCTAGATGGATTTTCCGGATATTTTCAAATTCCAATAGCACCCGAGGACCAAGAGAAAACCACATTAACGTGCCCTTATGGTACTTTTGCTTACAAACGCATGCCATTTGGACTTTGCAACGCCCCTGCAACCTTTCAAAGGTGTATGATGGCAATTTTTCATGACATGATAGAAGAATGCATGGAAGTTTTCATGGAAGACTTTTCAGTCTTCGGTGATACATTTGAATCATGTCTAGTTAATCTGGAACGAATGCTTCTTAGATGCGAACAATCAAATCTAGTACTTAATTGGGAGAAATGCCATTTCATGGTTAAAGAAGGCATCGTTCTTGGACATAAAATTTTAAAAGAAGGAATTGAAGTGGATAGAGCTAAAGTAGATGTAATTGCTAAACTTCCACATCCCACCAATGTTAGAGGAGTTAGGAGTTTTCTAGGGCATGCCGGTTTTTATCGACGTTTCATAAAAGATTTTTCTAAAATTGCCACTCCTATGAATAAACTCCTAGAAAAGGATGCTCCATTCATCTTTTCAGATGAGTGTATCAAATCTTTTAATATTCTTAAAGAGAAACTCACTAATGCACCGATCATGATAACACCAAATTGGAATCTACCATTTGAACTAATGTGCGATGCAAGTGATTTTGCAATGGGAGCCGTTTTAGGACAAAGGATTGAAAAAAGATTTCAACCTATATATTATGCTAGTAAGACGTTACAAGGAGCACAAACGAACTATACAACTACTGAAAAAGAACTCCTTGCTATTGTCTTTGCTTTTGACAAATTTCGATCATATCTCGTTCTAGCAAAAACGGTGGTCTATACCGACCATTCTGCTCTTAGATACTTATTTTCAAAACAAGATGCTAAACCAAGATTAATCCGTTGGATCTTACTCTTACAAGAGTTTGATATTGAAATCCGAGATAAAAGAGGAGCAGAAAATCTCGCCGCTGATCATCTTTCTCGTCTTGAAAATTCCGAATTAGAAGTTCTAAATGAATCAGCCATACAAGACAATTTTCCTGATGAATATCTATTGAAGATAGATTATAAAGAAATCCCATGGTTTGCAGACTATGCAAATTACTTGGTTTGTGGATTCCTTGAAAAAGGATTATCGTACCAAAGACGAAAGAAATTCTTCAGTGATATAAAACACTATTTTTGGGAAGATCCACATCTGTTTAAAAGTTGTCCCGATGGAATAATACGCCGATGTGTATTTGGAGATGAAGCTAGTAAAATATTAAACCATTGTCACACAGGACCAACAGGAGGGCATTATGGG
The DNA here is from genome assembly GCF_046630445.1 of Rutidosis leptorrhynchoides. Classification (NCBI taxonomy): domain Eukaryota; kingdom Viridiplantae; phylum Streptophyta; class Magnoliopsida; order Asterales; family Asteraceae; genus Rutidosis; species Rutidosis leptorrhynchoides. The sequence continues at coordinate 245,346,861 of NC_092333.1, forward strand.
CCTCAACTAACAGCAAGAAAAGTTTATGAAGCTGGATTCTATTGGCCTACAATTTACAAAGACGCACACCTTCTTTGCAAATCCTGTGATGCATGTCAAAGGGCCGGAAAAATAAGTCAACGTGATGAAATGCCACAAAATGTCATCCAAGTATGTGAAGTATTTGACATTTGGGGTATTGACTTTATGGGTCCATTTCCAAAATCTCATAATAATCTATATATACTCGTAGCCATTGATTATGTATCTAAATGGGCGGAAGCACAAGCTCTCCCAACTAACGATGCACGAGTTGTAGTCAACTTTTTAAATTTTTGCAAGGTTTGGAACACCGAAAGCTTTAATAAGTGATCGGGGTACTCATTTCTGTAATAATCAACTTGAGAAAGTTCTTAAAAGATATGGAGTAACTCATAAAATCTCCACCGCATATCATCCACAAACAAGTGGACAAGTTGAAAATACCAACCGAGCTTTAAAACGTATTCTAGAGAAAACCGTAGGATCAAATCCGAAGGAATGGTCCATTAAATTGGAGGATGCACTCTGGGCTTTTAGAACAGCCTACAAAACTCCAATTGGAACCACACCTTTTAGACTTGTTTATGGAAAAGCATGTCATCTTCCAGTAGAAATTGAACACAAAGCATTTTGGGCTTTGAAGACATGTAATCTTGATTTACATGAAGCCGGACGTCTACGATTAAGTCAACTAAATGAATTAGAAGAATTAAGACATGAAGCATACGAAAATTCGTTAATCTATAAAGAAAGAACGAAGAAATGGCATGATAAAAGAATCAGAAGTTCAAAAGAATTTAAAGAAGGAGACAGAGTTCTTCTTTTTAATTCACGATTCAAGCTATTTCCTGGAAAATTGAAATCAAGATGGTCAGGACCATTCATAGTCAAAAGAGTTTTCCCATACGGAAGGATAGAATTAATAAATTCAAATGGGATTGAATTTAAAGTTAATGGTCACAGAGTTAAACATTACATACATGGTCCGATGGAAGTCGACAACGAAGTTAATCACAATTTCGACACCACAGCTAACTAAGTGTGGGGAGAATCAAGTCTTTAAAGGATAATATGTATTTCTGTTAGAGTTAGATTGTCTGTTTTCGTGTAGTTCTCGAAAATGGAACCCGAATGGTCTTTCCCTAGCAGACCCTAAAGAACTAGTCTTCTCCCCCCATTCTGATTTTTTATTTTTTTTAGGTTTTTACGAAATGAAGACTGCCTGTGAACTAAACCATGGTCTAATGCTACACGCTTTGATCACTAAACGTAATAATGACATACTACCGAGTGAATTAGTATCAGTAATCAGAGAAAGAATGGACGGAGTTAGAAAAGAATCCAGATGCGAAGATAATAAGTTACAATTTGGTAAAGGAAAATCAAAATCCGCAGCGAAAAGAAGAGCACGACACCTAGAACGATGTCACAAATGCGGAAAATGGTCACATGGAGGTAAATGTTCAAATAATCAAACCTATTCAAATACCGAATTTGTTACTTTATGCAGAGACGGACCATTCATATGTTTAGAAGAAAAGACACTGAATGCTCGAGGTTACGCCTATGTAGCTATAGAAAACCAATTAAACCTACTATCTTATGAACGGGATAGATCATATAACTAAGAAATCTATTTCACAGGTATGTCTGTACAGTTTTTATTTTTATTTTTAACCTTTTGATAATAAACGCTAATTTGTTCGCTAAAAAGTATTAAATTGGTATTGAATAAAATTAGGTTTAGCGACCGAAATTATTGATATCATTCATAAATTTATTACATCACTGCGAAATTTAACGTTTATTCTTAAGGTATAAATATCTTTAAACAATCAACCCAAAATATTTCAAAAATTCGTCATGAGTTAAATTAGGTCTTGGAACCGAAATTACTTTACCGAAAAGAGGGACGCATATTTTTGATAATATTTGATTGACTAAAGTGGGATAAAAAGCCAAAAAGATTTTTAATTTTATTTTTACCATGTTTTTAAAATTAATATTTAAATCTTAAATTAATATTGTAAACTTTGTAAAAACAATATATTTAAAATTGTAAATATTTGAAAAATTAATATAAGTTTGGTATGAATTTATAAATTTTTAAATTAAGTTTGGTGTGAATTTTTAATTTTTAAAATATAAATTTTTAATTTTATGCATTTCAAATTGTAAGTTTGGTGTGAATTTTTAATATAAATTTTGAATTTTATATTTAAGTTGTGTGAATTTAAAAACAAAAATTTACTTTATCTCATTAAATTAAAAATATGATTTTTAAAATTCGTCGTAAGTTGAAGACTAGGTCTTTGAACCGAAATTGCTTTACCCGAGAGAGGGACGAGAACTTTTATTATCATTATTTTTAATCTCATTGAATTAAAGTATGCCAAAAACATTAAAAAACCTCAAAAATCTTAGCTTTTAAAACAATCGCTACAAAAAGACAAATTTTAAAATTTTGTCGAGGGACGGACTAGGACATCGATCCGAAACGACCTCGTCCTAAATAACCAGGGAAACAAAATTTTAAAATTAAGTACTTAATTGTTTTATAAGTTAATGATTATATATAAAAAAAAAAGAGCAAACTCCGCGAGTCGCGGAGTTTGAAGGCTTAAATTCCGCGACTCGCGGAGGGGTCGGATTACAGAAAAAAAAAATATAGCTGAAACAGATCAGTCCCAACCCACAAAACACACAAACACTGCGAAAACTGCTCGAAAATACCCGAAAAATATACCCCAAAATCACAATTTTTAACCGTTAATCACCAAATTTTTTACTAAAATCATGTTGAGAAGGATGCTATCTAGGAATTACTCAAGAAAAACGGTAAATTTCTACACCTAAACACCATTTAATCCGAAATTTGGTGTTCTTGAGAAATTTTTTTCCCAATTTGATTTTGATGCTTTTTAGTGTAATTATGCTTAAATTGTTTATGTATTATGCTTGTATAACCTAGATTGATGCTATTTAACATGATTAGAAGCCTTAAACTTCAAATTTTGAGTAATCTAGGGTTTGTGTTCTTGAGCAATTTGGGGCTTTTTGATATAAACAGGTTATGGCCGATTTTTGTCATGAATTGTTGCTAAATTAAGTAGTGTAACATGTTTAGGTAGTTAAATGATCCAAACTTTGAGCCTAAACATGATTTTGAGAATTAAAGTGGACTTTTTCAAGTCTAAAATTCATGAACTTGATTTTTGAGAGATAATGCCATTTGAAACTTGTTTAATTGCTAGTAATGATTATTTTGACATGTTATTTGAATTGAATGCTTATGAACTTGGCGAACATTTTTGTATATGCTTATTTGAAAAAGTGTAGATTTGATGAAAATATGAAAATGAGCTTAAGTTTGATATAAATTAATCATGTCATTGTAATTATTTTGATTGATGATTTTGCTGACACTAATGCATATTTGGATGAACAAAAATTGTGTTTGATGTGTTTTGCAGACTGAAAGGGGTGAATCTTCATCCTAAGGCCGCAATGCTCCTGCTGAGAATATGGAACAACAGGAGGTGGATAACTACTACAAGCAGGATATACCTCATCCAGTCATGACCTTTTCTGATATGCACTTGGAAGAGTTGCACCCGAACCTGAGATTTGACAGACTTTGGATAGATTATCCAAAATACCAAAGGGGTTTGCATACTCTTCATTCTAAGGTTGTTGAGGTACCGAGGGTCATAGAATGGGGACCCTTAGAAGCTGTAGAATTGGCCGGGCCAATTAGGGAATTACTTGTACAGAGGTATGGTAATTCTACTTTTAATGACTGGGTACGTTTATTCACCATGCGTAGACCTGTATATAAAGTATGGTGTGAAGAATTGTTATGTAGTATAGAGTTGAATGATCGGGTAGCTAGTTTAACCGATCGTTCTTTTATTAGATTTTTGTTAGGCGGTTCGATGCGCCACATGTCTTTACTGGACATGGCTCAGGCTTTACGTATATATACGCCTGAGGAGTTAGCATCTGCCGATTGTAGAGGGTTGATACTAAACGGTAGAAAGATAGATGAAAATTTTGATACACACGGTGTGTGGAGTCAAATGACAAGCCATCACCGTTTCAAAGGGGGAAATTACTCTTATTTGGATATAGATAGAGCCGAATTAAGAGTGATTCATAGGTTTTTAGCTAATTCGATTACACAAAGGGGTAAGAACAAGGAAAAAGTAAATGAACAGTATTTGTTTTACCATATGTGTATTCGAGACCTACAAAGCGCTGTAAGTATACCATATTGTGTGGGTTATTATTTATCAGCTATGGTTCGGGAGATGCGACCGCATAGCATAATAGGAGGTGGTATTTTTATTACTTTGATTGGTGAATATCTCGGTGTGGATATAAGTCGGGGGGGATTATTAGTAGAAGAACCGGAATCCCGCGATACTATAGGTTTAAATGTATACCATGGTGCGAAAGTTTTGAAGAGGCGAAATAACGCCGCAGTACAATACCATGGTAGACATCCACAGGTGGAGAGAAACCAACAGCAAGGTAATGTAGGAGGGGGGAATGAGATGCAAGAAATGCAAAGGTTTATAGCTTCTCAGGAATACGAAAATGCTAGACAGAGAGCATTTGAAGATTGGCAAGTTCATCAGAACCAAATCATAGCTCATTGCCAACATATAGGTAGAAACTATATTCCTACACCGAAACCCATCTTCCCTCCCTGGTCTATAGAGATGCAGCCACCGTATCCTACGTATGACCCTGCCGAAGCATTCTATAGCACCTATGGTTATGCCTGGAACCCCTATTGGTACCAATATCATCCTTAGTTTACTTATTATTATTTTTTTTTTTTATAATTTGTAATGATTGATACGTTTAAAACTTTTGTTAATATTGTAATAGTTTTTATAATTGTCTAACTTTTATTCTTAGATTTTAATAATTTTTGAATGTGGGGTAATATACCAAACTTCAAAAATATGTATATATGTTTGCAGTTTATCTTATGTACACAACAGGGTAAAACAACGCATTTTCAAAGACTGGCATTAAGTTCAGCAAAAGCAACTAATTTTGACGACAAGATGCAAAATATATGTGAAATAACAACAAGACGGAATGAACAAATGATGTGCACCATTTATCATTCAGCAAACAAACGCCAATATATTTGGAAACTTTGGTAAAAATTTAATCATTTTCACACAAATCACCCTCAATAATTTAAATTGTTACTGATTTCTTGCAAATGAGGGCATTGCAAGATCTTAAGTGTGGGAAGGGGTTAAATTCTTTCGGATTTTAAAATTTTTATCTTAAACACTTGGTTACCATTAAAAATACTAGTAAAGCAGTAGTTGTATTAGAATCTAGTGCTCTCTGATAATAAAGAATAGCCCTAGTCTTATATACTGACTACCCAATTCTAGTAAAATTTTTCAAAATTTTCAATTAAACGAATTCAAAATCATGTTTATACATATTTATGAACGATAAAACTAGGTTTTAACACCGAAATTATTGTTACCTCGGAAAGGACATAAATTGAGAAACAAACTAAAATGTTAAAATTCATTTAAAATGGAATAGAGGACGATAAAAAGGAAAATAAAAGCCAAGTGTGGGAAAATTTACCAAGTTATCTTAAACATATGTCACATATATCTGTAACAAATAACTGAAAATACTTTTGCTTTGGACTAAACTAAACTGTTTTACCCAATGAAAGAAAAGAAAAGATGGATCTACACGATGAATCAATTCCATCATTAAAAGGAAGTAAAGTCTTCCGAAAAAGAAACGCGCTTCTTGATCTAGGTCATGAAGTTGTCGTCCAGGCCAGCTGTAGGTTGACGAAAAATCCAGAAAAGTCATCACTAAAATCAGCAGGAAATCCACGGACCTCAGCATCAAACAGGGTCGCCAAGTGGTCAGATTTATCCTAACCATGAGAAGGATTTATCTCGTACAATGGGGGGGCACCATGCAAATTAGCTGGATAAGACTAATGAATCAGATCCCCAGAAAGGATAATCTCTTTAAAGATTAAAAATCAGCTTTTAAGACTGATATTACTCAATCCTAGAGATTGACCTTAAAGATTGAGAATTCAAACTCATGGAATTCAATGATATCTAAACTCGAGCTTGAACGAGAAAATATTTTGATCAAAATTATAAACCGATTTGTTTTCTGAAAACCCATTTTCAATGCGTTCATTACCATTGAACGTAAAATCCTAGGAATTCACCTGGAATTCATTAGGTCACCTGAACTAAATCGGGTGTCAACCGTAAGAACGGTGGTTGCATAGTGGTCAAAGACAGGACCTTGTGCCATACCGAAAAATCATAAGGGTGAACTTTACTATTGCTCCTACCAAGGATAGTAATTGCATCCGACACGTTATAGACCATAATTAAAAGCATGTCAGGGGACATTGCCTTAACAGTTGCTTGTTCAACGCTTTCCTTTACAACCGGACGGTAGTTTACCAAAAGGTAATATACGGGACAAGTAAACTGGACGTGTTGCTTTCCAAATACAAGGTTAGCAAGTGGGTGACACAAAACCGCAAGTTTTGAGCTAAAATTTTCAAATCTGAAACCCACCAAACCCACAAAAATATTTTGCAAACACCGGTAAAGGGTTATCCCGGAAAACTTATCTAGGGTAAAAACTAGATTTAATTTTCAAAAGATCAAATGTTTTCATAAAGATCCAATTTCCTTAATGGATCTAAATTTTTATAGTCATGTGGGACTGTAAATCATATCGTTACTACCATTGTTTATACCGCCATATAGAAATCACTGATGTACAAAGTGTGAAGAATAAAGAAGTAATTCTAGTATTTCAAGACGATATTGCTTGAGGACAAGCAACGCTCAAGTGTGGGAATATTTGATAATGCTAAAAACGAACATATATTTCATAGCATTATTCCTCAAGAAAGACAAGCTTTTAGTTGCAATTGTTCTATTTACAAGTGATATTCGTTTAAATAATAAAAGGTGAAGACAAAAGACAGATTCGACGAATTGAAGACGCAAATGACCAAAAAGCTCAAAAGTACAAAAGACAATCAAAGAGGTTCCAATTATTGATAAGAAACGTCTCGAAATTACAAGAGTACAAGATTCAAAACGCAAAGTACAAAATATAAAATTGTACGCAAGGACGTTCGAAAATCCGGAACCGGGACCAGAGTCAACTCTCAACGCTCGACGCAACGGACTAAAAATTACAAGTCAACTATGTACATAAATATAATATAATATTTAAATAATTCTTATAATTATTTATATATTATAATAAATAATAAAAACCGTCGGCAAGAAAGACTCCAAAGGGACTGAGCTGTAATTTCATTCTCCGTGACTCGCGGAGTTTGAAGGCAAAAATGCCGCGAGTCGCGAAGCCCCAAAAGTCGACTTTTCCTATAAAAGCAACCGAATTCTGATCGCAAATGATCATCTTTTTCTTCTTCTCCTCATACGTAAAATATATATATATATATATTTATAATTTATATTTTAATTTTAATTATAATTCTAATAATAAGGATATGTTAGCGAATGTTGTAAGGGTGTAAGTCGAAATTCTGTCCGTGTAACGCTACGCTATTTTTAATCATTGTAAGTTATGTTCAACCTTTTTACATTAATGTCTCGTAGCTAAGTTATTATTATGCTTATTTAATCCGAAGTAATCATGATGTTAGGCTAATTACTAAAATTGGGTAATTGGGCTTTGTACCATAATTGGGGTTTGGACAAAAGAACGACACTTGTGGAAATTAGACTATGGGCTATTAATGGGCTTTATATTTGTTTAACTAAATGATAGTTTGTTAATGTTAATATAAAGATTTACAATTGGGCGTCCCTATAAATTACCATATACACTCAATCGGACACGATGGGCGGGGTATTTATATGTATGAATAATCGTTCATTTAACCGGACACGGGAATGGATTAATAGCCACTAGAATAATTAAAACAGGGGTGAAATTATGTACAAAGGACACTTGGTATAATTGATAACAAAATATTAAAACCTTGGGTTACACTCAGTCGACATCCTGGTGTAATTATTAAACAAAGTATTAAAATCTTGTTACAGTTTAAGTCCCCAATTAGTTGGAATATTTAACTTCGGGTATAAGGATAATTTGACGAGGACACTCGCACTTTATATTTATGACTGATGGACTGTTATGGACAAAAACCAGACGGACATATTAAATAATCCAGGACAAAGGACAATTAACCCATGGGCATAAAACTAAAATCAACACGTCAAACATCATGATTACGGAAGTTTAAATAAGCATAATTCTTTTATTTCATATTTAATTTCCTTTATTTTATATTTAATTGCACTTCTAATTATCGCATTTTTATTGTTATTGTATTTAATCGCACTTTTAATTATCGTACTTTTTAATTATCGCAAGTTTATTTTATCGCACTTTTATTATTCGCAATTTCATTTATCGTTATTTACTTCATGCTTTAATTTAAATCTTGTATTTATTTTTAATATTTTACATTTGGTTTTAACTGCGACTAAAGTTTTAAAATCGACAAACCGGTCATTAAACGGTAAAAACCCCCCCTTTATAATAATAATTTTACTTATATATATATATTTGTATTTTTATAAAAGTAAACTAATATAGCGTTAAGCTTTGTTTAAAAAGATTCCCTGTGGAACGAACCGGACTTACTAAAAACTACACTACTGTACGATTAGGTACACTGCCTATAATGTTGTAGCAAGGTTTAAGTATATCCGTTCTCTAAATAAATAAATATCTTGTGTAAAAATTGTATCGTATTTAATAGTATTTTCTGCTAAAATTAATAACTATTTTATACCACTCCGCTACTACATCAAGTCAATTATAGTTGGATGTGTTATGAAATGGTATGCATGCCGTCAACTTTTAATGTAAAGAAAGTTTGTCTTTTAAAAACGAATGCAATGTTTGTAAAATGTAACATATAGAGGTCAAATACCTCGCGATGTAATCAACTATTGTGAATCATTTATAATGTATATGAACGGGTCCTTTCATTATAGACACCGAAGATTTTAAAATTTGGGCCTTACCGAATGGGATTATTTTACCGAATGCAGTCCATTTTCAAGATATAATCAATTTGACTTCAAATTTTGACAAATCTTTAACAAGAATTTTCAAGTTTATCATATTTTCAATGAAAAAACATTTCTGAGACATTTTTGAAAGTTTTAGAACTTACCGAATCTGCACTGTTGGTTGTCAGATTCGGTATAATGCTAAAAATAGTATTTATTCGGTAAAAACAATTCTTTTTGGATTTTATTATTTTCCAATTTTTAAGAAATTTCTAAAATCAAGATTTTTACTTAGAAAAATTTAAAATATGTACAAAGTACAAATCTTTAATGATACTAATTTTAAAACGGGTTGCATACTGAGATGTATACAAGCCAAAGCGAATATTTTCAAATTAAAACATGATTTTTTATGCATTCACTTTTTAAAAATCAATTTTCTTTTTAATTTTCTCCCTTTCTCCCCCTCAAAATTTGATATACAATGAAAGTAATCATCATTTTGATCTTCCCAAGAAAATTTAATAACTCCCCCTTGAAATATGATATCAATCAGTTACCTTCCCCTTTCGTAACCATTGAAAAATAAACCCATGAAGTTATCAGAAATTTAAAGGCCCCCCCCTCCCCCCCTAAAAGATGATATCTAAAGCATAAGGTATCAATTGCTCCCCCTAGAAAAGTAATACTCCCCCTAAACACAAGATCCAAGGTATAAGTCCCAATATATCTCAGGAATGTTAAGCACTATACTCTACCATGTCAATTTCTTTTATCAAGAACTTAGCCTAAGTTCATCTAAGGCTTTAGTGAATATGTCAGCTAATTTCACTTTGGTAGGCACGAAGTATAACTCTACATCTCATTTTTCAACATGGTCCTTAATGAAATGATAACGAATATCTATGTGTTTAGTCTTAGAATGCTGAACCGGATTGCTAGTTATGGCAATAGCACTCTGTGAATCACAGTATATCGAGGTCTTAGTGATCTTAAAGCCATAGTCTAGGAGATGAGTTTGCATCCACAAAACTTGTGAACAACAATGAGCTGAAGCAATATAATCAGACTCAGCAGTTGATAAAGAAATACAGTGTTGATTCTTAGATGACCAACCAACTAACCTATTCGCCAACATCTGAATTGATCCAGATGTGCTTTTTCTATCAACATGGCAACCGCCATGATCCGCATCAGTATAAGCAGTGAGATTGAAATCATATCCATGTGGATACCAGATTCTAAGATTAGGAGTACCTTTTAGGTACTGGAAAATCCTAACCACCGCTTTGGAGTGGGATTTCTTAGGGTTTGACTGAAAGCGGGCACAGACAGTTACAACAAGTGTAATGTTTGGTCTACTTGCAGTCAGATACATTAAAGAGCTAACCATGCTTCGATAAAGTGTTATGTAAAAGGGTTCCCCATTAGCATAAGCATCCAGTAAAATCCTCATTGGGGTTGTCATTGGTTTTAAAGCAGTCATTTTAAAACGTTTGAGCATATCATTGATATACTTTGTTTGAATGATAAAAATCCCGTTTGATAATTGTTTTACTTGTAACCCTAAGAATAAATTGAGCTGATCAAGCATGATCATTTCGAATTTATTGGCCATAAGGTCACCAAATTCTTTGCATAGGGGCGGGGACGTGGAACCAAAAATTATATCATCAACGTAAATTTGAACCAAGAGAATGTGACCGTGGTTTTTACGGATGAAGAGCGTTGTATCAATCGTTCCACGAGAGTAGCCATTATCCAGCAAGTACTTTGTCAAGGTCTTATACCATGCACGCGGTGCTTGCTTTCGACCGTACAAAGCTTTCTCCAAGTAGTATACATGGTTTGGATGAATGGGAAGACAAAGCCTTCTGGTTGATCAACATATACTTCCTCTTGAAGATGACCATTCAGAAAAGCAGTTTTGACATCCATTTGAAACACCATGAACTTCATGTGAGAAGTAAATGCAAGGAATAGACGAATAGCCTCAATCCTAGCAACCGGAGCAAACATTTCGTCATAATCAATACCCTCTTGTTGTTGATATCCCTTGGACACAAGACGTACCTTATTTCTAACCACAATTCCATCAGAATCCTTCTTGTTCTTGAAAATCCACTTAACCCCTATTGGTCGTTGACCTGCTGGTCTTGGAACTAATCGCCAAACTTTCAAACGTTCAAATTGATTTATCTCCTCTTGCATTGCTACCACCCAGTTCGGATCTAGTAAAGCTTGAGTAACTGTTGTTGGTTCAATCTTACTAAGAAAGGCAGTGTATAAACACATATTCCGAGTAGCCCTTCGAGTTGAAACTGGAGCAGATGCATCACCAATGATAAGATCAATTGGATGGCTTTTAGTCCATCGGTTGTTATGTGGAAGCGGTTGTACATCAATGGTATCCATTGAAACATCAACCGTTGTTGACGTTGAGCCATGATCCTCTAGTGCTGATGTAACATTATCTAATGAATTCATTTGAGTATCTGGAGAAACAACTGGATTTGTATCAACTGATGTATCTTGAATTGATTCAAGATTATCATCAGGAGGTGGGAGGGAGGATGAAGAAGCAACAAGTGAATCAGTTGGTATTCTATCTTCATCAATGAGACTTGGTTATGTCTCCACATTGGTTGAATGTGATGGTGTAACCAGTACAACTTGAACATCTGAATTTCGTATAGGAGCATAAAGACTATCAAATAAGATATCTAGTTCCTTTGTTGTAACCGTCAGAACACCCTTCTTCAAGAAAATTGAATTTTGCGCAGAAGAAGTAGTAGTCAGGTTAGGATTGGGTTTTGAACCGAGTTGTTCAAAAGCCATTCCATTCATCGAACTTGACATTAATGCTTTCCTTGATCGTCTTTGTCCTTTTATGATAGACACGATAAGCAACTTTGTTCGAAGAATAACCGAGAAATATGGACTGATCGCCATGAGGATCAAACTTTCTGAGGCTGTCAAAATCGTTAAGCACATAGCATATACAACCAAAGACACGGAAATATTTGACATTCGGGTGTCTACCATATAGTAACTCATAAGGAGTTTTGTCAAAACGTTTATTAATGATACAACGATTTTGGGTATAACATGCAGTTGAAATGGCCTCCCCCCACATTTTTGGAGGTAGTTTGGAGTAGGTAAGCATCGTTCGAGTTGCCTCGCACAACGTACTATTACATCGTTCGACTACTCCATTCTGTTGAGGGGTTCGTACAGTAGAGAACTGATGTTCAATGCCTTGGTCTTTCAAATAACTATCAAGCAGGTCATTCTTAAATTCCGTCCCATTATCAGTTCGGATGCTCTTAACATGTTTGTTAAAATAGCGTTGAGTCTTTTTGATGAACTCAATGATAATGGCGGGGGTTTTAGATTTAGTCCTCAAAAGAAAAATCCATGTAAAACGTGTATAATCATCTACAATGAAAAGTACATGTTTCCGGCCACCGAGGCTAGAAACTCTCATGGGTCCACATAAGTCCATATGCAATAATTGCAAAGACGATGAAGTACTGGGGTTTTGCTTAAGCGGATGATTAGTCTGTTTTAGCTTACCCATCGCACATGATGGACACATATGATGCTTATCATACTGAAAGCTGGGAATTCCATCAACTAAGTCTTTAGAGACTAGTCGATTGATACCCTTGTAATTCAGGTGTGACATCCAGTGATGCCATAACCACGAATTTTCTTTTGTAGAACGGGTAGCCAAACACATGTTACCATGTGATGGTGCATCATTGAGGTCAATAGTATATAGTGAAGCACAACGTTTACCAACAAGGAGATCGTTTCCATCGATGGATTGCACATAGCATTGACGACGTTTAAACAGAACTTTGAGATCTCCATCGCAAAATTGACTGACACTAAACAAACTGCACCCCAAACCCTCAACATATGAGACCCGTTTGATTGTTATGCCATTTTTCACATTCTCTCCATAACCCGTTATCGCTGCAATCTTTTCATTTACAAAAGTAACCGTTCCTAGGAATTTGTCAACAAAATTGACAAGCAAGGATTTATCGCTCGTCATGTGTCGAGAATAACCAGAGTCGATGTACCACACACAGACGTCAAAACCCTATCAATGTTAATTTTCCTGGAGTTCAGGTACCCAAAGTTTCTTGGGTCCTCTACGGTTAGTACCAACAAAAAACTTTGGATCACAAATCAATGTATCACGTAAAGCAACATGCAATTTAGACATTAAAGCATCATCTAAAGCCACATTATATGAAGCATCATAAGCGATATCAAGTTTTACATCATCACCATCAGAAGTCTTTACACACAATTTATTCCAAGTAGATGTTTTGTTCACACAAGAGAATTGAAAAACATGCGATGACTTCCTAGGTCGACTAGCATATTTCTTGGTTTAGTTTGCTACTTTCTTATTTGGAGACTTAGGAACCCATACAGACTTGTAATTCAAGTTAGGATTATAACTTGTGACACGAAAAACACCTTTGTTAGTTAAACGTCCAAACTTTTCAATTGACACTTGAGTATTTTGATTTTGCAAAATTTCCATTTTTATTTTACATTCCTTTGCATCATACTCACTCAAATCAGATTTTGGATTCGTGATTTGTTTTGAAGACTTCTTTGGTTTTGTTAAAAGACTTTCCTCTGTATGTTTTGTCATTAACATCAGAGGAAGTTTTCACTTGAACATGAACCATCTGGATGATGTAATCATCTGGATGATGTACCTTCTTCACAGTGAATTTTGGTGAAGGTGTAGCCTTTAAAACTCTTTTCTAAAATTGAGATCGTAAAGAATTTTTAAGAATGGTAAGGTTGCCTTGTGATTTACCCTTAACCATCTTATCAATACCGCCAGCACACTCAGAAACAGCATTCATACACTTAGTAAGCATTTGTGATGTGTGTGCTTGCATAGCAATCTGTTGTGTTTTTGCCTATTTTAGTTGAACTATCTTTCAATTCAAGCTTTTAATCTCAAGATATAAATCTTCAGTAGATACTAAAGCTTCACCTTCCTTAAAATCATAAGTACATTCTTTCTTAGAAAGTTTAGGCAATTGTTCACACAATTCAAGCATTTATTTCAAGTGTTTGCATCTAAGTTGCAATTCTATGTTCTCTTTTTCAAGTTTGTTAACTAGATGAAACAAATCTAATTTTGCAGGCTTTTCTTCTTTAGGTTCTACCTTAGGTTCAACATTAGGTTCTACCTTAGGTTCTACCTTAACATCAGAAGCCATTTGACCTAGTGATACTGACTCAAATAAGACAGTAAATTCATGTGCTAGGTCTTCACAGATAAAATCATCAGAAACAGAACATGCAGGTAAGGCCGGTAGCATTGGTTTTACATCAAAATTTGGTTCATCAAACACCTCATCTATGGCAATAATGCTAGAACTAGGTTTGTTAAACACTTCATTCTCAAACATTAAAATGTATTTCTCTAGCATGAGTGTAGGAATATAAACCAGTCTACATTTAGGCACATAGTTAGCATGTTGCATATACTTTTCAGATTCAACAAGTTCCTTCAAAAAATTAGGATTTGATTTACCCATTTTGGCATTAACTTTTTCATACATTAAGCTAATTTGGTGATATTTTTAGATTTGCTATTAACAATGATATCATCAAAATCAGCATCAGATGAATGTACAAAATGAGAAGGTAAACCAGCTTGAAAGTAATCAGAATGATATAATCCTGAAATCTTTTTAGAAACATCGTCTAAGATATTAGGATCTTCATAACCCAACCCCCACTTATCATCATGAATTGTTGTTGGTCTATTCATGAAAATTGTTTGTTTTGAAAGTTTCATATCAGTGATAGCTTTAGATTGCTCTGTTCGATAGAGTTTTTCCTCATATCGAGCAAGTTGAGCTTTCATTTGAAAAGACTCTTTTGTTAATACAGAAATTTCAGTGTTCTTCTTAATTATGGTGTTTTCCAATTGAATAATTTTCTTGTTTAACTTTGAAAGTGTGGGTTCATGTTGGTTTTTAAATCAGAAAGATCTTTTTATAATAATTGAACTTTTTCTGCAAGACGTTCTGATTTTAGACGATAATCAGTCCTTTCGACTTTAATCGGATGAATTGATTTTTTAAGTTCTTCCAACTCAGTTTCCGTAGAGCTAAGTTGGACTTTCAATCTATTCATCTCCGATTGTGATTTGGATGATGAAGGTTTGGTCTCATTAAGTTTGATTTTATCTTTTAAAACCTTGTTTTCAGATTTTAAACCTTTAACTTATTTTGACATTGAAACCAAGTTCTTCATCAAGTCATTTTGCATTTTGATAAAATCAGTTGAGATTTCAGTTGATTGTACCTCATCATCATCATCAGATGCTGAGTCAGAATTCTCCATTGCTTCCTTTGCTTTGATGAGCTTAGTCACCTTGCAAACATTAGCATGTTCCACCTCTGAATCTGAATCATCAGTCCAGTTAAACCAAGTATCATCAACTGGTTTCAGCTCTCCTCCAGTTTCTACAATCTTCGCCATCAACATTTTCTTCTTGTAGTAAGCTGCATTCTTTTTCTTAGGCATCTTGCACTCACGCGAGTAATGACCAGCTTTGCCACAATTGAAACAGATTGAATCAACCTTCTTGGAATCATCAGCACGTTGATGTTTTGATTGATCAGGTTTCTTGTAATAGGAGGAAGAAGATGAGTTCTTGCGTTGATTGCTTGATTTGCCTTTGAACTTGTATTTGTTCAAGGCTTTGGTGAACATGGTGTCAAGACCCGTCCTAATCCATCCGGACGAAGTCCATATCGATTATAAACGATTCACAACAGTTGATTACATCGCGAGGTACTTGACCTCTATATGATACATTTTACAAACATTGCATTCGTTTTGAAAAGACAATATTTCATTACATCTGAATTTGACAGACATGCATACGATTTCATAATATATCCAACTATAATTGAATTAATAATGATCTTGATAAACTCAACGACTCGAATGCAACGTCTTTTGAAATATGTCATGAATGACTCCAAGTAATATCTTTAAAATGATCAAATGCACAGCGGAAGATTTCTTTCGTACCTGAGAATAAACATGCTTTCAAGTGTCAACCAAAAGGTTGGTGAGTTCATTAGTTTAGCATAAATAATCATTTCATAATTTTAATAGACCACAATATTTCATATTTCAATTCTCATAAACATACGTCCCATACATAGAGACAAGAATATCATTCATATGGATTGAACACCTGGTAACCGACATTCACAATATGTATATAAGAATATCCCCATCATTCCGGGATCCTCCTTTGGACATGATATAAATTTCGAAGTACTAAAGCATCTGGTACTTTGGATGGGGCTTGTTGGGCCCGATAGATCTATCTTTAGAGTTCGCATCAATTAGGGTGTCTGTTCCCTAATTCTTAGATTACCTGACTAAATAGGGGCATATTCGGTTTAATAATTCAACCATAGAATGTAGTTTCGATTACTTGTGTCTATTTCGTAAAACAGTTATAAAAGCAGCACATGTATTCTCAGTCCCAAAAATATATATTGCAAAAGCATTTAAAAGGGGAATAATGAAACTCACCTAATGTATTTTGTAGTAAAAATACATATGACTATATTGAACAACTGAACAATGCAAGGTTGGCCTCGGATTCACGAACCTATATTATTTGTATATTTAACAATACTCATAATCGTAATCGAATAAATTTATATATATTTATTCATAACTTATTAGTTATATCATGTTTATATTAATAATATATTTAAGTTTCATATATTCGTTTTATATATGTAAAAAAATATACATTGTTATGTTGTATGTGTTACATATATTTATGTAAATATATTTTGTTTGTTTATCAAACAGTAGTTCTAATTATACTAAGTTAATATTAGTAAAGGTAAAAATAATGATAAATACCTTAATAATATATTTATGATAATAATACTAATATTTATGTAAGTACTAATAAATCGTATCATTTTTATAATAATATTACCAATGTTAATCCTAATCATAATATTTATAATAGTACTAAAATCGTACGATTAATAATATTAATATTACTTATAATAATACAATTGATAATATTAAGAATATTATTACTTAATAATAATACTAGTGATAATGATACTAATAGTAGTCATAATTGTAACTTTCAATTGTATTAGTAATAATAAATGATAGCTTTTATTAGTGATGATGATAATAACAATAATATCTAATATTAACAATAATATTAACCATAATAATAATATTTTTAGTAATAATAATGTTAATACCAATAATTTCTAAATATACTATTAAATACAATAATAATAATAACAATAATTAATAATACCTAACAACAACAATAACAATAACAATAACAATCATAATAATAATAACAACAACAACAACAACACTAATAATAATAATAATAATAATAATAATAATAATAATAATAATAATAATAATAATAATAATAATAATAATAATAATAATAATAATAATAATAATAATAATAATAATAATAATAAATATCAAATTATACCTTAGAAAGGTTAAAAAGAGAGAAATTGCCTAGGACGGGACTCGAACCCGCGACCTCTCGAAATACGCCAACACCCTCAACCCTCACGCTGCTGCTTTCATTTCCGATTTAAAACAGAATCTAATTTTATATAACCCGTATACTTGTTCTTCCTATTTTTCTTCTTCTCAACTCAATCGAGCAACCCATTAATCAACCATAGCTATGCATTAGAAACTTAGATTATATGTGAAAATAAGAACGAAGCATATGTGGTGTTTTGATTTATCAGAAAAAGAAAACACGAAAAGAAAAAAAAAATATAATCAGCATAAGAGCTGCTGTTCTCGTCGGCCTTTTAAAAAAAAAAAATTGATTCACAAATTGACAAGGTTTTAGACCAACTTTATAACACGAAACATATTAAGAATCAATAATAGAATCTATTGGAAACATCAATTAAACTTGTATCAAAACAGAAAAATCGAATTTGACTCAAGAACACAAGTTGACTTTTTGAAGCATAAACTTTGACTTCAAAATTGGAATTCAATATGGAAAATTGGAATTTTAAACTTTGCAGATAGTTTTAAAACATGATTTCTAACAACTATGCACTTATAGATTTTGACCTTCAATTTGAATTCGAAATATGAATAAAAAGTGAAAAGAACAGAGTTTTTAGCCTAGTTAATTAATTTTCTGTTTAATCACTCAAATAATAGAAATTAGAAAGGGTTGTAATTGATTCTGATTGTGTAAAGTCGGCTGATTTTTATTCAAAATGTGTGAAATTCGATTGTTATTTAAAATGGAATGGTCGATAAATAGAATAACTCAGAAAGGAGAAAGACAAACGAATAAAGATAAAATAGAAATAGCAGATATTGAATTATAACTGAATTTGGACTGGTTTACTAATTGAAGTTGACATGTAACAATTTTCAGATAAATTCCAAATCGAAAAGTGATGAAAGAATCATTCGTACACAAAATATATATATAAAGTTGGAGAAAGATTTGCACAGATTTATTTATTAATTTAATCTGAACTTAATAATAATAATTTAATAATTAATAAATATTAATATATATAAATACAAAAATACAGTTAATATTATAAATAAAAATAATACTAGTAATATTAAAATGATAAAATTAATAAGAATCATGATAATGATAATTTTAAAAAAAAATTTAGTAATAATAATAATACTAATTAATAACAATTAAATTAAAAAAAAATAATCATAATATCATTTATAAGATAATACTAATAATACATATATATATATATATATATATATATATATATATATATATATATATATATATATTTAGGTTTACGTATATTTATATCAGTTATTTATATATCTGCTATATATATTAAAGTCTGTAATATCAATTAATATTATAACTTTATTTATAAAATTTGTTTTTTATAAGAATATTAGCAATAATAACAATAGAATTAATAATATTAATATTAATAATAACATTATCTAAATTATACTAATATTAATAAGAATAGAAGTAAAAATTGAAAATAATAATATTATTAATGCTAACCATATTAAATTGTATTATTTTTATTATAATAAAGTTGATACTAAAATAATAATGATGATGATAATAATATTATTATTAATGATTCTAATAATAATACTAATTACAATAATATTAGTAATATTAATATTACAATTTATATTTATATTCAATTTCATAATAATATTAATAATACCAATATAGATGTTAACATTGATAGTAAATAATAGCAATTATCTATCTTATATATTATTTTATATTTTTAATTCAAATGATTAAATTTGTATTTTATTATTTCACATTATTATATATACTTATCTTCAACTTATATTTATATATACATCTTTATTTACAACAATGGTTCGTGAATCGTCGGAAATAGTCAAAGGTTAATTGAATTCATGTAAACAGTTATAAAATTTTGAGACTCAACTTTACAGACTTTGCTTATTGTGTCGGAAACATATAAAGATTAAAGTTTAAATTTGATCGGAAATTCCCGGGTCATCACAGTACCTACCCGTTAAAGAAATTTCGTCCCGAAATTTGAGTGAGGTGGTCATGGCTAACAATAAAAATGTTTTCATGACGAATATAAGTTGATAAAAAGAGTTTTATCATCATTGAATAATTTGGATAAAACAGTTTGATTATTCGAAGAGCACGAGTGAAGCTATTCACAAAAGAATGAAATGAGAAACAAAGATTTGTTTTTAACTTTTGACGTAGAAAGGTTTGAATTTAGAAAATAAGGCGCGTCTTAACATTTCGACATTGCCTTGGTTGAATTCCGGAATTCAAGGGATTTAAAGAAATCTTGAAGATCTATAAGATCTGATTCTTTGAGATTTGTGGAAATTAAGATCTCTTTAATTAAATACGGTGATCTGCCCCGATTACTACGTTTGATATTTCCTTTATAAATTTACCTTTTCCGTTCCATTTATTTTCACCACTTCTATACTCAATTCCCAAATTCAAAAGATTTATGAAAATGTTTAACCCTGTTCTGATCCTTGTTCTTATTCTAACTATCGCAATGATCGTTCTTCTTTTCCAACTCCCACCTGAAGAATCTATTTATTTCTATTATGCTCTAGGGATTATTGTATTTATAATACTCCCGTGTCTTTATATTGCTATACGTACTGATATTCACGGTTTGTAATTTCGGTGTTGTCATTGGGCTTTATATTTTCCCTTATATTTTGGATCTCTTTACCTTTTAATTATTCTCCCGACCTCTAATAAAGCGAGTAATGGTCCAGAATTCGTAAGTATGGAATTTCAGATAAACATCATGTTTTAAATAAGAAAGAAGGTATTAGCACGATTTGATTTGTCAAATTATCAGAATTACTGTGTATAGAACTATCAAGAATATTTATTTATGATATGTTCAGAAGTTACGCAGAATGAAAGAGTTATGTAACATGGCACATGATGACGTTATGATCTGTGAATCATCACGTCTCATTAGAAACTCAGTATGACTTACTATAATATAATCACGTTGATCAAGTGTCATTATATTATACTAACTCATGCTTCAGCTCCCAACATTACTTCAATAACATTCATATTTTAAGCTCGAAAGTTTACAGAATATAGAAACTAACAGTTTCTATATGATGTAACACTGATAGTTCGAAGAGATTAATGATTTCAGATAAGAATAATTATAAAAATATCTTCAGAAATATGAAGAATATTTATAATGAAAGATACGATAATATCTTTGAATATCTAAGATCAGAGAATGATGGAGACTATTGTCTGCAAGGGTTTAGAGTAACGAGCAAGATATTCGTGAAAGACTTCAGCAGACATTGAATCATTTAGATTCTTTGAAGTCAAACTTATTCTTTGTGATTTGTCCACGACTTTCTTCATAGTTTCGCATAATCTGCTTTTCGGTACTAAATTTTCTATTGAATGTTTCCAATATAATGATACACAGGAAGCACGAAGAGGTATATAATCTCGGACGAGAATATTTATGAAAATATCCTCAGAAATATCGAAGATATTGATGATGATATTTTTGGAATTTCTAAGTTCGATGGTTGATGGAGAAAGATTTTCCGCAAGATTTTAACATGACTTCGAAGCAAGATATTCTCTAAAGATTTCAACGGATCCAGAATTACCTGAATCCTTTGAATATAGGGTTTGGTCCTTGTATTTGTCCTTGGTCTCCTTCATGGGTAGCTCAATCTGTTTTTCAATACCCAATTTTCTATCGAGCGTTCCTACACTCCTTTCTTTATCATCAAACTTTTGGCCATTTAGACCACCTATCATGTTTCTGTTTCCTCTGCATTTAATGCTATGATATCTGGATCATCGGTTATTAATTCGAGGTGGTTTCAGGAGAATTGTATTTTTAGATGATTAAACGCTGATGGTAACATGGTGGAATTTGAAAGGTTCTCTGGTGACAATAAAAGAGCACGCGTATATATCAACGTTATAATAAGATTGTTTCGTACGAAAAGTCAAAGTTGTCTTGCTGGAGCTGTGACAAAATTGGCTATTTTGAAGAAGAACTGCAAAGTTATTTTGGGTAATAATAACACTAAAGAAATTAGCACAGCTATGTGTTAAATGTTTACTCAGTTTCCGAGAGTTTTTCAAGTGCATAACTATATGCATCAATCTATTCTTCCGTAAATGAAGTGCGGTTAGTTCATCCTCTCGATTGAGGTGTTTTCAATAATTATGAAAGGTTTGAATGTAGATTGTAATCGACGAGATACAAATGAGGTTTAAGATGAAATCAAGTGGCAAACTTGAAGAATTGTTTAGTTTCATATGTTATAATCAATATTTTAATTCATTTTAA
The DNA here is from genome assembly GCF_046630445.1 of Rutidosis leptorrhynchoides. Lineage (NCBI taxonomy): Eukaryota > Viridiplantae > Streptophyta > Magnoliopsida > Asterales > Asteraceae > Rutidosis > Rutidosis leptorrhynchoides. The sequence continues at coordinate 245,368,915 of NC_092333.1, forward strand.
TTGTCCAATATTATTAGTCCACAGTCGATAGTCCACAGTTGACAGTCCAATAATTCATATATAGTTTAATATATAATATTCGAATTAATTAATACGTGTCGTGACCCGTATACATCTCAGACTCGATCACAACTCAAAGTATATATATTATTATAGAATCAACCTCAACCCTGTATAGAGAACTCGATCATTACTGCATATAGAGTGTCTATGGTGATTCCAAATAATATATATAGATGTGTCGATATGATATGTCAAAACTTGTATACGTGTCCCGATATTTAAAGTGCGTAAAATAAATAACAGAAATTAAATGACGATAAATAAAGTGCGTAAAGTAAATAACAGAAATTAAATGACAATAAATAAAATTGCGAGAATATAAATTGCGATAAAATAAATTGCGATAAATAAAATGTAATACGGAATTAACAGTTAGCTTGGATTTTGTTAGCGTGGTTTCTTAATAAAATTTAATATTGTTAATTAGTCTGTTTCTAATCAATTTTTATTGTCCATTATTTCTTCATTATGCCACTTGTTGGATTCTGATAGGTCAAAATCCAAATATGATATTGAATTTGAATGAAAATAGTTATTCTTTGGTGAACGGATACGTATCTCGGTGGTTGTAAATATTATAGTAACTGTTGAATCAGATTCAAAGAATATACAGTGTAACTTATTAATGTGAAATTTAAATATTCCTCGGGTATTACTTACCCGTTAAAATATTTTCACCATTAACAGTTTGTACAAAAGAATTTTTAATTACTACCTTTTTGAAAACATATATACATATATATTTTCTTCAGATGTAATCATGGATTTAATGAGTCAATATAATATTAAACTCATTTTATTTATCGTTAGAACAAGAATATATAATCTCTAACATATTAGAGATCACATACTCACCATGTCGAAAGAAGATAAATGATGTAGAACGATTCGTAGAACAATAATTATATTCGAGGTACAAAATGAGATGTCGAGGCATGGATTGTTGATGGTACTGGTATTGTTACTGATGGTTCTGTTGATGCCGATGATGTTGCTGAAGCTGGTAAGTTTTGCACCATGTTCTCCAAATTGATTACTCGAGCGCGAAGCTCGTTGACTTCTTCGCTTACCCCGGGATGATTGTTGGTCAGAACGAGCGAATGAATAAGGTTTAGAATCTGAGTTATGATATAGTCGTGGCAAGATATTTGGGAAATGAGGGTGAAATGGTGTTACGAACAGGTTCGCCGGTAAGTGCTTCAGGTTCTTCGTCAAAAGGTGAATTCGGTTAGTGGAAGGGATCGCCTTCTGCCCGTCTCCATTGATTAAGTCGAATACGAATCCATCAGATGAATTGGGGATGGATGATTGGCTGATTCATTCTGCTGACGTTGATTCCAGAGCTTAGATGACTATCCATTCGGAATAACTATCGGAATAGCTGTCGGAATCTGAGGGACTCAAACAAGTTGAAGGATTCATCTCGTAAGCTCAGATGAAGGATTTTCGACAAGAATTAGATTATAGGATGTAGATTAGTACCCTATAATACCTAATTTACATATGCATATTTAATACTAAAATCCCATAAGTTACGGAGGAATCTACGGAATACAACAGGCAAGGTTACAGTAACAGATATGCTAAGATATGAAGTAGCAGATACGCTAAGATATGAATTTTGTCTATACCCTATTCATGCAGTCAATGCAGTAAAACGTGTCTAGACTCAGAATGATAAGCAAGTGATTTCCTAAGGATGATAATCGGATGATTTCCGACTAGAAATGATAAGAAAAACTTTTGACATGCAGACACGGTCGAAGTCCAGACTCACTGATGCATCCTAACGACTTATCAGTTAGACACACTAATGTAGACCTGGTTCGCTAAGACCTCTGCTCTGATACCAACTGTCAAGACCCATCCTAATCCATCTGGATGAAGTCCATATCGATTATAAACAATTCACAACAGTTGATTACATCGCGAGGTACTTGACCTCTATACGATACATTTTACAAACATTGCATTCGTTTTGAAAAGACAATCTTTCATTACATCTGAATTTGACAGACATGCATACCATTTCATAATATATCCAACTATAATTGACTTAATAATGATCTTGATAAACTCAACGACTTGAATGCAACGTCTTTTGAAATATGTCATGAATGACTCCAAGTAATATCTTTAAAATGATCAAATGCACAGCGGAAGATTTCTTTCGTACCTGAGAATAAACATGCTTTCAAGTGTCAACCAAAAGGTTGGTGAGTTCATTAGTTTAGCATAAATAATCATTTCATAATTTTAATAGACCACAAGATTTCATATTTCCAATTCTCATAAACATACGTCCCATACATAGAGACAAAAATATCATTCATATGGATTGAACACCTGGTAACCGATATTCACAATATGTATATAAGAATATCCCCATCATTCCGGGATCCTCCTTCGGACATGATATAAATTTCGAAGTACTAAAGCATCCGGTACTTTGGATGGGGCTTGTTGGGCCCGATAGATCTATCTTTAGAGTTCGCGTCAATTAGGGTGTCTGTTCCCTAATTCTTAGATTACCAGACTAAATAGGGGCATATTCGGTTTAATAATTCAACCATAGAATGTAGTTTCGATTACTTGTGTCTATTTTGTAAAACAGTTATAAAGCAGCGCATGTATTCTCAGTCCCAAAAATATATATTGCAAAAGCATTTAAAAAGGGAATAATGAAACTCACCTAATGTATTTTGTAGTAAAAATACATATGACTATATTGAACAACTGAACAATGCAAGGTTGGCCTCGGATTCACGAACCTATATCATTTGTATATTTAACAATACTCATAATCGTAATCGAATAAATTTATATATATTTATTCATAACTTATTAGTTATATCATGTTTATATTAATAATATATTTAAGTTTCATATATTCGTTTTATATATGTAAAAAAATATACATTGTTATGTTGTATGTGTTACATATATTTATGTAAATATATTTTGTTTGTTTATCAAACAGTAGTTCTAATTATACTAAGTTAATATTAGTAAAGGTAAAAATAATGATAAATACCTTAATAATATACTTATGATAATAATACTAATATTTATGTAAGTACTAATAAATCGTATCATTTTTATAATAATATTACCAATGTTAATCCTAATCATAATATTTATAATAGTACTAAAATCGTACGATTAATAATATTAATATTACTTATAATAATACAATTGATAATATTAAGAATATTATTACTTAATAATAATACTAGTGATAATGATACTAATAGTAGTCATAATTGTAACTTTCAATTGTATTAGTAATAATAAATGATAGCTTTTATTAGTGATGATGATAATAACAATAATGTCTAATATTAACAATAATATTAACCATAATGATAATATTTTTAGTAATAATAATGTTAATACCAATAATTTCTAAATATACTATTAAATACAATAATAATAATAACAATAATTAATAATACCTAACAACAACAATAACAATAACAATAACAATCATAATAATAATAACAACAACAACAACAACACTAATAATAATAATAATAATAATAATAATAATAATAATAATAATAATAATAATAATAATAATAATAATAATAATAATAATAATAATAATAATAATAAATATCAAATTATACCTTAGAAAGGTTAAAAAGAGAGAAATTGCCTAGGACGAGACTCGAACCCGCGACCTCTCGAAATACGCCAACACCCTCAACCCTCACGCTGCTGCTTTCATTTCTGATTTAAAACAGAATCTAATTTTATATAACCCGTATACTTGTTCTTCCTATTTTTCTTCTTCTCAACTCAATCAAGCAACCCATTAATCAACCATAGCTATGCATTAGAAACTTAGATTATATATGAAAATAAGAACGAAGCATATGTGGTGGTTTGATTTATCAGAAAAAGAGAACACGAAAAGAAAAGAAAAATATAATCAGCATAAGAGCTGCTGTTCTCGTCGGCCTTTTTAAAAAAAAAAAAATTGATTCACAAATTGACAAGGTTTTAGACCAACTTTATAACACGAAACATATTAAGAATCAATACTAGAATCTATTGGAAACATCAATTAAACTTGTATCAAAACAGAAAAATTGAATTTGACTCAAGAACACAAGTTGACTTTTTGAAGCATAAACTTTGACTTCGAAATTGGAATTCAATATGGAAAATTGGAATTTTAAACTTTGCAGATAGTTTTAAAACATGATTTCTAACAACTCTGCACTTATAGATTTTGACCTTCGATTTGAATTCGAAATATGAATAAAAAGTGAAAAGAACAGAGTTTTTAGCCTCGTTAATTAAGAAAGGGTTGTAATTGATTCTGATTGTGTAAAGTCGACTGATTTTTATTCAAAATGTGTGAAATTCAATTGTTATTTAAAATGGAATGGTCGATAAATAGAATAACTCAGAAAGGAGAAAGACAAACGAACAAAGATAACATAGAAATAGCAGATATTGAATTATAACTGAATTTGGACTGGTTTACTAATTGAAGTTGACATGTAACAATTTTCAGACAAATTCCAAATCGAAAAGTGATGAAAGAATCATTCGTACACAAAATATATATATAAAGCTGGAGAAAGATTTGCACAGATTTATTTATAAATTTAATCTGAACTTAATAATAATAATTTAATAATTAATAAATATTAATATATATAAATACTAAAATACAGTTAATATTATAAATAAAAATAATACTAGTAATATTAAAATGATAAAATTAATAAGAATCATGATAATGATAATTTTAAAAAAAAATTTAGTAATAATAATAATACTAATTAATAACAATTAAATTAAAAAAAATAATCATAATATCATTTATAAGATAATACTAATAATATATATATATATATATATATATATATATATATATATATATATATATATATATATATATATATATATTTAGGTTTACGTATATTTATATCAGTTATTTATATATCTGCTATATATATTAAAGTCTGTAATATCAATTAATATTATAACTTTATTTATAAAATTTGTTTTTTTTATAAGAATATTAGCAATAATAACAATAGAATTAATAATAACCTTATCTAAATTATACTAATATTAATAAGAATAGAAGTAAAAATTGAAAATAATAATATTATTAATGCTAACCATATTAAATTGTATTATTTTTATTATAATAAAGTTGATACTAAAATAATAATGATGATGATAATAATAATATTATTATTAATGACTCTAATAATAATACTAATTACAATAATATTAGTAATATTAATATTACAATTTATATTTATATTCAATTTCATAATAATATTAATAATACCAATATAGATGTTAACATTGATAGTAAATAATAGCAATTATCTATCTTATATATTATTTTATATTTTTAATTCAAATGATTAAATTTGTATTTTATTATTTCACATTATTATATATACTTATCTTCAACTTATATTTATATATACATCTTTATTTACAACAATGGTTCGTGAATCGTCGAAAATAGTCAAAGGTTAATTGAATTCATGTAAACAGTTACAAAATTTTGAGACTCAACTTTACAGACTTTGCTTATCGTGTCGGAAACATATAAAGATTAAAGTTTAAATTTGATCGGAAATTCCCGGGTCATCACACATGACTGCCATCTTGACTAATTCAAGGTGTGAATCATCAACATCAGAAAGATTTTACTCTTCAGAATCAGTTGATTCTTCAACAAGCACTTTCTTGGATAAGCATTTGGAAGTAGTAAATGATTTGCTCTTCTTTTTGGCAATTAAGGCAAGTGGATCGCCCGGAGAAGACTCTTTCCTTCCCTCTTGAAGTTTAGACACTTCCGGTTGGTAATACATAAGAACTCCAACAATCTCATGAATAGTCATCTTGTCAATCTCTTTGGTAGATTGAATGATGGTTCCATAAGGAAGCCAATCAACATTGAGCTTTTTGAGAAACTTCATTTTGATTTCAGCGTCTACTTTTGTAATCTTGCACCTTTTTAACTCATTGAGAATACCATTGAAATGACGATAGATATCCTTGAGTTATTCTTCCGGTTCCTGCTTGAAATCTTCATAAGATCCCAGAGCCTTATTCAATTTAGTAACATCGAACATGTCATAACCTTCTTGCTGTCATTTGATCTCATCCCGTATATCTTTTGATGTAGTGTTGCTATCAAAATTTTCAAACAACTCATACAGGATGGCTTGCATAACAATATTTGTAGAGACCCGTCCTAATCCATAATGACGAATACAATAACATATGGTTACATTGCGAGGTATTTGACCTCTATATGATACGTTTTACAAACATTGCATTCGTTTTATAAAGACAAACTTTCATTTCAATGAAAGTTGACAGGCATGCATACCATTTCATGATATATCCAAACTATAAATGACTTAATCTGTCATTTACTTAATAATAATCTTTTTGAACTCAACGAATCGAATGCAACGTATTTTGAAATATATGCCATGAATAACTCCAAGTAATGTCTCTAAAATGAGCAAATGCATAGCAGAATATTTCTTTCATACCTGAGAATAAACATGCTTAAAAGGGTCAACCAAAAGGTTGGTGAGTTCATTAGTTTATCATAAATAATCATTTCATAATTTTAATAGACCACAAGATTTCGTATTTCCAATTCTCATAAACATCATGCATAAAAATCATTCATATGGATTGAACACCTGGTAATCGACATTAACAAATGCATTTAGAATATCCCCAAATATACAGGTACACTCGTCTGTATATAAAATCGAAGTACTAAAGCATCCATAACCTGGATGGGGTTTGTTAGACCCATAGATATATCTTCAGGATTCACGTTAATTAGGGGGTCTGTTCAATAATTCTTAGGCTACCAAGCTAAAAGGGGTGATATTCAATTTAATAATCCAGCCATGGAATGTAGTTTTGAGTACTTGTGTCTATTTCGTCAAACATTTATAAAAGTGGCGCATGTATTCTCAGTCCCAAAAATATATATTGCAAAAGCATTGAAAAAGGGAGCAAATGAAACTCACTATGCCGTATTTTGTAGTAAAAATACATATGACGATATTGACCAATTCAGGGTTGGCCTCAGATTCACGAACCTATATCAATTATATATATTAACTCATAGAATCAAATAATTCTATCTATTAATGGTATTTATATATTAGTGTAGTAATTATATATAAAATTTATACTAAATCTTAATTAAAGTATATATATTTTATTTACATTTTATATCTTAAATTATATGTTATCTATATTTATTTTGTATTCTTTAAAAAAAATTTATAAAAATATTAATATAATTTTATTAAGGATGTTTTTTATATGACTAACTTCTATTGTAATAATAATAATAATAATATAGCAATAAATATAATGATACTAGTAGTAAAAATGATAATAATAATAATAATAATAATAATAATAATAATAATAATAATAATAATAATAATAATAATAATAATGTAAAAAAATAATGTAAAAAAATAATAATAATATTAACGTTAAAAGTAATACTAATAATGATAATAAAAAAATAATAATAATAATGATAATTTTAATGATACTTTTGATAGTACTAATAATCTTATTACTAATGATAATAATATTACTAATAATGATGTTCATAAAGATAATGATATTTATAATAATAATAAAAATGGTAACAATTATAATAATAATACTTTTACTAAATGATATTTATAAAAATGATTTTTTAATAATAGTGATAACAACAATAATATCAATGATGTTAATGATAATAATAATAAAAATGATAAAAAGACTACCTTAATATATCAAGCCTTAAAAAAAATAAACGCCTCTGCCCGGGCTCGAACCCGCGACCTCTCGCTTAACCAACAACACACCTAACCATTGCACCGTCCATTTCTATTCTTTTTTAACCTCGTATTAATTCTATATTGTGACGACCCGGAAATTTCCGACCAAATTTAAACTTAATCTTTATATGATTTCGATACGATAAGCAAAATCTGTAATGTTGAGTCTTAAATTTTTTTTAACTGTTTATATGGATTCAGTTAATATTTGAACTATTTTCGACGATTCATGAACAATTATTTGTAAATGGATATGTGTGTGTGTGTGTATATATATATATATATATATATATATATATATATATATATATATATATATATATATATATATATATATATATATATATATATATATATAAAATTGAAAATGTAATTTGAAATATTATATGTTGTTGTTATAAGTAATTATGTGAAATAAAATAAAAATAGGATATTACAATAATTATTATTTAAAACATATCTATATATAAATAAAGTATATTAAAAATAAATATTAAATGATTGTAATACTCGTTTGATGTGATTAACATTAAACAAGTTAAATTAGTACTTATGTGATTTTAAAATAAACAATGATCCGAAAATGAATTTTACAAATTATAGACTTATTAAAAATGTATTTAGGAACTATCTGTTAAATTTTAAAACTTTTTATATTTTACTTAGGGTTGGGAGTGAATAATTAATGTAATTTTTATTTAATAGTTAATGACCGAATTTTATACTATAGTGACCAGAATAAATAAATGGACTTAATTTAAAAATTAGGGATTTTTAGGGACACTTTTATATTTTAACTTTTTAGCAATGGACTACGAATCATCAGCCGTGTATTAGTGTCGACAAGAAAGTAATTCCAAATGACAACTGTCTTGTGTTTTTAAAACGTGTGATTAATATTATATTGTTTTGCTTCAAAGATATGTTAATTTATATATATACATAAATCGCTTTTGATTAATACTGCCTTCATCTCATTCCAATAGGGCAGTATTCCATTTTGGGCTGTCCCATTCTGATAGTCCACTTCCATAAATAGAAAGGAAATAAGATATTTCATTGGTGGATCTGAAGAGAGAAGATATTTCATTGGTGGAGAAATGAAGTTAGTGGGATTTCCTAAAACTGCGTGTTTTTTGTCTGTGGACTATTGGAATGAGACGGAGGGAGTATTATATTGTGGTCTATTATATAATTGAAAATGATTGACTATGATAAACTAATGAACTCACCAACCTTTTGGTTGACACTTTAAAGCATGTTTATTCTCAGGTATGAAAGACATCTTCCGCTGTGCATTTGCTCATTCTAGAGATATTACTTGGAGTCATTCATGACATATTTCAAAAGACTTTGCATTCGAGTCGTTGAGTTCATCAAGATTATTACTAGGTCAATTATAGTTGGATATATTATGAAATGGTATGCATGTCGTCAACTTTCGATGTAATGAAAGTTTGTCTTTTAAAAATGAATTCAATGTTTGTAAAATGTAACATATAGAGGTCAAGTACCTCGCGATGTAACCAAATGTAATGTATTCGTCCAGATGGATTAGGACGGGTTATTAAAGTTGGTATCAGAGCGGTGGTCTTAGCGAACCAGGTCTTGCATTAGTGTGTGTAACTGATAGTTGATTAGATGCATTAGTGAGTCTGGACTTCGACCGTGTCTGCATGTCAAATGTTTTGCTTATCATTTCGTGTCAAAAATTACCTGCTTATCATTCTTAGGGAATCACTTGCTTATCATTCTTAGTCTAGACACATCTTACTGCATTGATTGCATGAATAGTGTATAGACAAAATTCATATCTTAGCTTATCTGCTAATTCATATCTTAGCGTATCTGTTACTGTAAACTTTGCCTAGTATATTCCGTAAATTCCTCCGCAATCTACGAAATCCTTTGTTCTATATATATAGATATTCTATGTAATTAGAATCCCATCCGATAGCCGGAAATCATTTCATATCGAAAAATCCTTTACTCAATCGTACGAAATGGAACTCGTCACTAGTTCAAACTCTTCGGAACCCGACAGTTATTCCAACATGAATGTTCACCTAAGCTTCGAAAGCAGCGTCACTAGAATGAATCAACCAATCAGCCATCCCCAATTCATCTGATGGGTTCGTAGTCTACTTAATCAATGGAGACGTGAAGAAGGTGATCCCTTCCACCAACCGAATTCACCTCTTGGTGAAGAACCTGATGCACTTACCGGCGAACCTGTCTGAAACACCATATTCACCCTCATTTCCAGGATATCTCGCAATGATTATATGATATCCCAAATTCTAAACCTTATTCATCCGCTCGTTTCGACCGACAATCATCCCGGAATAATGGAAGAAGTCAACGAGCTTCGCGCTCGAGTAATCAATTTAGAAAACATGGTGCAAAACTTACCAACTTCAGTAACATCATTGGCAACACCAGTACCACCAACAACCTAAGTTTCAACATCACACGTCTCAACATCACAATCCATACCTCGAACTTAATCATCATTCTACGAATCGTTCTACATCATTTATCTTCGTTCTGCATGACGATTATGTAATTTCTAATGTTTTAGAGATTATTCATTCTAATTCTAACCGAAAACCAAATGAGTTTAATATCATATTAACTCATTAAATCCATGATTACATCTGAAGAAAATATATATGTATATATGTTTTCATAAAGATTGTAATTAAAAATTCTTTTGTACAAACTGTTAATGGTGAAAATATTTTAACGGGTAGGTAATACCCGAGGAATATTTAGATTTCACATTAATAAGTTACACTGTACATTCTTCGAATCTGATTCAACAGTCATTTACTATCCTACTTACATCCACCGATATACTTATCCGTTCACCGCAGGATAACCATTTTCATTCAATTTCATATTTGGATTTTGACCTATCAGAATCCAACAACTGGCGTAATGAAGAAAACATTAGACAAAATAAAATTTGTTAGAAACAAACAAATTAACTATGAGAAATTCTGTTAAGAATCCACGCTAACAAAATCTTAGTTAACTGTTAATTCCTTATTACATTTTATGTATCGCAATTTATTTATCGCAATTTTAATTCTCGCAATTTTATTTATCGTCATTTAATTTCTGTTATTTATTTTACGCACTTTAAATATCGGGACACGTATACAATGTTTTGACATATCATATCGACGTCATCTATATATATTATTTGGAATAACCATAGACACTCTATATGCGGTAATGCTCGAGTTAGCTATACAGGGTTGAGGTTGATTCTAAATAATATATATACTTTGAGTTGTGATCGAGTCTGAGACATGTATATAATGGGTCACGACACGTATTAATTAATTCGAATATTATATATTAAACTATATATGAATTGTTGAACTACTAATTGTGGACTACTAATTGTGGACTAATAACATTTGACAATTAAAATGAATTAAAATATTGATTATAACATATGAAACTAAACATTTCTTCAAGTTTGCCACTTGACTTCACCTTAAACCTCATTTGTATCTTGACGATTATAATCTGCGTTCAAATCTTTCGTGATTCTTGAAAACACCTCAATCCAGAGGATGAACCAACCGCACTTCATCTACGAAAGAAAAGATTTATGAACATAGTTATGCACTTGAAAAATTATCGGAACCTGAGTAAACGTTTGACACGTATCTGTGCTAACTCCTTTGGCATTGTTATTACCGAAAATAGCATTGCAATTCTTTTTCAAATTGGCCAATTTTGTCACAGCTCCAGCAAATCAACTTCAATTTTTCATTCGAATAAACCTTATTATAAAGATTACCCCTTCATCATCATTACCGGAGAACCGTTTATGTCCCACTACATTAGCAGTAAACTTACCAACAATTTAGTTGATACTTAACTTTCCAAAAAATCATTATCTTTATCAAAACCCTATCATATATTCATCCGCATCTTATAATGAGAATAGCCATACCAATTACCTGGAATTAGCAATCAGTATATTGAATCTCGCAGCATGTCTACATCAACAGTTATATGTATACATATAACATTTATCTTATAGAATTATGATCTCCCATTTTGAAATTCTGAAAAGCAACCACTCTGCGAATCAATACTCTGATTTTTGAAAAGTTGAATGAAGTAACCAAAACTGTAAACGACCTTAACAGCCAAAAGTTTGATGATAAAGAATTATATGTTGGCAAAACTCAGAAATGTTGGAAATGGAAAAACGGATTGAGCAAACCATGAAGGAGGACGTAGACAAATCACAAAGGCTAAATCTACTTTCAAAGAATCCAAATGATTCAGTACCTGATGAAGTCGTCAACGAATACCTTACTCCTGACTCTACACTTTTACGGATAAATCTTCTTCATCATCCATCGGTATTAGAAATTCTAAGATATCATCGTATCTTTCATTATAAATATCCTCAATATTTCTGAAGATATTTTCATAAATATTCGTACCTGAAATCATTTATCTCCTTGCGATATCAGTGTTACATCTGGAAGGAAATTATTTCAGTTTCTAAATTCTGAAAAATTCGAGTTTAAATTATGAATGTTTTTGAAGTAGTGTTGGGAACTGATGCATGAGTTAGTATAATATAATGACACTTGATCAACGTGATTATATTACAGTAAGTCATGCTGAGTTTCTAATGGAACTTGATCATTCACAGACCATAACGTCATTATGTGCCATGTTACACGACTCTTACATTCTACCCGATCTCCAAACATATTAAGATCATATCTTCTTGATAAATCTATTTTTCCAGGATATTCTGGTAATTTGACAAATCAAGATCGTCCTATTACAATCTCTCTCTTAGAACATTAGTCATGTTCATTCGAAACTCCATACCTACGAATTCTGGACCATTATTCGTTTGACTTAAAATTGGGAAGAGAAAACAAAAGGATGTAACTCCAAACTATAAAGGAAACGAAGGGAGTGGATTAATAGTGAAATATCTGACAGAACAATCAAAACAGATTATCGTATCTAACCAAAGAGGATCCTAATTTCTTTAATTACCGAAGAATCAAATCTTATTACGAATATTTTCTCTAAATCCCTTGAACTTTGGAAGTCAACCGTTACCTCGTCAAACGTTAAGACGAATCTTTGATTCCTAATTTCACTCTTTTGTGACAGCTTCACTAGTACTCTTCACATAAATGAATTGTTTTATCCATATTACTCACTGATGATAAAAACTCTAATTTTTAACTCATATGAGTCATGAAAACATACTTATTGTCAGCCATGATGATTCCAATCAAATTTCGAGATGAAATTTCTTTAACGGGTAGGTACTGTGACTACCCGGAAATTTCCGACCAAATTTAAACTTAATCTTTATATGATTTCGATACGATAAGCAAAATCTGTAATGTTGAGTCTTAAAATTTTTTTAAATGTTTATATGGATTCAGTTAATCTTTGAACTATTCTCCTATATCCAATTACCCTTCGACTATTTTTGATGATTCACGAACAATTATTTGTAAATGGATATGTATATATATATATATATATATATATATATATATAATAATTGAAAATGTAATTTAAAATATTATATGTTGTTGTTATAAGTAATTATGTGAAATAAAATAAAAATAGGATATTACAATAATTATTATTTAAAACATATCTATATATAAATAAAGTATATTAAAAATAAATATTAAATAATTGTAATACTCGTTTGATGTTCCGATTAACATTAAACAAGTTAAATTCGAACTTATGTGATTTTAAAATAAACAATGATCCGAAAATGAATTTTACAAATTATAGACTTATTAAAAATGTATTTAGGAACTATCTGTTAAATTTTAAAACTTTTTATAATTTACTTGGGGTTGGGAGTGAATAATTAATATAATTTTTATTTAATAGTTAATGACCGAATTTTATACCATAGTGACCGGAATAAATAAATGAACTTAATTTAAAAATTAGGGATTTTTAGGGACACTTTTATATTTTAACTGTTTAGCAATGGACTACGAATCATCACCCGTGTATTAGTGTCGGCAAGAAAGTAATTCCAAATGACAACTATCTTGTGTTTTTAAAAAGTGCGATTAATATTATATTGTTTTGCTTCAAAGATATGTTAACTTATATATATACACAAATCGCTTTTAAACTAATTATTACTATATGATGCTATACAATTGTTTCATTTTCTATTTTCTCTTCGATTCAAGAATCACCATCCTCCCCACATTCATAAACCACCACCTTTTTAACAATCACCACCATCCTAAACTCCACAACCTCATCTTGAATTACTATTGTTTTATGTTTCTATTCGAAAACAATCCCACGAGCAAACACCTTCACCCGACACCATCATCTTCACTTTTCTTCATTTGTAAACCACCACCATCATCCAACCGTTGTTGTTAATATCCGATGATCAACACTTCAACTTTCCACCACTTTCGCCATAAACCCACATTACTACCATCGTCCACAATCTCCTAATCGCCACCGCCTACTATATTTTCTATTTTTCTATATATGATTCAACCATCATCAAACCTTAACTGAAACCCAAACACCACTTATGCAAAATTGTTCCCGTGTCAATCATAAACCCACCTTCGCGTTTGATTCGTTACAAGATTCAAGTACACGACTATCTTGTAATATTTGGCTACGTTGGTGTTTAATATTCCAATGAAGAAACTGTAAACGATTTGCTATATGAATTCGAGAACAAATGGTATCTTTACATCTCTCTCTTTTCCCTCTTTCTCACTTCTATTTCTGTTTGAAATAAAAACCGCCACCTCCATCACCGCTGTACTACCACCATGAACTACTCCACCACCACTCTCATCAACTACAAGCCATCATCATAACCTCCCACGTTCGACTGCAACTGCAGCTGATGCTATACGCGTTTTATTTTTCTTTTTCTTTCAGCTCAAACACCTTCGACTACTAATGGTTTCTATTTATGATCAAAGAAGGAGATGTAATAGTAGGGTGTTCGATGATAGTTGATAAATCACGATGGAAAGAAAACACAATTGATGAGCTGTAAAAGAAGGTAGCATATAAAAAGGGAGATCAATGATGAAGTAAACCAAAAACCTTTTATTCTATTTGTCGACTTCTGTTTGGGATGATACTGGACATCGAAATTCCCTTTTAAGTTTGGGTCGTGATCAGTTTTGATTTTTCTGTTGGGCCATGTGTGATTTATTTTGTTAATTGGGTTTCCGGTTGGACTGCCTAATCAGTTGGACCGTATTATTTGTATTGGGCTTGTTAAACGGGTTGATTGTTACACTGGTATTTTGTTTGTTGGGCCATGTTCATGGACCATAAAAACCGTTTATGATTCCTGTGGTGAACGAAAATGGGATAATGATTTCATAAAATTTTGATAGTGCTACGGTTATATACGGTTTAAATAGTTTTGAGTAGCGAAATAAATCAGAAAAATAGCTTAGCCTGGATGGTTAGGAGTCTGTGGGTGTTAAAGCGAGAGGTCATGAGTTCGAGCCCGGGCGTGGGCAACTATTTTTTTTAGAACTCTGGTGAGGTACTTTTCTCACTAATGATTATTATTATTATTATTATTATTATTATTATTATTATTATTATTATTATTATTATTATTATTATTATTATTATTATTATTATTATTATTATTATTATTATTATTATTATTATTATTATTGTTATTATTATTGTTATTGATTATGTTTATCATTATTAATAATTATTGTTGTTATGATGTAAATTAGTATTATTACTAATATTAATTATACAACTATTATTATCACTAATGTAATTGATATTATAAATATTATTGTTATTACTAGTTACTGTTATTATGATTAGTATTATAATTATTATTATTATTAACATTATTACTAATAAAAGTTACCATTTATTATTACTAACACAATTATAAATTACAATTATGACTACTATTATTATTATCATTATTAGTATCACTATTAAGTAATAATATTATTAATATTATCATTAGTATTATTATAAGTAATACTAATATTATAAATCTTACCATTTAGTATTGTTATCAATATTATGATTATGATTAGTATTATTAATATTATTATAAAAATGATACAATTTATTGGTACTTCCATAAATATTAGTATTATTATCATTTTATAAATAATAAGAATTATTATTATTAACATAAGTATATTATTAATGTTATTATCATTATATTTATCATTATTAATATTAACGTAGTATAATTAGAACTACTGTTTTAATAAACAAATGAAATATATAAATAATTATGTTTAACACATATAACATAACAAAATATTTTTATATATAAAAGGAATATATAAAACATAAATATATTATTAATATAAAAATGATATAATTAATAAGATATATATATATATATATATATATATATATATATATATATATATATATATATATATATATATAACTTATTCGATTACGATTAGGTGTATTAATATATATACAAATAGGTTCGTGAATCCGAGGTCAACCCAGCATTATTCAATGTCGTCATATGTATTTTTACTACAAAATACAGTATTGTGAGTTCATTTGATTCCCTTTTACTCTTTACATTTTTGGAGCTGAAAATACATGCGCTGTTTTTTATAATTGTTTTATTAAATGCTTTTGAGATATATTTTTGAACTGAGAATACATGGAGTGTGTTTGGATGAAAGTAGCTGGAGCTGGAGCTTGTAGCTTGAGCTAGAGCTTATGAGATAGAGCTGGAGCTGGAGCTTATTTTTTTAAGCTGGTAGCTGGAGCTTATTATTTTTTATAAGTGTTTGGTAAACTAGCTGGAGCTTATTTTCCAGTTCATAAGCTCTACTTTTTTCAATAAGCTACTAAAAGTAGCTTATTTTTTCAGAGCTTATTATTTTCATAAGCTCTACTTTTTTTCTCTACCAAACGAAGCTTATGACTTGGAGCTTATTAAAATCATAAGCTCAAGCTCCTATAAGCTCCTATAAGATCCCATAAGCTCCAACAAGCTAGTCACCCAAACACACCCATGAACTGTTTTATAAATGATTGACGAAATTGACACAAGTATTCAAAACTACATTCTATGATAGAATTATTTGGATTCAGAGGTTCGATTTCTATAAAGATTGTAGTATCGACCATCGGTGAGATGATTTTGCATTGCACGACGCATTAGCTACCGAAATGGTTTGATTTAGTAGTTAGTAACGGTGAGATGATTTTGCATTGCACGACGCATTAGCTACCGTTTTAGCTACCCTCGGTGAGATGATTTTGCAATGCACGATGCATTAGCTACCGTTGTAATATTGTTTACGGTGAGATTTAGTAGTTAGTAACGGTGAGATGATTTTGTATTGCACGACGTATTAGCTACCATTTTAGCTACCCTCAGTGAGATGATTTTGCATTGCACGACGCATTAGCTACCGTTGTAAAATTATTTACGGTGAGATGATATGCATTAGCTACCGTTATTGAAATTGTATTGTATTAACTACCACGGTGAGATGATTTTGCTTTGCACGACGCATTAGCTACCATCGGTGGGTTTGTTTTGAAAGGTTCCGGTGTTCTTCATATGAATGAGTTTATAGCAGGAGTAGACCTGCACAGATTGTTTTCTAAATATGAGTATCTTGTGGTCTATTATATAATTGAAAATGATTGATTATGATAAACTAATGAACTCACCAACCTTTTGGTTGACACTTTAAAGCATGTTTATTCTCAGATATGAAAGAAATCTTCCGCTGTGCATTTGCTCATTCTAGAGATATTACTTGGAGTCATTCATGACATATTTCAAAAGACGTTGCATTTGAGTCGTTGAGTTCATCAAGATTATTACTAGGTCAATTATAGTTGAATATATTATGAAATGGTAGGCATGCCGTCAACTTTCGATGTAATGAAAGTTTGTCTTTCAAAAACGAATGCAATGTTTGTAAAATGTATCATATAGAGGTCAAGTACCTCGCGATGTAACCAAATGTAATGTATTCGTCCAGATGGATTAGGACGGGTCATTAAATATATAACCTATCTAACCGTTTGACCTTCTTCATAAAATTTCAACAACAAAAACAATGCCAACATCAACTTCTCATTTCGCCATCTTCTTCACTCATATTTATCATCTTTATTACCATCGTTTAATTAGATCAAGTTCATGAGCCCAAATTCTTAGCCCAATTCTATACTTAATGGGCCATAACATAAATCAAGTTTTGTAATCTTGATTTCTTGCTCAACGGGAACGGGAAAAAAAATAAAACTTCATCATCATAT
This sequence comes from Rutidosis leptorrhynchoides, assembly GCF_046630445.1. Lineage (NCBI taxonomy): Eukaryota > Viridiplantae > Streptophyta > Magnoliopsida > Asterales > Asteraceae > Rutidosis > Rutidosis leptorrhynchoides. Next base: position 245,387,166 of record NC_092333.1, read on the forward strand.
TTTAATCCCCATTACAGTCAAATCGTGATACTCTCACAATCCTTAATAATACGCCAAATAAAAAAATGAATTGTCAATTTAAGAGGCCATGTTAAGTTGGTCAGCCATTGAAGTGTAGATTGTCCCCCACAAAAAACTAATCGACTACTTGTTATTATTTTAATTCCCGCGGCCCAACTTGAAAGTAACATATTACGATCCAATTGAATTGAAGTGTGGTTTTGATATTTAATTTGTTTGAGGTTTGGTGCTCCCAATACTAGTTCCTGCGGCCCAATATTAAATACTAATCCAATTAGATACCCATGGTTCGATGGTACATTGGTATTAAACAGATTCAATTACCAGTCCTTTTCTTGTGGGGTTCTTGTTGTTAGAAAAATATGAAACATAAAATAACAATGCATTATCATTTGCTGTGACCTCATAGTCATCATCATTATTATCGTAGCGTATCATCATCATATTTATCTACAGTAGCCACTGCAAAAATTGTTTTTGGTTTCGATACAGAAGCAAACTCAGACGAATAGGAGCAGTTTACCAGTTTGTGTTAGTGATCTGGGTTTGATTCATGGTGGCGGTTGAAGTGGGTTTGGTGTTTCACGAGGGTGATTAAAGAAGAGAAGGAGAGAGTGTGGAAAGTGAGAGTGGTAGTAACGGCTTTATGGTGGTGGTCGTGTAGCTGAAACAGAAAAAGTATAAATTGTCACAGCGGCAGTAAATGGTGGTGATTGACTGAAGGTGGTGGTATTATTCTATGGTTGTGGTGGTATTCTAGTATGTATATATATATTACATATATAAGAGAAAAATGGTGGTTGTGAGTGATGTAGGTGAACCGAAAATAAAAGAAAACAGATAGAAAAGAATGATGGTGCTTACGGTGGTTGATTATGGTGAAGTGACCGGAGAAGGTGATCACAAGTGGAGGCCAATTGGTGGCTGTGACCGAAGGTGGGTTGCCGAAAATCATAAAAGAAGAAGAAGAGAATCACGTAGATGTAAAAGATGGTTGTTATGAGGTTCGAATGAAAACATAAAAGGAAATATAAAAGTGTTTCGGTTGTTATGGTTTGATTCTATCGACAGGAAAATAGAATTAGTAGTCGAGCAAAAATATAGATAAAGGGGTGTTGTAGTTGTTGTGAAGGTTGATGGTTGTTCTTGTTTAGAGGAGATGAAATTAGTGAAGATGATGATGTTGAATGAATCAAAAGGGTGGTGATGGGTTTATAGCAGCTAGGTTGTTTATTCAAAGAAGAAGAGGAAATGAGATAGGTTTTTCAAATGCAATGTATGCATTTTTATATCCGTAAATATATATTTTAATTTAATAATTTAATAATTTACTAATAATATTATAATCATATAATCAATTGAAAAGTAGTAAAGGAATCGTGCAGGAACAGTTAATATAAATAATTCATTTGCAATTAGCCGTCTGATATTTGGATTATCCTACCGACAGTTTTATTAAGAATAGTATTTCGTACTCCATTGTTAAATCAGTGGCGGATAAAAGTACTCAGAAAAATTCCAAATTCTTACATTAATTATATTTATTTATTTTAGTCATTATGGTATAAAATTTGGTTATTAACTATTAAATAAAAATTACATCAACTGTCCCTCTCGATTTTGGGTAAAATATAAAAAGTGCTAAAATTTAATAACTATATCCTAAATACATTTTTAGTAAGCCTAAAATTTATAGAACTCATTTTCGAATCACCGTTTATTTTGAAATCACATAAGTTTGTTTTTAAGTTGATTAATAACTGTCAAGATGACAAACGAGTGCTACGAGCGTTTATTAAATAAATTCTAAATCATATATATATATATATATATATATATATATATATATATATATATATATATATATTCAATATACTTTTCACATATATATATATAAATTTATAGTAATATCATATATTATTTTATTTACAAAACGGAATTAAATCATATAAGTTTCTATTTCAATTATATATATTTATTTACAGATAGTGGTTTGTAAATCATCGGGAATAGTCGAAGGGTAATTGAATATATGAACATAGTTTCAAAATTTTTGAGACTCGACATTACAGACTTTGCTTATCGTGTCAGAAACATATAAAGATTAAGTTTAAATTTGATCGGAAATTTCTGGGTCATCACAATATTCTTAGCCTCTATGTCACCTTGAGCTCTCTCACGTGTATCTCCAGAAAGTGCATAGGCTGGAATTGGCATACCAGTATCCGGATGATACTCTACAATTGGACCATCTCTCAGAGAAGCCCATATGTATTTTGCTTTCTCACCCTTTTTAACAACCCGTCCTAATCCACCTGGACAAAGTCATCAACATTTGGTCCCATTGCGAGGTGCTGTACTAAATATGCCATGAATGACTCCATGTAACATGAACAAATGCACATCAGAAGATTTCTTTCATACCTGAAAATAAACATGCTTAAAAGTGTCAACCAAAAGGTTGGTGAGTTCATAGGTTTATCATAACAATCATTTCAATATTTTAATAGACCACAAGATTTCTGTTTATAAATATATGTACACTCGCAAGTGTATAAAATCGTTCTGCTTATGTTGAGGCCTCAGTAACCAACCTTAACAATGATATAATAAATCATATTCGCAAAGATGGATACGTACACCGGTGCTAATAAATAATCCTCAAAGTATTAAACATCCGCCCACTAGCTCTAATGTCTAGTGCAGCCTACAGGATGGGGGTGTTAAGCCCGATAGATCTATCTTTAGGATTCGTGCTTACATGCTCTTATAACATGTAACTAAATAACCTTGCATATCAATCTGCAGAATATCATTTTTAATCACTTGTCTCCATTTCGTAAAGCATTTTATAAAAGGAGCGCATGTATTCTCAGTCCAAAAATATATATTGCAAAAGTAATTAAATAGGGAGCAAATGAAACTCACTATATGATATTTTTTAGTAAAATATTCATACGATGATACTGAACAATGCAGGGTTGGCCTCGGATTCACGAACCTATATCCAGTATATATATTAACACATATAATTAACATGTAATAATAATCAAACTAGTTTATATATATTACCTATTTAATTTAGTAATATATTTGTTATTTCAAAGGTTATATATATTAATATATATTTATTTTGTATATTAATATTTATACATATAGTTATACTAATACATATATATCTATACAATTAGTATTATATTGTTAAATCAAAAATTTGTTATATGTAAGTATTTATGTAAATAATGTTATTATGTTTAATATATAATTTATATGTAATATTAATATAGTTATAGTATACGTAATAAGTATATTTTTTTATAAAAATATTTATTTGTTATGATATAATAATAATATTGATGATACTAATAATTTTAATAAAAATGATGATTTTAATAATAATGATAATTTCAATAAAAATGATACTTTTAATAAAAATGTTAATTTTAATAATAATAATGATATTACTTAATAATAATTAAAATGATAATAATAATAATAATAATAACAATATTAATAATAATAATAATAATAATAATAATAATAATAATAATAATAATAATAATAATAATAATAATAATAATAATAATAATAATAATAATAATAATAATAATAATAATAATAATAATTAGAAAGTCTACCTTTGTGTAATAAGCCTAAAAAAAATAAACGTCCCTACCCGGCCTCGAACCCGCAACCTCTTGCTAACCCGTCAACACCCAAGACCATGGCTCTGTTGCCTCTTTTATGTTTTATTCCGTAACCCATCTATATTTAACCCACTTTTCTGTTTTCTCATTATGTGCAATCATCATTCTAGCTATAATTTGGTTTCGGCCCAAACAACCAACAATCTCACGGCCCAACATACATCGGCCTAGTAGGATAAATAGGAACACGGCCCAGTTCAAGGTCTGTATACAAAAAAATATAAATAAAGAAATTTTGGTTCGTGGTTTTTAGGTTTCCAGAACATGTCTCCTCGTGGCCAACAATACTGTAGCAGCAGAAACGGGTTCGTGGGTTTCGTTTAATAAGCAGCCACGAAGTAGTTTGCAGGTTCGTGGTTATGTGAATAGTGGATTGTGGTCGATCGAAACAGAAGCCAAACATCACGGTTATCAAAAAAGTGATGGTGTTGATGATAGAAATAGACCGGAACTGTAGCAGATGGTAAACAAAGGTAGTAGGTTCGTGGTGGAGGTGTTCGAATGGTGGTCATGGGTGTTCAAGCTTGGTGGTGTGCACTGCAATATGAACCGAAAGATAATAGCAGACTAATGACGGGTGTAGTTATGGTGATGATTTGATCGTAGTGGTGGTGGTGGTGGTGTGATTATCTGAAACCAAACAGAAAAAAAAATCGATGGATATACATGGTGGTGGTCTAGTGATTGCGGGTGAGAATGGTGATGAAGCGTGATCGACCACAAGGGTTGTTTTTGGTGGTGACCGAATGAGGTTGGTGGGATGTTTGTTTCATCGATTAAGAACACGAAAAATGAAATGGGTTTGTTGAAGATGGCGGTGGTTGTAGTCGGTGATGTAAGGTGGTGATTCACAACCGCGAAACCGAAGTTAGTAGCATGATTAAGTGGTCGATGGTGGTTGTTCAAAGGGTGGTTCTTCATCCATGGTGGTTGTCAGGAGAAAGATGAAGGATGGTGGTGTTCTTGAAGTGGTGATGAAAGGAATGATAGTGCAGAGATACAAAGTCACATATATGTATACATATAATATTTAGATATTTAGATAGTGATAAGTGATAGCTGTAAAGAATTCAATAACAAATAGTAACCGAATTTAAATCACGTGAAAATTATTTGTTGGTATGCTACCGACAGTTTTCACGGATTGCTAAATCGTGGTCCGTTGGTAATCAGTGGCGGAATAAAAGTCTTCCGAAAAATCTCAAATTTTTAAATTAAATGTCTTTATTTATTTTGGTCATTATGGTATAAAATTTTATCATTAATTTATTAAATAAAAATTACATCAACTGTCCCTCTCAATTCTGGGTAAAATATAAAAAGTTCTAAAATTTAACAAACAGCTCCTAAATATATTTTTAATAAGTCTATAATTTATAGAACTCGTTTTCGGATCACCGTTTATTTTAAAATCATATAAGTTTGAATTTAGTTTGCTTAATATCAATCGGAACATCAAACGAGTATTACAATCATTAAATAATTATATTTAATATACTATATACATATATTTATATTTATTTTTATATGTATACACATTTATTTACAAATAATGGTTCGTGAATTGTCGAGACTGGTCGAAGGTCAATTGAATATATGAAACAGTTCAAAATTTTTGAGACTCAACATTACAGGCTTTGCTTATCGTGTCGGAAACATATAAAGATTAAGTTTAAATTTGGTCGGAAATTTTCGGGTCGTCACACCCTTTAGTCTATGTACTGAATGATATGATGGAGCCACTGAGTGTACTTGCCGTCAAACAACACTGGAGGTCGGGAATCTGATCCAATGATCAATGTATCTTGGGTAGACATCTTAAAAATTGAGGTAGATTCGGTAAAGATTCGGTATTACACAAATCTAAAATGAAAGTTCACAAAAATCTAACAAAAATGTCAGATTCTGTATCTGGTTCGGTACTGTAGCAGACTCGGTAAATGGTTCGGTACTGTAGCAGATTCGGTAAAGATTTGGTAAACCAGATTCTGTATCAGAAACTGATCAGTAACACAAGTATCACACCAAGATTCAATATAGATTCGGTAACCACAAGACTTGAAGCTTTAGAACACTTAAAACCAAATTATTAAGTAATACCAAGACTCTGGTTCGGTATTTGACTCGGTAGTCAAATTCTGTAAAACTTTGAACTCAAACACAATCTAATTCCTTTGAATTAGATTCGGTAACCTTGCTGCACAAGAAAACAAGTTAGTAACACACAGAATATCAAAGTACCGAATGTGAAGGATACCGAATGTCAACTGTAGCAGTTGACAAATCGAGTCTAAGTATAGAACTTAGAAATTCAATCGAATCCTTTCTCAAACCACACCAATTAGCTACGTATGATCAAGCTGAATGTGATAGAATCACTAACACACCACAATATGCAACACTTAAGATCAATTATCAACTTTGAAGCAGACTCGGTATGGCAGTTACGATACCGAGTGTTGATCGAATCTTCAAAACTTGAAGAATTGATGAAATTGAACCGTCACAAACGTGATTAAACACCTCACGTGTCATACCCCGTCCTAATCCATCTGAACGAAGTCACCAACATCTGGTCCCATTGCGATGATCGATTCCAAATAATGTCTCTAAAATGAGCAAATGCATAGCGAAAGATTTCATTCATACCTGAGAATAAACATGCTTTAAAGTGTCAACCAAAAGGTTGGTGAGTTCATAGGTTTATCATAAAACAATAAAATTCATCATTTTGATAGACCACAAGATTTAAATGCTGCATGGTACAGATGGGCCCGAATCCTATACACACCTGTAATGTACATGCGATATCTTTTAAATACAGTACACCTTTCTCTTGTACGAAATCCTTTTTCATAAATCTTAGTAACCGTACACATATCTCGTGCACAAAATTTAATACACATAACCTGTGTATAAAAATCATTCTCTCGATACATAACATTCACATCAATTGGTGGCAATTATCATGTCCACATAATTCAATGGTGGAAATTATCATGTCCACATAATTCAGTGGTGGCAATTATCATGTCCACATAATTCAATGGTGGCAATTATCATGTCCACATAATTCAATGGTGGCAATTATCATGTCCACATAATTCAATAATAATCAGCAGAACTTCTGTCTGCAAAATAATTCATTCGAGGAATGTTTTGCTTGTGTCTATCTAGTGAAACATTTATAAAAGCATTTCAAGTATTCGCAGTTCAAAATATATTTCAAAAGCATTTAATAAAGCAGTTGTAAAAACAGCGCATGTATTCTCAGTCCCAAAAATGTAAAGAGTAAAAAGGAATCAAATGAATTCACATCCAATATTTTGTAGTAAAAATATTCATACGACGAAACTGAACAATGCAGAGTTGGCGTCGGATTCACGAACCTATTTCATTTATATATATATATATATATTAATATACATAATTGTAATCGAACAATTTATATATTTTTTTTTATGTTAATAAATTATATGTTTCATTAATAACTTAATTAACTATTTTTATTCTATATACTTTAGATACATAATTATTATTTATTATAAAAATATTACTATAGTTATGTCATATGTATTTAAATATATTTTTATATCACAAATATTTATTTGGTAAAATAATATTAATAATAATAAATAAAAGGTGTATTTGATTAATAATAATAATACTAATGATAATAATAATAATAATAATAATATAAATGTTCATTTTAAAAATGATAATTTTTATAAAGATAATAACTTTACTAAAAATGTTAGGTTTTAATAAAAATATAGTTTTAATAAAAAATGATAGCTTTGATAATTGTAATTATAATGATACTATTAATAGAAATGATAATAATAATAATAATAATTCTAATAATAATAATAATAATAATGATAATTTTTGTAAAAGTGATAATAATGATAATAATTCTTAATGATAACAATACTTATTAATGTTAATCATATTAATAATAGTAATGGTATTGTCGATAATAATACACATGTTAATTATAGTAATAATAATGATAATAATATTTATAAAAGTGATAGTAATCCTAATATTAGTGATAATAATAGTCATGTTATTAATATTAGGGATAATAACAATTAATCATAATAATAACAATAATAATTAATAATAATAATAATAATAGTAATAGTAATAATAATAATAATAATAATAATAATAATAATAATAATAATAATAATAATAATAATAATAATAATAATAATAATAATAATAATAATAATAATAATAATAATAATTGTAAGGAAGTAATAATAAAAATTTAATAACTACCTCAAGTGTAAGCTTCTAAAAAAAAAAAAGGTTTGTCACAGACTGGGCTCGAACCCGAGACCTCTCGCTACCCGTCAACACACTAAACCATTCCTCCATTCCATTATTTCCTGATTTATACACAGCTCAATCCTACTTAACCTATTTCGTTTTCTGTTTACCATTCCTTCTTCATAACAAAATCTTAATCGATCCTAGAAATCCTTTTTAATCTTAAAAGTAATTACAACCTGGTTTTAAGATTTTATATCCAACACATAAACAATTATCTATGATTAATTGAATTAACAAAACAAATAAAAAAATAAATAAAAAATAAAAGAAACAAGTGCTGCTACTGTCGCGACAAAAAAAAATATTGATTTCAATTTTGATTTTTAAACTTTGAGATTGAAACAAACACACTGCAGAGAGTGTTCGATTGATAGAAGAAAAGAAGAAAAAAATTTAAAAAAAAAACAACATAGCAGCAGCAGTAATACGCAAGAACAAGAACAAAAAATAAATAAATAAACCCAAAATTCGATTTCCTTATATTGATTGCTTCAAGCTACTAACCCAACTTTATATATATATATATATATATATATATATATATATATATATATATATATATATATACACACACACATATACATACATATATACACACATATACATACATATATACACACACACACACACATATATATACACACACACACACACACACACACACATATATATATATATATATATATATATATATATATATATATATATATATATATATATATATATATATATATATATATATATATATATATATATATATATATATATATATATAAAGTTGTTATAAATCATTCATCAAATGCTCGTAACCTAACATTACAGCCTGAAACATCCTACAATTTTCCAATTCGAATGAAGAACACAGTTTGACTTTTTATTCTTAAAACTTTAACCTTCAATTTCGAATTCAATTTGATAAATTAAAGCTTGAAATTTTTCAGAGAGCTTCACTAGACTATTCCTAATAACTCTGTGTTATTAGATTTTGATAAATGATTTGAATTTGTGTTTTGACCAAAACTGATTGTGGAGTTATAAAATAAAGATAAATCTCTCTCAATTCCCTCTGATTCTTCGAATAGCCACACAGGTTTTCATTGAGTGATTTTGAACGATCGTTGCAGCAGAAGAATGGATTGAGTAGTTTTTTTTGTAGAGTGGATGATTGGGGTCGACAATATATCACGAGAAGGAGGAAGAACGGAAAGAAAAAATATATATAATAAACTGATGGCGATTCCCTTCACACGCGTATATATCTGCTATATATATTATTTTACTTTAAATTTTTATTAATGAATATATTAATAAATGTAATATTGTTAATATTAATACATATAATAATAATAATAATAAAACTAAAAATAATAATAATAATGATATTAATATAGCAATTTACTATTACACATAATTTATTTGCATAGAATGAAATATTATAAATTTCTTCATATATTATTTATATCACGATATTCATGTATATTAATCTACAATTGTTATTATATAACTATTCATCATAACTTCGTTAAGAAATAAAACAAATATTTCCAAATAATGTTTTCAAAATAAGTAATTACATATTTTCTAAAATACTATATATATAAGTAGTACATAATAAGTTTTTATTGTATATTATTTTACGTTCTTAATTCTAACAATTTTATCGTACAATATTATAATTTAAATAGTTAATTTTTAACAAATAATATTTTAAATTATACGTCCAATTATTATTTATATCTATCTATATATTTGAATATATATGTATCTATTTACAAATAGTTGTTCGTGAAACGTCGGGAACAGTTGAAAGTCAATTGAATATATGAAACAGTTCAAAATTTTTGAGACTCAACTTAACAGACTTTGCTCATCGTCGTTATCATATAAAGATTTAGGTTTAAATTTGATCGGAAATTTCCGGGTCGTCACATCACGAATCTAATGACCCGTCCTAATCCATCTGGACGAATACATTACATTTGGTTACATTGCGAGGTACTTGACCTCTATACGATACATTTTACAAACATTGTATTCGTTTTTAAAAGACAAACATTCATTACATCGAAAGTTGACGGCATGCATACCATTTCATAATATATACAACTATAAATGACTTAATAATAATCTTGATGAACTCAACGACTCGAATGCAACATCTTTTGAAATATGCCATGAATGACTCTAAGTAATATCTCTAAAATGAGCAAATGCACAGCGAAAGATTTTTTTCATACCTGAGAATAAACATGCTTCCAAGTGGCAACCAAAAGGTTGGTGAGTTCATAGGTTTATCGTAAACAATAAAATTCATCATTTTAATAGACCACAAGATTTAAATACAGTACACCTATCTCATGTACGAAACCATATTTCATAATGCTTAGCAGAGTATGTTCGTATCCTTTTCTCCCCCGTAGGTTGCCTCGTGATTTTTAATAAACGTACACATATCTCGTGCACAAAAACTAATACACATAACCTGTGTATAAAAGTCATTCATACGAACTACAAACACCTGGTAATCGACCTTAACAAAATGCATCTAGAATATCCCCCGTATACCGGCATTCTGCACGGTCATGCAAAAAGCATACAATCAGGTCACTCTTTTAAATATGATGGTTGTGTACACCTCACAAGCAGATCATATCTTTTAAAGTTGGCGGTTGTATACCTATTTCGAAGTACTAAAGCAGTTCAAATTCTCTGACTGGGGCTTGTTAGTGCCCATAGATCTATCTTTAGGATTCGCGTCAATTTGGGGCTCGGTTTCCAAATTCTAAGATTACCAGACTAAAAAGGGGTGATATCTGGTGTACTCATAACTCATTCGTAGAATGTTTTTAAGTACTTGTGTCTATTTCGTCAAACATTTATAAAAGCATTTCATGTATTCTCAGTTCAACATATATTTCAAAAACATTTAATAAAGCAGTTATAAAAACAGCGCATGTATTCTCAGTCCCAAAAATGTAAAGAGTAAAAGGGAGCAAATGAACTCACAATACTCTATTTTGTAGTAAAAATACATATGATGACATTGAACAAGTGTAGGGTTGGCCTTGGATTCACGAACCTATATCATTTGTATAAATATATTAACAAATATAATGGTAATCGAATAAATTTATATATTATTATTAGTGATATAATTATTTTATGCTTCATTAATTTATTTATTAATATTAAAAATAATTTCTTATTAAGGTAGTTTAATAATTTATTTATAAAAATCAGAACTTTACATAAAGGTCTTTATGAAAAAAATATATAGTTTAATTAATAATATTTTATTGATAGAATATAGTATTATGTAATATTAATATAATTGTAATGTATTTTTATATAAAAAAATATCTATTTGTAATAATACTAATAGGAATAATAATAAAAATGATAGTAATAATAGTAATATAATTGTTAATTTAAAAAAAAATTAATAAAGATAATTACTTTACTAAAAATGTTAAGTTTTAATAATAATTATAGTTTTAATAAAAATGATAACTTTGATAGTTGTAGTTATAATGATACTTTTAATAGAAATGATAATAATAATAATAATAGTTCTAATAATAATAAAAATGATAATTTTTATAAAAGTGATAATAATGATAATAATTCTTAAATGATAAAATTAATAATATGTTAATTATACTTATAATAATAATAATGTTAATGGTTATGATACTTTTAATAATGATAATAATAATAATAATTAAAGTGCTAATAATAATTATCATACTAGTAAAAATAATAATAACTAACGATAATAACAATACTAATACTTAATAACAATAATAATAATAATAATAATAATAATAATAACAATAATAATGATAACAATAATAATGTTTTTAATACTTATAACTATTATAATAATAATAAGTGTTATAGTACTAATAATAACAATAACAATAATAATAATCATAGTAATAACTATAATAATAATACAAATAATAATAATAACAATATTAATAATAATAATAAGAAGAAGAAGAAGAAAAACTACCTCATAAATCGGCCCAAAAAAAAAAATAATGACCTGCCAAGGCTCGAACCCGTGACCTCCCGTTCACTCGAGACACACTTAACCATTGAGTTGTTGCTCGTTTTCTGATATTAAACCTATTTCTAATAAATATAACCCGTACGTATTCATCTTCTTCTTCTTCATTAAAAAAAATCGACTAGTGATCGATTATCATAATTATAACACACATTGGATTAGTTTTAGGATTAAAACCAAAGCATAAATGATTCGTAAATTTGACAGTTTGAATTTAATCAGAAAAAAATAAAATAAAACGAATATAGCAGCGTTTTTATTCAAAACAAGAACTCGAGTATTGATTATGAAATTAAAGCAGTTTTAGACAGATATTACAACATAAAAGATATTGTAATTCACTTCTTGAAACTTTCTGGATCATCAATTAGACTTAAAACATCGAAATTAATTCAAATTTTACCAAGAACGATTGCTTTGACTTTTTGAAATATAACTTTGACTCCAAAATCCGATTTCAATTCGACGAATTGAAGTCTGAAACTTTCAGTATAGTTGAAGTATAAGATTTTTAACAACACTGCATTTCAAATTTTTTGAAATTCATTAAGAATTTGAGCAGTTTGAAAAATTACATCAAGAACAGGGCAGCGCCTATGTTCTTCAATGTTTTTGATTTAATTCGATTAAATAAACGCAGTACTAATTGGTAAATGATATTGAGGATGTAATGGTGATTGAAGGTAGTAATATCTTAGTGTAATCTCTTTGTTTTATAGCCCTATGAGTCGACTAGGATAATAAATAAGAAAAATAAATAATTAAATAGAAATTACAAGGATTGGGACTCTCAACTGAATTTGGATTCTAATGGAACAAAGGGAATCGAATTGTACTGGACTGGGAGCAAAAATCAAACAATACTATAGCCTGATCACGACTTCAAACAGAATACATATTTTCTATATTTTTTATATGTTTTTAATGTATTTATATATGTATATATATCTGTATATATATAATCAGTATATATCTATATTTTATATCCGTATATTTATCTGAATATGTGTATATCTGATTATATCTATATTTGTATATATAGTTACATATCGACCATATCTATATCTGTATTTAAATATGTAAATAAAATATAATAATATTAATTATACAACCTTAAAATTTAATATTTATTTTAATAATAACATTGGAATTAATAATAATAAATAAATTAATAATGATGATAATATCAATAATTCTAATAAACATATTAATAATAATAATAAATAATAATGATACTAATAATCATAAAAATGATAATTTTAATAAGTTTATTAATTATAATTAATAAGAATGATAATAATAATAATATTGTTAATGATACCTATAATAAATTGTATTATTTTCTAAGAATATTTATGATAATAATGATTTTAAATGATAATGGTAATTATAAATAATAATAATCTTAATCAAAATTTTACTACTTATTATATTATACTAGAGATATTAACAAGGATAACAAAAATCATTTATGTTTATAATTCTTAATAATAATTATGATACAATACATAATCATTATAATAACTGATAATATTTAAATTACTATTATAATATATACATAAAACTAATACTGATATTGATATTAGTTTTAGTATTAATAATGAAAGTAATAATAAAGTTATTATAACGACTATATTCTTGACTTGTGTTTACATTTAATATATACAATTTATTAATTATGTAATATTTAATAACTATATATATATATATATATATATATATATATATATATATATATATATATATATATATATATATATATATATATATATATATATATATATATATATATATTATAATAATTATCTATAGAAATCCTATATTTATATATAAATTCATTTTGAGTACACTTAATTATTTTATAACTTATCTTACATAATTAGTTTTAATGTTTAAATTATATTTTATAATTTCAAATTATTATATATGCTTACATTTATATATACATATTTATTTACAAATAATTGTCTGTGAATCGTCGAAAATGATCAAAGGTCAAATGTTATCATGAAATAGTTTCAAAATTTTGTAACCCAACGTTACAGACTTTGCTTATCTTGTCGAAATCATATAAGATTTAAGTTTAAATTTGGTCGGAAATTTCCGGGTCGTCACAGTACCTACCCGTTAAAGAAATTTCGTCCCAAAATTTGATCGTGGTCGTCATAGCAAACATTAAAAATGTTTTCATGACGAATTTGAGCTGATAAATAGAGTTTTATTACTGTTGAGTGATATGGATAAGATAATTCGATTACTTGAAGGGTACGACTGAAGCTATCACTAAATAGTGAAATGAGAAAGACATGTTTCATCATAACTTTTGACTAGTCATGGTTGAATTTAGAAAATAAGGTGTGTCTTAACTTTTGACGTTATCTTTGTTGAATTCTGGAACTTAAGGGATTTAAAGAAAATCTTCGAAATCTAAAAGATTTGATTCTTCGGCGAATAAGGAAATTAAGATCTCTATAATTAAATGCGGTCATCTGTCTCAATTGTTACGTCTGGTTTTTCCTTTATAAATTAAACTTTTTCCGTTCCCTTATTTTCACCATTCATATACTTTCTTCCTAAGTTCATACATCCAAAAGATTGTGAAAATGCTTAATCCAGTTCTAATCCTTGATATTTTCCTATTTATCATTTTTGTCATCCTTCTTTCCAATCTTTCACCAGAAAAATCTGTTTACTTCTACTATTACCTTAGGATGATACTATTCTTAATTATACCGTGTCTTTATATTGCTATTCGTATTAACATCTACGGTTTGTAACTTCCGTGTTGTTATTGGGCTTTATATTTTCTCTTATATTTTGGAGTTCTTTACCTTTTTATTCTCTTTTCAACCTTTAGTAAAGCGAGTAATGATCCAGAATTCGTAAGTATGGAGTTTCGAATGAACTTCATGTTCTAAACAAAAAAGAACGTAATAGCACGATTTGATTTGTCAAATTACCAGAATCATTGAGAATAGAACTATCAAGAATATACTTTCTTGATATGTTCAGAAGTTAAGCAGAATGAAAGAGTTATGTAACATGGCACATGATGACGTTATGATCTGTGAATTATCACGTCCCATTAGAAACTCAGCATGACTTACTGTAATTTAATCACGTTGATCAAGTGTCATTATATTATACTAACTCATGCTTCAGTTTCTACTTCAAAAACATTCATATTTCAAATTCGAACTTTTTTTTTTAGAATTTTAGAAACTAAAACAGTTTCTTTCATGATATAACACAGATAGAGCGGAGAGATAATTAATATCGGACAAGAATATTTATGAAGATATCTTCAGAAATATTGAGGATATTAATAAAGAAAGATACGATGATATCTTAGAATTTCAGAATCAAATTGTGATGAAGAAATTCATTCACGATGATTTAGAGCGGTTAAGGAGTAAGGTATTCGCTAAAGATTTCATCAGAAATAGAATCATCAGGATTCTTTATGTACAAGTTTAGCCCTTGTGGTTTGTTCAGAGTCTCCTTCATGGTTTGCTCAATCCATTTTTCTAGTACAAATTTTCCATTGAGTGTTTCCAACACTCCATTCTTTATCATTAAACTTTTGACTGTTAAGGCGGTCTTCAGTTTTCACTGCTTCATCAGCTTTTTCAAAGTTCAATGTATTGATTCGTAGGCTGGGTGCTTTTCAGAATTTCAGAATGAAAGATCATAATTCTAAGAGATAGATGTTATATGTATACATATAACTGCTGATGTAGACATGCAGCGAGATTTCAAAATACTGATTGCTGATTCCCAATAATTGGTATGGCAATTCTCGTTACGGGATACGGATGAATATATGATAGGGTTTTGATGAACGAATATAATGGTTTTTCAGAGAGACTTAAGCCGATGAGTAATGAAGTTGCGGGTAAGTTTATTGCTAATGTAGTGGAATATAAACGGTTCTCCGGTAATGATGATGAAAGGCAACTTATATATCAAGGTTATAATAAGACTTATTTGAATGAAAGATCGAAATTGATTTGCTGAAGCTGTGACAAAATTGGCTACTTTGAAAAGGAATTGCAAAGTTATTTTCGGTAAAAACAACGCCAAAAGAGCTAGCACAGATACGTGTTTAACGTTTACTTAGGTTCCAAGAGTTTTTTAGATACATAACTATATGCATCAATCTTTTCTTTCATAGATGAAGTGCAGTTGGTTCATCCTCTTGATTGAGGTATTTTCAAGAATCATAAAAGGTTTGAACGCAGATTGGAATCGTCAAGATACAAATGAGGTTTAAGATGAAATCAAGAGGCAAACTTGAAGAAATGTTTAGTTTCATATGTTATAATCAATATTTTAATTTATTTTAATTGTCCAATGTTGGTAGTCAATAGTTAGTAGTCCACAGTTAGTAATTCAATAATTCATATATAAATTCGAATTAATTAATACGTATCGTGACCCATTGTATACATGTCTCAGACTCGATCACAACTTAAAGTATATATATTATTTTAGAATCAACCTCAACCCTGTATAGCTAACTCCAGTATTACCGCATATAGAGTGTCTATGGTTATTCCAAATAATATATATAGATGCGTCGATATGATATGTCAAAACCTTGTATACGTGTCCCGATATTTAAAATGCGTAAATAACAGTATTTAAATGACGATAAATAAAGTGCGTAAAATAAATAACAGAAATTAAATGACGATAAATAAAATTGCGAGAATTTAAAATTGCAATAATTAAATTGCGATAAATAAATGTAATATGGAATTAACAGTTAGCTAGGAACAGTTAGCTAGGATTTTGTTAGCGTGGATTCTTAACAAAATTTCTCATAGCTAATTTGTTTGTTTCTAATAAATTTTATTTTTTTGTCCAATGTTTTCTTCATTATGCCACTTGTTGGATTCTGATAGGTCAAAATCCAAATATGAAATTAAATGAAAATGGTTATTCTTTGGTGAACGGATACGTATATTTGTGGATGTAAGTAGGATAGTAAATAACTGTTGAATCAGATTCGAAGAATGTACAGTGTAACTTATTAATGTGAAATTTAAATATTTCTAGGGTATTACCTACCCGTTAAAATATTTTCACCATTAACAGTTTGTACAAAAGAATTTTTAATTACAATCTTTATGAAAATATAGTTACATATATATATTTTCTTCAGATGTAATATAGATTTAATGAGTTAAAATGATATTAATCTCATTTGATTTATCGTTAACACCAGAATACATAATCTCTAAAACATTAGAAATTATATAATCGTCATGTAGAACAAAGATAAATGATGTAGAACGATTCGTAGAACGATGATTATGCTCGAGGTACATAATGAGATGTTGAGGCATGTGATGTTGAAACTTGTTTGTTGGTTGTACTGTTGGTGCTGGTGATGTTGATGAAGCTGGTACGTTTTGCACCATATTTTCCAAGGCTACAACTCGGGCGCGAAGCTCGTTGACTTCTTTGATTTACTCCAGGATGATTGGCGATTGGAACGAGCGAATGAATAAGGTTTAGAATTTTAGATATAATATAATCGTGGCGAGATGCTCTAGAAATGAGGCTGAAAATGGTGTTTCGGATAGGTTCGCCGATAAGTGCTTCAGGTTCATCGTCAAGAGGTGAATTTTGTTGATGGAAAGGATCACCCTCTTCTTGTCTCCAATGATTAAGTAGACTACGAACCCATCAGATGAATTGGGCATGGCTGATTGGTTGATTCATTCTGGTGACACTGCTTTCGGAGCTCGAGTGAAACTCCATATCGGAATCCGAGGCACTTGAACTAGTGGCGAATTCCATTTCGTACGATTGAACAAAAGATTTCGTAGATTACGGAGGAATTTACGGAATATGTAAAGCAAGGTTTACAGTAACAGATACGCTAAGATATGATTTAGCAGATACGCTAAGATATGAATTTTGTCTATACACTATTCATGCAATCAATGCAGTAAGATGTGTCTAGACTAAGAATGATAAGCATGTAATTTCTGACAAGAAAATGATAAGAAAAACTTTTTGACATGCAGACCAGGTTCAAGTCCAGACTTATTAATGTATCCTAACAACTACTAGGCCGAAGTCCAGACTCATTAATGCATCCTAACAACTACTAGTTAGACACACTAATGCAAGACCTGGTTCGCTACGACCACCTCTCTGATACCAACTCTAATGACCCGTCCTAATCCATCTGGACGAATACATTACATTTGGTTACATTGCGAGGTACTTGACCTCTATACGATACATTTTACAAACATTGTATTCGTTTTTAAAAGACAAACATTCATTACATCGAAAGTTGACGGCATGCATACCATTTCATAATATATACAACTATAAATGACTTAATAATAATCTTGATGAACTCAACGACTCGAATGCAACATCTTTTGAAATATGCCATGAATGACTCCAAGTAATATCTCTAAAATGAGCAAATGCACAGCGAAAGATTTTTTTCATACCTGAGAATAAACATGCTTTCAAGTGGCAACCAAAAGGTTGGTGAGTTCATAGGTTTATCGTAAACAATAAAATTCATCATTTTAATAGACCACAAGATTTAAATACAGTACACCTATCTCATGTACGAAACCATATTTCATAATGCTTAGCAGAGTATGTTCGTATCCTTTTCTCCCCCGTAGGTTGCCTCGTGATTTTTAATAAACGTACACATATCTCGTGCACAAAAACTAATACACATAACCTGTGTATAAAAGTCATTCATACGAACTACAAACACCTGGTAATCGACCTTAACAAAATGCATCTAGAATATCCCCCGCATACCGGCATTCTGCACGGTCATGCAAAAAGCATACAATCAGGTCACTCTTTTAAATATGATGGTTGTGTACACCTCACAAGCAGATCATATCTTTTAAAGTTGGCGATTGTATACCTATTTCGAAGTACTAAAGCAGTTCAAATTCTCTGACTGGGGCTTGTTAGTGCCCATAGATCTATCTTTAGGATTCGCGTCAATTTGGGGCTCGGTTCCCAAATTCTCAGATTACCAGACTAAAAAGGGGTGATATCTGGTGTACTCATAACTCATTCGTAGAATGTTTTTAAGTACTTGTGTCTATTTCGTCAAACATTTATAAAAGCATTTCATGTATTCTCAGTTCAACATATATTTCAAAAACATTTAATAAAGCAGTTATAAAAACAGCGCATGTATTCTCAGTCCCAAAAATGTAAAGAGTAAAAGGGAGCAAATGAACTCACAATACTCTATTTTGTAGTAAAAATACATATGACGACATTGAACAAGTGTAGGGTTGGCCTTGGATTCACGAACCTATATCATTTGTATAAATATATTAACAAATATAATGGTAATCGAATAAATTTATATATTATTATTAGTGATATAATTATTTTATGCTTCATTAATTTATTTATTAATATTAAAAATAATTTCTTATTAAGGTAGTTTAATAATTTATTTATAAAAATCAGAACTTTACATAAAGGTCTTTATGAAAAAAATATATAGTTTAATTAATAATATTTTATTGATAGAATATAGTATTATGTAATATTAATATAATTGTAATGTATTTTTATATAAAAAAATATCTATTTGTAATAATACTAATAGGAATAATAATAAAAATGATAGTAATAATAGTAATATAATTGTTAATTTAAAAAAAAAATTAATAAAGATAATTACTTTACTAAAAATGTTAAGTTTTAATAATAATTATAGTTTTAATAAAAATGATAACTTTGATAGTTGTAGTTATAATGCTACTTTTAATAGAAATGATAATAATAATAATAGTTCTAATAATAATAAAAATGATAATTTTTATAAAAGTGATAATAATGATAATAATTCTTAAATGATAAAATTAATAATATGTTAATTATACTTATAATAATAATAATAATAATGTTAATGGTTATGATACTTTTGATAATGATAATAATAATAATAATAATAATTAAAGTGCTAATAATAATTATCATACTAGTAAAAATAATAATAATAACTAACGATAATAACAATACTAATACTTAATAACAATAATAATAATAATAATAACAATAATAATGTTTTTAATACTTATAACTATTATAATAATAATAAGTGTTATAGTACTAATAATAACAATAAAAATAATAATAATCATAGTAATAACTATAATAATAATAATAAAATAATAAGAACAATATTAATAATAATAATAATAATAATAATAATAAGAAAAACTACCTCATAAATCGGCCCAAAAAAAATAATGACCCTGCCAAGGCTCGAACCTGTGACCTCCCGTTCACTCGAGACACACTTAACCATTGAGCTGTTGCTCATTTTCTGATATTAAACCTATTTCTAATAAATATAACCCGTACATATTCATCTTCTTCTTCTTCATTAAAAAAAATTGACCTGTGATCGATTATCATAATTATAGCACACATTGGATTAGTTTTAGGATTAAAACCAAAGCATAAATGATTCGTAAATTTGACAGTTTGAATTTAATCAAAAAAAAAATAAAATAAAACGAATATAGCAGCATTTTTATTCAAAACAAGAACTCGAGTATTGATTATGAAATTAAAGCGGTTTTAGACAGATATTACAACATAAAAGATATTGTAATTCACTTCTTGAAACTTTCTGGATCGTCAATTAGACTTAAAACATCAAAATTAATTCAAATTTTACCAAGAACGATTGCTTTGACTTTTTGAAATATAACTTCGACTCCAAAATTTGATTTCAATTCTACGAATTGAAGTCTGAAACTTTCACTATAGTTGAAGTATAAGATTTTTAACAACACTGCATTTCAAATTTTTGAAATCATTAAGAATTCGAGCTGTTTGAAAAATTACATCAAGAACAAGGCAGTGCCTGTGTTCTTCGATGTTTTTGATTTAATTCGATTAAATAAACGCAGTAATAATTGGTGAATGATATTGAGGATGTAATGGTGATTGAAGGTAGTAATATCTTAGTGTAATATCTTTGTTTTATAGCCCTATGAGTCGACTAGGATAATAAATCAGAAAAATAAATAATTAAATAGAAATTACAAGGATTGGGACTCTCAACTGAATTTGGATGCTAATGGAACAAAGGGAATCGAATTGTACTGGATTGGGAGCAAAAATCAAACAATACTATAGCCTGATCACGACTTCAAACAGAATACATATTTTCTATATTTTTTATATGTTTTTAATGTATTTATATATGTATATATACCTGTATATATATAATCAGTATATATCCATATTTTATATCCGTATATTTATCTGAATATGTGTATATCTGATTATATCTGTATTTGTATATATAGTTATATATGGACCATATCTATATCTGTATTTAAATATGTAAAGAAAATATAATAATATTAATTATACAACCTTAATATTTAATATTTATTTTAATAATAACAATGGAACTAATAATAATAAATAAATTAATAATGATGATAATATCAATAATTCTAATAAACATATTAATAATAATAATAATAAATAATAATGATACTAAAAATCATAAAAATGATAATTTTAATAATTTATTAATAATAATTAATAAGAATGATAATAATAATATTATTAATGATACCTATAATAAATTGTATTATTTTCTAAGAATATTTATGATAATAATGATTTTAAATGATAATGGTAATTATAAATAATAATAATCTTAATTATAATTTTACTACTTATTATATTATACTGGTGATATTAACAATGATAACAAAAATCATTATGTTTATAATTATTAATAACAATTAACAATAATTATAATACAATACAATACATAATCATTATAATAACTGATAATATTTAAATTACAATTATAATATATACATAAAACTAATACTGACATTGATATTAGTTTTAGTATTAATAATGAAAGTAATAATAAAGTTATTATAACGATTAAATTCTTGACTTGTGTTTACATTTAATATATATAATTTATTAATTATGTAATATTTAATAACTATATATATATATATATATATATATATATATATATATATATATATATATATATATATATATATATATATATATATATTACAATACATATTATAATAATTATCTATAGAAATCCTATATTTATATATAAATTCATTTTGAGTACACTTAATTATTTTATAACTTATCTTACATAATTAGTTTTAATGTTTAAATTATATTTTATAATTTAAAATTATTATATATGCTTACATTTATATATACATATTTATTTACAAACAATTGTCCGTGAATCGTCGAAAATGGTCCAAGGTCAAATGTTATCATGAAATAGTTTCAAAATTTTGTAACCCAACATTACAGACTTTGCTTATCTTGTCGAAATCATATAAGATTTAAGTTTAAATTTGGTCGGAAATTTCCGGGTCGTCACAACGAACACAGCTGAATCCACAAACTTTCACTAAAATACATAATCAAGCTGGAATTGATCAATACCGAGAGTTTTAACCACGAACTCTAAAAAAAATCAACTTGATTCTCCATAATTGTTGTTAAAAAGCTGTAATGAAGATCAAAACTCTTTTTAATCAATCTAATAAACCTTCGTTGAACTTATCACATGAATTTAAACGTTAGATTATCAAATTCGAATATACCGAATCTGATTCAATCTAATCGAGAGTGTACAGATTCTGTAATCTTCAATCTCTGAATTGATATAGTGATGTAGAATCACTTCCTGGAAGCTCTGATACAAAATGATAGGTCAAATCATGGTGAGATTAGAAGATGTGATGAGTTTGAGTGAGACTCGGTAAGTGAAGAACATATTCGGTATTAGAGAGAATCGGTAAAATTACATTCCACAGCTTCTAGAAATCAGTTACAATGCAATGGCTATTTAATTAGGACTACTTAGGTTCCTTATATAGCCCTCTTCTAAGGAACCTTCATTTAGGCTTATTTCACATTAAACACTATACATACTTCGGGGTCTTAACAAATTCATTACTTCAAACTGATTGCTCTATATCTTCATGACATGGATAGTTCTAATTATAAAATATTTCTTAATTATTGTCATGATTTTATCATTTGCTTTAAAGATATTACTCCCTCCGTCTCATTTCAATAGTCCAGTTTTGACTTTTAAGGTCTTTTTTGCTCAACATTGACTTAAAATAACTTTATTTGTGATATATATTTTATTTGATGAAAGTTATACCAATGAAAATACATTTGAACATTAATTCATTCATATAAATTTCATCGAATAATATATAACACAAACAAAAATATTTTGAATCAAAGTTTAATACAAAAGACTTTGAAAAAAGAAAGTAGACTATTGAAATGAGACAGATGGAGCATGATTAACTAAAATACTTGGTATTGAATGTTAAATTAAACAAATATGCATGTATATGAATGAACTATTATTGTTATCTTGAGTTGCGTTAGATTTCAATTTGCCATGACATATTTTCTCTTATAAAATTTGGATTATTATGTTATGGAATCTAAAACGTCAAGTCAAATTTTGTGCATATGAAGTGACAATATTTAATTATCCGTTTTAAGGAACTCAATTATGACAAGTTGTATGTTTTGACACTTGTGACATTTAAGAATTATTACTCGTATTATTTTATAAATTCTTATAATGTAAGTAATTGAACCATAACTTAAAGGTTGCAATTTTTTTGTTAACGACAAATAAATACGGAGTAATTGTGTAATTCTTACATCCGTTAAGTGGAAAGCAAAAAGGAATTTAACATGTCAATTTTTTTTGACGTAATGAGAAAATTATGAAAACTTACGTTTTACTTATGAGATATAATATAAAAGATTGGATAAAATAAAAATTCATAGTTAACTCATCTTATTGCAATGATTATACACAAATGTTCACTACAATCTTAATGTGAAGTTTTTATTTTACAATAATGATAATGATTAATGATTAATGTTATGTTATTGATGGGATAATTTATTAACTAATTGATGTTACGATCAAAGAGAAAGCAAGAGTTTTTATATTAAACTCACATAATTAATACTTCTCAATTATGTCATCAATAATATTTATTGGACACTAATTATTTTAGTCCAACTCAAAATGTTAATAAACTATCCTATTAAATTCAAAGAAAACTGAAAGGACCCGTCCTAATTCACCTGGACGAAGTCATCAACATTTGGTCCCATTGCGATGATCGGCTCCAAGTAATGTCCTTATATTGAGCAAATGCACAGCGGAAGACTTAATTCGTACCTGAGAATAAACATGCTTTAAAGTGTCAACCAAAAGGTTGGTGAGTTCATAGGTTTATCATAACAATCATTTCAATATGTTAATAGACCACAAGATTTCATAATCATAAACATAATACACTCGCAAGTGTATGTAAAGCATTCTAAGTGGTTGAGCACTTGGTAACCATACTTAACATTTAATCAACGTCGCATATTCCCTTTATTATGAAATCTCACTACACCGTACCAAGTGTAGTCACCAAAACGAAGTACTGTGCAACCGTTGAATACTGGTCGTCCAGTCCGGTTGGGGTTGTCAGGCCCGATAGATCTATCAACAGGATTCGCGTTTACAATACCCATGTAAATAGTAGTTACCAAGCTACAGGGAAATATGCCAGTGGTACAACTCAACGTAGAATATATTTTTAAGTACTTGTATCTATTTTGTAAACCTTTATAAAAGCAGCGCATGTATTCTCAGCCCAAAAATATATATTGCAAAAGCAATTAAAAAGGGAGCAAATGAAACTCACTTTTGCCTTGAAGGTATTTAATTCGACTTGGTCTCCGATAGATATCATGAACCTAACCATATATATAATATATCAATATATTTTCTTTTTAAGTAATCGTTACATATATATATATATATATATATATATATATATATATATATATATATATATATACTTTTAATACTTTTAATATTTTCTTAGTCCGTAGTTAGCAGTCCGATGTTAGTGGTCCACAATTAGTTGCTTAAATAAAATAAATAAAGACCCCATCGTATTCGTATTGATCAGAATTAATCTCGACCCATGGTACCATGTTGTCAAATGACGTGTTGCGTACATAAAGTACCGTGTTGTCAAATGACGTGTTGCGTACAATCATGAGGTCTTATGATTAACTTCTCGTGTTATTTACGGGTGGTCCTGAAATATAAAAAAATCAAATCATAAGTAATTATATATAAAATATCATATTAATTAGAAAAGATATGATTAATTTACTTTTTCTCCAAATATTTTCGTAGCTAAACTAGCTTCGGATACCCAATCTTGTTTTAGTCGTAGTTTCTTCATTACAACTCCGTTTTTGTTGGTTCAACTTGCCACTTCCTTGGATTGAGTCAAATTTTAAGAATACGAACTGAAAATACCTTAGTTTGTATTTGAAATCATAGGTTATAGGTCAAACTTTGGTGAAACTTATGAAAGTGATCATTTTCCATCATAAAAACAACATTTAATGATCATTTTTCTAAAAATACTTACACTTTGAGTTAAACCATGAAATTTTTATGTGTTAACATATTCATAAGAAATATCATTTTTCCAGAACATGAACTTCCAATTCAAAGTTCAAGATGGTTTTTAATTATCCAACCCAAAACAGTCCCCGGTTGCACTCCGACGACGTAGATTCAGTTTTTAAGATGTTCTTTGTAAAACCAAGTTATATATTGTTAGGTTAGCATATCATTATGATATATTAAAGGTCTTGAAGTGTTTTAAAAGTCAAGTTAGAAGGATCTATTTAGTATGCGAACAAGTTTGAAATCATTCAAACTATGTTCTTGTTGTTAAAATTTTATACCACAAAATAAGATAGCTATATGAATAAGAATTGAATAAGATTATGAACAAGGTTACTACCTCAAGTTACTTGGACAAAGTTACTGCAAAAGATAAGAAATAATCTTGGAATCAAAGAGTGGTGGAGTTAGATCAAAAGGTTGGAAGTAAACTTCTTCAAATGGGTGATTATTTTGATATGTTCTTGAAAGAGTTTTCTTATGGTATTTAAGGCTTATAATTGAAGCTAAATGATAGGGAAAATGCTTGGAGATGATCAAGTATGAAGTTAGAGTATTTTGAGAGAGAAATGAGGGTGTAGGTATGAGAAAATGGAGTGAAGAAATGGTGTTCATTTATAAAAATGTTTTTAGTTTATAAAGAAAGAAAAGGATTCCTAATTTTGTTTTCTTACTAATAATTCATACTACTTGACAAATCCTAGTTACCTCATATCTAGGGCAGTAATAATGTTGATTAGGATGTTGATTTGATGTGTATATACCAATAGTAAATACGTATAGAAGTTGGGTATGATACGGGTACATATACCCTAGATATACGTATAGAAATCTTGAGGAAACGGAACGAGAATTCAAATATAGCTATCTTTTGTGAATATACTTATATTGTTTTATGTATTTAAGTCCTTAAAAAGTGATTAAATACATTATATATATGATACATGTATAAGCATTATAGATTATAAGTATATATATATATCAAAGAATGTTACGTATAGTTATCGTTTTGAAAACTTAAGTTAGTAGTTTCAAAATATACTTATAACTCATTGTCATTAGTACACAATGAGATGTTAAACCATTCTTAGATCATGTTAAATATATATAAATACATATATATACACAAACGTATAATTATCGTATGTTATATAGTTCGTGATATCATCGGTCATATTGGACGGTCAGACGTTGTGTAAAACTCTTTTCAAAAACACAAGTCTCAACAATTTGGATTGCTTATCATGTTGGTATGGTTTAATTTATGTAAATATTAATCTCATAAGTATAATTTGGTCGGAAAATTCTGGGTCATTACAATACCTACCCGTTAAAGAAATTTCGTCCCCGAAATTTGATAGAGGTTGTTATGGATAACAATAAGAAGGTTTTCATGACAAATATAAGGTGATAATGGAGTTTTATCATCATTGAGTAATGTAGATAAAACGATTCGATTATGCGAAGAATATAAATGAGACTATCGTAAAAGAGTGAGATGAGTAAAATATATTCGTCTTAATCGATGACGTAGTTATGATTGATTTCCGGAATTTAAGGGATTTAAAGAGAATCTTACGTAATAAGATTTGGTTCTTTGGTGATTAAGGAAATCAGGATCTTCTTTGATTATATGCAATAATCTGTTTCGATTGCTCTGTCGGATATTTCACTATAAATTCACCCCTTCGTTTCCTTATTTTCCACGACTCACACCTTCTATTCTTTCTCCCTTGATTCTTACTTTAAAGCATTCATCAATATGCTCCATCCAGTCCTGATTCTTGATATACTCCTAACTTTTATATCCGTTATTCTTCTTTTTCATCTACCACCAGAAGAATCTATTTACTTCTACTATACTCTTGTGTTTATAGTGTTTCTAATTCTCCCATGTCTCTATATTGCTATCTGCATCGATATACACGGTTTGTAATTTCGGGGTTATTATCGGAGTTTATATTCTTCATTATTTTTCGGAGCTTCATGCTTTCGTTTTCTCTTCCCGACTTCGAGTCAAGCGAGTAATGGTCCGGAATTCGTAGATATGAAATTCAGAATGAACATAGCTAATGCTCTAAGAAGAAAATGGTAATAGAACGATTTTGATTTGTTAAATTACCAGAATACCCTGGAGAAGACCGAGTCATCCAGAAAAATATTCTCTTGATATGTTTAGAGATTAGATAGAATGTAAGAGTCGTGTAAATGGCACATGATGACGGTACTGTGAATCATCATGCTTCATTAGAAACTCAGCATGACTTACTGTAATATAATGACGTTGATCAAGTGTCATTATATTATACTAATCCATGCTTCAGTTCCCAACACTACTTCAAAACATTCATATTTTAAACTCGAAGGTTTCAGAATTTAGAAACTAACACAGTTTCTTTTATGTTGCAGATATTACGGAGAGATAGATGATCTCAGATAAGAATAGTTGTGAAAATATTGCCAGAAATATGGAGGATATTTATAATAGAACATACGAGAATATCTTAGAATTTCTAATATCAATGGATGATGAAGAAGATTTGTCTGTGAAGGTTTAGAATGAGAAATAAGATGTTTGCTAACGATTTCAGCAGGCACAGAATCATTTGGATTCTTTGAAGGCAAACTTATTCTTTGTGATTTGTCCACGGCTTTCTTTATAGTTTCGCATAATCCGCTTTTCGGTACTAAATTTTCTATCGAGCGTTCCTAACACTCCTTTCTTTATCATCAAACTTTTGGCCATTAAGATCATCTACAACATGCTGCTTCGTCAGCATTTTCAAAGTTAACTGATCTGGGTCATCGGTTATCAAACCGAGGTAGTTTTAGGAGAATTGTGTTTTTTAGAATGATTAATCGCTGATGGTAATATTGTAGAATATAAAAGGTTCCCCAGTAACAATAAAAAGTACTCATATATATCGCGGTTACAATAAAGTTGTTTCGGATGAAAAGTCGGAGTTGACTTGCTGGAGCTGTGACAAAATTAGCTACTTTGGAAAGGGATTGCAAAACGATCTTCGGTAATAACAATGTCAAAGGAACTAGAACAGATACGTGTCAAACGTTTACTCAGTTTTCGAGGGTTTTTCAGGTGTATAACTATATGCATCAATCTTTTCTTCCGTAGATGAAGTGCGGTTGGTTTATCCTCTCGATTGAGATGTTTTTAAGAATCATGATAGATTTGAACGCTGATTGTAATCGTCGAGATACAATGAGGTTTAAGATGAAATCAAGTGGCAATCTTGAAGAAATGTTTAGTTTCATATGTTATAATCAATATTTTAATTCATTTTAATTCTCCAATGTCATTAGTCCACAGTCGATAGTCCACAGTAACAGTCCAATAATTCATATATAGTTTAATATATAATATACGAATTAATTAATACGTGTCGTGACCCGTATACGTCTCAGACTCGATCACAACTCAAACTATATATATTATTGTAGAATCAACCTCAACCCTGTATAGAGAACTCGATCATTACTGCATATAGAGTGTCTATGGTGATTTCAAATAATATATATAGATGCGTCGATATGATATGTCAAAACATTGTATACGTGTCCCGATATTTAAAGTGCGTAAAATAATTACAGAAATTATATGACTATAAATAAAAGTGCGATAATTAAATTTCGATAAATAAACTGCGATAAATAAAATGTAATCAGTTAGCTAGGAACAGTTAGCTGGAACAGTTAGGGTGGATTCTTAACAAAATTTTTCATAGTTAATTTGTTTGTTTCTAACAGATTTTATTTTGTCATATGTTTTCTTCATATGCCACTTGTTGGATTCTGGGAAGTCAAAATCCAAATATGAAATTGAATGAAAATGGTTATTCTACGGTGAACGGATACGTATATCGGTGGTTGTAAGTAGGATAGTAAATGACTGTTGAATCAGCTTCGACGAATGTACAATGTAACTTATTAAGATGAAATCTAATTATTCCTCGGGTATTACCTACCCGTTAAAAAAAAAAATTCACCATTAATATTTTGTACAAAAGAACTTTTAATTACAATCTTTATGAAAACATATATACATATATATTTTCTTCAGATGAAATCATGAATTTAATGAGTTAATATGATATTAATCTCATTTGCTTTTCGGTTTGAGCTAGAATAATAAATCTCTAAAACTTTTTGAAACCACATATTCTTCGCAGAATATCAATGAAGTTATGGATTAATACTTCATCGTTCATTATTGTTGGTACTCCTTGGTATCTATGGTGCGTATGATGTTGATGTTTGTGGGACAGATTATGATGTCGAGACGTGTGATGCGGATGTTGTTTGTTAGTGGTGATGATGGTATTGTTGATGTTATTGATGGTGGTGCTGATTATGCTGCTGGTGCTGCTGCTAGTGTTTGCAACCTTCGCACCATGTTCTCCAAAGCCGTCACGCGAGCACGAAGTTCGTTAACTTCTGCTAGTACACCGGGATGATTGGCGGTTGGAGCGAGCGAATGAACAAGATTTGTAATATGGGATAGTATATAATCGTGACGAGATACTCTAGAAATGAGAGAGAAAATGGTGTTTCAAATAGGTTCGCCGGTAAGTGCTTCAGGTTCATCGCCAAGAGGGCAATTTGGTGGATGGAATGGATCACCTTCTTCTTGTCTCCAGTGATTTAGTATATTATGAACCCATCCCAAATTCATCCAGAATAGATGATGGGAAATTGGTTGATCCATTCCGGTGACGCTGCTTTCGGAGCCCGAATGGAAATCCATATCGGCATAACTGTCGGAATCTGAAGAATTCGAACTAGATGCGGAATCCATCTTGTATAATGGGGAAAATGAATTTTTGGTATGGAATAGATTATAGGAGTTAGATTTGGTACTCTTCAATACATAATTTACATATGTATATATAATACCAAAATCCCGTAAATTACGGAGAATCTTTGAAAAGGTATCAGTCAATGTTCGCAATAACAGATATGCTAAGATAAGAATTCTTCTATACACTGTCAATGCAGTAAATGCAATAAAACGTGTCTAGACTTATGAATGATAAGCAGGTAATTTCCTAAGGATGATAAGCAGATGATTTCCGACTAGAAATGATAAGCAAAACTTTTGACATGTAGACACGGTCGAAGTCCAGACTCATTAATGCATCCTAACAACTACTAGTTAGACACACTAATGCAAGACCTGGTTCGCTACGATCACCGCTTTGATACCAACTGAAAGGACCCGTCCTAATCCACCTGGACGAAGTCATCAACATTTGGTCCCATTGCGATGATCGGCTCCAAGTAATGTCCTTATATTGAGCAAATGCACAGCGGAAGACTTAATTCGTACCTGAGAATAAACATGCTTTAAAGTGTCAACCAAAAGGTTGGTGAGTTCATAGGTTTATCATAACAATCATTTCAATATGTTAATAGACCACAAGATTTCATAATCATAAACATAATACACTCGCAAGTGTATGTAAAGCATTCTAAGTGGTTGAGCACTTGGTAACCATACTTAACATTTAATCAACGTCGCATATTCCCTTTATTATGAAATCTCACTACACCGTACCAAGTGTAGTCACCAAAACGAAGTACTGTGCAACCGTTGAATACTGGTCGTCCAGTCCGGTTGGGGTTGTCAGGCCCGATAGATCTATCAACAGGATTCGCGTTTACAATACCCATGTAAATAGTAGTTACCAAGCTACAGGGAAATTTGCCAGTGGTATAACTCAACGTAGAATATATTTTTAAGTACTTGTATCTATTTTGTAAACCTTTATAAAAGCAGCGCATGTATTCTCAGCCCAAAAATATATATTGCAAAAGCAATTAAAAAGGGAGCAAATGAAACTCACTTTTGCCTTGAAGGTATTTAATTCGACTTGGTCTCCGATAGATATCATGAACCTAACCATATATATAATATATCAATATATTTTCTTTTTAAGTAATCGTTACATATATATATATATATATACTTTTAATACTTTTAATATTTTCTTAGTCTGTAGTTAGCAGTCCGATGTTAGTGGTCCACAATTAGTTGCTTAAATAAAATAAATAAAGACCCCATCGTATTCGTATTGATCAGAATTAATCTCGACCCATGGTACCATGTTGTCAAATGACGTGTTGCGTACATAAAGTACCGTGTTGTCAAATGACGTGTTGCGTACAATCATGAGGTCTTATGATTAACTTCTCGTGTTGTTTACGGGTGGTCCTGAAATATAAAAAAATCAAATCATAAGTAATTATATATAAAATATCATATTAATTAGAAAAGATATGATTAATTTACTTTTTCTCCAAATATTTTCGTAGCTAAACTAGCTTCGGATACCCAATCTTGTTTTAGTCGTAGTTTCTTCATTACAACTCCGTTTTTGTTGGTTCAACTTGCCACTTCCTTTGATTGAGTCAAATTTTAAGAATATGAAATGAAAATACCTTAGTTTGTATTTGAAATCATAGGTTATAGGTCAAACTTTGGTGAAACTTATGAAAGTGATCATTTTCCATCATAAAAACAACAATTAATGATCATTTTTC
Source organism: Rutidosis leptorrhynchoides (assembly GCF_046630445.1). NCBI lineage: Eukaryota > Viridiplantae > Streptophyta > Magnoliopsida > Asterales > Asteraceae > Rutidosis > Rutidosis leptorrhynchoides. The sequence continues at coordinate 245,419,432 of NC_092333.1, forward strand.
TAAAAATACTTACACTTTGAGTTAAACCATGAAATTTTTATGTGTTAACATATTCATAAGAAATATCATTTTTCCAGAACATGAACTTCCAATTTAAAGTTCAAGATGGTTTTTAATTATCCAACCCAAAACAGCCCCCGGTTGCACTCCGACGACGTAGATTCAGTTTTTAAGATGTTCTTTGTAAAACCAAGTTATATATTGTTAGGTTAGCATATCATTATGATATATTAAAGGTCTTGAAGTGTTTTAAAAGTCAAGTTAGAAGGATCTATTTAGTATGCGAACAAGTTTGAAATCATTCAAACTATGTTCTTGTTGTTAAAATTTTATACCACAAAATAAGATAGCTATATGAATAAGAATTGAATAAGATTATGAACAAGGTTACTACCTCAAGTTACTTGGACAAAGTTACTGCAAAAGATAAGAAATAATCTTGGAATCAAAGAGTGGTGGAGTTAGATCAAAAGGTTGGAAGTAAACTTCTTCAAATGGGTGGTTATTTTGATATGTTCTTGAAAGAGTTTTCTTATGGTATTTAAGGCTTATAATTGAAACTAAATGATAGGGAAAATGCTTGGAGATGATCAAGTATGAAGTTAGGAGTATTTTGAGAGAGAAATGAGGGTGTAGGTATGAGAAAATGGAGTGAAGAAATGGTGTTCATTTATAAAAACGTTTTTAGTTTATAAAGAAAGAAAATGATTCCTAATTTTGTTTTCTTACTAATAATTCATACTACTTGACAAATCCTAGTTACCTCATATCTAGGGCAGTAATAATGTTGATTAGGATGTTGATTTGATGTGTATATACCAATAGTAAATACGTATAGAAGTTGGGTATGATACGGGTACATATACCCTAGATATACGTATAGAAATCTTGAGGAAACGGAACGAGAATTCAAATATAGCTATCTTTTGTGAAAATACTTATATTGTTTTATGTATTTAAGTCCTTAAAAAGTGATTAAATACATTATATATATGATACATGTATAAGCATTATAGATTATAAGTATATATATCAAAGAATGTTACGTATAGTTATCGTTTTGAAAACTTAAGTTAGTAGTTTCAAAATATACTTATAACTCATTGTCATTAGTACACAATGAGATGTTAAACCATTCTTAGATCATGTTAAATATATATAAATACATATATATACACAAACGTATAATTATCGTATGTTATATAGTTCGTGATATCATCGGTCATATTGGACGGTCAGACGTTGTGTAAAACTCTTTTCAAAAACACAAGTCTCAACAATTTGGATTGCTTATCATGTTGGTATGGTTTAATTTATGTAAATATTAATCTCATAAGTATAATTTGATCGGAAAATTCTGGGTCATTACAAAAATGCTTAAAAATTTATAATGTTTTCTTAATATGATAATAAATATAATTGGGCGTTCCAAGACCCATTAGTATTAGCTTATGTTTTTATGTCTAAGAACTATTGTTTTATGTAAACTTACTTTCCACGGAATATGACCGAATAGACAGTGTCTAGAACATTTCTACTTGGACTTGGTTGTTGGATTTTCTGAACAATCATAGACTAAAAAGATCCCGCTTCTCCAATAGATCTACCTCGATATCTATTTTGGATAATTAATTGTGTGAAGTTCGTTTACTATAGGACATTACGGAACATGTTTATATACTTTTTATTAACATGTTTAATGACTACTTAATTATTAAGATTAGTTGTCAGTCCAACGGAAGACTACTAGTTGAAATAATTATGGCGAATGAAAAGTCATATAAAATTACGTTTGGTGTTTAACGATTATGGGATAGCCTAGCGGTGACCCATAAAATGAGTCATGATGAGTTGATGATGGTTTCCTTCATATCTACTTCAATCCATCATGTCAACTCTTCCCATCAAATTCCTTTAGAAAAATTTGTTCTAGCAATATGAATAACATTTTCTTTAAAACCATAGATTCAGGAAACAGTGGTTCGGGCAACGACGGTTCACCATTATCGAATATGTGAATCATCTTTTGAAACCCATGTACGAGGTGAATCTTCCTTCGAAATCCGATTGAAGAAATGCTAGCAATTAATTAAAACATGCAAGTCGTACGGATTCCACCACCATCGTTGATGAAATTAGTTGTATTGTTATTTGGTCCCTTTTTTTGTTTCAACAAACTTAATTTGTAAGGTGGATTTGGAATTATTTTATCTGAAGAAATTTGGAATCAAGGATCTTGGAAGATAAAATTTAGGGTTAAAATTTTTGAGATGAATACGAAAGTGAAGAAGATGAATAATAAATGAATTTAGGGCTACAAACATGAATAAAGAAGGGGTAAACCATGGAAGTTTGGTTTGAGTGGTATGGGGTGAGATTCAACTTAGGGTACTGCTAACTCAGTTCGATTATTACTCTAAGAAGGGAGTTTTTCAACCTTTGATGGTACTGCCAACATCAATGCGATTTGGGGAGGTCTCTTGGGAGTTTTCCCAACCTTTGATGGTAACTCGTTTGTGGTTGACAAATGAGAGTATTAGATGTCGATATCGTCATTTAAAAAAAATGGGTAAAAATAAATAGATTTGAATACCTTCGTATCGGTCATGGAATGAGTTAACGGGGAGATTTAATGATCAATTGACTGACAGAAAGACTACAATTAATATAAAGGATTAATAAGGTAAAGTTAAAAGTTCATGGACTACTGATGAAAAAAGAGTAATCCACAGTATCCTCATATAACTGTCTTTAATTCGAGAATAACCCTAACAGCCAAAAACACTATAAAATCTTGAATTCATCAGCCCCTATAATCCGTCAAAATCAAAATCAAGAAAAGATAGCGGAGTGTTGTTACGTATCTTTCGATATTCAAGCGGAGATTCTTAAAAAGCTACCTGTTAAATCATTAATTCGATGTAGATTGGTTTCAAAATTCTGGAAGTCTCTGATCGATAGCTCCAAATTTATCGCTGATCACAGCATCAATCACAATTGGCCAAATCGTCTACTTGTAAGGTACAAAACTTCTGATTTTGAACACGTTTCGATTGATGATGATGATGATGATGATGATGATGATGAGGATGATAGTTTCCCCGAAAAGAAGGTTATCCATACTAGTACTATATTCCCATGTCTGATATATTTGCTGGTAAACCATACAATATAATTGGTATTTCTCAAGGCTTGTTCTGTTTTTACAATATGTTTGAATCTACCACAACTGTTATTTGGAATCCTTCGATTGTTACATGTATATGTATATATCTATGCATGTATATGTATATAATGTATATGTATATATTTGTTTGAATTAACAAGATCGAAACATGAATATGAATTGAAAGTAAAGATCAAAGGTAATGTAAATAGGTTTAGGGTTTATGTTATACCTCGAAGATATGAAGATGATTAACAAAAGAAAAGAAGAAACACTTGATGATGAAGATCAAACCCGAAAATATTATGAACACCTTGAAGATTCGATGAACGCGACGAATATCAACCCGGAAACAAGAAGCAAACGAACACGATAACACTATGGTGATGGGTGGCGATCGGCTTTGGGTAAAACCGAAGGGTGGCCTCGGTTTTGGTGATGAACAAGAGGTGGTGGTTGTGTGGTGTTTCTTGGTAGTCGATGGTGGTTGTAAGGTGGTAGGGTGGCGGCTTTTGATGGTGGTGGTGGTGATTCTTTGGCCGAAAACCAAAGAAGAGAGGGAGATTGAGATTGTGATTTTGAGAGAGGATTATAAGAATGTTTTGGTACAACAAAAGCATTAGCCTAGGTCTCTATTTATAGGTGAGGTTAGAAGGTTCTAGGTTTAGGGTAAAATGGGAAAACTTGGTGCCAAAGTAATCGATTAGGGTTAGGGTTTGCATGGGTGGTGGTGGCCGTGAATATGGGAGGGAAAAATAGTCTTTTTGCCCATTAAAAAAAATCAGCCAAAAGGGTTTAGGGTTAGGGTTGGAACTTTTCACTTTAGTCCTTGATCTTGTGATTAGTTTAAATGGTTCTTTAAGTATCCAAGTTTAATCATTTAAGTGTACGAGTTTTAAGGTTATTCATTTTGTTCACGAAAGTTTATTAGCTCGTTATTTTTATCTTTTATTAACTTGACAATTATTGCACAAAGTTAATTAATATATTTTATAACTCTTAATACTTAACAATTGTGGATTAAAGTTTAATCATTAAGTTTTAATTATATTTTTTGGGCATTTAATATTGGAAGAAATATAGAATAGAAAAATGAGGGTCGTTATAGTACATCCCCGTTATTAGAAACTTCGTCCCGAAGTTTTAGGTAGACTTCTCGGATGCATCAGCGTTTGAGAAGAGATGGGGATATTTTCGTATCATTTGGTCTTTGCGTTTCCATGTATATTCGAGGCCTCTACGCGAATTTCAACGGACTTTAACGATAGGTATGTTGCTTTTACGCGTTTGTTTGACCTCTTCATTCATGATTTCTATAGGTTCTTCAACGAAGTGCATTTGCTCATCAATGCGGATATCATCCAAAGGAATAAAAAGTGTGTCATCAGCAAGACACCTTTTAAGATTAGAGACATGAAACACATCATGTACCTGGCTAAGTTCAGTTGGTAGTTCTAATCGGTACGCCACGGGACCAACTCTTTGAGTGATTGTGAAAGGTCCAACATATCGTGGACTGAGTTTACTTCGTTTACCGAAGCGGACGACACCTTTCCAAGGGGATACTTTCAACATGACTTTATCTCCAACTTGAAATTCTATATCCTTCCGATGCTTATCAGCATAGCTCTTTTGTTAGCTGCGGGCAGTTTCTAATCGTTGCTTAATCTGGACAATCTTTTCGGTGGCTTCATGAATAATTTCAGGACCAGTTAAATGTCTGTCCTCGAGTTCATCCCAACACAAAGGGGATCTACATTTCCGTCTGTATAAGGCTTCAAAAGGTGCAACTTTAATGCTAGAGTGATAACTGTTGTTGTAAGAAAATTCAGGTAAAGGCAAGTGTCTATTCCAACCTTTTCCGAAATCGATTGCACAAGCACGTAGCATATCTTCCATGGTTTGAATGGTTTGTTCACTTTGGCCGTCAGTTTGCGGATGATAGGTTGTACTCATGTCGAGTTGAGTTCCATAAAGTAGCCCCGCAAATTCGCGGGCATTAAGCTAGTAATAATAATTGTACTTAGTAATTAATTATTAATTAATAATCTTAGATAAAATAAATGCAAATTTGCACATGTATAATATTGCTGTAAATACCACATATAAACATACACATATTCATCATATATATGAATAGTTTATCTTTCATTTTCCAAAATAAAAAAAAATAAATACTCATTATCTACTCATTGTACCATTAGATTGCAAATACTCAGTTAGCAAATCTTTAGCAACTACGAGTCTAAATAAATGAGTTGATGATGGTTTCCTTCATATCTACTTTAATCCATCATGTCAACTCTTCCCATAACATTCCTTTAGAAAAATTTGTTCCAGCAATATGAACAACATTTTCTTTAAAACGAAAGATTCAGGAAGGAAACAGTGGTTCTGACAACGATGGTTCGGGCAACGACGGTTCACCATTACCGAATATGTGAATCGCCCGTGTATGAGGTGAATCTTCCTTCGAAAGCCGATTGAAAAAATGCTAGCAATTAATTAAAATATGCACGTCGTACGGTTTCACCACCATCGTTGATGAAATTAGTTGTATTGTTATTTGGTCCCTTGTTTTTGTTTCAACAAACTTAATTTGTAAGGTAGATTTGGAATTGTTTTATTTGAAGAAATTTGGAATCAAGGATCTTGGAGGATTAAATTTAGGGTTTAAAAATTTTGAGATGAAGACGAAAGTGAAGAAGATGGTTAATAAATGAATTTAGGGCTAGAAACATGAATAAAGAAGGGGTAAACCATCGAAGTTTGACTTGAGTGGTATGAGGGTGAGATTCACCTTAGGGTACTGCTAACCCAGTTCGATTCTTACTCCAGACAGGGAGTTTTCAACCTTTGATGGTACCGCCAACATCAATTCGATTTAGGAATGTCTCTTGTGAGTTTTCTCAACCTTTGATGGTACTGCCAACATCGTCGCAAATTGAGTTTCCTTCTAACTCATGTGTGGGTGAAAAATGAGAGCATCCGATGTCGATATTGCTATTAAAAAAAGGAAGGGGGTAAAAATAAATTGATGAGAATACCTTCGTATGCTTCGGTCATGGGATGAGTTAACAGGGAGATTTAATGATCAAATTGACAGAGGGACTACAATTAATTTAAAGGATTAATAAGGTAACGTTAAAAGTTCAGGAACTACTGATGAAAAAAGAGTAAACCACAGTATCCTCATATAACTTTGTCTTTAATTCGAGAATAACCCTAACAGGCAAAACACTATAAATAAAATCTTGAATTCAGCAGCCCCTATAATCCGTCAAAATCAAGAAAAGATGGCGGAGTGTTGTTACGTATCTTTCGATATTCAAGCGGAGATTATGAAAAAGCTACCTGTTAAATCATTAATTCGATGTAGATTGGTTTCAAAATCCTGGAAGTCTCTGATCGATAGCTTCAAATTTATCGCTGATCACAGCATCAATCACAAGAATTGGCCAAATCGTCTACTTGTAAGGTACAAAAGCTGTGATTTTGAACACGTTTCGATTGATGATGATGATGATGATAGTTTCCCCGAAAAGAAGGTTATCCATACTAGTATTCCCATGTCTGATATATTTGCTGGTAAACCATACAATATAATTGGTATCTCTCAAGGCTTGTTCTGTTTCTACAATATGTTTGAATCTACCACAACTGTTATTTGGAATCCTTCGATTAGAACGTCAGTTGCTATTGAGATGCCTAATATGTTATATTGTTCTACAGACCCGGTTATTGGTTTTGGGGTGTGTCCCCGTACTAGTGATGTTAAGCTTATCAGGATTAAATCTTATGAGATTTGGAAAGTTGAAGTTTTTACTTTAAGTTCTGGAACTTGGACAAGTTTTTCCACCAATTGGCCTAACAGAATTATTGTATTAAAACCGGAGCAAGTAGATCTAGATAGGCATATTTACTGGCCCGCTTGGGAGATTGATTATCTTGATGATGATGATGATGATGATGATGATGCTGCAAGAAAAAAGCCGCCTGCTTGGGAGACTGTTTGTGGTGATAAGATGCGTAATACTATTATATCATTTGATGTGTCAGCCGAAAAATTTACACAAGTATACCTTCCTCCTAAATTAACCAACCCTACCAACCCTACCGAACCTGCCTTATGTATGAGCATATCGAAGCTAGCGGATTCTCTTGTTGTGTTTTTAAACACTCTTGAGGTTGAGGGACAAGTTTGTGGCGTATGGATGATGGAACATGATGGTGTTTCAAGATCGTTTACAAAGTTATTCACCATTGGCCCACCAGATGCATGTATAAGAAGGGTACTTGGATTTAGAAAGAATGGCATACCAATACTTGAAGTTGAAGTTGAAGTTAAAAGCAATAACGGTCGTAATTTGAGTGATATTGTTGCTTATTATGAACCTAATTTTCATTTAGTGATGTGTGGTGGAATAATAAGAAATATGTCATTTGTGAGTTCCTACGTGGAAACTCTACTTTTGCTTGATCAGTGAGAGCTAGCTTTTAAGTGATGTTTTATTTCTACTCAAAATTGAGGATATATTTAAGCTAGAGTATGGCTAAATGTCTATGAGTTTTGGAACAGATAACTAAGGTAATTATCACACTAGGATATTACTTTGCAGGTGTGTTTTAGTTAGAGGAGTTAGCTAGCTAGCTATGTTACAAATAGAATTATTTTTTTTTTTTTTTATTATTTTTTTTTTTTTGAAGAAGAAGAAAGGATATATATATATATATATATATATATATATATATATAAATATATATATATATATATATATATATATATATAAAAGAAACTTTCATCAAAAAGATGAAAATTACAACAAATTACAAAGCAAAAGGCTTTTGAGCCCAAACAATTGACGAAAACCGAACAGAAAAAAATACAACATATGACAAAATTAACAAAACCAAGAGCCCTTAAAGCACTATCCCACCGAGCCCTCTTGAAAAACTGAACCCACGAGCTCTGGAGCTGCTAAGCCCACAAGCCAACATGAAACTTGAAACAAATGACAGCCCAAAAAAGAAAGGGCTAATAGCCCAATCAAGACCCGATAAGAAACATAACGATATTGACGAAAACCGAACAGAAAAAAATACAACATATGACAAAATTAACAAAACCAAGAGCCCTTAAAGCACTATCCCACCGAGCCCTCTTGTAAAACTGAACCCACGAGCTCTGGAGCTGCTAAGCCCACAAGCCAACATGAAACTTGAAACAAATGACAGCCCAAAAAAGAAAGGGCTAATAGCCCAATCAAGACCCGATAAGAAACATAACGATCGGTAACCGAAGCCATAACCCTAAAATTGAAGGAAATAAGACGTCTTCATCACAGTACTTGGAGGTGCAGGGAACTTAAAACCTTAGAAAAGGAAATCCCGAGTTATAGAGGATGAGATGACAGAGTCATTGGAAATTGAATTGAATTGAATTGAAGACGAGATGCAGAGAAAGAAGGAGCACTGAGGGAACAAAGTGAATTCGAGTATTACCAGGCAAGACAAAGGAAAAGAAGAAATGAACTTGGCAGAATAGAGAGGAGAAAAGAACGATTATGAAGAAGCCAACATTTTGCAAGTTTGATTCTTTTAAGGTTGAAAAAAAGGAAACGAATAATACCACATCTTGACTTATTACCAAGGCATCGGATGTTCCACGAAGCTAACCTCATGGTTTTGGAGTTTTTTAAGGCGTGTAATCCGCCATGTTTTCCATTAAAACACCAAAGTTGAATAACTCCTCTTTGTAAGAAATTTTATTGTACCCAGTACCATCAGAACCATATTTGGTGTTCAAGCAATCTTGGCCAGTGACGTGGTTTATTTCACTGGTTGTGTCAAACATGCTAGAAAGATTACGGACTTTATTGATCCACTGAATGCTTTTTCTTTTCTTCTAATAATGGGTGGAACATAAGGTTTGAGCAGATCACTTTTATTACCAGAAGATGTACCACATCTTGCTTTAAGTTCTGCACTGTGACGATCCGGAAATTTCCGACCAAATTTAAACTTAATCTTTATATGTTTCCGACACGATAAGCAAAGTCTGTAATGTTGGGCCTAAAAAAGTTTGAACTGTTTCATATATTCAATTGACCTTCGACTACTCTCGACGATTCACGAACAATTAATTGTAAATAGATATGTGTGTATGTATATATAAATAATAATTCGAAATATAATTTGAAGTATTATATGTTGTTGTTATTAAAAATTAATAAAATAAAAATAGGATATTATAATAATTATTATTTAAAATATATCTCTATATATAAATAAAGTATATAAAAAATAAATATTAAATGATTGTAATACTCGTTTAATGTTCCGATTGATATTAAGCAAGTTAAATTCAAACTTATGTAATTTTAAAATAAACGGTGATACGAAAATGAGTTCTATAAATCTTAGGCTTATTAAAAATGTATTTAGGAACTATTTGTTAAGTTTTAACACTTTTTATATTTTACTCAGAATTGAAAGCGACAGTTGATGTAATTTTTATTTAACAAATTAAGGATCAAATTTTATACCATAATAACCAAAATAAACAAATATGGTTAATTTAAAAATATGGAATTTTTCCGAGGACTTTTATCCTTCACTGATTAACAACGGAGCCCGAATTAATACATCTATATTATATGTCAACTGGGAAACAGCATTTAATCCCGTGAATTGAAATTATGTCAAGATTATTTTTTTTTTAGTTTCATTCTCCCACATGTGATAAAAGGTTGTTAATTTATTATATTTATTAATTATTAAAAGTTTACAGCTGTGTTGTTACATGTTTCTCCACTAAGATCATATATTTTGTATGTACACAATTTTGCATACAAGTTATACATATAGATAGGTAAACGTTGAACCATCATCACCCAACAACTTTCATTACTTGATCGTTTATTATTTCTTGTACAACCCATTCTTCTTTCTTTTATGGAACACACATATTCAACCCACCATCACCACAACCGTCACTTCCTCACTATCTCTCTCGTTCCATGACCATCAAATGCCACCACCACCGAACACCTCATCACCACCAAGAACCACCTTCATCACTCAAGAACATCGAACAACACCCACTACTATTACGCGTTTATTTTTTTTTATGTTTTCTGTTTCTATTTCGAACATCAACCACCACCATTCATAAACCACCACTCCATTACAACCACCCACCATGAAACCTCTATTATTTTCGTTTTCATCGACTGCAACTAATGGCCGGCTGCTGCTATATATATATATATATATATATATATATATATATATATATATATATATATATATATATATATATATATATATATATATATATATATATATATATATATATATATTAAACCATCAATCACAACCACCCATTAAACTACAACTCAGTGATTTACTCTCTGTTGGATCAGCCCATTTAAGAAGTTTGGCCCAACATCTATAAGCCCACTTTTAATGAAGGTGACGAGAATATTTGGTGATGGTGATGTAAAGGGATAACGAAGGAAATGCATGATTATGATCAAAAAAAAAAAAATGAAATGATGATGATGACATGATGATAAGATGAGAGGATGTTAGGATTTTATGATGTAAATGATATTGATATGATTATTTGGTTTCCTATCAATTTGGATTTGAGAAAAGAATGATGAAAACAGATAATACGGATTAAATATGTTTAATACACGATTAAAAACAGAAAAGTAGCGGGCAGTGCAATGGTTACGGTGTTGTGTTTGTTTAGCGTGAGGTCGCGGGTTCAAACCCGGACTTGGGCATTTTTTTTAAGGGCTACTTCATTGAGGTTACTTTACAAATACTCATTTTTATTATTATTATTATTATTGTTATTATTAGTTATTATTGTTATTATTATTACTAACATTGATATTAGAATTAACATTATTATTATCATTTAGGTTATTATTATTAGTATCATTATTGAAATTATTATTAATACCATTTATATTAAAAATTATTATTTTCAAAAGTATCATTTTTATTATCACAATTATTGTTATTATTACAAATAAATATTATTTTACAAAAATATATTACAAATATATTAATATTATATATTATTAAATTTTTATGACATTAAGTAAACTATATATAAAATATATTAATTAATATAAATATATATTCTTATCATATATAAACCTTGAAATAAATTTCTATTTGTAATATATTATGATATATGATAAATATTATATTATTAAACTACTTTTGTAACGACCCTGGATTTTCCAACGTTTATTTATTAATAATTATTATTATTAATACTTGTGATAAAACGAATGTATGTTATTACATTTACTTGTTGCCATGATTAACCGCACTTGACTTTTAATTGCCCGAAACGTCTTTGTGACACGCGAAACTTTCACGAATAATATTTTCACATATTATTTACATTCATGATTAAGGTTTATTAATCATTTTAATTAACTATGGCCACTAGTTAGTTACTTGGGCTTTAATTGGATTTATTTGATAACTACTTGAAACTTGGGCTTTTATTAGTATTAGTGGACTTGAAAGCCCACCCTACTTCTTTAATGGACTTGTTAGCCCACTCAATTTAACTAAATGGACTTAACTAGCCCAACACTCATGCAAGTATCATCATTATGGATTAACTAGTTGGTTTGATACTTAAAGAATCTAGTTACACATCTTCCCCATGCTAGGCCACCTTATATCCATCTTTTTAGTCAAGTGTACACAAGGAACTAGTGGATTTTTTTGGCCTCCCCCTTCCTTTGTCTCGCTGACCGACGGCTCCCATAGGATAGAGGGTGTTCAAAATATATATATATTTTTTGTATTATTTCTACTTGCATCCTCTCACAATTACACACACACTTCAAACTCACTTTCATTTTCCTCTCATCTTTTCTCTCTTTTCTCTCTAAGATTGTAAGAAACAATGCTTATGTTCTTCCTTTTCTTCTTGCTTAAAACCGAACCAAAAGACCTTCATCATCATCATTCTTTTGTTTAATGTTACTTGTTAGTTGTTGTTACTTTGTTACTTGTTGTTTGTTACTTACTAGTTTCAAGAATCAACTCTTTAGTTTGATTCTTCATTTTATCTTGTATTTACAAGACATACATGAACATGAACTTACTAGTTTATGATTCTACTTTATTGTTTCAAAAGAAAGAAAGTTCATGAGTTGAAAGCATACTTGTAATTCATGTTAGTAAACTTTAAAGTTTACTTTCTTAAAGATCAAGACTTAGGCTTGAATCTTTAAAGTATGAAACTCATGAACTTATTTACTTGTTTACTTAGTTTATTTCTTCATATTATGCACTTTAATTTCATGTTTGTTGGTTGTTATTGGTCAAGTGTTACTAGTTAACCTTGATCTCATTAATCTTGAACTAAAAGTTAACTTTAAAAGTTCAAGAACATGTAAGTAAGCTTCTTTAACAATAACTTTGTACACTTATGTTAGATCTAGACTTTTGAGTCTTGGATCTTCAAGATCAAACTAAGAACTATGTTCTACAACTTAAGATCTTGATTTCATAAGTTCACTTTCAAGTTTGTAACTTATTATTAGTTTTAAAGTTCATGTATGTGTTAGATCTAAGACTTTGATGTAACTTTGGTTCATCAAAACACTTGCAACACTTAAGTGAGTTGTGCTTCATGTCTTAGACTGACACTTGGGTTATGATGGTAAAACCTTGGTGAAAATGATGTAAACACATCAACGAGTTGTACACTTGAAGCCATATGCATCAAGGATGAGAACCATGATAAGCATCGAGCACCAAGAACCACCGGAACCTACTGACCCTACTGTTTTGCTGTTTCTGTGTCTGACCCGTACGACCTGGGCTACTGTAACTATGATTTTCAGATAGCTCTGTTCGATTAGATAACTTTTCATATAGGGCTCGTCTTAATCCGAGTTACGGTTTAGGATTTATGGCCCTCCGATCGTCACTATGTCCATTTAACGTTGTGCTGAAAATTCTGACCTACTCGCACTTAGACCGTCGCCACGGTCAAACGAAGACGAGTTTGCTTCTGTAATTTTTACCACAACTAAAGGACTCATATACGGAGCCATGGCCACTGGTCTCACCTTATTTCGGTAGGTATAGAGGCCATGGTGACTGACCGAACTCAGCCTTTGTTTTAAACTCTTTTTATGAACGAAACTTACTTTACGCCTTTTGTTTAATGATGAATGATGATGACCCTTAAGACCTTATTTACATACTTTTAAACCTTTTTGGACGATTTACTGACTTAGTACTATTTGACTTAGGTTGAGGACCCGTTTGGACAACCTTCATTACTTGCTTACTTTCCGAGTCATACTTTACCGCTACTTTATCATTGTGAGTTATAGCATCCCTTTTTACTTTAACTATTTTGGGAACTGAGAATACATGCGCATTTTACGTTTTACATACTAGGCACGAGTACTTAAACTTATATATGTGTGGGTTATACAACGGCATAAACATTCCCTTTAGCTCGGTAACGTTTAATCATTGGTTTTTGAACCGTGAACGCGAATCTTAGATATGGATCCATAGGGTTTGACATCCCCACTCGGGCTAGTCGCGCTAGCATTTAACGAGTGTTTAATACTTCGTAAACATACGCACTTGCCAAGTGTACTTTCAGGGGGTATAAACGTTAAGTTAGTTACCAAGTGCCCACGGTTAACATATACTTTATCATACTGTTTTGAAACGCTCTTTGTAGCACTGAAATCTCGTGGCCTACCTTACATACTGTTATACTTAAACTATAGCTCACCAACCTTTGTGTTGACGTTTTTAAGCATGTTTTTCTCAGGTGCTTAAGGTTATTTGCTTCCGCTGTGTACTTGGCTTGCCGTAGACACCCGCTGCTCTAGTGTTATCACCGCATGAACTGTTTATCCTGCATTCATAACTTTAATACATTTGAAACTATGTTTTGTAACGACCTAAGGGTTACATACATTTATTCATGCTTGCTATTCGTAGAAGCATACTGTTGGTGTAAAACAATTGACGTCGGTTCTGATGTCATCTTTTTATCGTGAATGCAACTTCTTTTATTACAGCATATAGTACTTAACCTTGTAATGATCCTGTTGTTGATGATTCGTACACGATGGTTTTGTACGGGGCATCACATTTGGTATCAGAGCATTGGTTGTAGGGAATTAGGTTGCATTAGTGAGTCAAGACCGACCCGAGTAGGATTCACTAATAGGACTAATCTACAACTTGCTAGTTTACTTGTTTCCGCTGAACTTACTGCATGCTGCTGCTTACTTTTACTGCTATATGTTGTATGCTATTACATAATTTCATTACTGCATGCTATTATCTGCTTTCGATTGCATGATACTTGTCGTTATTGCCATGCTACTTATTGTCATACATGATTTAAACTGTTGGCCTAATACATGCTTGCTTTATGACTTACTGACATGGAAAAATTTATTTTTCCTTGTTCAGATGTCGGATACTCCACCTGCTATCGTTTTGGGCAGTTCAGACTCGTCAGCCACCCCACCTGCTGCTGCTGCCGACACACCGATCCCGCTACCCACGAGCGACCCCGGCGCTTCATCTTCCGGGACTAGCAGCCAGGCGCCTGCCCCAGTGGTTACTTCTAGCAAAGCCCAGGACCCTTCGGAGATTCCAGCTCCATCTGCCCCCGGTCCCTCAGGATCACAGCCCCGCTCCTGTGAGATTGTGATTCACGCGGAGTTCGGGGAAGGTCCATTCCGTAACCGGCATCGCCATTGGTGCCGACGCGCCCCTGATGGACGTCTCATTCTGATCGGACCCGCTAGGTACAGACAGATGATGGCCGCTCAAGGACTGCCTGTTCAGCCACCCGTACAGCCACCACATGATTCGGACGACCCGTCATCCACTGATGCTTCATCCGACGACACCTCCTCAGACGACTCCAGTGATGATGAGGACCCTGCTGATGTACCTATACAGGCACCGTCATTCCAGCGGTGAATGGAGGTCGTGCTTTCACTGACGCATTTGGTCGGCGTCGTAGGGTTACTGCTCGTAAGCGGCTTGTGCCGTACCCTGCCGACCCACAAGTGCGTAAGGCACCCCGTTACGTACTGACTATTTCTGGAGCCGGAACATCTGCACCCCGTTATGTAATGTCTGCACCACCGGCACCACCCGCACCACCTGCACCACCAGCACCGCCAGCACCGTCTGCCCCACCATCTCCCACAGTCGAGGAATTGACAAGGGAGGTGGAGATCCTCCGAGCTCGAGTTGCTGAGCTAGAGGACCAGATGGCCCATGTTATGGACATCCTTCACCCACCTTCACCGTAGGGCTTTTGTATTTAGATTTCATTATGTAATCTAGTTGTAGTTTTATGTTTCACTTATGTATTGTACGGACTTATTCAGATGTATGAAACTTATTATTATTAATGGAACTTTGCGTTATTTAATTCTTGCACGATGTTCTATTTACATTACTGTACGATGATTCTGTGGTATTTGTACCTAGATGCGTTATTTAATAACATGCGATGTTTTGATTCCATGTTGGTTACTATATACTGTATTATTACTATTTGAATACTGGATTTTGACTTGATTCAAAAATTTTGTTTAGAACATCATGGCCAACGGACGATCAACACCTACCACCACCCAAATCGAAGAGATGATTGCCGAAAGGGTAGCCGCAGCTATTGCGGAAATGCAACCCCAAGCTCCACCGCCACCGCCACCACCACCGGTTATTCAACCCGTTCGAAATGGGTGTACTTACAAGGAATTCCAGAGCTGTAAACCACACAACTTCAGTGGAACCGAGGGACCGGTTGGTCTCACCAGATGGTTCGAGAAACTTGAATCAGTATTCCGAGTTAGCAACTGTTCGGAGGACAGCAAAACCAAATTTGCTTCTTGCACGCTATCTGACGGCGCGCTCATGTGGTGGAACACAATGGCACAGGCACAAGGCATTGATGAGGCGTACGCTACGCCATGGGAAGAATTTAAGTGTGCCATGATTGAGGAGTATTGTCCGAGAACCGAGATACAAAAGATGGAAATGGAATTTATGCAGTTAAAGGCCGTTGGGAACGACCTTGATGGTTACAACAGGAGATTTTTGGAATTAGCCCTGATGTGTCCGACAATGGTTACACCGGAGTTCAAGCGAATGGAAAGGTACTTCTGGGGAGTTCCTAAGAGCATTAAAGGAAACGTCACCTCGTCCAAGCCACCGAATGTTCCCGAAGCGATGCGTATGGCGCATACTTTAATGAATCAGATAACCATCGGTGAACCGGAGAAAACTAAGACTGAAGCGGGTACTAGTGAGAAGCGTAAATGGGATAACCACAACAACAACAACAACAACAACAACAGGGGAAGGAACTATGATCAAAACCCGGCGAAACAACATGAGGGTTTCAGAGGAAACAACAACGGTGGAAACTCCAACCCCAACAACAACACCAACTCCAACCCGAACTACAAGGGAACCTTACCACAATGCAAGAGGTGTTACAAACACCATACTGGGTATTGCAATGTTGTCTGCGAGAAGTGCCAACGGTCTGGGCATATCGGAAAGGACTGCAAGGTCACCACTTTGAATGGGAAGCCGAACAACAATGGACCGAAAAAGTGCTACGAATGCGGACAGACGGGCCATTTCAGAAATGCGTGTCCAAACAAGCGAAAAGATGGCGGAACACCCCGTGGGCGAGCTTTTAATGTTAATGCAAGGGATGCACGTGATAACCCCGACTTGGTGACAAGTATATTCACAATCAACAATCTTTTAGCTTCTGTCTTGTTTGATACTGGTGCGGATAGAAGTTATGTATGTAGACATTTTTGCGATAAGATTAATTGGTCGTTAGTCCCGTTAAAAGAGAGTATGCTTGTCGAGGTCGCCAATGGAAAACTTGAGAAAGTTGACCATATTAGTCGAGGAGCTATTATCAACATAGCTGGTGCAGATTTCGAAATTGATTTGATACCTATCAAATTGGGAAGTTATGACGTGATCGTTGGTATGGATTGGTTGAGCAAGATAAGGGCTGATATTATCTATGGAGATAAAGCTCTTCGTATACCACAAGGAGACGGTGAGCCACTGATCATCTACAGAGAGAGATGTACCTCAAAGCTGAACCTCATTAGTTGCGTGAAAGCGCAAAAGATTATGAAGAAGGGACGTCTTGCTGTCCTAGCGCATGTGAAAACAGTAGAAACTGAGGTGAAGAGCGTGAACGACGTTTGAATTGTGAACGAATTTTCCGATGTCTTCCCAGAGGAATTGCCTGGATTGCCGCCGCAGAGAGCAGTAGAGTTTCAGATCGATTTAGTGCCAGGAGCTGCACCTGTAGCTCGCGCACCTTATAGACTCGCACCTTCCGAGATGCAAGAATTACAGAGTCAACTACAAGAACTACTTGACCGTGGATTTATCCAACCAAGTTTCTCGCCTTGGGGGCGCACCTGTTCTGTTTGTGAAGAAGAAGGATGGATCCTTCCGTATGTGTATCGACTACCGTGAACTCAACAAATTGACAATCAAGAATCGGTATCCTCTTCCCCGCATTGACGATCTTTTTGATCAACTACAAGGATCGAGTGTTTACTCTAAGATCGATTTGCGATCCGGTTATCACCAGTTGAGGGTGAAGGAAAGCGATGTAATGAAGACTGCATTTAGAACTCGTTATGGTCAATATGAGTTTCTCGTGATGCCATTCGGATTAACCAATGCACCTGCCATGTTCATGGACCTCATGAATCATGTCTGCAAGTCATACTTGGATAAGTTTGTTATTGTCTTCATAGATGATATCCTCATCTACTCTAAGAGCGAAGAAGAGCATGAGCAACACCTCCGACTAGTACTTGAACTCCTGAGATAAGAGCAACTTTACGCCAAATTCTCCAAGTGTGAATTTTGGTTGAAGGAAGTACAATTTCTGGGTCATGTTGTGAGCGACCAGGGTATCAAAGTTGACCCCGCCAAGATTGAAGCCATCAGCAAGTGGGAGACCCCCACTACTCCGACTCATATTTGCCAATTCCTAGGTCTCACCTGTTACTACCGAAGGTTTATTGAAGGATTCTCTCTGATTGCGCGTCCTTTGACCGCGCTGACTCACAAGGGCAAGAAGTTCATTTGGGAACCCGCACACGAATCAGCATTCCAAACCTTGAAGAAGAAGTTAACCACCGCACCTATCTTATCGCTTCCCGAAGGCAGTGACGATTTCGTTGTTTATTGCGATGCTTCAAAAAGTGGTTTTGGTTGTGTACTGATGCAACGATCAAAAGTTATTGCCTATGCCTCCCGCCAATTGAAGATTCACGATCGGAACTACACTACTCACGATCTTGAACTTGGAGCCGTTGTCTTTGCGCTCAAATTGTGGAGACACTATCTTTATGGAACTAAGAGTACTATCTTCACCGATCACAAGAGTCTCCAGCACATCTTCGATCAGAAGCAACTGAATATGAGACAGCGTCGATGGATCGAAACGCTCAACGACTACGATTGTGAACTCCGTTATCATCCTGGCAAGGCCAATGTTGTAGCTGACGCTTTAAGCCGAAAGGAGAGGATGACACCTCTTCGTGTTAGGGCTCTGAACATCACCATCCATTCGAACCTCAACAGCCAGATCAGAGTAGCCCAAGATGAGGCTCTCAAGGAGGAGAACATATCTCACGAACATTTGAACATACTTGTCTCTTGATTCGAGGTTAGGGAGTCTGGACTCCGATGTTATGCCGGAAGAATTTGGGTACCTCTTTATGGAGATCTACGGAACCTTATACTTGATGAAGCACACAAATCGAGATATTCGATTCATCCTGGAGTGGGCAAAATGTACCACGACCTTAAAGAACAGTATTGGTGGCCGAATCTTAAGAAGGACGTTGCAACTTATGTTGGTAAGTGTTTGACTTGCTCGAAGGTTAAAGCCGAGCATCAGAGACCTTCCGGGTTACTTCAACAGCCGGAAATCCCACAATGGAAGTGGGAAAGGATCACAATGGATTTCATTACCAAGCTACCAAAGACGGTGGGCGGATACGATACCATTTGGATTATTGTTCACCGCCTTACTAAATCTGCACACTTTCTAGTGATGAAGGAAACGGATACAATGGAGAGACTTGCTCAATTATACATCAAAGAGGTTGTATCTCGTCATGGTGTACCGTTATCGATCATCTCAGATCGCGATCCCCGTTTTGCTTCGAGATTTTGGCGTTCTTTACAAGAAGCCATGGGAACTCGTCTCGACATGAGTACATCATATCACCCACAGACCGACGGGCAAAGTGAACGAACGATTCAGACGTTGGAAGACATGTTGCGTGCATGTGTCATTGATTTTGAAAAGGCCTGGGAAAGGCATTTACCGTTAGCCGAATTCTCGTACAACAACAGTTATCACTCGAGCATTAATGCCGCACCTTTTGAAGCATTGTATGGCCGTAAGTGCCGATCTCCTATTTGTTGGGCTGACGTAGGCGAAAAGCAAATCACCGGACCCGAGGTAGTCTACGAAACAACGGAAAAGATTGCTCAGATTCAAGCTAGACTTAAGACTGCCCGCGATCGTCAAATGAGTTATGCCGATCTTAAAAGTAAAAACTTTGAATTCAACATTGGTGATCATGTTATGCTGAAGGTTGCACCTTGGAAAGGTGTGATTCGTTTTGGAAAGCGCGGAAAGTTAAACCCGCGATACATTGGTCCTTTCGAAATTTTGGAACGTGTTGGACCCGTTGCTTACCGTTTGGATCTACCAGCACAATTGAGCTCAGTTCATCCTACCTTTCACGTGTCAAACTTGAAGAAGTGTCTTGCTGCACCCGAACTTATCATACCACTGGAAGAACTTACAATTGATAACAAACTCCACTTTGTGGAAGAACCAGTTGAGATTATGGACCGTGAGGTCAAGACTTTGAAATGTAACAAGATTCCGATCATTCGAGTATGATGGAATGCCAAATGAGGACCTGAGTTTACCTGGGAGCGAGAGGATCAAATGATGCGGAAGTATCCTCACCTTTTCCCAACTCCTCCATCTACCTCAGCTTAAAATTTCGGGACGAAATTTTCTTTAACAGGTGGGTAATGTAACGACCCTGCATTTTCCAACGTTTATTTATTAATAATTATTATTATTAATACTTGTGATAAAACGAATGTATGTTATTACATTTACTTGTTGCCATGATTAACCGCACTTGACTTTTAATTGCCCGAAACATCTTTGTGACACGCGAAACTTTCACGAATAATATTTTCACATATTATTTACATTCATGATTAAGGTTTATTAATCATTTTAATTAACTATGGCCACTAGTTAGTTACTTGGGCTTTAATTGGATTTATTTGATAACTACTTGAAACTTGGGCTTTTATTAGTATTAGTGGACTTGAAAGTCCACCCTACTTCTTTAATGGACTTGTTAGCCCACTCAATTTAACTAAATGGACTTAACTAACCCAACACTCATGCAAGTATCATCATTATGGATTAACTAGTTGGTTTGATACTTAAAGAATCTAGTTACACATCTTCCCCATGCTAGGCCACCTTATATCCATCTTTTTAGTCAAGTGTACACAAGGAACTAGTGGATTTTTTGGCCTCCCCCTTCCTTTTTCCTGCTGACCGACGGCTCCCATAGGATAGAGGGAGTTCAAAATATATATATATATTTTTTTTTTATTATTTCTACTTGCATCCTCTCACAATTACACACACACTTCAAACTCACTTTCATTTTCCTCTCATCTTTTCTCTCTTTTCTCTCTAAGATTGTAAGTAACAATGCTTATGTTCTTCCTTTTCTTCTTGCTTAAAACCGAACCAAAAGACCTTCATCATCATCATTCTTTTGTTTAATGTTACTTGTTAGTTGTTGTTACTTTGTTACTTGTTGTTTGTTACTTACTAGTTTCAAGAATCAACTCTTTAGTTTGATTCTTCATTTTATCTTGTATTTACAAGACATACATGAACATGAACTTACTAGTTTATGATTCTACTTTATTGTTTCAAAAGAAAGAAAGTTCATGAGTTGAAAGCATACTTGTAATTCATGTTAGTAAACTTTAAAGTTTACTTTTTTAAAGATCAAGACTTAGGCTTGAATCTTTAAAGTATGAAACCCATGAACTTATTTACTTGTTTACTTAGTTTATTTCTTCATATTATGCACTTTAATTTCATGTTTGTTGGTTGTTATTGGTCATGTTACTAGTTAACCTTGATCTCATTAATCTTGAACTAAAAGTTAACTTTAAAAGTTCAAGAACATGTAAGTAAGCTTCTTTAACTATAACTTTGTACACTTATGTTAGATTTAGACTTTTGAGTCTTGGATCTTCAAGATCAAACTAAGAACTATGTTCTACAACTTAAGATCTTGATTTCATAAGTTCACTTTCAAGTTTGTAACTTATTATTAGTTTTAAAGTTCATGTATGTGTTAGATCTAAGACTTTGATGTAACTTTGGTTCATCAAAACACTTGCAACACTTAAGTGAGTTGTGCTTCATGTCTTAGACTAACACTTGGGTTATGATGGTCAAACCTTGGTGAAAATGATACAAACACATCAACGAGTTGTACACTTGAAGCCATATGCATCAAGGATGAGAACCATGATAAGCATCGAGCACCAAGAACCACCGGAACCTACTGACCCTACTGTTTTGTTGTTTCTGTGTCTGACCTGTACGACCTAGGCTACTGTAACTATGATTTTCAGATAGCTCTGTTCGAGTAGATAACTTTTCATAAAGGACTCGTCTTAATCCGAGTTACGGTTTAGGATTTATGGCCCTCCGATCGTCACTAAGTCCATTTAACGTTGTGCTGAAAATTCTGACCTACTCGCACTTAGACCGTCGCCACGGTCAAACGAAGACGAGTTTGCTTCTGTAATTTTTACCACAACTAAAGGACTCATATACGAAGCCATGGCCACTGGTCTCACCTTATTTCAGTAGGTATAGAGGTCGTGGTGACTGACCGAACTCAGCCTTTGTTTTAAACTCTTTTTATGAACGAAACTTACTTTACGCCTTTTGTTTAATGATGAATGATGATGACCCTTAAGACCTTATTTACATACTTTTAAACCTTTTCGGACGATTTACTGACTTAGTACTATTTGACTTAGGTTGATGACCCGTTTGGACAACCTTCATTACTTGCTTACTTTCCGAGTCATACTTTACCGCTACTTTATCATTGTGAGTTATAGCATCCCTTTTTACTTTAACTATTTTGGGAACTGAGAATACATGCGCATTTTACGTTTTACATACTAGGCACGAGTACTTAAACTTATATATGTGTGGGTTATACAACGGCATAAACATTCCCTTTAGCTCGGTAACGTTTAATCATTGGTTTTTGAACCGTGAACGCGAATCTTAGATATGGATCCATAGGGTTTGATATCCCCACTCGGGCTAGTCGCGCTAGCATTTAACGAGTGTTTAATACTTCGTAAACATACGCACTTGCCAAGTGTACTTTCAGGGGGTATAAACGTTAAGTTAGTTACCAAGTGCCCACGGTTAACATATACTTTATCATACTGTTTTGAAACGCTCTTTGTAGCACTGAAATCTCGTGGCCTACCTTACATACTGTTATACTTAAACTATAGCTCACCAACCTTTGTGTTGACGTTTTTAAGCATGTTTTTCTCAGGTGCTTAAGGTTATTTGCTTCCGCTGTGTACTTGCCTTGCCGTAGACACCCGCTGCTCTAGTGTTATCACCGCATGAACTGTTTATCCTGCATTCATAACTTTAATACATTTGAAACTATGATTTGTAACGACCTAAGGGTTACATACATTTATTCATGCTTGCTATTCGTAGAAGCATACTGTTAGTGTAAAACAATTGATGTCGGTTATGATGTCATCTTTTTATTGTGAATGCAACTTCTTTTATTACAGCATATAGTACTTAACCTTGTAATGATCCTGTTGTTGATGATTCGTACACGATGGTTTTGTACGGGGCATCACAACTTTAATAAGTATTTACTATATTAATATTAATAAATGTAATATAGAAATAAATATTAACTACCTAAAATACATAGGATAAATATAACTTAATTAGTACTATGATATGTAAATTATTAATATATCAACTCGTTAGTTGTTATTATATGTCTTAATATATATGTAACTGATATAGGTTCGTGAATCCGAGGCCAACCCTGCATTGTGAAGTTTCGTCGTATGAATATTTTTACTACAAAATATCGTATTGTGAGTTTCATTTGCTTCCTTTTTAAATGTTTTTGCAATATATATTTTTGGGACTGAGAATACATGCGTTGCTTTATAAATGTTTGACGAAATAGACACAAGTACTTAAAACTACATTCTATGGCTGGATTATTAAACCGAATATGCCCCTTTTTAGTCTGGTAATCTAAGAATTAGGGAACAGACACCCTAATTGACGCGAATCCTAAAGATAGATCTATCGGGCCCAACAAGCCCCATCCGGGTTACGGATTCTTTAGTACTTCGAATTTATCATGTCCGATGGGAGTCCCGGAATGATGGGGATATTCTATATGCATCTTGTTAAGGTCGGTTACCAGGTGTTCACCATATGATTGATTTTTTAATTCGCGGGTTACACGTATTATTTTGTACTCGGGTTACGTGTACAATTAAATATCTGGAAATCTTGTGATCTATTAAAATGATGAAAATGAATGATTATGATAAATTAATGAACTCACCAACCTTTTGGTTGACACTTTAAAGCATGTTTATTCTCAGGTATGAAAGAAATCTTCCGTTGTGCATTTGCTCATTTAGATATATTACTTGGAGTCATTCATGACATATTTCAAAAGACGTTGCATTCGAGTCGTTGAGTTCATCAAGATTATTGTTAAGTCAATTATAGTTGGATATATTATGAAATGGTATGAATGCCGTCAACTTTCGACGAAAAGAAAGTTTGTCTTTTAAAAATGAATGCAATGTTTGTAAAATGTATCATATAGAGGTCAAGTACCTCGCGATGAAATGAACTATTGTGAATCGTTTATAATGTATATGAACGTGTCCTTTCATGTCGTATCAGAGCGGTGGTCTTAGCGAACTAGGTCTTGCATCAGTGTGTCTAACTGATAGCTGTTTAGATGCATTAGTGGGTCTGGACTTCGACCGTGTCTGCATGTCAAAAGTTTTGCTTATCATTTTGTGTCAAAAATCACTTGCTTATCATTCTTAGTCTAGACACATCTTACTGCATTGATTGCATGAATAGTGTATAGACAAAATTCATATCTTAGCGTATCTGCTAATTCATATCTTAGCGTATCTGTTACTGTAAACGTTGCCTAGTATATTCCGTAAATTCCTCCGTAACCTACGAAATCTTTTGTTCTATATATATAGATATTCTATATAATTAGAATACCACCCGATAGCCGGAAATCATTTCATATCGAAAAATCTTTTATTCACTCGTACAAAATGGAACGCGCCACTAGTTCAAGTTCCTCGGATTCCAATATGGAGTTTCACTCGAGCTCCGAAAGCAGTATAACCGGAATGGATCAACAAATCAGTCATCACCAATTCTGGATGAATTGGGAATGAGTTCGTAGTCGACTTAATTAATGGAGTCGAGAAGAAGGCGATCCTTTCCACCAACCGAATTCACCTCTTGGTGAAGAACCTGAAGCACTTACCGGCGAACCTATCCGAAACACCATTTTCAGCCTCATTTTCAGGGTAGCTCGACACGATTATACTCTATCCACAATTCTAAACTTTATTCATCTACTCGTTCCGACCGACAATCATTCCGGAATAATGGAAGAAGTCAACGAGCTTCGCGCCCGAGTTGAAGCCTTGGAAAACATGGTGCAAAACGTACCAGCTTCAGCAACATCACCGGCACCAACATCAATACCAGTACCACCAACAACAACATCCGCATCACACTCCTCAACATCACAACCTATACCTCAAGCATAATCATCGTTCTACATAATGTTCTACATCATTTATCTTCGTTCGACATAGTAGTTATGTAATCTCTAATGTTTTAGAGATTATATATTCTTGTTTTAACGCTAAATCAAATGAGTTTAATATCATATTGACTCATTAAATCCATGATTACATCTGAAGAAAATATATATGTATATATATTTTCAGAAAGATTGTAATTAAAAGTTCTTTTGTACAAACTGTTAATGGTGAAAATATTTTAACGGGTAGGTAATACCCGAGGAATATTTAGATTTCACATTAATAAGTTACACTGTACATTCTTCGAATATGATTCAACAGTCATTTAACTATCCTACTTACATCCACATATATACGTATCCGTTCATCGCAGAAAAACCATTTTTATTCAATTTCATATTTGAATTTTGACTTATCAGAATACAACAAGTGGCATAATGAAGAAAACATTGGACAAAAATAAAATTTGTTAGAAACAAACAAATTAACTATGAGAAATTTTGTTAAGAATTCACGCTAACAAAATCCTAGCTAACTGTTCCTAGCTAATTATTAATTCCTTATTACATTTATTTATCGCAATTTATTTATACTAATTCTAGCAATTTTATTTATTGTCATTTAATTTCTGTTATTTATTTTACACACTTTATTTATCGTCATTTAAATACTATTATTTACGCATTCTAAATATCGGGACACGTATATAAGGTTTTGACATATCATATCGACACATCTATATATATTATTTGGAATAACCATAGACACTCTATATGCGGTAATGATCGACTTAGCGTTGAGGTTGATTCTATAATAATATATATACGTTGAGTTGTGATCTAGTCTGAGACATGTATACAATGGGTCACGACATGTATTAATTAATTCGAATATTATATATTAAACTATACATGAATTGTTGAACTAATAATTGTGGACTAATAACTGTGGACTAATAACATTGGACAAGTAAAATGAATTAAAATATTGATTATAACATATGAAACTAAACATTTCTTCAAGTTTGTCACTTGATTTCATCTTAAACCTCATTTGTATCTTGATGATTACAATATGCGTTTTAACTTTTCATGATTCTTGAAAACACCTCAAACGAGAGGATGAACCAACCGTACTTCATCTACGGAAGAAAAGATTGATGCATATAGTTATGCACCTGGAGAATAATTAGAACTTAAGTAAAAGTTTAACACGTATCCGTGACAGATTCTTTAGCATTATTATTACCCAAAATAACCTGCAATCCTTTTTCAATGTAGCAAATTCTGTCACAGCTCCAGCAAGTCAACTTCGACTTTTCAGTCGAAACAGTCTTATTATAACTCCGATATATACGTTGCCCTTCGCCATTATTACCGAGGAACCTTTTATATTCCACCTTTATAACCACAGACGTATCAGTAATCTCGTCTCTCCGTGGCTTAAATCTCTCCGATAAATCACTATATTTATTCATTGAAACCCTATCATATACTCATCCGCATCTTGTAACGAGAACTTTCATACCAATTACCAGGAATCAGCAATCAGTACTTTGAAAACTCACAGCATGTCTACATCAACAGTTATATGTATACATATAACCTTTATCTCTTAGAATTGTGATCTTCCATTCTGAAACTCTAAAAGCCCCCAGTCTATGAATTAATATTCTAAATTTTGAAAAAAGATGAATGAAGCAGCAGAAACTATAGACAACCGTAAACGACCATAACTGTCGGAAGTTTGATGATAAAGAATAGTAGGTTGGAAAAGCTCAGAAAAGTTGGAACTGGAAAACGGATTGAGCAAACCATGAAGGAGGCTTTGGACAAATCACAAAGACTAAACCTGCTTTCAAAGAATCCAAATGATTCAGTATCTGCTGAAGTCATTAATGAATATCTTGCTCCTGACTCTAAATCTTTACGGACAAATCTTATTCATCATCCAACGATATTAGAAATTCTAAGATATTATCGTATCTTTCATTATAAATTTCCTTGATATTTTTGAAGATATTTTCATAACTATTCTTATCGGAAATCATTTATCTCTTCGCACTATCAGTGTTACATCTTAAAGGAAACTGTTTAGTTTCTATATTCTGTAAACCTTCGAGTTTAAATTATGAATGTTTTTGAAGTAGTGTTGGGAACTGAAGCATGAGTTAGTATAATATAATGACACTTGATCAACGTGATTATATTACAGTAAGTCACGCTGAGTAACTAATGGAACATGATGATTCACAGACCATAACGTCATCATGTGTCATGTTACACGACTCTTACATTCTATCTAATCTATAAACATATCAAGAACATATTTTCTTGATAATTCTATTTTTTTCTCGTGACTTCTGATAATTTGACAAGTCAAATCGAGTTGTGGAAAAAAGGAAAAGAAGAGAGTGAATTTATAGTGAAATATCAGACAAAGCAATCAAGACAGATCATCGCATTTAATCAAAGAGGATCCTAAATTCCTTAATTACCGAAGAATCAAATCTTATCACGAAGATTTTCTCCAAATCCCTTAAACTCCGGAAATCAACCATATCTACGTCAAAGGATATGACGAAACATTATTTTCTCATTTCACTCTTTTGTGATAGCTTCACTTATACTCTTCGCGTAATCGAATTGTTTTATCCATATTACTCAATGATGATAAAACTCTAATTTCTAGCTCGTATGCGTCATGACAACATACTTATTGTCAGCCATGACCATCCCAATCAAATTTCGGTACGAAATTTCTTTAACGGGTAGGTACTGTGACGACCCGAAAATATCTGACCAAATTTAAACTTAATCTTTATATGTTTCCGACACGATAAGCAAAGTCTGTAATGTTAGGCCTCAAAAAGTTTGAACTGTTTTATATATTCAATTGACCTTCGACTGCTCTCGACGATTCACGAACAATTAATTGTAAATAGATATGTGTGTATGTATACATAAATAATAATTCGAAATATAATTTGAAGTATTATATGTTGTTGTTATTAAAAATTAATAAAATAAAAATAGGATATTATAATAATTATTATTTAAAATATATCTCTATTTATAAATAAAGTATATTAAAAATAAATATTAAATGATTGTAATACTCGTTTGATGTTCCGATTGATATTAAGCAAGTTAAATTCAAACTTATGTAATTTTAAAATAAACGGTGATACGAAAATGAGTTCTATAAATCTTAGGCTTATTAAAAATGTATTTAGGAACTATTTGTTAAGTTTTAACACTTTTTATATTTTACTCAGAATTGAGAGGGACAGTTGATGTAATTTTTATTTAACAAATTAATGATCGAATTTTATACCATAATAACCAAAATAAACAAATATAGTTAATTTAAAAATATGAAATTTTTCCGAGTACTTTTATCCGCCACTGATTAACAACGGAGCCCGAATTAATACATCTATATTATATGTCAACTGGGAAACAGCATTTAATCCCGTGAATTGAAATTATGTCAAGATTATTTTTTTTTTAGTTTCATTCTCCCACATGTGATAAAAGGTTGTTAATTTATTATATTTATTAATTATTAAAAGTTTACAGCTGTGTTGTTACCTGTTTCTCCACTCAAGATCATATATTTTATATGTACACAATTTTGCATACAAGTTATACATATAGATAGGTAAACGTTGAACCATCATCACCCAACAAGTTTCATTACTTGATCTTTTATTATTTCTTGTACAACCCATTCTTCTCTCTTTTATGGAACACACATATTCAACCCACCATCACCACAACCGTCACTTCCTCACTATCTCTCTCGTTCCATGACCATCAAACGCCACCACCACCGAACACCTCATCACCACCAAGAACCACCTTCATCACTCAAGAACATCGAACAACACCCACTACTATTACGCGTTTATTTTTTTATGTTTTCTGTTTCTATTTTGAACATCAACCACCACCATTCATAAACCACCACTCCATTACAACCACCCACCATGAAACCTCTATTATTTTTGTTTTCATCGACTGCAACTAATGGCCGGCTGCTGCTATATATATATATTTTTTTTGTTTTGTTTAAACCATAGTGAACCATCAATCACAACCACCTCATCGAATCACTGTTGGGTTCTACCACTGCACCTATTTTCTGTTTCATTTTTCTTTTTATCGTGTTCCATTGCCACAACCCACTTCTATAAAATTTTCCTATTCTAGTTAGAGCTCAATGAGCTGCTACTGTAGTTATAAACCATTAGTATCTTTGTCCTTTCTATTGCACTTCTGGTTCGGTTACAAACTCAATGCCACCCATGTACTATTCGATCCTGAGGCATGTCTGTACGTTCCTGTTTTAATCAAGTAATACAAACAACCATTAAACTACAACTCAGTGATTTACTCTTTGTTGGATCAGCCCATTTAAGAAGTTTGGCCCAACATCTATAAGCCCACTTTTAATGAAGGTGACGAGAATATTTGGTGATGGTGATGTAAAGGGATAACGAAGGAAATGCATGATTATGATAAAAAAAAAAATTGAAATGATGATGACGACGTGATGATAAGATGAGAGGATGTTAGGATTTTATGATGTAAATGATATTGATATGATTATTTGGTTTCCTGTCAATTTGAATTTGAGAAAAGAATGATGAAAACAGATAATACGGATTAAATATGTTTAATACACGATTAAAAACAGAAAAGTAGCGGGCAGTGCAATGGTTACGGTGTTGTGTTTGTTTAGCGGGAGGTCGCGGGTTCAAACCCGGACTTGGGCATTTTTTTTAAGGGCTACTTCATTGAGGTAGTTTACTTATTACTCATTTTTATTATTATTATTATTGTTATTATTAGTTATTATTGTTATTATTATTACTAACATTGATATTAGAATTAACATTATTACTATCATTTAGGTTATTATTATTAGTATCATTATTGAAATTATTATTAATACCATTTATATTAAAAATTATTATTTTCAAAAGTATCATTTTTATTATCACTATTATTGTTATTATTACAAATAAATATTATTTTACAAAAATATATTACAAATATATTAATATTATATATTATTAAATTTTTATGACATTAAGTAAACTATATATAAAATATATTAATTAATATAAATATATATTCTTATCATATATAAACCTTGAAATAAATTTCTATTTGTAATATATTATGATAAATGATAAATATTATATTATTAAACTACTTTAATAAGCATTTACTATATTAATATTAATAAATGTAATATAGAAATAAATATTAACTACCTAAAATACATTGGATAAATATAACTTAATTAGTAATATGATATGTAAATTATTAATATATCAACTCGTTAGTTGTTATTATATGTCTTAATATATATATATATAACTGATATAGGTTGGTGAATCCGAGGCCAACCCTGCATTGTGCAGTTTCGTCGTATGAATATTTTTACTACAAAATATCGTATTGTGAGTTTCATTTGCTTCCTTTTTAAATGCTTTTACAATATATATTTTTGAGACTGAGAATACATGCGCTGCTTTATAAATGTTTGACGAAATAGACACAAGTACTTAAAACTACATTCTATGGCTGGATTATTAAACCGAATATGTTCCTTTTTAGTCTGGTAATCTAAGAATTAGGGAACAGACACCCTAATTGACGCGAATCCTAAAGATAGATCTATCGGGCCCAACAAGCCCCATCCGGGTTACGGATGCTTTAGTACTTCGAATTTATCATGTCCGATGAGAGTCCCGAAATGATGGGGATATTCTATATGCATCTTGTTAAGATCGGTTACCAAGTGTTCACCATATGAATGATTTTTTAATTCGCGGGTTACGCGTATTACTTTGTACTCGGGTTACGTGTACAATTAAATATCTGAAAATCTTGTGGTCTATTAAAATGATGAAAATGAATGATTATGATAAACTAATGAACCCACCAACCTTTTGGTTGACACTTTAAAGCATGTTTATTCTCAGGTATGAAAGAAATCTTCCGCTGTGCATTTTCTCATTTAGAGATATTACTTGGAGTCATTCATGACATATTTCAAAAGACGTTCCATTCGAGTCGTTGAGTTCATCAAGATTAGTGTTAAGTCAATTATAGTTGGATATATTATGAAATGGTATGCATGCCGTCAACTTTCGATGTAAAGAAAGTTTGTCTTTTAAAAATGAATGCAATGTTTGTAAAATGTATCATATAGAGGTCAAATACCTCGCGATGAAATCAACTATTGTGAATCGTTTATAATGTATATGAACTGGTCCTTTCAAGCACAATCTTGTTTGCACTCTTTGCCTAAACATAAATCATTCGAGACCACAGGAGGTGAAGGAACTTCATTAACCTTTGCAGCAAAAGAAACTTGTTGTTAATGAAAGATTTTATTTTAGGAGGTGATTGGGTAGGGACACTTGAAACTTTGGCAGGAGCATTAGGAGAGATATGTTGGAGGGCAGGATAGTCTTTTTGAGATAAGGTAAAAGGTGAGGTTTGGGAAACTGAAAGGTCAACTGTACTTGGTGGCTTGTTTGTGTTACACATGTTGTCCACATCTTTATCAAGGGATATGAACAGAGACTTTTTAATCTCTTCAGCAACTATTTTAGTCCCATGTTTCACTTTTTGAGACAATAGTGCAGAAGTAACCTTTTCCATTGAATTATGCACATCAACGGTTGTTTTGGGTTTTGTAGGTGTTTGGAAATTCAAATTACCAATGGTTACATTTATTTCACCCTCTTCAGGTACGTAATCCGGTGACCCGTGAAATTCCGGCACCGGAGACTCTGCATTCTGTTCAAACTTTTGAGCATTCACTTCTTCATTGGAAGATTGAAGCAGAGAATTATATTCGAAGATGTCTTCATCAAAAACTAATTCAATTTCAGCGTTATAATTAATCTCTTCAATCCAAAGATTACAAGTGGTACGATTAGCTACGTTAGCAGACACCATTTTCTCGATTGGACCCGGGCTAAAAATTTCAATTAAAGCAAACACAACATCTGCTCTTTTAAGCCTGTGTGAATTTCTGTTAATATGTAACACCCTGCCAAAATTCTTAGCGACTTCAATGGAGCGATTCGGAGAACAACAATCAAATGGAATCCCTGAAATCGCCACTTTAGCAAACCATGAGAATTTGTTTCTTCTTTGGGACATTGGGATAATCTCAAGAAATTCGTTATCACTCAAGGTAGGTCCCATTGTCAACCTTTGATAACTCTCATCATCTGAACACTGAACAATAAACCCAAATAATCCCCACGCAGAAACTGATTTGATTGCAATAAAACAACTCTTAAGCCACAAAAAAAGTTTCTCAGCAGTGATCGCAACTTTGTCTATAATAAGTGCGGTGAGATGTATAGACTTAACCGTTTCATCATTGTCGGAAAGGTTAATAACAGGTGGAGTAGGATTGGAAAATTGAAAAACATGGGTTGAGGTTGGAACCACTGGGATTGAAGGTTGGTTTGAGTGGATATCAATATTTACCCACAGTGATTCTCATACCATTAATAACCTTGCCATTTAAGGAATTAAAAATCTCAGTAGCTTGATTGATTGTATGCATTTTAACAAAAGCATAAGATCGACCTTTTATCCACGAAAGGCCCAAGATTGTACCATATTCTTTAAGAGTATTACTAATAACAATTGGGTTTGTGAATCTTGAAAGGTTGCCCAGAAAAACTGTTGATTTTCGAGGAAAAGGTACATGAAATTTGGATCGATATTGAGCAGAGGACTGGTAATATGAAGTGTTAAATTTAATTGGAATTGAATTGGGGGAGGTGCGTTTGATTGTTTGGGGGGGTTTGTTTTTCGTAGACATGATTACATGAAATTATGCATACAGATATAGAGATCCTGAAATTAATTAAAGATTATAAATTCACAAACCTGAAAACTAAATTGTGTTACCTGTTGCCGTCCGGTGAATAGTGGCCGGAGGAGCTGCCGGAAAAGTGAAGGAGAGTACCTTAATCAACTGTTGCCGTCCGGTGAATAAAAAGGTTAGTGGCTAGGTTGGAATTGAATGAGAAGGAGGTGGTTGAGATTGGTGGTGAGATGGTGGTCTACGGTGGAGTTCCGATGGAAATCAAAAAAGAGCTGTTAGACACTCTTCCCAAATCAGAGCTTTTTCTATTATTATGGAGGTATTGAAATGAACAATTTTACAAATAGGATGATGATGCTTCTGTTATATTAATGTTTGCAATATTTTATTTATGTATTAATTTGGTAGCAGTTATAGTTTTCTTTTTTTAGAATATATGTATTGGAAATTTGGGATTGAGATTGTATTTGCAAATGATAATTTTAATTATATATTTTTATTTTCGTGGAATAAAGTGTAGCCGCAGAATATTGAGTTATCTTGTTCGTTTCATCAATCATTAATTATGTTTGGCCACGGGTGGGAATTTTGTGTGTTAATTATGAACACAATAATATATATATATATATATATATATATATATATATATATATATATATATATATATATATATATATTGGTAGGATCAAGAGGGAAGTAACCAATCGGGGGAAGCGGGGGGAAGCAAAAACTTTTTTTTTTTCGTTTTTTGAAAAAACTTTTTTCACGAACATTATAGATGAGATGAAAATATGAACATTTAGTAGAGACACTTTGTGATAAATGTTTTTATTTTGGCGGGAAAACGCTCGAAGAAGTAATATATAACAATTATCGTGTTTTTCGAGCGTATATTGAGGTTTTAGCTATTGGGGTTTAGATATTAGGGTTTAGATATTAGGGTTTATAGGGTTTAGATATTAGAGTTTAGAAATTTAGGGTTTATGGTTTAGATTTAGGGTTTAGATTTAGGATTTAGATTGAGTTTTTAATAC
This sequence comes from Rutidosis leptorrhynchoides, assembly GCF_046630445.1. NCBI lineage: Eukaryota > Viridiplantae > Streptophyta > Magnoliopsida > Asterales > Asteraceae > Rutidosis > Rutidosis leptorrhynchoides. The sequence goes on from NC_092333.1 coordinate 245,453,578, forward strand.
GAACGGTTTAGAGTTTAGGGTTTAGGGTTTATGGAATAAACCCAAAACATCAAACCCTAAACCCTAAACTCTAAATCGGGCTAAATTTTACTTCACAAAACATGAAGAAAAAAAACGGTCATATTCTTCACGAACAATATTATCTTGAATGTTATTTTTGTCGATCGTTTTTCCACCTAAATAATAACATTCATCACGAAGTGTCTGTGACGACGTGGAAAATTTCGACTAATTTTAAACCAAACTCTCGATACGATTTAATATTTTTACACGATAAGCAAAGTCTGTTAAGTTGAGTCTCAAAAATTTTTGAAATGTTTCATAAATTCAGTTAACCTTCGACTATTCTCGACGATTCACGAACAACTATTTGTAAATAGACACATGTATATTTAAATATATAAAATATATTGAATATAGTTATTTAACGATCGTAATACTCATTTGTCATGCAACCATTATTAAACAAGTTAAAATATGAAGGTTTGAGAATATTAAAATAATGTTGATCTGTATTAAGATATATTAATCCGTAATTTTGAATGTCGGCTGAATATGGAAAAAGGGACGATGGTTTTACTATGCATGATTCATTTTTATTACTGTTTTTGTGTCATCTTACCATTAGTATATATTATATACCTATATCTAAAAGGCATAGTCGAAATCAATAGTAATATTCATTTTCCTACTTTCCGCAAACTTAACCCCCTAACTTTTATTAAAATACAAATGGAACCCCCACTTTATACGTATATTTTTTCAAATTTCACAAACTCAACCCCCTGACTTTTATTAAAATACAAATGGAACACCCACTTTACTAACTTTTTTTTTTTTTACTAATATTCAATTTTCACAAACTTAACCCCCTAACTTTTATTAAAATACAAATCGAACTCCCACCATAGGCGAAATGAATAGTACTATTCATTTTTCTACTTTCCGCAAACTTAACCCCCTAACTTTTATTAAAATACAAATGGAACCCCCACTTTATACGTATATTTTTTCAAATTTCACAAACTTAGCCCCCTAACTTTTATTAAAATACAAATGGAACACCCACTTTACTAACTTTTTTTTTTTACTAATATTCAATTTTCACAAACTTAACCCCCTAACTTTTATTAAAATACAAATCGAACTCCCACTTTATACGCAATTTTTTTTTCAAATTTCACAAACTTAACCCCCTAACTTTTATTAAAATACAAATCGAACCCCCACTTTACTAACTTTTTTTTAAAATAAAACCCGAACGCTAAAAGAAGCAACTTTCACAAAAGGAACAACCCTTCAATGTTAGATGTCGAAAAAAATTCTTTTTTATAAAATAGATCAAGACTTTTTTTTAACTCGCATTCAAAACGGAGCCCCCGGCGCGAAGCGAGGGCTCCACAACTAGTTATATATATACAGGTTGATACGCTTACTAGACACCCACTCATATCACATATTCTATTTTATGCAAAACACCAAAATATCTCAATCTTCTTTCTGTGCTAAATTGATTCACACGTTTTATTGTTTGCAAGATATATTACATTATTATTACTATAGTATTTACTTTACTCTATCATTCTATATATATATATATATATATATATATATATATATATATATATATATATATATATATATATATATATATATATATATATATATATATATATATATATATATATATATATATATATATATAGATTATAGACAGAGATACATAGATAACTAACCACCTATCATAATCACCACTATCCATATTATATAGATACATACACTTGCATATAAACCTACTACACCATTTTGTTTCTCTCGTGAATACTCAACCATCACCATCTTTTGACATTTTGTTCCTTGCTTGCTTTTATCATCACCCATCACTCTATTGATCAATAATTCACCAGTGTTCTTTTAATATATACATGCTTACATCCTCCTTCCTCCTCTTTGTTTCTTTTTCACGAGAACATTCACAAAACCGCAAACCCCACCTACCTAATCTCTAATTTATATATATATATATATATATATATATATATATATATATATATATATATATATATATATATATATATACTTACGAGACTTTGCAGAAAACCACAAAACCCATATCACCATTCCACCCATCAACTATTTTATATATATATATATATATATTGTCACTGTGTATGTTTTTGTTTTCATCACACTCACTTATTATATATCATATACATCTACATATAGATAGGCGCATATACACTAAAACAAAACACCATAAATTCTTGCTTCTCTTCTTACTCGAGAACACACACCACCTTCATCATCCGTATCTACCGGTTATCACCCATCACCATCAAAACCCTTCCTTCACCATGAACACTCGCCACCTCCACCATCACCGGAGCACCCTTCCACTACCACTACAATCATAAATTAACCGTAACTGTTTTTGCTCTGATCGAACTAATCTTCCTTACTTGGAAACAATTGTGAAGTTCTTGTCCAACGGGTTTCAAATTCAGGCTAGTACTATGGGTAAGATATCTATCTATCTCTGTGTAAATTTAACTTATCGTTTGATCATCACCACAAACACCTTCATTATATCGAAACCCAAACCACCACCTTCGAACCCCAAATTCAATCACCATAATACCACTTCTACTGCTCCTGTCTCCTGCCTCATGGCTATCCATTCCGTTATCGTGAATAACCACAAGAACCACTATTTAAAACACCATAAACCGCCACATGGTTAACTCAGGCTGCTGCTACTCAATTTTCTATTTCTGTTTCTAAACTATAACGAACCACCACTTTATTGTTCCTTTTGTTTTAAACTTTTTTAACCAAACCCCACGAATAAGATTATCACCTCACGGCCACCATTACCATCCCTCAACCGTCATCTCCTTCATCATCATCTCTCTTGTTCTCTCTCTTAATTGAAACCGAGACCACCATCGAACCACACCATCGTGTAACACCCCGTTTTCCCCGTACATGACTTATAGGTGTAAAGTGTGCGTACGACTAGTTTACGGATGGTTCAAGGCGTACTCGCATGTTGAAGTTAGTACGCGAGAAAAATGAATCAGGGAAAGCAGAGTGTCGCGGCGCAACAAATGGAGCCGCGGCGCGGCGTTTCGAAGGAATCCAGATCAGAAGCTTGATATAAAATGATCCCAGACCTAGTTATAGGTCGCGGCGCGACGAATTAGGCCGCGACGCGGCATACAGTGCGAACTGGCACCGAATTCTTGTAATTTTAAATGAAGTTCAAGGGCATTTTAGTCATTTCACGTTTGAGCCAGATTTGAGGCTTTAACCTCATCCATTCATTTCATTTCCTAATTTCATTTTCCTTTTCTTTTCATTTTTCTCTTAAAACTCAAACACCCATTTGATTTCAAAGGGATTTTTGGAAAGGAAGAAGCGGAATTTGATCTTTGGCGTAGTTGACAAGTTTGTTCTCCTCGTTCTTAGCTACACGGTGATACTAGTGGTAAGCTCTAACTCCGAATTTCATTTTCGTGTTCATCATTCAAATTTGGGGCTTTTGATTGTATGATTCATAGGTGAAACCCATTTAGTTTTTAATTAGAGATTAACACCAATATTCGGGTTTATTGTTGTTAAAGGCGGGTTTTGGGTTGGTTAATGATTTAACCACGTTTAAGACTTGAGAATGGTGTATAATCACTAGTGTTAGTGATTATTAATGTTTTGGAGACTTTTAGGGTTCTTGTGGTTGACTAATTTTGACTAGAGTCAAAATTAGGGTTTGGCGAGGATTATAACCCGAATGTCAATTCGATGAGGTTTGTAAACTAAAAATGGATTAAGTTGAAGTATAAAATCGAGTTAAACATGTTTTGGTGTCAAAACTTGTAAATGGTGAGATTTTGACCTTATGGGTCAAAATTAGGGTTTATGGGCGATTTTGAGAACGATAAGTGTTTAACACTTGTGTTCGGGTTTAATTGGCATATTAGGACCATTATCACTTGTGTTAGTGATTATTGGTTAGTTTGGGCGCGGTTTGTCCTTGGAAGTGCATTTGGGTCGAAATTGCACTAAGTGTCGAATTGGGTTGGTTTGTGGATCCAATCTAAGTGTGTTGTTGAATTTGTAATAATGGATTAGGTACTTTCCAATTGACAAGTTGTGGATTACTTGGAAGCTTTTCTTCAAGGCGACAAGGTGAGTGTTAATATCCTATATGCATATGTATGTGTAGGATGGGTACGGGTCGGGTGAAGTGTTTCTCGGCTATAGAGCTCACTTCACATGTAGGTGGATTTGATGGACTTGTGTATGGGTCCAATTGGCACGGTTGTGCATTTTGGTTGACCACCTTTGGCGAAGTACACACTTTGGGTGTACGTTATCACACGTGGTTGTGAGTGGAATAAGTATACATGTATGTATATAATGTATTTATTTGTAGGAACGGATATGTGTTGTCCAAGTTAGTGATATATGTCGTTGTACACTGACGGCCTTTATGAACGGATGTATGTTGTCCGAGTTATCGATATATGCGTTGTATGCTAACGGTTTATTGTATGGATATGTGTTGTCCGAGTTAGTGATATATGCGTTGTACACTAACGGTTTTACGAATGGATATATGTTGTCCAATTTACTGTTATATGTGTTGTACACTAATGATTTATGAATGGATATGTGTTGTCCAATTTACTGTTATATGTGTTTTACACTAATGATTTTATAAACGGATATGTGTTGTCCAAGGGTTAGTGATATATGTGTTGTACACTAACGGTTGTTATGAACACCGATGGGAAATTTGAGTACCATTCCTTTTTACGATTGGTTAACCATGGGCGTTTATATATTGTTGTATATATATATATTGACGTATTGTTGTGATGTAGCTAACCCTCCGGGTGTAGCTTATTTGGCGTTGTTCACATCGTCGTTGGTGAACTTATATTTTGTTGATATATTTAGCTTGTTGCTTAGAGATCGTACGGTATGCTTAGTGTAGTTTCCTTATTCATGGATGCTTCGGTATGCGGTATTTGATATTGTGTGGCGTGTCCATATTATACATATATATGTATGTAGTATATTATCATTCACTAAGCGTTAGCTTACCCTCTCGTTGTTGCTATTTTTATAGGTTCGCATGCTTGGCGGCTCGGGTAAGCTTGGGAGTTAGAGATCTTGGCTAGGTTGCTTAGAAGATCTTGTTTTTGTATTCGCTTAGGATTTGGGTAGCGTAGTCCCAAATCACCATGCTCGGTTTTGGTTGGAAACTAAACTAGTCGGGTCGTGTATGTCCGTTTGGACAATTAATCAATGTATTAAATGTTTTAAGGTTTATTAAACCTTCTATTGTATAAAAGATGTTTATGGAAACACAATTGGGTCCTAAAGTATTATTTATCGCGTATTAAAAGGAAAAAATTTTATGAGCCGGTTTTAATACGGGTTGGGTCGTTACACATCGCCTTTTGCAACCTTCATTTATGCTGCAGTTTTCTGCTTTTATGTTTCTGTTCAAACACCACAACCAATACCATTTTTTTTTTGACTACACGATCAAACTTCTTTTACTACTATACGAACCAAACAAATCCCAAACACCATCATAAATCACGATTACTATTCCTACTGCCGTTGAACCTTATTATTCTGTCGTGCACCTTAACAAAAGGTGAGGGGTAGGATATTTTCACAATCTAAAATTTTGCCAAGTTGATTATAGAATAATAATATATGGCGTTTTATCAATTAATCTTGTGGGACAAATGAGGCTTCAAGGCCGACCAAGATGGGTCACCAATATTGACGTTCACATTTTTTTTTTAAGTAATTGCGTATGATTATGACCATATGGATAATGAATACAATAATTGATGGTGGAAGATGATGAGATAATGATGGCTTGATGATGCGATAACAATAATAATTGTTGAAGTCTTATTTTCTGTTTAATCTATTTCCTGACGTCAAGACACAATAAATGGACTGGATACTCGAATATATTTTGGGCTTTAAACGAGGGAGATGTTGGGCTAATTAGTGTTAGGATAACTTGAAACTTAGGGCCGTATTTGTTGTGCTGTTGGGCTGTGAAACCAGCTCACGCTTTCTCTTCTTTTGGTGTAACGACCCAAACTAATAACCAGCCGATAACGCGAAACAAATATTTTTTTTTTATAACAGTGGAGTGTGCCACGCTCACCACCACAGGGTGCGCGGCGCGCACAGGCCCCAAATCAGTTCTTTCCGGTTTTGCAAATTTTCAAATAAAGATCTCCCACTTCCCGACATAATTAGACGAAACGCTTTTCACAACATGTTCTAATATGAAAAACTCATACGATTCAAACATAAAATGAGTTTTACAAAATGGGGCCCACATCGGCCGTTTTACGAGTTTCGTACAAATCATGAGTTTCGACCACATTAGTTTAATTTCCAAACGACACAATGAGCATGGTGTTTGGGGTTAAACTACCCAAGTCTCGGTCAAACTCCAAAAGCCATCACATCCCAAAAGCGTCCCCTAAACAACAAGCGGGATCTCTAATCCAATCGAATGCCCTTACCCTTGTCAACGCCGGAGCCTATAAAAAGATAAACAACGAGAGGGTAAGCAAAGCTTAGTGAATGCAATAATTATACATATACATATATAATATACCTACTTGCATGCACTTACATACACCATAATATTCGCTAGTAACAACAATTAGCATACAAACTCCGAGTATAAGCTAATAACCTCCAAATACCGCAACTAGCATAATCATTAGCATATCCACCAAAATAATACATTATGCTATACAACAACACATACACAAGCTATATGGTTAACCATACACACGTCATGGTGCTACCGGCTCCGTGGTTCACACCATACGTAATGCTATGACGCTAGTCATACTCTTTTATAGTGCTACCGGCTCCGTGGTTCACACTTCGGTGCTACCGGCTCCGTGGTTCACACCTAATTTTTATAGTACTACCGGCTTCGTGGTTCACACTTTGATGCTACCGGCTCCGTGGTTCACATCACAACACGTGCACCATGATGCTACCGGCTCCGTGGTTCACATCATAGTACACTCACACATACTATGGAACTCCCGGCTCCGTGGGTCATACCATAGCATACAAATAAATACACCATATACATACATGTATAATTACACCACTCACCTTAACAATTTGGTGACGATTTTATAACTCCGCAAGCTTCAAAGCAAAGTACCTAATATAATAAGTACTCCATTAACACACAAACTAGTTAGACTAAATGCCAACAATTTACACATGTGCATTCAATGACTTAATTGCATTAAATGCCCCATTTACCAACACCGTCATTTAAGGTCAAGACCCATCATCAATCACTAAAAGCTAGTGATTAAGGTCTAACAACACCGTCTTACACAAACTTATGACATTTCACACCCATCTTGCCCAACTAGGTCAACAATTACTCATTTAATCACTTTAATGTCAACACACCCATTTCGGGTCTTCCACAAACCCTCCTAACACCTATTTACTAAACATTTATGTGTGCTAGTAATTTGCTAACCAATTTATGTTCATACACCCCAATTAATACTTTAAAACCCTAGGTTAGTTACTATTGAGTCTACATGACTCAATCTTACCCAAGAACACCCAAAATCGCCAAACATAGGTTTTATGTTCACCATTTACCCAAACGCTAACCCTTACACAAAATCAAAGTAAGGAAATTAAAGTTAGAACATACCACTGCAACCAAAAGGTAGCTAGAGAGGAGATGAACAACTTTATAACTCGAGATAAGACTCAAAACTAGCTCCTTTTTCCTTTGCTTGAGCTTTCTCACACAAGAATCTCACTCTCTCTCTCTAAAATTGAAGTGGATAGGATGAGGTTGTTGGAAATGGAGTGAATGATACCCCAAGATCTGACCTACTGGCCTCCAACTCGTCCACAAATGAAATTACCAAAAAGCCCATCAAAATATCTAATTAAAACAAGCAGAACCCGGCTACAGTGAGGAGTGCGCCACGCGCACCCCTATGTGTGCGCTGAGCGCACCCAGCCCAGATCACTCTCTGACCTCTGTTTTAATATACAAAGTCACCCACACTTCATGTACCATAATTACACTGATGTACAATTATTATTAGGGTCTTACACTCTCCCCCACTTGAATCGGAGCGCGTCCTCGCGATCCAAGCCGCATGACAAGAGGGAAGATAAACTAACACAAACTCCTCGGGCTCCCAAGTAAACTCAGAACCTTTACTCTGTCGCCATTGAACTTTAAAAGTTCTCACATCTTTATTTCTCAATCTTTTGACTTTTTCATCGAGTATAGCAATCGGCTCCTCAATATACTCTAACTTATTGTTTAGCTCGATCTCCTCTAATGGCACCCAAGAAGAATCATCTGCAAGACACTTACGGAGATGGGAAACATGAAATGTATTATGGATCCCCGCAAGCTCTTCGGGTAATTCTAAATGATACGCGACTTCACCAACACGAGCTAAAACCTTGAATGGCCCAATAAACCAAGGAGCTAACTTTCCCCGTTTTCAAAACCGAATAATACCTTTCCATGGTGAAACCTTAAGCATCACCATGTCACCTTCTTGAAATTCGATCATTCGCCTACGTTTGTCGGCATACGACTTTTGTCTATCTTGAGCCTTTTTCAAATGAGCCCGAATCATATCAATCTTACTATTAATCTCTAAAACCAAATCGATACTCCCGATTTCTCTTTGACCAATTTCACCCCAACAAATCGGAGTTCGACACCTCCGCCCATAAAGCATCTCATAAGGTGGCATCCTGATACTAGTATGATAACTATTATTGTACGAGAATTCCACCAAAGGCAAGTGCTCATCCCAACTACCACCGAAATCAATAATACACGCCCGTAAAATATCCTCCAAAGTTTAATTAGTACGTTCGGTTTGACCGTCCGTTTGAGGATGATACGTCGTGCTCAATTTCAATTGTGTACCCATATCTTCATGAAACTTCTCCCAAAACCGAGATGTGAAACGGGTATCTCGATCCGAAATAATAGATATAGGAACCCCGTGTCTCGCTATCACCTCCTTGATAAACAATTTAGCCAAAGTCTCCGATGATATCGCTTCCCTGATGAGAAAAAACAAGGCACTCTTCGTCAATCGATCAACTATTACCCAAATCGAGTCAAATTGGGTTCTCGCCGTCTTTGGTAATTTTGTAATAAAATCCATGGTAATGTGCTCCCATTTCCATTTCGGAATTTCTAACGGTTGTAACTTACCATACGGCTTTTGGTGTTCGGCTTTCACTTGCAAACACGTGACGCATTGTTCAACATACTTAACAACATCACGTTTCATGCCCGGCCACCAATACTCTTTCCTCAAATCAAGATACCTTTTCGTCACGCCCGGGTGAATGGAATACTTTGACTTATGTGCTTTATCAAGTAGCACTCATCGATGATCACCCATTTTAGGCACCCACACTCTTCCTTGAAAAGATAACAAACCATTCGGACCTAAGGTAATAAACTCTGTTTGTCCCACGATTCGTTCCTCATGCTTATTGTTAACAAAAGCTTCGATTTGAGTCTCGCCGAGCTTTACAAGGAAATCGTTAGTAATAATCATGCGCAACGATCCCACTCGTATCGCCGGATGTTGACTCTTTCGACTTAATGCATCCGCGACCACATTCGCCTTACCCGGATGATAAAGTATTTCACAATCATAGTCTTTCACCACATCCATCCATCTATGTTGACGATAATTCAAATCTCTTTGATCAAAAAGATGTTTTAAACTCTTGTGATCCGAATAAATCGTACACTTGACACCATATAAGTAATGGCGTCAAATTTTCAACGCATGCACAACTGCCGCCAACTGAAGATCATGAGTCGGATATCTCGTTTCGTATTCCTTTAATTGTCGAGAGGCATAAGAGATGACTTTACCCCTTTGCATTAGAACACAACCGATCCCATTTAAAGACGCATCACAATAAACCGTCATGTCTTCTACACCTTCCGGCAAAAATAACACCGGAGCTTGACATAACTTCTCTTTTAACAATTGAAAAGAAATCTCTTGCTCATTTTTCCAATTAAATCCAGCGTTCTTTCTCGTCAATTTCGTCAATGGAGAAGCAATTTTAGAAAAATCTTGGATAAATCGACGATAATAACCGGCCAATCCGAGAAAACTTCGGATTTCTGTAGGCGTAGTCGGTCGTCCCCAACTCTTTACCGTCTCAATCTTCCCCGGATCTACTTGAATACCATTTTCGCTCACAATATGGCCAAAGAATTGAACTTCCCTTAGCCAAAATTCACATTTGGAGAATTTAGCATACAACTTCTCCTTCCGCAACGTCTTTAACACACCCCGCAAATGATGTTCATGTTCCTTCATACTCTTCGAATAGACAAGTATGTCGTCGATGAATACAATTACCAACTTGTCCAACATAGGTTGGCACACTCGGTTCATAAGATCCATGAATGCCGCCGGTGCATTCGTAAGACCAAAAGGCATAACTACAAACTCAAAATGCCCGTAACGAGTTCGGAAAGCCGTTCTCTCGATATCTTCCTCACGGACCCGCATTTGGTGATAGCTGGACCGTAGGTTGATTTTAGAGAAATACGTTGCACCTTGGAATTGGTCAAAAAAATCGTCAATCCTAGGCAAAGGATAACGATTCTTGATCGTCACTTTGTTTAACTCCCGATAATCGATGCACATCATCATACTACCATCCTTCTTCTTCACGAATAAAACCGGAGCGCCCCATGGCGAAGCACTCGGTCAAATGAAACCCTTTTCAAGAAACTCTTGGGTTTGATTTAACAACTCTTGCATTTTCATTGGTGCTAAACGGTAAGCAGTTTTAGCAATGGGGGTAGCCCTCGGAACCAACTCAATGCGAAATTCAAATTGTCTTTCCGCCGGAACACCCGGTAACTCATCCGGAAAAACGTCTTCAAATTCATTCACCACCAGAATTTCATGAATGGATGGTGGCTCATCTCGAGTATCAATAACATGGGCAAGAAAAGCCATGCCACCACTAACAAGGAAAGGGCGTGCCCGTACAAAAGTGCATATCGGCACAAGTCTTCTTTGTTTATCACCGTGAATAATTAACTCTCCCCCACTTGGGGTCTTTACCCGAATAAACTTATCATGGCATGCAATATCGGCTCTATTATGATCGAGCCAATCCATATCAACAACGATATCAAAATCACCTAAAGTCATCGGAATGAGATCGATTTTAAAATTTTCGGCACCAAACACAACATTACAATTTTTACACACATCAACCACTAGCACCGTCTTTCCATCTGCTATTTCAACTTCTATCAGATGACTTAACTTAGCTAACGGTTTATTAAGTTTAGGCACAAATTTTGGTGACACAAACGACAAGTTTGCACCACTATCAAAGAGTATCCTTACCGGATTAGAATTAACCATGAAAGTACCTTAAACAACTTCGTTAGATTGCTTGGCTTCCTCATTGGTCATCAAATAATTGCGACCCCTAGCCATACCCGCCGCCTTCTCTAACTTCTTAACATGATCATTATTCAAATCGGGACATTCCGGCCTCTTGTGCCCTTCTTTACCACAATTATAACAAGTGAGCTTGGGTGTAGATGATGCATTTGTACAATCACGAGCCATGTGTCCTTGTCGTCCACAATTATAACATTTGGGTCCAAAGCCCCGGACGCACCCTTCTTCACACTACCAACGCTTTCAGAGCCCTTCTTGCTATCCTTGTTTGAAAAGTTCGAATGGCTCGAACCCTCAAACTTTCTTTTGCCGAAAGTAAAGCCACTCTTTCTCAAAACGAGCGCCTCAAAACCCTTTGCCATGTTGAACAATTCATCAAAGCTTTTTACCACATTTACACTAATCTTTTCTTGATAGTTATCATTCAAGATTCGGTAAAAATATTCTTTCAACATTTTATCATTCCCGACATGCTCCGGGCAAAATTGGGTCTTTGACAAGAAAATGAATTTGAGAGTGTTCAAATCCATCGACCCTTGCCTCAAGGAACATAGCTCGTCCTTAAGCCTTGTAAGATCGGCCGAAGTTCGGTATTCGTCAAAAAACTCCTTCTTGAATTCATCCCAAGTGAATTCCATGCATTGTTCTTCGCCATAAAGTTGGATCTTCGCGTCCCACCACAATTTAGCATCACCTCTTAACGTGCTACAACCATATCTCGTCTTTTTATCGAGAGGGCATTCACATGTACGAAAAGCCCCCTCCATTTCGGAGATCCAACGGGCACTCTTAAGTGGGTCCCTTTCACCATCAAAGGTGGGAGGTTGAGAGTCCTTGAAATTCTTATAGAAGAAGTCCCGTCTCCCCACATTATCCTCTTGAAGAACGGCCTTAACTTGCTCCTTTACCACATTGACTAGTTGCTCGTCAATCGTATCTAGGAACATCTTCTTAACATCTTCGAGAAACTCCTCTATTTGACGTTTAAAGATGGCCTCAACCTTGGCCGTGAACTCAACGTCCTCACTCGTACTTCCATCATTGGTGTCGTGTCCATTTCTCATCTTCATTCTATAAAACGAAAAAGATTTAAACAACGAAACGAAAAGACATAACACGTATACATATACATATACACCACACTGCCCCATCTTGCTCAACAATCATCGTACATCGCTTGTTTGACACGATTTGAACCCGTAACAATGGTAGCTAATCATTGTTACGCGAGCACGTCGCATTAACTTGCTAGTACAACGTCTATCTCGCTTGATGATTGCTAACACAACACAAAACAATTAGCGCAAGGTTAGTTCACATAAACCTAAGCACTAATCAACTCCCAGTCCGACCCGTCTCCTACAAGTCCCGCATAAAGCGCATACACAAATAAATCTAAGTCTAGGCACCTATCTCAAGTCGCCTAAATCCCTTAGACCATGCTCTGATACCACTTGTAACGACCCAAACCAATAACGAACTGATTACGCGAAACAATATTTTTTTTTATAATAGTGGAGTGCACCACGCGCACCACCACAAGGTGCGCGGCGCGCACAGGCCCCAAATCAGTTCTGTCCGGTTTTGCAAACTTTCAAATAAAGATCTCCCACTTCCCGACATAATTAGACGAAACGCTTTTCACAACATATTCTAATATGAAAAACTCATACGATTCAAACATAAAATGAGTTTTTCAAAACGGGACCCATATCTGCCGTTTTACGAGTTTCGTACAAATCATGAGTTTCGACCACATTAGTTTAATTTCCAAACGACACAATGAGCATGGTGTTTGGGGTTAAACTACCCAAGTCTCGGTCAAACTCCAAAAGCTATGACATCCCAAAAGCGTCCCCTAAACAACAAGCGGGATCTCTAATCCAATTGAATGCCCTTACCCTTTTCAACGCCGGAGCCTATAAAAAGATAAACAACGAGAGGGTAAGCAAAGCTTAGTGAATGCAATAATTATACATATACATATATAATATACCTACTTGCATGCACTTACATACATCGTAATATTCGCTTGTAACAACAATTAGCATACAAACTCCGAGTATAAGCTAATAACCTCCAAATACCGCAACTAGCATAATCATTAGCATATTCACCAAAATAATATATTATGCTATACAACAACACATACACAACCTATATGGTTAACCATACACACATCATGGTGCTACCGGCTCCGTGGTTTACACCATACGTAATGCTATGACGCTACCGGCTTCGTGGTTCACGTCACTACGCATTCGAGTCATACTCTTTTATAGTGCTACCGGCTCTGTGGTTCACACTTCGGTGCTACCGGCTCCGTGGTTCACACCTAATTTTTATAGTGATACCAGCTCCGTGGTTCACACTTTGATGCTACCTGCTCCGTGGTTCACATCACAACACGTGCACCATGATGCTACCGGCTCCGTGGTTCACATCATAGTACACTCACACATACTATGGCACTCCCGGCTCCGTGGGTCATACCATAATATACAAATAAATACACCATATACATACATGTATAATTACTCCACTCACCTTAACAATTTGGTGACGATTTTATAACTTCGCAAGCTTCAAAGCAAAGTATCTAATATAATAAGTACTCCATTAACACACAAACTAGTTAGACTAAATGCCAACAATTTGCACATATGCATTCAATGACTTAATTGCATTAAATGCCCCATTTACCAAAACTGTCATTTAAGGTCAAGACCCATCATCAATCACTAAAAGCTAGTGATTAAGGTCTAACAACACCGTCTTACACAAACTTATGACATTTCACACCCATCTTGCCCAACTAGGTCAACAATTACTCATTTAATCACTTTAATGTCAACACACCCATTTCGGGTCTTCCATAAACCTTCCTAACACCCATTTACTAAACATTTAGGTGTGCTAGTAATTTGCTAACCAATTTATGTTCATACACCCCAATTAATACTTTAAAATCCTAGGTTAGTTACTATTGAGTCTACATGACTCAATCTTACCCAAGAACACCCAAAATCGCCAAACATGGGTTTTATGTTCACCATTTACCCAAACCCTAACCCTTACACAAAATTAAAGTAAGGAAATTAAAGTTAGAACATACCACTACAACCAAAACGTAGCTAGAGAGGAGATGAACAACTTTATAACTCGAGCTAAGACTCAAAACTAGCTCCTTTTTCCTTTGCTTGAGCTTTCTCACACAAGAATCTCACTCTCTCTCTCTAAAATTGAAGTGTATAGGATGAGGTTGTTGGAAATGGAGTGAATGACACCCCAAGATCTGACCTACTGGCCTCCAACTCGTCCACAAATGAAATTACCAAAAAGCCCATCAAAATATCTAATTAAAACAAGCAGAACCCGGTTACAGTGAGGAGTGCGCCACGCGCACCCCTATGTGTGTGCTGAGCATACCCAGCCCAGATCACTCTCAGACCTCTATTTTAATATACAAAGTCACCCACACTTCATGTACCATAATTACACTGCTGTACAATTATTATTAGGGTCTTACATTTGGACTGAGCGAATGACCAATGAGTAATAAAGACGGGATGATGATGATGTAAGGTTGTTGATAAATATGTAAATGGGTTTGTATTAAGAAGGAGGTAGACACTTAAGGTTAAAAGAAATAAATGAACATATTGAAATAGAAATGATTAAGTAGAACCATGGTTAGGAGTGTTGGGAGTAACTAAGAGGTCTCGAGTTCGAGCCTGAGTTGTAGCATTTTTTTTATATGAAGAAGAAGACAAAGAAACAGTTAACAGGTTAAACAAATTTAAGTATGGTTATTATCAGAAAATACGAAATAGAGGAGTGGTTGTGATGTTATCGGGTTAGAAGGACGTCACGGGTTCAAACTCGGACTCGGGCATTTTTTAGGACTACTTCTTTGAGGTAGTTTACTTATTATTATTATTATTATTATTATTATT
Organism: Rutidosis leptorrhynchoides; assembly: GCF_046630445.1. NCBI lineage: Eukaryota > Viridiplantae > Streptophyta > Magnoliopsida > Asterales > Asteraceae > Rutidosis > Rutidosis leptorrhynchoides. Next base: position 245,469,074 of record NC_092333.1, read on the forward strand.
ATTATTATTATTATTATTATTATTATTATTGTTATTGTTATTATTATTATTATTATTATTATTATTATTATTATTATTATTATTATTGTTATTATCATTAACATTAAAAATTAACATTATAATTAAAATTATTACTACCATTAGAATTATTATTATTTTATCATTATCAATATTATTATTATAATAATTAACATCTTACTTATCATTATAATTATTAACATTATTATTATTATTATTATTATTATTTTTATCATTATTATTATTACTACTACTTTTACCATTAGGATTATTATTACACCTAAACTATTATCATAATCATCATTAACAGAAAAATTATTAGTTTTATAGTTATTATAATTATCAGTATTATCATTATCAAATATTATTTTTAAGTATTATTATCACTATTATTATTTTATTGTAAAAATAATACAACTTTTTATTTAGTATTATTATTATTATTTCTACGAAACAAATATTAAATTATATGTATTATACTTATTATATATATATATATATATATATATATATATATATATATATATATATATATCAATTATCAATGAATTAGTTAATTAAAGTAAATTAATAAGTATTTGATATACTAATATTAAGAATTTACTTAAGTTAAAAATAGATATTAATTATTTATTAACAAGATAGAAAATGAAAATATAAAATATATTACTAATGTTAGTATATAAACTTATTTGATTACGATTATATATGTTAATATATATACTTGATATATGTTCGTGAATCCGAGGCCAACCTTGCATTGTTCAGTTCCATCGTATGCATATTTTTACTACAAAATATCGTATTGTGAGTTTCATTTGCTCCCTTTTTAAATGCTTTTGCAATATATATTTTTAGGACTGAGAATACATGCGATTTTATAAATGTTTGACGAAATAGACACAAGTTATTGGAACTACATTCTATGGTTGAATGATCGAAGCCGAATATGCCCCTTTTTGCTTGGTAACCTAAGAATTAGTAAACCGATCTACTAATTGACGCGAATCCCAAAGATAGATCTATTGGGCCTAACGAACCCCATCCAAAGTACCGGATGCTTTAGTACTTCGAATTCGTTTTTTATTATGTCCGAAGGATTTTCCAGAATGATAGGGGATATTCTTATATGCATCTTGTTAATATCGGTTACCAGGTGTTCAATCCATATGAATGATTTTTGTCTCTATGCATTGGACGTATATTTATGAGAAATGGAAATAAAATTCTTGTGGTCTATTAAAATGTTGGAAATGATTATTTATGTTAAACTAATGAACTTACCAACCTTTTGGTTGACACTTGAAAGCATATTTATTCTCAGGTATGAAAGAAATCTTCCGCTGTGCATTTGCTCATTTTAGAGATATTACTTAGAGTCATTCATGACATATTTCAAAAGACGTTGCATTTGAGTTGTTGAGTTCATCAAGATTATTATTAAGTCAATTATAGTTGGATGTATTATGAAATGGTATGCATATCATCAACTTTAGATGTAAGAAAAGTTTGTCTTTTCAAAACGAATGCAATGTTTATAAAATGTATCATATAGAGGTCAAGTACCTCGCGATGTAACCAAATGTAATGCATTCGTCCAGATGGATTAGGACGGGTCCTTACAGTGTCTCTTCTAAATGTTCATATTTTCGTGTGATCTTGATGCCGGAAAAAAAAATTCCAAAAAAAACGAAAAAAAAGAAAAATTTTGCTTCCCCCGATTGGTTACTTCCCCATTGATCCTGCCCCTATATATGTATATGTATGTATATATATATATATATATATATATATATATATATATATATATATATATATATCAATCGATATGATTATTTGCAATTTTGATTGATAACAATACCTAAAGGCTAAAGGTGCCATGTTCGTTGAAATGGAAAAGTAAATGGTTGGTGGATGGTAGTTGCCTACCATGGAAGACTTTCTTATTTTCATACTTCACCAACCACATTTGTAGTACTATAAATATGGCAGCACTCATGCATATTTACTCGTACCATATTCTTTCTTTCTTCCTTGTATTCTAATAGATTAAATAGAGAGTTTGTGAGTAATCTCCTAATTACAAGAGATATAAAGATTAATGTTTATCCTTGTAATTAGAGAGAAGTGTAATTCCTATTATTCTTATTAGTGAAGCGTTTCTTTCCTTGCCCGTGGTTTTTACCCTATTGGGGTTTTCCACGTTAAATCTCGGTGTCTCTTTATTGTCGCTATTTCAATTATTACTAGCGGTTTGGTATAATTCGGTGTCGCTTTTCTCAACAAGTGGTATCAGAGCTAAGGTTCTAATATCTAGTGTGTATTAATCTACTTATCGTATGCTCTGTGGTTTCCACGCTGGTGGACTTTCACATCAGAAAATAAGTAAGGTTATTTTCACTCGATAAAAGTTCTCAAGTACTATTTCTCGAAAAATAGTATTGTCGAAAAGAAGATTGTAATTATAGCAATGTCTACAAAATTTGAAATTGAAAAGTTCAACGGGAGTAACTTCTCGTTATGGAAACTAAAGATGAAAGCTATCCTGAGAAAGGATAAGTGTTTGGCAGCCATCAGTGGATGTTCTGCCGAAGTTACTGATGAAAAATGGGAAGAGATGGACGGCCAGGCTATCGCGAATCTTCATCTGGCACTAGCAGATGGCGTTTTGTCTAGCATTGAAGAAAAGAAGACGGCGAAAGAGATTTGGGATCACCTCGTAAAATTGTACGAGACCAAATCACTCCACAACAAGATATTTCTTAAGAGAAGACTTTATGCGCTACGCATGAATGAATCTACTTCAGTTAATGAGCACATTAATTCTTTGAATACTCTATTTTCTCAGCTCGCTTCATTAAGTTGCAATATAGAGTCAAAAGAACGTGCTGAACTTTTACTTCAGAGTCTACCTGACTCGTATGATCAACTCATTATTAACTTAACCAATAATGTTCTCTCGGAGTATCTAGTCTATGATGAAGTTGCGGCTGCTATTCTAGAAGAAGAAAATTGGTGCAATAACAAGGAGGACAAACAGGCCAGTTCACGACAAGTGGAGGCCTTGGTGGTGTTAGGAGGGAGATCAACAGAACGTGGCCCAAGTGGGAGTCACAGTCATGGTAAACCGAAGTCTAAAACGAAGAAGACCTATACATGCTACAATTGTGGCAAGAAAGGTCACCTGAAGAAGGATTTTCGGAGTTTAAATAACTCAAATCCTCAAGGAAATATTGCAAGCACTTCAGATGATGGGACTGCTTTGGTTAGTGAGGCAGTGGTAGTAAATGAAGGTAGAAAGACATTTGTTGATGTCTGGTTATTTGTGTGATGCCCCGTACAAAACCATCGTGTACGAATCATAAACAACAGGATCATTGCAAGGTTAAGTACTATATGCTGTAATTAAAGAAATTGCATTCGCGATAAAAAGGTGATGTCATAACCGACATCAAATGTTTTACATTTCAAAAGCATGCTTCACTAAGTAGAAGCAAATAATAAGTGTACGTGACCCCAAAGGTCGTTACATAACATAGTTTCAAAAGTAAATAAGTTTGAATGCAAGATAAGTAGTCATGCGATAACAACTCTAAGCAGCGGGTTCTACAGCACGACAAGTAAGACAGCGGAAGCAACCTCAAGCACCTGAGAAATACATGCTTAAAAATGTCAACACAACGGTTGGTGAGCTATAGTTTAAGTATAACAGTATGTAAGGTAGGCCACGAGATTTCAGTGCTACAAAGAGCGTTTCAAATCAGTATGATAAAGTATATGTTTAACCGTGGGCACTTGGTAACTAACTTAACGTTTATAATACCCCCTGAAAGTACACTTGGCGAGTGCGTATGTTTACGAAGTATTAAACACTCGTTGACTGCTAGCGCGACTAGCCCGAGTGGGGATGTCAAACCCTATGGATCCATATCTAAGATTCGCGTTCACCGGTTCATAAACCAATGATTAAACGTTACCGAGCTAAAGGGAATGTTTATGCCGTTGTATAACCCACACATATATAAGTTTAAGTACTCGTGCCTAGTATGTAAAACATAAAATCCGCATGTATTCTCAGTTCCCAAAATAAGTTAAAGTAAAAAGGGAATGCTATAACTCACAATGATATGTAGCGGTAAAGTAGTAGTCGGGAAAGGTGTGCAAGTAAATGGTCCGAAGTCCTCAACCTAAGTCAAATAGTACTAAGTTAGTAAATCGTCTTAATAGGTTTAAAAGTATGTAATTAAGGTCTTAAGGGTCATCATCATTCATCATCAAACAAAAGGCGTAAAGTAAGTTTCGTTTATGAAAGCAGTTTTCAACAAAGTCTGACTTCAGTCAGTCACCACGGCCTCTACCCTTACTGAATTAAGGTGAGACCAGTGTCCATGGCTCCGACTATGAGTCCCTTAAGTGTGGTAATATTTACAGAAGTAAACTCGTCTTGGTTTGACCGTGGCGACAGTCTAAGTGCGAGTAGGTCAGAAATTTCTGCACAACGTTAAAGGACATAGCGACGATCGGAGGGCCATAAATCCTAAACCGTAACTCGGATTAAGACGAGTCCTATATGAAAAGTTATCTACTCGAAAAGTTCTATCTAAAAATCAAGGTTAGAACAGCCCAGGTCTACTGGTCTGTTCCAGAATCATCAGGTCAGTAGGTTTTGGACAGAACAGTGAGTTTAAAAGGGTTCCGGTGGTCTTGGTGCTTGATGTTCATCATGGTTCTCATCCTTGATGCATATAGCTTCAAGTGTACAACTCATTGATGTATCTACATCATCTTAACCAAGTCTTGACCATCATAACCCTAGTGCAAGTCTAAGACATGAAGCACAACTCACTTAAGAGTTGTATGAAGTTTGATGAACCAAAGTTACATCAAAGTCTTAGATCTAACACATACATGAACTATAAACTTGAAAGTTAACTAACTAATCAAGATCATAAGTAGTAGAACATAGTTCTTAGTTTGATCTTGAAGATCCAAGACTCAAAAGTCTAGATCCAAAGTTATATTTAAAGAAAACTTGTTTGTGTGTTCTTGAACTTCCAAGGTTAACTTAATTTGTTCAAGAGATATGAGATCAAGACTAACTTGTAGTACTTGACCATATAAACTAACTACATGAAATTAAAGTGCATAAATTGAAGAAGTAAACTTAGATAAACAAGAAAAGGTTCATGGTTGTTCATACTTTAAAGATTCAAACCAAAGTTTGATCTTTAGAAAGTAAACTTTAAAGTTTACTTCATGAGCTTCAAGTATGGGTTTATCAACACATGAACATAAAGCTTTTAAAAAAAAATAACAAATGTAGAACATAACTTGAAAGTAAATGTTCTTGTTGTTCTTGCTTTAACAAGATAAAATGAAGAATCAAACTAACAAGTTTGATTCTTGAAAGCTAGTAAGTAAGTAACAACAACAAAGTAAGCAAACTACAAGTAACAAAAGATGAATCAAACAAAGAATGATGATGATTACACATGTATGAATTCGGTTTTAAGAAGAAAAGAAGAAGAGAAAAAGTCTTCAAGATTACTTACAAGAACTAGAGAAAAGAGAGAAAAGAGAGGAAAAAGAGTTGCAAGTATGTGTGTGTTTGAATGGGAGGGAATACAAGTGAAGTAGTATTGCATAAAATGAAACAAAAAGTGTAGTGACCCGAACTTTTCCATGTTTATATATATTAATTGAGATTGATATTTACATGATTAAATGTTTCCAACATGTTAAGCAATCAAACTTGTTAAGACTTGATTAATTGAAATATGTTTCATATAGACAATTGACCACCCAAGTTGACCGGTGATTCACGAACGTTAAAACTTGTAAAAACTATATGATGACATATATATGGATATATATATAGTTAACATGATACTATGATAAGTAAACATATCATTAAGTATATTAACAATGAACTACATATGTAAAAACAAGACTACTAATTTAATGATTTTTAAACGAGACATATATGTAACGATTATCGTTGTAAAGACATTTAATGTATATATATCATATTAAGAGATATTTATACATGATAATATCATGATAATATAATAATTTAAAATCTCATTTGATATTATAAATATTGGGTTAACAACATTTAACAAGATTGTTAACCTAAAGGTTTCAAAACAACACTTACATGTAACGACTAACGATGACTTAACGACTCAGTTAAAATGTATATACATGTAGTGTTTTAATATGTATTTATACACTTTTGAAAGACTTCAATACACTTATCAAAATACTTCTACTTAACAAAAATGCTTACAATTACATCCTCGTTCAGTTGGCAACTAACACATGTGGGAACCATCATTTGGCAACTAGCATGAAATATCTCATAAAATTACAAAAATATGAGTAATCATTCATGACTTATTTACATGAAAACAAAATTACATATCCTTTATATCTAATCCATACACCAACGACCAAAAACACCTACAAACACTTTCATTCTTCAATTTTCTTCATCTAATTGATCTCTCTCAAGTTCTATCTTCAAGTTCTAAGTGTTCTTCATAAATTCCAAAAGTTCTAGTTTCATAAAATCAAGAATACTTTCAAGTTTGCTAGCTCACTTCCAATCTTGTAAGGTGATCATCCAACCTCAAGAAATCTTTGTTTCTTACAGTAGGTTATCATTCTAATACAAGGTAATAATCATATTCAAACTTTGGTTCAATTTCTATAACTATAACAATCTTATTTCAAGTGATGATCTTACTTGAACTTGTTTTCGTGTCATGATTCTGCTTCAAGAACTTCGAGCCATCCAAGGATCCGTTGAAGCTAAATCCATTTTTCTATTTTCCAGTAGGTTTATCCAAGGAACTTAAGGTAGTAATGATGTTCATAACATCATTCGATTCATACATATAAAGCTATCTTATTCGAAGGTTTAAACTTGTAATCACTAGAACATAGTTTAGTTAATTCTAAACTTGTTCGCAAACAAAAGTTAATCCTTCTAACTTGACTTTTAAAATCAACTAAACACATGTTCTATATCTATATGATATGCTAACTTAATGATTTAAAACCTGGAAACATGAAAAACACCGTAAAACAGGATTTACGCCGTCGTAGTAACACCGCGGGCTGTTTTGGGCTAGTTAATTAAAAACTATGATAAACTTTGATTTAAAAGTTGTTATTCTGAGAAAATGATTTTTATTATGAACATGAAACTATATCCAAAAATTATGGTTAAACTCAAAGTGGAAGTATGTTTTCTAAAATGGTCATCTAGACGTCGTTCTTTCGACTGAAATGACTACCTTTACAAAAATGACTTGTAACTTATTTTTCCGTCTATAAACCTATACTTTTTCTGTTTAGATTCATAAAATAGAGTTCAATATGAAACCATAGCAATTTGATTCACTCAAAACGGATTTAAAATGAAGAAGTTATGGGTAAAACAAGATTGGATAATTTTTCTCATTTTAGCTACGTGAAAATTGGTAACAAATCTATTCCAACCATAACTTAATCAACTTGTATTGTATATTATGTAATATTGAGATACCATAGACACGTATACAATGTTTCGACCTATCATGTCGACACATCTATATATATTTCGGAACAACCATAGACACTCTATATGTGAATGTTGGAGTTAGCTATACAGGGTTGAGGTTGATTCCAAAATATATATAGTTTGAGTTGTGATCAATACTGAGATACGTATACACTGGGTCGTGGATTGATTCAAGATAATATTTATCGATTTATTTCTGTACATCTAACTGTGGACAACTAGTTGTAGGTTACTAACGAGGACAGCTGACTTAATAAACTTAAAACATCAAAATATATTAAAAGTGTTGTAAATATATTTTGAACATACTTTGATATATATGTATATATTGTTATAGGTTCGTGAATCAACCAGTGGTCAAGTCTTACTTCCCGACAAAGTAAAAATCTGTGAAATTGAGTAATAGTCCCACTTTTAAAATCTATTATTTTTGGGATGAGAATACATGCAGGTTTTATAAATGATTTACAAAATAGACACAAGTACGTGAAACTACATTCTATGGTTGAATTATCAAAATCGAATATGCCCCTTTTTATTAAGTCTGGTAATCTAAGAATTAGGGAACAGACACCCTAATTGACGCGAATCCTAAAGATAGATCTATTGGGCCTAACAAACCCCATCCAAAGTACCGGATGCTTTAGTACTTCGAAATTTATATCATATCCGAAGGGTGTCCCGGAATGATGGGGATATTCTTATATATGCATCTTGTTAATGTCGGTTACCAGGTGTTCACCATATGAATGATTTTTATCTCTATGTATGGGATGTGTATTGAAATATGAAATCTTGTGGTCTATTATTATGATTTGATATATATAGGTTAAACCTATAACTCACCAACATTTTTGTTGACGTTTTAAGCATGTTTATTCTCAGGTGATTATTAAGAGCTTCCGCTGTCGCATACTTAAATAAGGACGAGATTTGGAGTCCATGCTTGTATGATATTGTGTAAAAACTGCATTCAAGAAACTTATTTTGTTGTAACATATTTGTATTGTAAACCATTATGTAATGATCGTGTGTAAACAGGATATTTTAGATTATCATTATTTGATAATCTACGTAAAGCTTTTGAAACCTTTATTGATGAAATAAAGGTTATGGTTTGTTTTAAAATGAATGCAGTCTTTGAAAAACGTCTCATATAGAGGTCAAAACCTCGCAACGAAATCAATTAATATGGAACGTTTTTAATCAATAAGAACGGGACATTTCAGTTGGTATCCGAGCGTTGGTCTTAGAGAACCAGAATTTTGCATTAGTGTGTCTTATCGAGTTTATTAGGATGCATTAGTGAGTCTGGACTTCGACCGTGTTTACTTGAAAAATGATTGCTTAACAAATTTTGTTGGAAACTATATATTTTTAACATGTGAATATTATGTGATATATTAATCTCTTAACGCGTTTGATATTATGTGATAGATGTCTACCTCTAGAACAAGTCCCATTGACTCACCTAATAATAATGAAGAGTCAAATGTAGATTGGAATGATTCGTGGACTGATTCACAAGTTCCCGAAGAGGAACCGGAAGAAGAGTCGGAACCGGAAGAAGAATCGGAACCGGAAGAAGAATCGGAACCAGATGAAGAAATAGAACCGGCGGGGGAAATAATAAAACGGTTAAGTAAAAGAAAATCCTCAACCAACCGACCAAGGTTAATTATGGTCAATGGTGTTTCCGCCAAGGAAGCAAAATATTGGGAGGATTACCAATTCTCCGATGAATCAGATTCCGACGAGAATTCCGATGATGTTATAGAAATTACCCCAACTGAATTTAAAAGGGCAAAAGAAAATAATAAGGGAAAGGGTATAAAAATAGAGAAATCTAATTCCAACCCCGATGAACTTTATATGTATCGTCAACCCCCGAAGTCCTTAAGTTGTAACAATGACCCGAGAACCTCTAAACCACCAGGTTTTTCTAAACCAATGTGGAAAATTACGGCTCGTAATAGGGGAACATCATATATCCCTAGAAACTTGGCAAAACGAACCAAAACCGAAGAAGAAGAAACAAGCGAGTCGGAATAAGATAGCTGTATTCGTGTGGTGTAATATATGTAATATAGTGTGCTTATGCTTTATGATATATGTAAAAATTGCTTGTATTAATAAGTATTTTTTTCTATGAATCTAACTCTTGTCTATTTTACAGTATAAAAACACAAAATGGATAGACAACCCAATATTTTAAGAGACCTGCCCGGAGACATGATTGATGAAATCTTGTCTAGAGTCGGTCAGAATTCTTCGGCACAACTATTTAAGGCGAGATCAGTTTGTAAGACATTCGAAGAACGTTCCAAGAATGCCTTGGTTTATAAAAGGCTTTCGTTCGAAAGATGGGGGATATCACATTGGGAAATCCATAAGTTACGATGTGTTTACTTTGACGCATATATTGCGGGGAACCCAAATGCTATTTTACGCAATGGGTTAAGAAATTATTTTGACTCAATATATCCGAATATTGGACTTCGTGATTTAGAAAAAGCGGCTAACATGCAACATAAAGAAGCATGTTATGCTTACGGATTAGTAATGTTCGCTTCTCACCAAAGTGAGAACAAGAACATCGGCCTACAACTATTAAACAAAACGTTCCCACAAGTGACGGAGTCGGTAATTGGGGTAAGAAATGAGGTTTTTAGATTGTTACGGGACTGTTGGACATTACGTAACCCTCGTCCCTTTGACGACGTTACAACATGCTGTCTTATCAACGGCCATAACGGTTATGTTCCACAAGACCAAGGATGGGAAGTAGTCCTAGTAAAACCAGAATGCATGACTTGTTTCTGGACGTATGAATTACGTGTCTTTATTGCCTTTGCTGAACGACTTGTGTACTAGCTAGAATTATCTTCACAACTATCTTGTATCAAAGTTATTGTGTGCTATATTTCATGCTTTATGTAAAATAAGCGGTATTGTAAGTTTGTAAAATATTGTATAAAAGTTTGAACGCGAAATATTATTATAATCAGTTTTTCATATAGAATTGTAGTAGTTGAATTGTATATTAGCTACTAAGTATGAACTTAACGGGTAGGTACTACCTGAATTTAAACTTATAAAAAGCTAATATGAAGAAAAAGCTTTTATAAATGAGTTCATATTATGCTACGAAATACTATTAACTACTCTTGATATTCTGTATGATTAACTTGTTCCATTTGACTATTTTGAAGGAAATGGCACCGACTACTCGACACACCGTGAATATGAATGAAGAGGAATTCCGTACTTTTCTAGCTTCAAACATAGCCGCAGTACAGGCTGCGCTACATACCAACAATAACCTTGGATCTAGCAGTACAGGAAATCGTGTAGGATGCACCTACAAAGAATTCACTGCCTGCAAACCTTTGGAATTTGATGGAACCGAAGGACCGATCGGATTGAAACGGTGGACCGAGAAGGTCGAATCGGTGTTTGCTATAAGTAAGTGTACTGAAGAGGACAAAGTAAAGTACGCTACGCATACCTTCACAGGTTCTGCGTTAACATGGTGGAATACCTATCTAGAGCAAGTGGGACAAGACGATGCGTACGCACTACCGTGGTCAGCATTCAAGCACTTGATGAACGAGAAGTACCGTCCCAGAACCGAGGTCAATAAGCTCAAGACAGAACTTAGAGGGTTACGAACCCAAGGATTTGATATTACCACGTACGAAAGAAGATTCACAGAATTGTGCCTATTGTGTCCGGGAGCATTCGAAGATGAGGAAGAGAAGATCGATGCGTTTGTGAAAGGATTACCGGAAAGAATCCAAGAAGATATAAGTTCACACGAGCCCGCCTCCATACAACAGGCATGTAGAATGGCTCACAAACTAGTGAACCAGATTGAAGAAAGAATTAAAGAACAGACTGCTGAAGAGGCCAATGTGAAGCAAGTCAAAAGAAAGTGGGAGGAAAACGGTGATAAGAATCACCAATACAACAACAACAGCAATTATAACAATAATCGCAACAACTATCCTAACAATCGCAACATCAATCGCAACAACAACAAACGGCCCAACAACAACAACAACAACAGCAACCACAACAATCATCTTAACAATAATAATAACCGCAACAACAACAACAATCAGAAGCAGCTATGCCAAAGGTGTGAAAAGTATCACTCGGGGTTCTGCACCAAATTTTGCAACAAGTGTAAAAGAAATGGTCATAGCGCGGCGAAGTGTGATGTCTACGGACCAGGGGTTAACAGAACGAAAGGAACAAATGGTGTCGGAACGAGTAATGGCGGAGCAAGTAGTGTCGGAGCAAGTTATGCCAATGTAGTTTGTTATAAATGTGGAAAACCGGGCCACATTATTAGAAATTGCCCAAACCAGGAGAACACGAATGGACAAGGCCGCGGAAGAGTTTTCAATATTAATGCGGCAGAGGCACAGGAAGACCCGGAGCTTGTTACGGGTACGTTTCTTATTGACAATAAATCTGCTTACGTTTTATTTGATTCGGGTGCGGATAGAAGCTATATGAGTAGAGATTTTTGTGCTAAATTAAGTTGTCCATTGACGCCGTTGGATAGTAAATTTTTACTCGAATTAGCAAATGGTAAATTAATTTCAGCAGATAATATATGTCGGAATCGAGAAATTAAACTGGTTAGCGAAACATTTAAGATTGACTTGATACCAGTAGAGTTAGGGAGTTTTGATGTGATAATCGGTATGGACTGGTTGAAAGAAGTGAAAGCAGAGATCGTTTGTTACAAAAATGCAATTCGCATTATACGAGAAAAAGGAAAACCCTTAATGGTGTACGGAGAAAAGGGCAACACGAAGCTACATCTTATTAGTAATTTGAAGGCACAAAAATTAATAAGAAAAGGTTGCTATGCTGTTCTAGCACACGTCGAGAAAGTACAAACTGAAGAAAAGAGCATCAATGATGTTCCCGTCGCAAAAGAATTTCTCGATGTATTTCCGAAAGAATTACCGGGATTACCCCCACATCGATCCGTTGAATTTTAAATAGATCTTGTACCAGGAGCTGCACCAATAGCTCGTGCTCCTTACAGACTCGCACCCAGCGAGATGAAAGAACTGCAAAGCCAATTACAAGAACTTTTAGAGCGTGGTTTCATTCGAGCAAGCACATCACCGTGGGGAGCTCCTGTTTTGTTTGTCAAGAAGAAAGATGGTACATTCAGGTTGTGTATCGACTACCGAGAGTTGAACAAACTTACCATCAAGAACCTCTACCCACTACCGAGAATCGACGACTTATTTGATCAACTACAAGGCTCGTCTATTTATTCAAAGATTGACTTACGTTCCGGGTATCATCAAATGCGGGTGAAAGAAGATGATATTCCAAAGACTGCTTTCAGAACACGTTACGGTCATTACGAGTTTATGGTCATGCCGTTTGGTTTAACTAATGCACCAGCTATGTTCATGGACCTTATGAACCGAGTGTGTGGACCATACCTTGATAAGTTTGTCATTGTTTTCATTGATGACATACTTATTTACTCAAAGAATGACCAAGAACACGGTGAACATTTGAGAAAGGTGTTAGAAGTATTAAGGAAGGAAGAATTGTACGCTAAGTTTTCAAAGTGTGCATTTTGGTTGGAAGAAGTTCAATTCCTCGGTCACATAGTGAACAAAGAAGGTATTAAGGTGGATCCGACAAAGATAGAAACTGTTGAAAAGTGGGAAACCCCGAAAACTCTGAAACACATACGCCAGTTTTTAGGACTAGCTGGTTACTACAGAAGGTTCATCCAAGACTTTTCCAGAATAGCAAAACCCTTGACTGCATTAACGCATAAAGGGAAGAAATTTGAATGGAATGATGAACAAGAGAAAGCGTTTCAGTTATTGAAGAAAAAGCTAACTACGGCACCTATATTGTCATTGCCTGAAGGGAATGATGATTTTGTGATTTATTGTGACGCATCAAAGCAAGGTCTCGGTTGTGTATTAATGCAACGAACGAAGGTGATTGCTTATGCGTCTAGACAATTGAAGATTCAAGAGCAAAATTATACGACGCATGATTTGGAATTAGGCGCGGTTGTTTTTGCATTAAAGACTTGGAGGCACTACTTATATGGGGTCAAAAGTATTATATATACCGACCACAAAAGTCTTCAACACATATTTAATCAGAAACAACTGAATATGAGGCAGCGTAGGTGGATTGAATTGTTGAATGATTACGACTTTGAGATTCGTTACCACCCGGGAAAGGCAAATGTGGTAGCCGATGCCTTGAGCAGGAAGGACAGAGAACCCATTCGAGTAAAATCTATGAATATAATGATTCATAATAACCTTACTACTCAAATAAAGGAGGCGTAACAAGGAGTTTTAAAAGAAGGAAATTTAAAGGATGAAATACCCAAAGGATCGGAGCAGCATCTTAATATTCGGGAAGACGGAACCCGGTATAGGGCTGAAAGGATTTGGGTACCAAAATTTGGAGATATGAGAGAAATGGTACTTAGAGAAGCTCATAAAACCAGATACTCAATACATCCTGGAACGGGGAAGATGTACAAGGATCTCAAGAAACATTTTTGGTGGCCGGGTATGAAAGCTGATGTTGCTAAATACGTAGGAGAATGTTTGACGTGTTCTAAGGTCAAAGCTGAGCATCAGAAACCATCAGGTCTACTTCAACAACCCGAAATCCCAGAATGGAAATGGGAAAACATTACCATGGATTTCATCACTAAATTGCCAAGGACTGCAAGTGGTTTTGATACTATTTGGGTAATAGTTGATCGTCTCACCAAATCAGCACACTTCCTACCAATAAGAGAAGATGACAAGATGGAGAAGTTAGCACGACTGTATTTGAAGGAAGTCGTCTCCAGACATGGAATACCAATCTCTATTATCTCTGATAGGGATGGCAGATTTATTTCAAGATTCTGGCAGACATTACAGCAAGCATTAGGAACTCGTCTAGACATGAGTACTGCCTATCATCCACAAACTGATGGGCAGAGCGAAAGGACGATACAAACGCTTGAAGACATGCTACGAGCATGTGTTATTGATTTCGGAAACAGTTGGGATCGACATCTACCGTTAGCAGAATTTTCCTACAACAACAGCTACCATTCAAGCATTGAGATGGCGCCGTTTGAAGCACTTTATGGTAGAAAGTGCAGGTCTCTGATTTGTTGGAGTGAAGTGGGGGATAGACAGATTACGGGTCCGGAGATTATACAAGAAACTACCGCGAAGATCATCCAAATTCAACAACGGTTGAAAACCGCCCAAAGTCGACAAAAGAGCTACGCTGACATTAAAAGAAAAGATATAGAATTTGAAATTGGAGAGATGGTCATGCTTAAATTTGCACCTTGGAAAGGCGTTGTTCGATTTGGTAAACGAGGGAAATTAAATCCAAGGTATATTGGACCATTCAAGATTATTGATCGTGTCGGACCAGTAGCTTACCGACTTGAGTTACCTCAACAACTCGCGGCTGTACATAACACTTTCCACGTCTCGAATTTGAAGAAATGTTTTGCTAAAGAAGATCTCACTATTCCGTTAGATGAAATCCAAATCAACGAAAAACTTCAATTCATCGAAGAACCCGTCGAAATAATGGATCGTGAGGTTAAAAGACTTAAGCAAAACAAAATACCAGTTGTTAAGGTTCGATGGAATGCTCGTAGTGGACCCGAGTTCACATGGGAGCGTGAAGATCAGATGAAGAAGAAATACCCGCATCTATTTCCAGAAGATTCGTCAACACCTTCAACAGCTTAAAATTTCGGGACGAAATTTACTTAACGGGTAGGTACTGTAGTGACCCGAACTTTTCCATGTTTATATATATTAATTGAGATTGATATTTACATGATTAAATGTTTCCAACATGTTAAGCAATCAAACTTGTTAAGACTTGATTAATTGAAATAAGTTTCATATAGACAATTGACCACCCAAGTTGACCGGTGATTCACGAACGTTAAAACTTGTAAAAACTATATGATGACATATATATGGATATATATATAGTTAACATGATACTATGATAAGTAAACATATCATTAAGTATATTAACAATGAACTACATATGTAAAAACAAGACTACTAATTTAATGATTTTTAAACGAGACATATATGTAACGATTATCGTTGTAAAGACATTTAATGTATATATATCATATTAAGAGATATTTATACATGATAATATCATGATAATATAATAATTTAAAATCTCATTTGATATTATAAATATTGGGTTAACAACATTTAACAAGATTGTTAACCTAAAGGTTTCAAAACAACACTTACATGTAACGACTAACGATGACTTAACGACTCAGTTAAAATGTATATACATGTAGTGTTTTAATATGTATTTATACACTTTTGAAAGACTTCAATACACTTATCAAAATACTTCTACTTAACAAAAATGCTTACAATTACATCCTCGTTCAGTTTCATCAACAATTCTACTCGTATGCACCCGTATTCGTACTCGTACAATACACAGCTTTTAGATGTATGTACTATTGGTATATACACTCCAATGATCAGCTCTTATCAGCCCATGTGAATCACCTAACACATGTGGGAACCATCATTTGGCAACTAGCATGAAATATCTCATAAAATTACAAAAATATGAGTAATCATTCATGACTTATTTACATGAAAACAAAATTACATATCCTTTATATCTAATCCATACACCAACGACCAAAAACACCTACAAACACTTTCATTCTTCAATTTTCTTCATCTAATTGATCTCTCTCAAGTTCTATCTTCAAGTTCTAAGTGTTCTTCATAAATTCCAAAAGTTCTAGTTTCATAAAATCAAGAATACTTTCAAGTTTGCTAGCTCACTTCCAATCTTGTAAGGTGATCATCCAACCTCAAGAAATCTTTGTTTCTTACAGTAGGTTATCATTCTAATACAAGGTAATAATCATATTCAAACTTTGGTTCAATTTCTATAACTATAACAATCTTATTTCAAGTGATGATCTTACTTGAACTTGTTTTCGTGTCATGATTCTGCTTCAAGAACTTCGAGCCATCCAAGGATCCGTTGAAGCTAAATCCATTTTTCTATTTTCCAGTAGGTTTATCCAAGGAACTTAAGGTAGTAATGATGTTCATAACATCATTCGATTCATACATATAAAGCTATCTTATTCGAAGGTTTAAACTTGTAATCACTAGAACATAGTTTAGTTAATTCTAAACTTGTTCGCAAACAAAAGTTAATCCTTCTAACTTGACTTTTAAAATCAACTAAACACATGTTCTATATCTATATGATATGCTAACTTAATGATTTAAAACCTGGAAACATGAAAAACACCGTAAAACAGGATTTACGCCGTCGTAGTAACACCGCGGGCTGTTTTGGGCTAGTTAATTAAAAACTATGATAAACTTTGATTTAAAAGTTGTTATTCTGATAAAATGATTTTTATTATGAACATGAAACTATATCCAAAAATTATGGTTAAACTCAAAGTGGAAGTATGTTTTCTAAAATGGTCATCTAGACGTCGTTCTTTCGACTGAAATGACTACCTTTACAAAAATGACTTGTAACTTATTTTTCCGTCTATAAACCTATACTTTTTCTGTTTAGATTCATAAAATAGAGTTCAATATGAAACCATAGCAATTTGATTCACTCAAAACGGATTTAAAATGAAGAAGTTATGGGTAAAACAAGATTGGATAATTTTTCTCATTTTAGCTACGTGAAAATTGGTAACAAATCTATTCCAACCATAACTTAATCAACTTGTATTGTATATTATGTAATCTTGAGATACCATAGACACGTATACAATGTTTCGACCTATCATGTCGACACATCTATATATATTTCGGAACAACCATAGACACTCTATATGTGAATGTTGGAGTTAGCTATACAGGGTTGAGGTTGATTCCAAAATATATATAGTTTGAGTTGTGATCAATACTGAGATACGTATACACTGGGTCGTGGATTGATTCAAGATAATATTTATCGATTTATTTCTGTACATCTAACTGTGGACAACTAGTTGTAGGTTACTAACGAGGACAGCTGACTTAATAAACTTAAAACATCAAAATATATTAAAAGTGTTGTAAATATATTTTGAACATACTTTGATATATATGTATATATTGTTATAGGTTCGTGAATCAACCAGTGGTCAAGTCTTACTTCCCGACAAAGTAAAAATCTGTGAAAGTGAGTTATAGTCCCACTTTTAAAATCTATTATTTTTGGGATGAGAATACATGCAGGTTTTATAAATGATTTACAAAATAGACACAAGTACGTGAAACTACATTCTATGGTTGAATTATCAAAATCGAATATGCCCCTTTTTATTAAGTCTGGTAATCTAAGAATTAGGGAACAGACACCCTAATTGACGCGAATCCTAAAGATAGATCTATTGGGCCTAACAAATCCCATCCAAAGTACCGGATGCTTTAGTACTTCGAAATTTATATCATATCCGAAGGGTGTCCCGGAATGATGGGGATATTCTTATATATGCATCTTGTTAATGTCGGTTACCAGGTGTTCACCATATGAATGATTTTTATCTCTATGTATGGGATGTGTATTGAAATATGAAATCTTGTGGTCTATTATTATGATTTGATATATATAGGTTAAACCTATAACTCACCAACATTTTTGTTGACGTTTTAAGCATGTTTATTCTCAGGTGATTATTAAGAGCTTCCGCTGTCGCATACTTAAATAAGGACGAGATTTGGAGTCCATGCTTGTATGATATTGTGTAAACACTGCATTCAAGAAACTTATTTTGTTGTAACATATTTGTATTGTAAACCATTATGTAATGGTCGTGTGTAAACAGGATATTTTAGATTATCATTATTTGATAATCTACGTAAAGCTTTTGAAACCTTTATTGATGAAATAAAGGTTATGGTTTGTTTTAAAATGAATGCAGTCTTTGAAAAACGTCTCATATAGAGGTCAAAACCTCGCAACGAAATCAATTAATATGGAACGTTTTTAATCAATAAGAACGGGACATTTCAAAAAGGCACTCCCAAGGCCTCAAGATTTTGGCCAGCTGCAGCTCACAAAGGGGTGAGGGTTTTGTTTGGTGGTCTCTAGCATGTAAAGCTTCAAAAGTTGGATAAAATGGGTGTTTGCATGGGAATGAACAAGTAACTTGATTCTTTACTAAGTTAACTAACTAGTTACATGTTAAATGGTGCTTACAAGTTGCAAGAGTGAGCTAAATGGTCCATTACAAAATGTAGGGTGGGCTTGGAAGTCCAATAACATGAGTCCATTACACTAACAAAGCCCAAGTTCAAATAAACCACAAGTTAAACCAATTAAAGCCCAAGTAACTAACTAATAGCCATAGTTAATCAAAATGATTAATAAAACTTAATCATGAATGTAAATAATATCTAGAAATATTATTCGTGAAGTTCCGGGTGTCACAAAGACGTTTCGGGCACTTAAAAGTCAAGTTCGGGCAATCATGGCAACATGTAAATGTAATAACGTACATTCGTTTAAACACGCGTATTAATAATAGTAATTATTAATAAATAAATGTTGGAAATTCCAGGGTCGTTACATTACCCACCTGTTAAAGAAAATTTCGTCCCGAAATTTAAGCTGAGGTAGATGGAGGAGTCGGGAAAAGGTGAGGATACTTTCGCATCATTTGATCCTCTCGTTCCCAAGTAAACTCAGGTCCTCGTTTGGCATTCCATCGTACTCGAACGATCGGAATCTTGTTACGTTTCAAAGTTTTGATCTCACGATCCATAATCTCAACTGGTTCTTCCACAAAGTGGAGTTTGTCGTCAATCGTAAGTTCCTCAAGTGGTATGATAAGTTCAGGTGCAGCAAGACACTTCTTCAAGTTTGACACATGGAAGGTAGGATGAACTGAGCTCAATTGTGCTGGTAGATCTAATCGGTAAGCAACGGGTCCAACACGTTCCAAGATCTCAAAAGGACCAATGTATCGTGGGTTCAACTTGTAACATCCCGCATTTTTCCGTTAAATTATTTTAACGTCCGTCTTTTTCTTTTTAAATAATACCCTTCGTATCTAGATTCGTATCCTTTGTTATGTAACGTTTTAAATATTCTCGTTATCGGATTTCAATATCTCCCGTACTCCCGTGAAATTTAAAATATTCAATCGGTTAAATCCCGCACCCGCTTCTAAACTCGAGGGACTAAAATTGACACGGGGCAAACTAGTTGACTAGGTCAACTAGTCCACCCCAATCACCACCATTCAATCCCTCCATCTCTCTCTCTTTCTCTCTAGCAAGAACACACACACAAACACCCAATTCAATCATTCATCATCTAAATTCAATCTTGGAAGCTCACAACAAATCCGACAACATATTCGTGATCCTCTCATCATCCTCTTCGATTTGGTACCAATTTCATCCATTTTGGGTAACTTTCTAAAATCACTAAATTTCTCTAAATTCGTTTTATATACTTGAAATTGTGTTAGTTAGTGTCTATGGCTCGTGTATAGCATGAATATATGATTTACTTGCTCGATTTGTCGATTTGGAGTAACTAATATGAACTTTGAAATGGGTTTGCTTAATCTTGCATTTTGGAAGATTAAATGTTGTTTGATTGTTAAAGTTCATGTTTTAATTGTGTTACTAGTATCACTAGCTTCGTTTTGATGCGTAGGTTGATTAAGAAAACTTCAAAAACCCGATTAATGATTTTGTGATGTTTGACTAGGGTTTGATAGTTCTTGACATGAACTTTTAATGCTTGAATGCCATGAAATGTTAATTGTTAGTGTTTAGTAGTAATGTATGCTTCATTACCTTCGAAACGGCATATCGTATGTGTAAATTGGATTCCCGAATCATAAAATATGTTTTACGAACTTGAAACTTTGAAAATAAACCTTTCTTGATCAATTGACGAGTTTTCGGTTATTGTAATTGATGTTCTTGTTTGATGATATGTGGTTAGTTGTATTGCTCGTCAAAATACCTTTCCAAGGATATAAGATACATGTTTTGGTTGTTTGCGGATCATAAATGGTGAATGTTTGATGTTTGGCTCGTGCATACTTTGAAAACTGACCAGAAATCTCTGCCCAGATGGTGGCGCGGCGCGCCCCATCCCCGCGCGGCGCGCGGATTGGCCTGGCCAGATTCTGCTCACTTTGTCACATTTCACGCGAAATGTTTGACTAGCTACCGACCTCCGATTCACATGAAACTTGTTTTAATATACTTGTATATGAATATTTAGCATAGAAAAATAGTTCGGGACCCGACCCGAACGCGTTGACTTTTCGTTGACTTTGACCAAGTTTGACTTTTAGTCAAACTTAACCAAACTTTTATGCAATCGTTCTAACATGCTTTTATACTTGTTTCTTGTATGAAACTTGACAACGTGATTCACATGCTATACTTAATCGAGTCGTAACGAGCCATAGGACTAATTGAACATCTTTACCCTTCGTGATTATCGTTATTGATACAACCTATTTGTTTAGGTCAAGACTAGCTTTGTCTTTGCACGCGTTTACTTGTCGAAGTACTTTATTAACTCTTGCACTCAAGGTGAGATCATAGTCCCACTTTTTCAATCACTTTTATTCTTTACATCGTGGGCTGAGAAACACATACATTTCATACTTATTTACTTTTCATGCTTTTACATTGTGAACAAATACGAATACAAAGATGCATACGAGTTTGAACAAAAGTCCTCAATCCAATTATCATTAGTTCCACTTGCAGGGTGTAAGTGTAAGCGTGTAATTATGTTGTGTGGCCATACGGGTTTAACAAACCCTCATTCAGACGGTTCGCTACCGTTAGTGGATGAAATATAATTTCAACAATGTATAGTGTAAGTTCTAACACTAAATTCAAAATTCAGAGGGAAGATTCGGTTAAGCCTTGATAATTGGGTGCTCGTGATACAAATACTATTTTGGAATGTGAATGATTCTGGTTGAGAAATTCTTAAAGAACCTTGTGGTTCAATACAATTTACTTACTAAACCTATGATTTCACCAACGTTTTTCGTTGACAGATTTCTATGTTTTTCTCAGGTCTTGCACGATATGTGATACATGCTTCCGCTCATTATTTGATACTTGCTTTGGATGTCGAGTATACATGCATTTCATGGAGCGTCTTTTGACTTTACTTTAAACCGTGTCGCCTAGATTTCAATCGTATCTATAACGTTGTAACTTAACTTTTGGTTGAACAATTCTTGTAAACTTTGAAACAATCTTTATTTTGAAATGAAGGCGACATATTTTGGTCAAACGTTATCTTAAAGACTTATAATCAGGTAATGGGACCCACGTAGCCGACGCCGTCACTTGACGATTTGTCGGGGTCGCTACAGGTGGTATCAGAGCCTTGGTTGTAGGGATTTAGAGTTCATTTGTGTCCACCCCGAGTCATAGGGTACATAGGTGAATCTAGACTACAACCGGCATATAGACTGAAGTAGGAATTACTTGACTATTTGTGCATTTATACTCGAACTCTTCTATCATATCTAACTCGTATTCGATCTTGATCTTACGTTGATAAATTTTGTTGACGCGCCACCTTGACTTTATGAAGTAATGTTAAATGCACATGAGAATCAGGGTAATATAATTTCCGGGATTATATTACGGTGATTCATATGGACATTCCGACATTATGACATAAAGAATTTAAGGCGAGTCAAGGAAAATTTTCTCTACATCATCATTCCATATCATGATTAGTATTATTGAGAATACTAATCAAAGATATTCTTGTGTCTTGAAGGAACAATGCCTCCCCGTCGCGGGCCACGTAATGAAACTTCCGAACAAGCTTTTCAACGCATGATAGCCGCCGCCATAGGTGCGGCTATGGCTAGTACCTCCTCCGACATCAATAACAACCACAACCACAACAACCATGGAGCCGGAAATTCAAACGAGGGTTGCTCCTACAAAACTTTCATGGGGTGCAAACCTCACACCTTCGATGGGACCGGAGGACCGGTTGTGCTCACCCGATGGTTTGAGCAAACAGAAGCCGTTTTTAGCATAAGCGGTTGTCGGGACCAAGACAAAGTCAAATATTCCACCCACACTTTTGCCGGTATCGCCCTCACATGGTGGAATACGTATGTGCTGTCGGTGGGTATCGATGAAGCCCACACACTCTCATGGGCCGACTTAAAGAAAAAGATGATCACCGAATACTTCCCGCGCGAAGAGACCCGTAAGCTCGAACACGAACTAAGAACTTTAAAAGCGGTCGGGAATGACCTTAAGGCCTATAATCAACGATTCTCCGAACTTTCTTTGATGTGCCCAAATCTTGTGAACCCCGAATCTTTAAGGGTTGAACTTTACATGGATGGACTCCCCAAGAGCATCAAACAAGGAGTAATGTCATCCAAACCCGCTAACCACCAAGAGGCTTTGAATATGGCCCGCCAATTGATTGAAACAGTGGACGAGATTGAAGTGCCGGCACGTAAAGCCGAGGATAAGTCGGGTGACAACAAAAGAAAATGGGAAGCCCCCCAATCAAGCAATTACAACAACCCCGCCAAGAAGCCCTTCATCCCCAACGGCAAGAAAGGTTATACCGGACACCTACCGTATTGTAACGAGTGCTACAAACATCATTTAGGCGAATGTGGCAAACCATTTTGCTTGAAGTGTCAAAGAAGTGGCCATGTAGCCCACGATTGTAGGAATACCGCTCCCGTCGCTCAAAAGGAGCCCAATGCACCCAAGACGGGTGTTTGTTTTGAATGTGGCCAACCGGGTCATTTTAGGAGTGCGTGCCCAAACAAGAAAATCAACCCCAACGCACGCCGTTGAACTTTCAACATCGACACCTAGGATGCCCGAGACGACGATGGACTAGTCACGGGTACGTTTCTTCACAACAAACAGTATATTTCATACTTATTCGATTCGATTACCGCTAGATGTTTATTAACCAAGTCTTTGACTCGTGCTCTTTACATTCCATTTTTTTTTTCCTAGATATTACTTAGACGATTTAAGTGACCAACGGAAAATATTGTGTGCCTATAAATTTTATTGGAGGATATACGTTAAGACTTTTGACTTGACACCTATAGAACTAGGGAGCTCGAAACCTTTTTGTAAAAAAAAAACAAAAAAAAAAAAAAAAAAAAAAAAAAAAAAATATTTCCCCATCATCTTGTATAGATTATTGTGAACTGAGTAATTTTCGGTTGGAAACCGATACCCTCTCCCTCGCATCCATGACCTCATGATTATTTGCACGAATCCCGTATGTTCCAAATCGACCTCCGTTCCGGTTATCATCAATTGGGGGTTAAGTGAGACGATGTCTCCTAAGCCACTTTCCGAACTCGCAACGTTAGTTGTAAAACTCTCTTAGTACCGTTTGATTTATTTAGGGCTCGCCCGTATCCATAAACCTCTTGAACCGCGTATACAAATTCATATAGACTAATCTGTTATCGTATTTATAGATGACATCTTAACTTATTTAAGTAAAGAAGGAAAACGAACAACATCACCATCTTACGCTCGAACTTTTGAGAAAAGAGCAACTTTATACCAAATTCTCCGAGTGAGAATTTCTGTTGAACGAAGTCCAATTTTCTAGACCATGATGTTAATGGTCAAGGCATTACAATCAATCTCGAAATCAAGCCACATGTAATCAGGAAACTCTCCCAACTCAGACTTGTATTCGTAAAATCTTAGATCTCGCCTGTTATCACCGAAGATTCATTTCTGACTTTTCTCGTGTTACCCGACTTTTACACTCGTTAACTCACTAAGGGAAAACTTTAAACCTCTCCGTGTTCGAACCTTGAGCGTGATTCTTCACACCAACATTTCTAGTTAAAATCGTATAGCAACAGATGGAACTCAAACATGGAAATAATTCTACTTAAACGCCCGAAAGGCATACTCTCTCGACTCGAAATCAACGAAACTGAAATTCGTTATTTTACACGAAGAATTCGAATACTAAATTGTGGATCCGATCAACTTTCTCGTCATCACGTACCACACACCTACCTCTGTTATTTCACCATTACTGTCTGATATTACTGGAATTTAAGATAACACACAATCCAACGATACTTCACTTTTCTTTGACATTAACGCCCTTGTGTTTCTGATAATCGGTCAACTATTATTCAACCCCGAACTATACAACTACGTGTACTACCTCGTTTCTCTTTCAGACTTCAACATTTGACAACTAGAGGCACGTTATGGCAACCTCGAGATGTAAGCTCATCCTATTCTAGGTCCTCATTTCACTCCTATCTTTATCGCTCGCATTTCCGTTTAAGGAAACTCCTTGTGACATTTCTCCATGGATAGAGAAACTCCTTATATTACATTAGTATTCGCCACGAGGGTGAATAGTCCTAACGAACATTTTTTTCGAACCCTAACTGACTTGTTCAAACATATCTTAAGAGATTCTACACCAACACGGTGTATCTTTGTCATTTATCCTGTATCGAAATACTCGTTTCACTTCTAGTTTTACAAGAAACCTTGGGAACTCGCTTAGACACATGTACCGCGTATCTCCCACAACCGACGAACCGAGCAAACGAACGATTTACGTCTTGGAAAGACATGTCACAAACTCGTATTGTCACCTTTAGTAGATCACTCTTACAACAGTAGTTACCACTCGTGTGTTCACGCGCACTTTCCGAAACCCTATATGACCGCTAATGTCATACCCCTGTTCATTTAACCAAAGCATCAACCACCGAAATCTGAACTCCATCAAGAAACAACAATTGAGATCGTTCAAGTCCGAGAAGGGCTCGAGACAACCCATTGTCGCCAGAAGAGTTATACCAAACTTAGAGGAGAACCTCACCAAACCCAGTGTGTAACCGCGTAATATTGGGAAACCGCACCTTGGAAGGGTGTAATCCATTTTGGGAAATCGAGAAAGACTATATCCGCAATATTGAACCTTCTGAAACCTTGGGGCGTATTAGAACCGCTTCCTACCGTTTAGAACTCCCGACTCAATTAAGTTTCCATTTATCCTACATTTCGTGTAACAAACTTAGAAACGTGTCATGCGGAACAGGAATGTGCAATCCTTTTAGATGCACCAACTATTGATGACAAACTCCTCTTCATGGGAAAACTGGTTGAAATCATGGATCGTGAAATCGAACCTCAATACAACGTAACACCCCGACTATCCGGATTCGTGGAATGTCCAAGAAAGTACCTTCACACATTCGTAGGGTTACTACTCTAAGTCTCGAGTAAGAGATATCGACTACTACTTCCAACTAAATTTCGGGACGAAATTTCTTTTGAGGTGTGGATAATGTAACATCCCGCATTTTTCCGTTAAATTATTTTAACGTCCGTCTTTTTCTTTTTAAATAATACCCTTCGTATCTAGATTCGTATCCTTTGTTATGTAACGTTTTAAATATTCTCGTTATCGGATTTCAATATCTCCCGTACTCCCGTGAAATTTAAAATATTCAATCGGTTAAATCCCGCACCCGCTTCTAAACTCGAGGGACTAAAATTGACACGGGGCAAACTAGTTGACTAGGTCAACTAGTCCACCCCAATCACCACCATTCAATCCCTCCATCTCTCTCTCTTTCTCTCTAGCAAGAACACACACACAAACACCCAATTCAATCATTCATCATCTAAATTCAATCTTGGAAGCTCACAACAAATCCGACAACATATTCGTGATCCTCTCATCATCCTCTTCGATTTGGTACCAATTTCATCCATTTTGGGTAACTTTCTAAAATCACTAAATTTCTCTAAATTCGTTTTATATACTTGAAATTGTGTTAGTTAGTGTCTATGGCTCGTGTATAGCATGAATATATGATTTACTTGCTCGATTTGTCGATTTGGAGTAACTAATATGAACTTTGAAATGGGTTTGCTTAATCTTGCATTTTGGAAGATTAAATGTTGTTTGATTGTTAAAGTTCATGTTTTAATTGTGTTACTAGTATCACTAGCTTCGTTTTGATGCGTAGGTTGATTAAGAAAACTTCAAAAACCCGATTAATGATTTTGTGATGTTTGACTAGGGTTTGATAGTTCTTGACATGAACTTTTAATGCTTGAATGCCATGAAATGTTAATTGTTAGTGTTTAGTAGTAATGTATGCTTCATTACCTTCGAAACGGCATATTGTATGTGTAAATTGGATTCCCGAATCATAAAATACGTTTTACGAACTTGAAACTTTGAAAATAAACCTTTCTTGATCAATTGACGAGTTTTCGGTTATTGTAATTGATGTTCTTGTTTGATGATATGTGGTTAGTTGTATTGCTCGTCAAAATACCTTTCCAAGGATATAAGATACATGTTTTGGTTGTTTGCGGATCATAAATGGTGAATGTTTGATGTTTGGCTCGTGCATACTTTGAAAACTGACCAGAAATCTCTGCCCAGATGGTGGCGCGGCGCGCCCCATCCCCGCGCGGCGCGCGGATTGGCCTGGCCAGATTCTGCTCACTTTGTCACATTTCACGCGAAATGTTTGACTAGCTACCGACCTCCGATTCACATGAAACTTGTTTTAATATACTTGTATATGAATATTTAGCATAGAAAAATAGTTCGGGACCCGACCCGAACGCGTTGACTTTTCGTTGACTTTGACCAAGTTTGACTTTTAGTCAAACTTAACCAAACTTTTATGCAATCGTTCTAACATGCTTTTATACTTGTTTCTTGTATGAAACTTGACAACGTGATTCACATGCTATACTTAATCGAGTCGTAACGAGCCATAGGACTAATTGAACATCTTTACCCTTCGTGATTATCGTTATTGATACAACCTATTTGTTTAGGTCAAGACTAGCTTTGTCTTTGCACGCGTTTACTTGTCGAAGTACTTTATTAACTCTTGCACTCAAGGTGAGATCATAGTCCCACTTTTTCAATCACTTTTATTCTTTACATCGTGGGCTGAGAAACACATACATTTCATACTTATTTACTTTTCATGCTTTTACATTGTGAACAAATACGAATACAAAGATGCATACGAGTTTGAACAAAAGTCCTCAATCCAATTATCATTAGTTCCACTTGCAGGGTGTAAGTGTAAGCGTGTAATTATGTTGTGTGGCCATACGGGTTTAACAAACCCTCATTCAGACGGTTCGCTACCGTTAGTGGATGAAATATAATTTCAACAATGTATAGTGTAAGTTCTAACACTAAATTCAAAATTCAGAGGGAAGATTCGGTTAAGCCTTGATAATTGGGTGCTCGTGATACAAATACTATTTTGGAATGTGAATGATTCTGGTTGAGAAATTCTTAAAGAACCTTGTGGTTCAATACAATTTACTTACTAAACCTATGATTTCACCAACGTTTTTCGTTGACAGATTTCTATGTTTTTCTCAGGTCTTGCACGATATGTGATACATGCTTCCGCTCATTATTTGATACTTGCTTTGGATGTCGAGTATACATGCATTTCATGGAGCGTCTTTTGACTTTACTTTAAACCGTGTCGCCTAGATTTCAATCGTATCTATAACGTTGTAACTTAACTTTTGGTTGAACAATTCTTGTAAACTTTGAAACAATCTTTATTTTGAAATGAAGGCGACATATTTTGGTCAAACGTTATCTTAAAGACTTATAATCAGGTAATGGGACCCACGTAGCCGACGCCGTCACTTGACGATTTGTCGGGGTCGCTACACAACTTCCCACGTTTTCCAAAACGGATCACACCTTTCCAAGGTGCAACCTTTAACATTACACGATCACCAACGTTGAATTTAAAGTCCTTACGTTTAAGATCGGCATAACTCTTTTGGCGATCACGGGCAGTCTTAAGTCTAGCTTGAATCTGAGCAATCTTCTCCGTGGTTTCGTGGACTACCTCGGGTCCGGTGATTTGCTTTTCGCCTACTTCGGCCCAACAAATAGGAGATCGGCACTTACGGCCATACAATGCTTCAAAAGATGCAGCATTAATGCTAGAGTGATAACTGTTGTTGTACGAGAATTCGGCGAGTGGCAAATGTCTTTCCCAGGCCTTTCCAAAATCAATGACACATGCACGCAGCATGTCCTCCAAGGTCTGAATCGTTCGTTCACTTTGCCCGTCAGTCTGAGGATGATAAGCAGTGCTCATGTCGAGACGAGTTCCCATGGCTTCTTGCAAAGAACGCCAAAATCTAGAAGCAAAACGGGGATCGCGATCGGAGATGATCGATAAAGGTACACCATGTCGTGATACAACCTCTTTGATGTATAACTGAGCAAGTCTTTCCATTGTATCAGTTTCCTTCATCGCTAGAAAGTGTGCAGATTTGGTAAGGCGGTCAACAATAACCCAAATAGTATCGTATCCGCCCACCGTCTTTGGTAGCTTAGTAATGAAATCCATTGTGATCCTTTCCCACTTCCATTGTGGGATTTCCGGCTATTGAAGTAACCCAGAAGGTCTCTGATGTTCGGCCTTAACTTTCGAACAAGTCAAACACTTCCCAACATAAGTTGCAACGTCCTTCTTAAGATTCGGCCACCAATACTGTTCTTTAAGGTCGTGGTACATTTTACCCGCTCCAGGATGAATCGAATATCTCGATTTGTGTACTTCATCAAGTATCAGGTTTAGTAGATCTCCATAACAAGGTACCCAAATTCTTCCGGCATAACATCGGAGTCCAGACTCCCTAACCTCGAATCGAGAGACAAGTATGTTCAAATGTTCGTGAGATATATTCTCCTCCTTAAGAGCCTCATCTTGGGCTACTCTGATCTGGCTGTTGAGGTTCGAATGGATGGTGATGTTCAGAGCCCTAACACGAAGAGGTGCCGTCCTCTCCTTTCGGCTTAAAGCGTCAGCTACAACATTGGCCTTGCCAGGGTGATAACGGAGTTCACAATCATAGTCGTTGAGCGTCTCGATCCATCGACGCTGTCTCATATTTAGTTGCTTCTGATCAAAGATGTGCTGGAGACTCTTGTGATCGGTGAAAATAGTGCTCTTAGTTCCATACAAATAATGTCTCCACAATTTGAGCGCAAAGACAACGGCTCCAAGTTCAAGATCATGCGTAGTGTAGTTCCGCTCATGAATCTTCAATTGGCGGGAGGCATAGGCAATAACCTTTGATCGTTGCATCAGTACACAACCAAAACCACTCTTCGATGCATCACAATAAACAACGAAATCGTCACTGCCTTTGGGAAGCGATAGAATAGGTGTGGAGGTTAACTTCTTCTTCAAAGTTTGGAATGCTGATTCATGTGTGGGTTCCCAAATGAACTTCTTGCCCTTGTGAGTCAGCGCGGTCAAAGGACGCGCAATCAGAGAAAATCCTTCGATGAATCTTCGGTAATAACCGGCGAGACTTAGGAATTGGCGAATATGCGTCGGAGTAGTGGGGGTCTCCCACTTGCTGATGGCTTCAATCTTGGCGGGATCAACTTTGATACCCTGGTCGCTCACAACATGACCCAAAAACTGTACTTCCTTCAACCAAAATTCGCACTTGGAGAATTTGGCGTAAAGTTTCTCTTGTCTTAAGAGTTCAAGCACTAATCGGAGGTGTTGCTCATGTTCTTCTTCGCTCTTAGAGTAGATGAGGATATCATCTATGAAGACGATAACAAACTTGTCCAAGTAAGGCTTGCAGACACGATTCATGAGGTCCATGAACACGGCAGGTGCATTTGTCAAACCGAATGGCATCACGAGGAACTCATAATGACCATAACGGGTTCTGAATGCAGTCTTCATCACGTCACTTTCCTTCACCCTCAACTGGTGATAGCCGGATCGCAAATCGATCTTTGAATAAACGCTCGATCCTTGTAGTTGATCAAAAAGATCATCAATTCGTGGAAGAGGATACCGATTCTTGATTGTCAATTTGTTGAGCTCACGGTAGTCGATACACATACGAAAGGATCCATCCTTCTTTTTCACAAACAGAACAGGTGCGCCCCAAGGCGAGAAACTTGGTTGGATAAACCCTCGATCTAACAGCTCTTGTAGTTGACTCTGTAATTCTTGCATCTCGGAAGGTGCGAGTCTATAAGGTGCGCGAGCTACAGGTGCGGCTCCTGGCACTAAATCAATCTGAAATTCTACGGCTCTCGGCGGTGGTAATCCAGGCAATTCCTCTGGGAAGACATCAGAAAATTCGTTCACAATTCGAACGTCGTTCACGCTCTTCACCTCAGTTTCTACCGCTTTCACATGTGCTAGGACAGCAAAGCGTCCCTTCTTCATAATCTTTTGCGCTTTCACGCAACTAATGAGGTTCAACTTCGAGGTACATCTCTCTCCATAGATAACCAGTGGTTCGCCATCTCCTTGTGGTATGCGAAGTGCTTTATCTCCACAGATAACATCGGCCTTTATCTTGCTCAACCAATCCATACCGACGATCACGTCAAAACTTCCCAGTTTGATAGGTATCAAATCAATTTTGAAATCTGCACCAGCTATGTTGATAATAGCTCCACGACTAATATGGTCAACCTTTTCAAGTTTTCCATTGGCGACCTCGACAAGCATACTCTCTTTTAACGGGACTAATGACCAATTAATCTTATCGCAAAAATGTCTACATACATAACTTCTATCCGCACCAGTATCAAACAAGACAGAAGCTAAAAGATTGTTGATTGTGAATATACCTGTCACCAAGTCGGGGTTATCGCGTGCATCCCTTGCATTAACATTAAAAGCTCTAGCACGCGGTGGTCCGCCATCCTTTCATTTGTTCGGGCACTCGTTTCTGAAATGGCCCGTCTGCCCGCATTCGTAACACTTTTTCGGCCCGTTGGTGTTCGGCCTCCCTGTCATCGTGGTAGTCTTGCAGTCTCTACCGATGTGCCCGCTCTTCTTGCACTTCTCACAAACAGCATTACAATACCCGGCGTGGTGCTTGTAGCACCTCTTGCATTGTGGTAGCGTGCCCTTGTAGTTCGAGTTGGAGTTGTTGTTGTTGGGGTTGGGGTTGTTGTTGTTTTGCCTGAACCCTTCATGTCGCTTTGCCGGGTTTTGATCATAGTTTCTACCCCTGTTGTTGTTATTGTTGTTGTGGTTGTTGTGGTTGTTATCCCATTTCCTCTTTTCACTACTACCAGCTTCAAACTTAGCCTTCTCCGGCTCATCAATAAGGATCTGATTCATGAGAGTATGCGCCATGCGCATTGCTTCGGGAACATTCGGTGGTTTAGATGAGGTGACATTTCCTTTGATGGACTTAGGGAGTCCCGAGAAGTATTTCTCCATGCGCTTGAATTCGGGGGTGACCATGGTCGGACACATTAATGCTAACTCCAAAAACCTACGATTATAACTGTTAAGGTCGTTCCCTACGGCCTTCAACTGCATGAATTCAATTTCCATCTTCTGAATTTCGGTTCTTGGACAATACTCATCAATCATAGCCGCCTTGAATTCCTCCCACGGCGTAGCATACGCCTCATCGATACCTTTCGCTTGAGCTAACGTGTTCCACCACGTTAGCGCGCCGTCTGATAGCGTGCAAGATGCAAACTTGGTCTTATTGTCCTCCGAACAGTTGCTAAGTCGGAATACCGATTCAAGTTTTTCGAACCATCTGGTGAGACCAACTGGTCCCTCGGTGCCGCTGAAGTTATGCGGTTTGCAGCTCTGGAATTCCTTGTATGTACACCCATTTCGAACTGGTGGGATAACTGGTGGTGGTTGTAGTGACCCGAACTTTTCCATGTTTATATATATTAATTGAGATTGATATTTACATGATTAAATGTTTCCAACATCTTAAGCAATCAAACTTGTTAAGACTTGATTAATTGAAATAGGTTTCATATAGACAATTGACCACCCAAGTTGACCGGTGATTCACGAACGTTAAAACTTGTAAAAACTATATGATGACATATATATGGATATATATATAATTAACATGATACTATGATAAGTAAATATATCATTAAGTATATTAACAATGACCTACATATGTAAAAACAAGACTACTAACTTAATGATTTTTAAACGAGACATATATGTAACGATTATCGTTGTAAAGACATTTAATGTATATATATCATATTAAGAGATATTCATACATGATAATATCATGATAATATAATAATTTAAAATCTCATTTGATATTATAAACATTGGGTTAACAACATTTAACAAGATAATTAACCTAAAGGTTTCAAAACAACACTTACATGTAACGACTAACGATGACTTAACGACTCAGTTAAAATGTATATACATGTAGTGTTTTAATATGTATTTATACACTTTTGAAAGACTTCAATACACTTATCAAAATACTTCTACTTAACAAAAATGCATACAATTACATCCTCGTTCAGTTTCATCAACAATTCTACTCGTATGCACCCGTATTCGTACTCGTACAATACACAACTTTTAGATGTATGTACTATTGGTATATACACTCCAATGATCAGCTCTTAGCAGCCCATGTGAGTCACCTAACACATGTGGGAACCATTATTTGGCAACTAGCATGAAATATCTCATAAAATTACAAAAATATGAGTAATCATTCATGACTTATTTACATGAAAACAAAATTACATATCCTTTATATCTAATCCATACACCAACGACCAAAAACACCTACAAACACTTTCATTCTTCAATTTTCTTCATCTAATTGATCTCTCTCAAGTTCTATCTTCAAGTTCTAAGTGTTCTTCATAAATTCCAAAAGTTCTAGTTTCATAAAATCAAGAATACTTTCAAGTTTGCTAGCTCACTTCCAATCTTGTAAGGTGATCATCCAACCTCAAGAAATCTTTGTTTCTTACAGTAGGTTATCATTCTAATACAAGGTAATAATCATATTCAAACTTTGGTTCAATTTCTATAACTATAACAATCTTATTTCAAGTGATGATCTTACTTGAACTTGTTTTCGTGTCATGATTCTGCTTCAAGAACTTCGAGCCATCCAAGGATCCATTGAAGCTAGATCCATTTTTCTCTTTTCCAGTAGGTTTATCCAAGGAACTTAAGGTAGTAATGATGTTCATAACATCATTCGATTCATACATATAAAACTATCTTATTCGAAGGTTTAAACTTGTAATCACTAGAACATAGTTTAGTTAATTCTAAACTTGTTCGCAAACAAAAGTTAATCCCTCTAACTTGACTTTTAAAATCAACTAAACACATGTTCTATATCTATATGATATGCTAACTCAATGATTTAAAACCTGGAAACACGAAAAACACCGTAAAACCGGATTTACGCCGTCGTAGTAACACCACGGGCTGTTTTGGGTTAGTTAATTAAAAACTATGATAAACTTTGATTTAAAAGTTGTTATTCTGAGAAAATGATTTTTATTATAAACATGAAACTATATCCAAAAATTATGGTTAAACTCAAAGTGGAAGTATGTTTTCTAAAATGGTCATCTAGACGTCGTTCTTTCGACTGAAATCACTACCTTTACAAAAACGACTTGTAACTTATTTTTCCGACTATAAACCTATACTTTTTCTGTTTAGATTCATAAAATAGAGTTCAATATGAAACCATAGCAATTTGATTCACTCAAAACGGATTTAAAATGAAGAAGTTATGGGTAAAACAAGATTGGATAATTTTTCTCATTTTAGCTACGTGAAAATTGGTAACAAATCTATTCCAACCATAACTTGATCAACTTGTATTGTATATTATGTAATCTTGAGATACCATAGACACGTATACAATGTTTCGACCTATCATGTCGACACATCTATATATATTTCGGAACAACCATAGACACTCTATATGTGAATGTTGGAGTTAGCTATACAGGGTTGAGGTTGATTCCAAAATATATATAGTTTGAGTTGTGATCAATACTGAGATACGTATACACTGGGTCGTGGATTGATTCAAGATAATATTTATCGATTTATTTCTGTACATCTAACTGTGGACAACTAGTTGTAGGTTACTAACGAGGACAGCTGACTTAATAAACTTAAAACATCAAAATATATTAAAAGTGTTGTAAATATATTTTGAACATACTTTGATATATATGTATATATTGTTATAGGTTCGTGAATCAACCAGTGGCCAAGTCTTACTTCCCGACGAAGTAAAAAATCTGTGAAAGTGAGTTATAGTCCCACTTTTAAAATCTAATATTTTTGGGATGAGAATACATGCAGGTTTTATAAATGATTTACAAAATAGACACAAGTACGTGAAACCACATTCTATGGTTGAATTATCGAAATCGAATATGCCCCTTTTTATTTAGTCTGGTAATCTAAGAATTAGGGAACAGACACCCTAATTGACGCGAATCCTAAAGATAGATCTATTGGGCCTAACAAACCCCATCCAAAGTACCGGATGCTTTAGTACTTCGAAATTTATATCATATCCGAAGGGTGTCCCGGAATGATGGGGATATTCTTATATATGCATCTTGTTAATGTCGGTTACCAGGTGTTCACCATATGAATGACTTTTATCTCTATGTATGGGATGTGTATTGAAATATGAAATCTTGTGGTCTATTATTATGATTTGATATATATAGGTTAAACCTATAACTCACCAACATTTTTGTTGACGTTTTAAGCATGTTTATTCTCAGGTGATTATTAAGAACTTCCGCTGTCGCATACTTAAATAAGGACGAGATTTGGAGTCCATGCTTGTATGATATTGTGTAAAAACTGCATTCAAGAAACTTATTATGTTGTAACATATTTGTATTGTAAACCATTATGTAATGGTCGTGTGTAAACAGGATATTTTAGATTATCATTATTTGATAATCTACGTAAAGCTTTTTAAACCTTTATTGATGAAATAAAGGTTATGGTTTGTTTTAAAATGAATGCAGTCTTTGAAAAACGTCTCATATAGAGGTCAAAACCTCGCAACGAAATCAATTAATATGGAACGTTTTTAATCAATAAGAACGGGACATTTCAGTTGGTATCCGAGCGTTGGTCTTAGAGAACCAGAATTTTGCATTAGTGTGTCTTATCAAGTTTGTTAGGATGCATTAGTGAGTCTGGACTTCGACCGTGTTTACTTGAAAAAAATGATTGCTTAACAAATTTTGTTGGAAACTATATATTTTTAACATGTGAATATTATGTGATATATTAATCTCTTAACGCGTTTGATATTATGTGATAGATGTCTACCTCTAGAACAAGTCCCATTGACTCACCTAATAATAATGAAGAGTCAAATGTAAATTGGAATGATTCATGGACTGATTTACAAGTTCCCGAAGAGGAACCGGAAGAAGAGTCGGAACCAGAAGAAGAATCGGAACCGGAAGAAGAATCGGAACCGGATGAAGAAATAGAACCGGTGGGGGAAATAATAAAACGGTTAAGTAAAAGAAAATCCTCAACCAACCGACCAAGGCTAATTATGGTCAATGGTGTTTCCGCCAAGGAAGCAAAATATTGGGAGGATTATCAATTCTCCGATGAATCGGATTCCGACGAGAATTCCGATGATGTTATAGAAATTACCCCAACTGAATTTAAAAAGGCAAAAGAAAATAATAAGGGAAAGGGCATAAAAATAGAGAAATCTAATTCCAACCCCGATGAACTTTATATGTATCGTCAACCCCCGAAGTCCTTAAGTTGTAACAATGACCCGGGAACCTCTAAACCACCAGGTTTTTCTAAACCAATGTGGAAAATAACGGCTCGTATTAGGGGAACATCATATATCCCTAGAAACTTGGCAAAACGAACCAAAACCGAAGAAGAAGAAACAAGCGAGTCGGAATAAGATAGTTGTATTCGTGTGGTGTAATATATGTAATATAGTGTGCTTATGCTTTATGATATATGTAAAAATTGCTTGTATTAATAAGTATCTTTTTTATGAATCTAACTCTTGTCTATTTTACAGTATAAAAACACAAAATGGATAGACAACCCAATATTTTAAGAGACCTACCCAGAGACATGATTGATGAAATCTTGTCTAGAGTTGGTCAGAATTCTTTGGCACAACTATTTAAGGCGAGATCAGTTTGTAAGACATTCGAAGAACGTTCCAAGAATGCCTTGGTTTATAAAAGGCTTTCGTTCGAAAGATGGGGTATATCACATTGGGAAATCCATAAGTTACGATGTGTTTACTTTGACGCATATATTGCGGGGAACCCAAATGCTATTTTACGCAATGGGTTAAGAAATTATTTTGACTCAATATATCCGAATATTGGACTTCGTGATTTAGAAAAAGCGGCTAACATGCAACATAAAGAAGCATGTTATGCTTAAGGATTAGTAATGTTCGCTTCTCACCAAAGTGAGAACAAGAACATCGGGCTACAACTATTAAACAAAACGTTCCCACAAGTGACGGAGTCGGTAATTGGGGTAAGAAATGAGGTTTTTAGATTGTTACGGGACTGTTGGACATTACGTAACCCTCGTCCCTTTGACGACGTTACAACACGCTGTCTTATCAACGGCCATAACGGTTATGTTCCACAAGACCAAGGATGGGAAGTAGTCCTAGTAAAACCAGAATGCATGACTTGTTTCTGGACGTATGAATTACGTGTCTTTATTGCCTTTGCTGAACGACTTGTGTATTAGCTAGAATTATATTCACAACTATATCTTGTATCAAAGTTATTGTGTGCTATATTTCATGCTTTATGTAAAATAAGCGGTATTGTAAGTTTGTAAAATATTGTATAAAAGTTTGAACGCGAAATATTATTATAATCAGTTTTTCATATAGAATTGTAGTAGTTGAATTGTATATTAGCTACTAAGTATGAACTTAACGGGTAGGTACTACCCGAATTTAAACTTATAAAATGCTAATATGAAGAAAAAGCTTTTATAAATGAGTTCATATTATGCTACGAAATACTATTAACTACTCTTAATATTCTGTATGATTAACTTGTTCCATTTGATAATTTTGAAGGAAATGGCACCGACTACTCGACACACCGTGAATATGAATGAAGAGGAATTCCGTACTTTTCTAGCTTCAAACATAGCCGCAGTACAGGCTGCGCTACATACCAACAATAACCTTGGATCTAGCAGTACAGGAAATCGTGTAGGATGCACCTACAAAGAATTCACTGCCTGCAAACCTTTGGAATTTGATGGAACCGAAGGACCGATCGGATTGAAACGGTGGACCGAGAAAGTCGAATCGGTGTTTGCCATAAGTAAGTGTACTGAAGAGGACAAAGTGAAGTACGCTACGCATACCTTCACAGGTTCTGCGTTAACATGGTGGAATACCTATCTAGAGCAAGTGGGACAAGACGATGCGTACGCACTACCGTGGTCAGCATTCAAGCACTTAATGAACGAGAAGTACCGTCCCAGAACTGAGGTCAATAAGCTCAAGACAGAACTTAGAGGGTTACGAACCCAAGGATTTGATATTACCACGTACGAAAGACGATTCACAGAATTGTGCCTATTGTGTCCGGGAGCATTCGAAGATGAGGAAGAGCAGATCGACGCGTTTGTGAAAGGATTACCGGAAAGAATCCAAGAAGATATAAGTTCACACGAGCCCGCCTCCATACAACAGGCATGTAGAATGGCTCACAAATTAGTGAACCAGATTGAAGAAAGAATTAAAGAACAGACTGTTGAAGAGGCCAATGTGAAGCAAGTCAAAAGAAAGTGGGAGGAAAACGGTGATAAGAATCACCAATACAACAACAACAGCAATTATAACAATAATCGCAACAACTATCCTAACAATCGCAACATCAATCGCAACTACAATAAATGGCCCAACAACAACAACAACAGCAACTACAACAATCATCCCAACAACAATAATAACTGCAACAACAACAACAACAACAACAACAACAATCAGAAGCAGCTATGCCAAAGGTGTGAAAAGTATCACTCGGGGTTCTGCACCAAATTTTGCAACAAGTGTAAAAGAAATGGTCATAGCGCGGCGAAGTGTGAGGTCTACGGACCAGGGGTTAATAGAACGAAAGGAACAAATGGTGTCGGAACGAGTAATGGCGGAGCAAGTAGTGTCGGAGCAAGTTATGCCAATGTAGTTTGTTATAAATGTGAAAAACCGGGCCACATTATTAGAAATTGCCCGAACCAGGAGAACACGAATGGACAAGGCCGCGGAAGAGTTTTCAATATTAATGCGGCAGAGGCACAGGAAGACCCGGAGCTTGTTACGGGTACGTTTCTTATTGACAATAAATCTGCTTACGTTTTATTTGATTCGGGTGCGGATAGAAGCTATATGAGTAGAGATTTTTGTGCTAAATTAAGTTGTCCATTGACGCCTTTGGATAGTAAATTTTTACTCGAATTAGCAAATGGTAAATTAATTTCAGCAGATAATATATGTCGGAATCGAGAAATTAAACTGGTTAGCGAAACATTTAAGATTGATTTGATACCAGTAGAGTTAGGGAGTTTTGATGTGATAATCGGTATGGACTGGTTGAAAGAAGTGAAAGCAGAGATCGTTTGTTACAAAAATGCAATTCGCATTATACGAGAAAAAGGAAAACCCTTAATGGTGTACGGAGAAAAGGGCAACACGAAGCTACATCTTATTAGTAATTTGAAGGCACAAAAACTAATAAGAAAAGGTTGCTATGCTGTTCTAGCACACGTCGAGAAAGTACAAACTGAAGAAAAGAGCATCAATGATGTTCCCATTGCAAAAGAATTTTCCGATGTATTTCCGAAAGAATTACCGGGATTACCCCCACATCGATCCGTTGAATTTCAAATAGATCTTGTACCAGGAGCTGCACCAATAGCTCGTGCTCCTTACAGACTCGCACCCAGCGAGATGAAAGAACTACAAAGTCAATTACAAGAACTTTTAGAGCGTGGTTTCATTCGACCAAGCACATCACCGTGGGGAGCTCCTGTTTTGTTTGTCAAGAAGAAAGATGGTACATTCAGGTTGTGTATCGACTACCGAGAGTTGAACAAACTTACCATCAAGAACCGCTACCCACTACCGAGAATCGATGACTTATTTGATCAACTACAAGGCTCGTCTGTTTATTCAAAGATTGACTTACGTTCCGGGTATCATCAAATGCGGGTGAAAGAAGATGATATTCCAAAGACTGCTTTCAGAACACGTTACGGTCATTACGAGTTTATGGTCATGCCGTTTGGTTTAACTAATGCACCAGCTGTGTTCATGGACCTTATGAACCGAGTGTGTGGACCATACCTTGACAAGTTTGTCATTGTTTTCATTGATGACATACTTATTTACTCAAAGAATGACCAAGAACACGGTGAACATTTGAGAAAGGTGTTAGAAGTATTGAGGAAGGAAGAATTGTACGCTAAGTTTTCAAAGTGTGCATTTTGGTTGGAAGAAGTTCAATTCCTCGGTCACATAGTGAACAAAGAAGGTATTAAGGTGGATCCGGCAAAGATAGAAACTGTTGAAAAGTGGGAAACCCCAAAAACTCCGAAACACATACGCCAATTTTTAGGACTAGCTGGTTACTACAGAAGGTTCATCCAAGACTTTTCCAGAATAGCAAAACCCTTGACTGCATTAACGCATAAAGGGAAGAAATTTGAATGGAATGATGAACAAGAGAAAGCGTTTCAGTTATTGAAGAAAAAGCTAACTACGGCACCTATATTGTCATTGCCTGAAGGGAATGATGATTTTGTGATTTATTGTGATGCATCAAAGCAAGGTCTCGGTTGTGTATTAATGCAACGAACGAAGGTGATTGCTTATGCGTGACAATTGAAGATTCACGAACAAAATTATACGACGCATGATTTGGAATTAGGCGCGGTTGTTTTTGCATTAAAGACTTGGAGGCACTACTTATATGGGGTCAAAAGTATTATATATACCGACCACAAAAGTCTTCAACACATATTTAATCAGAAACAACTGAATATGAGGCAGTGTAGGTGGATTGAATTATTGAATGATTACGACTTTGAGATTCGTTACCACCCGGGGAAGGAAAATGTGGTAGCCGATGCCTTGAGTAGGAAGGACAGAGAACCCATTCGAGTAAAATCTATGAATATAATGATTCATAATAACCTTACTACTCAAATAAAAGAGGCGCAACAAGGAGTTTTAAAAGAGGGAAATTTAAAGGATGAAATACCCAAGGGATCGGAGAAGCATCTTAATATTCGGGAAGACGGAACCCGGTATAGGGCTGAAAGGATTTGGGTACCAAAATTTGGAGATATGAGAGAAATGGTACTTAGAGAAGCTCATAAAACCAGATACTCAATACATCCTGGAACGGGGAAGATGTACAAGGATCTCAAGAAACATTTTTGGTGGCCGGGTATGAAAGCCGATGTTGCTAAATACGTAGGAGAATGTTTGACGTGTTCTAAGGTCAAAGCTGAGCATCAGAAACCATCAGGTCTACTTCAACAACCCGAAATCCCAGAATGGAAATGGGAAAACATTACCATGGATTTCATCACTAAATTGCCAAGGACTGCAAGTGGTTTTGATACTATTTGGGTAATAGTTGATCGTCTCACCAAATCAGCACACTTCCTGCCAATAAGAGAAGATGACAAGATGGAGAAGTTAGCACGACTGTATTTGAAGGAAGTCGTCTCCAGACATGGAATACCAATCTCTATTATCTCTGATAGGGATGGCAGATTTATTTCAAGATTCTGGCAGACATTACAGCAAGCATTAGGAACTCGTCTAGACATGAGTACTGCCTATCATCCACAAACTGATGGGCAGAGCGAAAGGATGATACAAACGCTTGAATACATGCTACGAGCATGTGTTATTGATTTCGGAAATAGTTGGGTTCGACATCTACCGTTAGCAGAATTTTCCTACAACAACAGCTACCATTCAAGCATTGAGATGGCGCCGTTTGAAGCACTTTATGGTAGAAAGTGCAGGTCTCTAATTTGTTGGAGTGAAGTGGGGGATAGACAGATTACGGGTCCGGAGATTATACAAGAAACTACCGAGAAGATCATCCAAATTCAACAACGGTTGAAAACCGCACAAAGTCGACAAAAGAGCTACGCTGACATTAAAAGAAAAGATATAGAATTTGAAATTGGAGAGATGGTCATGCTTAAAGTTGCACCTTGGAAAGGCGTTGTTCGATTTGGTAAACGAGGGAAATTAAATCCAAGGTATATTGGACCATTCAAGATTATTGATCGTGTCGGACCAGTAGCTTACCGACTTGAGTTACCTCAACAACTCGCGGCTGTACATAATACTTTCCACGTCTCGAATTTGAAGAAATGTTTTGCTAAAGAAGATCTCACTATTCCGTTAGATGAAATCCAAATCAACGAAAAACTTCAATTCATCGAAGAACCCGTCGAAATAATGGATCGTGAGGTTAAAAGACTTAAGCAAAACAAGATACCAATTGTTAAGGTTCGATGGAATGCTCGTAGAGGACCCGAGTTCACCTGGGAGCATGAAGATCAGATGAAGAAGAAATACCCGCATCTATTTCCAGAAGATTCGTCAACACCTTCAACAGCTTAAAATTTCGGGACGAAATTTATTTAACGGGTAGGTACTGTAGTGACCCGAACTTTTCCATGTTTATATATATTAATTGAGATTGATATTTACATGATTAAATGTTTCCAACATCTTAAGCAATCAAACTTGTTAAGACTTGATTAATTGAAATAGGTTTCATATAGACAATTGACCACCCAAGTTGACCGGTGATTCACGAACGTTAAAACTTGTAAAAACTATATGATGACATATATATGGATATATATATAGTTAACATGATACTATGATAAGTAAATATATCATTAAGTATATTAACAATGACCTACATATGTAAAAACAAGACTACTAACTTAATGATTTTTAAACGAGACATATATGTAACGATTATCGTTGTAAAGACATTTAATGTATATATATCATATTAAGAGATATTCATACATGATAATATCATGATAATATAATAATTTAAAATCTCTTTGATATTATAAATGTAACACCCTAGGCAAATCCCACATCGCCCACGAACATGAGTGATCATGGGATTATAAGGTAATACTCACGCTTAAATGACACAACGCGTTTTGGGATCACAGGCAGAGCAGATGTGCGAGTACGTTGCAGTTAAGCGTGCTCGGGCGAGAGCACTACCGGGATGGGTGACCTCCTGGGAAAGTGCTTCTCGTGTGTGGTCACCAAGAAAAAGCCGTGCGCCTGCGGGCAAAGCGGACAATATTGTGGTCATGTTAAGCTGGGGTGTTACAGAATGGTATCAGAGCCACTCATGTGCCGTTGGGGGTGGTGGGGCAAACCTCATCGAGGACGATGAGTCCCTAAGGGGGGGTGAATGTAACACCCTAGGCAAATCCCACATCGCCCACGAACATGAGTGATCATGGGATTATAAGGTAATACTCACGCTTAAATGACACAACGCGTTTTGGGATCACAGGCAGAGCAGATGTGCGAGTACGTTGCAGTTAAGCGTGCTCGGGCGAGAGCACTACCGGGATGGGTGACCTCCTGGGAAAGTGCTTCTCGTGTGTGGTCACCAAGAAAAAGCCGTGCGCCTGCGGGCAAAGCGGACAATATTGTGGTCATGTTAAGCTGGGGTGTTACAATAAACATTGGGTTAACAACATTTAACAAGATCGTTAACCTAAAGGTTTCAAAACAACACTTACATGTAACGACTAACGATGACTTAACGACTCAGTTAAAATGTATATACATGTAGTGTTTTAATATGTATTTATACACTTTTGAAAGACTTCAATACACTTATCAAAATACTTCTACTTAACAAAAATGCATACAATTACATCCTCGTTCAGTTTCATCAACAATTCTACTCGTATGCACCCGTATTCGTACTCGTACAATACACAACTTTTAGATGTATGTACTATTGGTATATACACTCCAATGATCAGCTCTTAGCAGCCCATTTGAGTCACCTAACACATGTGGGAACCATCATTTGGCAACTAGCATGAAATATCTCATAAAATTACAAAAATATGAGTAATCATTCATGACTTATTTACATGAAAACAAAATTACATATCCTTTATATCTAATCCATACACCAACGACCAAAAACACCTACAAACACTTTCATTCTTCAATTTTCTTCATCTAATTGATCTCTCTCAAGTTCTATCTTCAAGTTCTAAGTGTTCTTCATAAATTCCAAAAGTTCTAGTTTCATAAAATCAAGAATACTTTCAAGTTTGCTAGCTCACTTCCAATCTTGTAAGGTGATCATCCAACCTCAAGAAATCTTTGTTTCTTACAGTAGGTTATCATTCTAATACAAGGTAATAATCATATTCAAACTTTGGTTCAATTTCTATAACTATAACAATCTTATTTCAAGTGATGATCTTACTTGAACTTGTTTTCGTGTCATGATTCTGCTTCAAGAACTTCGAGCCATCCAAGGATCCATTGAAGCTAGATCC
This sequence comes from Rutidosis leptorrhynchoides, assembly GCF_046630445.1. NCBI lineage: Eukaryota > Viridiplantae > Streptophyta > Magnoliopsida > Asterales > Asteraceae > Rutidosis > Rutidosis leptorrhynchoides. Next base: position 245,513,200 of record NC_092333.1, read on the forward strand.
ATTTTTCTCTTTTCCAGTAGGTTTATCCAAGGAACTTAAGGTAGTAATGATGTTCATAACATCATTCGATTCATACATATAAAACTATCTTATTCGAAGGTTTAAACTTGTAATCACTAGAACATAGTTTAGTTAATTCTAAACTTGTTCGCAAACAAAAGTTAATCCCTCTAACTTGACTTTTAAAATCAACTAAACACATGTTCTATATCTATATGATATGCTAACTCAATGATTTAAAACCTGGTAACACGAAAAACACCGTAAAACCGGATTTACGCCGTCGTAGTAACACCGCGGGCTGTTTTGGGTTAGTTAATTAAAAACTATGATAAACTTTGATTTAAAAGTTGTTATTCTGAGAAAATGATTTTTATTATGAACATGAAACTATATCCAAAAATTATGGTTAAACTCAAAGTGGAAGTATGTTTTCTAAAATGGTCATCTAGACGTCGTTCTTTCGACTGAAATCACTACCTTTACAAAAACGACTTGTAACTTATTTTTCCGACTATAAACCTATACTTTTTCTGTTTAGATTCATAAAATAGAGTTCAATATGAAACCATAGCAATTTGATTCACTCAAAACGGATTTAAAATGAAGAAGTTATGGGTAAAACAAGATTGGATAATTTTTCTCATTTTAGCTACGTGAAAATTGGTAACAAATCTATTCCAACCATAACTTGATCAACTTGTATTGTATATTATGTAATCTTGAGATACCATAGACACGTATACAATGTTTCGACCTATCATGTCGACACATCTATATATATTTCGGAACAACCATAGACACTCTATATGTGAATGTTGGAGTTAGCTATACAGGGTTGAGGTTGATTCCAAAATATATATAGTTTGAGTTGTGATCAATACTGAGATACGTATACACTGGGTCGTGGATTGATTCAAGATAATATTTATCGATTTATTTCTGTACATCTAACTGTGGACAACTAGTTGTAGGTTACTAACGAGGACAGCTGACTTAATAAACTTAAAACATCAAAATATATTAAAAGTGTTGTAAATATATTTTGAACATACTTTGATATATATGTATATATTGTTATAGGTTCGTGAATCAACCAGTGGCCAAGTCTTACTTCCCGACGAAGTAAAAAATATGTGAAAGTGAGTTATAGTCCCACTTTTAAAATCTAATATTTTTGGGATGAGAATACATGCAGGTTTTATAAATGATTTACAAAATAGACACAAGTACGTGAAACCACATTCTATGGTTGAATTATCGAAATCGAATATGCCCCTTTTTATTTAGTCTGGTAATCTAAGAATTAGGGAACAGACACCCTAATTGACGCGAATCCTAAAGATAGATCTATTGGGCCTAACAAACCCCATCCAAAGTACCGGATGCTTTAGTACTTCGAAATTTATATCATATCCGAAGGGTGTCCCGGAATGATGGGGATATTCTTATATATGCATCTTGTTAATGTCGGTTACCAGGTGTTCACCATATGAATGACTTTTATCTCTATGTATGGGATGTGTATTGAAATATGAAATCTTGTGGTCTATTATTATGATTTGATATATATAGGTTAAACCTATAACTCACCAACATTTTTGTTGACGTTTTAAGCATGTTTATTCTCAGGTGATTATTAAGAACTTCCGCTGTCGCATACTTAAATAAGGACGAGATTTGGAGTCCATGCTTGTATGATATTGTGTAAAAACTGCATTCAAGAAACTTATTATGTTGTAACATATTTGTATTGTAAACCATTATGTAATGGTCGTGTGTAAACAGGATATTTTAGATTATCATTATTTGATAATCTACGTAAAGCTTTTTAAACCTTTATTGATGAAATAAAGGTTATGGTTTGTTTTAAAATGAATGCAGTCTTTGAAAAACGTCTCATATAGAGGTCAAAACCTCGCAACGAAATCAATTAATATGGAACGTTTTTAATCAATAAGAACGGGACATTTCAGTGGTGGCGGTGGAGCTTGGAGATTTCTTTCTGCTAGGGCTGCAGCGACCCGTTCACTGATCATGTCCTCAATCTGGGCGGCGGTAGGTGTGGTTCTTCCATTAGCCATGGTATTCTAAACAAAAATTTTGACCCAAGTCAAAATCCAGCATGCAAGTAGTAGTAATACAGTATATAGTGACCAACATGGAATCAAAACATCACATGTTATTAAATAATGCATCTAGGTACAAATACCACAGAATCATCGTACAGCAATGTAAATAGAATATCGTGCAAGAATTAAATAATGCAAAGTTCCATTCATTAATAATAATAAGTTTCATACATCTGAATAAGTTCGTACAATACATATGAAATACATGAAACTATGTCTAGATTACATCACGAAATCTAAATACAAGGTCCTACGGTGAAGGCGGGTGAACTGCTCCTCGAGCTCAGTGACTCGAGCTCGGAGAGTCTCAGTCTCCCTCATCAGTTCCTCGTTAGAGGGAGCTGGTGGGGCAGGCGGTGCAGTGGGGCGGGTGGTGCGGGTGGTGCTGATGTAGATGGTCCGGCTCCGGATGTAGACGGTACGTCCCTAGATGTAAGTGGTCCGTATCTAAATCTAGGTGGTACGGTTCCAGGAATAGTCAATATGTAACGGGGAACCTTACGTATCTGTGGGTCGGCAGGGTATGGCACAACTCGTTTACGAGCAGTAACCCTACGACGATGGCCAAAAGCATCAGTAAAAGCACGACCTCCATTCACCCCTGGAATGATGGTGCCGTCGGAACGGTACCGCTTCTTCGGCGGGGTGGAGGGTGCCTGAATAGGTCTATCAGCAGGATCCTCATCATCGCTGGAGTCGTCTGATGATGAAGAATCGGCGGATGATGAGTCATCCGAATCGTGTGGTGGTGACACTGGTGGCTGAGCTGGTAATCCGAAGCGTCCGAAGGCGGCCAACATCTGTCGGTGTCTGCCTGGCAGAATCACGACCAAACGTCCGTCGGGAGTGCGTCGGCAAGGCGTGCGCATGTGGTTACGAAACGGCCCTTCCCCAAACTCCGCGGGGATCTCAATACCACCAATGCGGGGCTGTGACCTCGAGGGTCCGGGAGCAGACACTGGGGCAGGTGCACTAGTACCAGCTCCGGAAGTAGAAGCGCCGGGATCACTAGTGGGTGTCGGGGCCGGTGTATCGGCAGTAGCAGCAGCAGGTGTAGCAGTAGGTAGGGCGACGGGGTCTGAGTCTGTACTGCCCGAAATGCCAGCAGGTGGACCATCCGACATCTGAACAAGGAAAAATAAATTTTCCATGTCAGTATGTCATAAAGCAAGCAAATAATAGGCTAACAGTTTAAATCATGTATAACAGTAACTAGCATGGCAATAACAGTAATTCGTATGAAAGTAGCATGCAATCGAAAGCAAGTAGCATCATGCAGTAGTGAAATCATGTAATAGCATATGGCATATGGCAGTAACAGTAAGCAGCAGCATGCAGCAAGTTCAGCAGAAACATGTAAACTAGCAAGTTGTAGATTAGTCCTATTAGTGAATCCTACTCGGGTCGGTCTTAGACTCACTAATGCAACCTAATTCCCTACAACCAATGCTCTGATACCAAATGTGATGCCCCGTACAAAACCATCGTGTACGAATCATCAACAACAGGATCATTGCAAGGTTAAGTACTATATGCTGTAATTAAAGAAATTGCATTCGCGATAAAAAGGTGATGTCATAACCGACATCAAATGTTTTACATTTCAAAAGCATGCTTCACTAAGTAGAAGCAAATAATAAGTGTACGTGACCCCAAAGGTCGTTACATAACATAGTTTCAAAAGTAAATAAGTTTGAATGCAAGATAAGTAGTCATGCGATAACAACTCTAAGCAGCGGGTTCTACAGCACGACAAGTAAGACAGCGGAAGCAACCTCAAGCACCTGAGAAATACATGCTTAAAAACGTCAACACAATGGTTGGTGAGCTATAGTTTAAGTATAACAGTATGTAAGGTAGGCCACGAGATTTCAGTGCTACAAAGAGCGTTTCAAATCAGTATGATAAAGTATATGTTTAACCGTGGGCACTTGGTAACTAACTTAACGTTTATAATACCCCCTGAAAGTACACTTGGCGAGTGCGTATGTTTACGAAGTATTAAACACTCGTTGACTGCTAGCGCGACTAGCCCGAGTGGGGATGTCAAACCCTATGGATCCATATCTAAGATTCGCGTTCACCGGTTCATAAACCAATGATTAAACGTTACCGAGCTAAAGGGAATGTTTATGCCGTTGTATAACCCACACATATATAAGTTTAAGTACTCGTGCCCAGTATGTAAAACATAAAATCCGCATGTATTCTCAGTTCCCAAAATAAGTTAAAGTAAAAAAGGGAATGCTATAACTCACAATGATATGTAGCGGTAAAGTAGTAGTCGGGAAAGGTGTGCAAGTAAATGGTCCGAAGTCCTCAACCTAAGTCAAATAGTACTAAGTCAGTAAATCGTCTTAATAGGTTTAAAAGTATGTAATTAAGGTCTTAAGGGTCATCATCATTCATCATCAAACAAAAGGCGTAAAGTAAGTTTCTTTTATGAAAGCAGTTTTCAACAAAGTCTGACTTCAGTCAGTCATCACGGCCTCTACCCTTACTGAATTAAGGTGAGACCAGTGGCCATGGCTCCGTCTATGAGTCCCTTAAGTGTGGTAAAATTTACAGAAGCAAACTCGTCTTGGTTTGACCGTGGCGACGGTCTAAGTGCGAGTAGGTCAAAAATTTCTGCACAACGTTAAAGGACATAGCGACAATCGGAGGGCCATAAATCCTAAACCGTAACTTGGATTAAGATGAGTCCTATATGAAAAGTTATCTACTCGAAAAGTTCTATCCAAAAATCAAGGTTAGAACAGCCCAGGTCTACTGGTATGTTCCAGAATCATCAGGTCAGTAGGTTTTGGACAGAACAGTGAGTTTAAAAGGGTTCCGGTGGTCTTGTGCTTGATGTTCATCATGGTTCTCATCCTTGATGCATATAGCTTCAAGTGTACAACTCATTGATGTATCTACATCATCTTAACCAAGTCTTGACCATCATAACCCTAGTGCAAGTCTAAGACATGAAGCACAACTCACTTAAGAGTTGTATGAAGTTTGATGAACCAAAGTTACATCAAAGTCTTAGATCTAACACATACATGAACTATAAACTTGAAAGTTAACTAACTAATCAAGATCATAAGTAGTAGAACATAGTTCTTAGTTTGATCTTGAAGATCCAAGACTCAAAAGTCTAGATCCAAAGTTATATTTAAAGAAAACTTGTTTGTGTGTTCTTGAACTTCCAAGGTTAACTTAATTTATTCAAGAGATATGAGATCAAGACTAACTTGTAGTACTTGACCATATAAACTAACTACATGAAATTAAAGTGCATAAATTGAAGAAGTAAACTTAGATAAACAAGAAAAGGTTCATGGTTGTTCATACTTTAAAGATTCAAATCAAAGTTTGATCTTTAGAAAGTAAACTTTAAAGTTTACTTCATGAGCTTCAAGTATGGGTTTATCAACACATGAACATAAAGCTTTTAAAAAAAATAACAAATGTAGAACATAACTTGAAAGTAAATGTTCTTGTTGTTCTTGCTTTAACAAGATAAAATGAAGAATCAAACTAACAAGTTTGATTCTTGAAAGCTAGTAAGTAAGTAACAACAACAAAGTAAGCAAACTACAAGTAACAAAAGATGAATCAAACAAAGAATGATGATGATTACACATGTATGAATTCGGTTTTAAGAAGAAAAGAAGAAGAGAAAAAGTCTTCAAGATTACTTACAAGAACTAGAGAAAAGAGAGAAAAGAGAGGAAAAAGAGTTGCAAGTATGTGTGTGTTTGAATGGGAGGGAATACAAGTGAAGTAGTATTGCATAAAATGAAACAAAAAGGCACTCCCAAGGCCTCAAGATTTCGGCCAGCTGCAGCTCACAAAGGGGTGAGGGTTTTGTTTGGTGGTCTCTAGCATGTAAAGCTTCAAAAGTTGGATAAAATGGGTGTTTGCATGGGAATGAACAAGTAACTTGATTCTTTACTAAGTTAACTAACTAGTTACATGTTAAATGGTGCTTACAAGTTGCAAGAGTGGGCTAAATGGTCCATTACAAAATGTAGGGTGGGCTTGGAAGTCCAATAACATGAGTCCATTACACTAACAAAGCCCAAGTTCAAATAAACCACAAGTTAAACCAATTAAAGCCCAAGTAACTAACTAATAGCCATAGTTAATCAAAATGATTAATAAAACTTAATCATGAATGTAAATAATATCTAGAAATATTATTCGTGAAGTTTCGGGTGTCACAAAGTTGTTTCGGGCACTTAAAAGTCAAGTTCGGGCAATCATGGCAACATGTAAATGTAATAACGTACATTCATTTAAACACGCGTATTAATAATAGTAATTATTAATAAATAAATGTTGGAAATTCCAGGGTCGTTACAATTTGACTCGGGAGCTACTTTTCACATGACCCCTAAAAGAGAATGGTTCAAACAATATGAACGTATCTCAGGAGGATCTATATACAGTTGCAATGATCATGAACTAAAGATTATTGGAATTGGAGATATCATTCTGAAGATGCACGATGGTACAGTTCGTACTATTCAAGGTGTACGACACGTGGAGGGTTTAAAAAAGAACTTATTGTCTTTAGGACAATTAGATGATCTTGGTTGTAAGATGGTGATACATGAGAAGATCATGATAATCAAGAAAGGCGCGGTTGTACTTACGAAAGGAGAAAAGGTGGGTGCTAATTTATACATTTTGAAAGGCGAGACGGTACAAGAATTGGAAGCATCTGTTGCTTCGAATAGTTCAAGTGATAAAGTTGCTATGACATGGCATCAAAAGCTTGGACACATGTATGAGCAAGGTATGAAGATTCTTGTTGAAAGAAATCTTATTCCTGGTCTTACAAAGGTATCGCTACCTTTCTATGAGCATTGTGTAATCAGCAAGCAGCATCGCCTGAAGTTTAACACATCAAATTCTAGAAGTAAATTGATTCTAGAATTGGTTCACTCTGATGTGTGGCAAGCACCAGTTCAATCCCTAGGAGGAGCAAAGTATTTTGTATCATTTATTGATGATTATACTAGGAGATGTTGGGTGTACCCAATCAAGAGAAAGGCGGATGTGTTTGAAGTTTTCAAAGTTTACAAAGCGCGGGTTGAACTTGAATCTGGTAAAAAGATCAAGTGTTTAAGGACGAATAATGGAGGAGAATACACTGGTGATGAATTTGATAAGTTCTGCAAACAAGAAGGTATGAAAAGGCAGTTCACGACGGCATACACTCCTCAACAAAACGAGTGGCGGAGCGGATGAATAGAACTTTGTTAGATAGAACAAGGGCGATGTTGGCAACTGCAAGCTTGGGAAAATCATTCTGGGCAGAAGCAGTAAGTACTGCCTGTTACGTGATAAATCGGTCACCATCAACTGCAATTGAGTTGAAATCGCCGATGGAGATGTGGACTGGAAAACTAGTTGATTATTCTGACCTTCATGTATTTGGAAGTCCTGTGTACGCAATGTACAATTCTCAAGAAACGACAAAGTTGGATCCAAAGTCCAGAAAGTGTTTGTTCATGGGGTATGCTGATGGAGTTAAGGGGTATCGCTTGTGGGACCCCACTGTCCACAAAGTAGTCATCAGCAGAGATGTTGTCTTTACAGAAGACAAAGATCTTGAAGATGTTAGCACTTCAAAAGAAACTATACCGATACAGGTGGGTAACGAATTTCATAAAGATTCTTCTGAAGCAGTACCAGAGCATGATGAAAATCAAGTAGTCATTGATGAAGCTCCAGCGACTCGTATTTCTAATCGGGAAAGGAAACGTCCAGGGTGGCACTCAGATTACATTATGGAAAGTAATGTTGCATATTGTCTTCTAACAGAGGAAGGAGAGCCAACAACTCTTCGCGAGGCACTAAATCATTCAGATGCATCTCAGTGGATGACAGCTATGCAGGAAGAAATTGAAGCTCTTCATAAAAATAAAACATGGGAACTTGTGCCATTGCCGAAAGGTAGAAAACCTATTGGAAATAAATGGGTGTATAAGATCAAGCGAAATGGTGATGATCAAGTAGAGCGGTATCGTGCAAGACTGGTGGTTAAAGGATATGCTCAGAAAGAAGGTACGGACTTTAATGAAATATTTTCTCATGTGGTTCGACTTACAACAATTCGAGTAGTTCTAGCGATGTGTGCTACATTTGATTTGCATCTAGAGCAGCTATATGTGAAAACTGCATTTCTTCATGGAAATCTTGAAGAAGAAATTTATATGCTTCAACCAGAAGGTTTTGAACTACAAGGAAAAAAGAACTTGGTTTGCAGGTTAAAGAAATCTCTGTATGGTCTTAAACAGGAGCCGAGATGTTGGTACAAGAGATTTGATTTTTTCATAATGAGCCTTGAATATAATAGACTTTATGCAGACCCTTGTGCATATTTCAAGAGGTTTGGGGACAATGATTTTGTCATTTTGCTGTTATATGTAGACGACATGTTGGTTGCAGGCCCCAATAAAGATCGTATTAATAAGCTGAAGGCTCAATTGGCTAGGGAGTTTGAAATGAAAGACTTGGGCGTCGCAAACAAGATTCTATGGATGCAAATTCACCGAGACAGAGATAATAGGAAGATTTGGCTTTCTCAAAAGAATTATTTGAAGAAAGTCTTGCAGCGCTTCAGTATGCAAGATAGTAAGCCAATCTCAACCCCACTTCCTACTAATCTCAAGTTATCCTCCGTTATGTGTCCTAGCAGTGAATACGAGAGGAAGGAGATGTCTCGCGTACCGTATGCATCAGCAGTGGGAAGTTTAATGTTCGCAATGATATGTACAAGACCAGACATTGCACATGCAGTGGGAGTAGTTAGTCGGTACATGGCGAATCCTGGTAAAGAGCATTGGAATGCGGTAAAGAGGATCCTTAAATACATCAAGGGAACCTTAGATGTTGCATTATGTTATGGGGAACCGAAATTTATTGTCAAAAGGTATGTTGATTCAGATTATGCAGGTGATATCGATAAAAGTAAATCTACCACTGCATATGTTTTCACACTTTGTGGTGGAATAGTAAGCTGGGCTTCAAAACTGCAGTCAGTTGTGGCGACGTCAACAACAGAGGCAGAATATGTAGCAGCTACTCAAGCTACTAAAGAGGCAGTATGGTTGAAAATGTTGTTGGAGGAACTCGGGCACAAACAAAAGAATATCACTCTATTTTGTGACAACCAGAGTGCCTTGCATCTTGCAAGGAATCCAGCATTTCATTCAAAGACAAAGCATATACGAGTTCAGTATCACTTCGTTCGTGAGAAAGTGGAAGAAGGAACCGTAGATATGCAGAAAATTCATACTGACGACAATGTAGCTGATTTTGTAACAAAGTCAATCAACCGTGACAAGTTTATTTGGTGCCGTTCCTCATGCGGCCTAGCGGAGACGTAAGTAACATAATTGGCAAAGAAAGATTATCGTGTGAAGATTGATTGGGCTTCAATCGAATCTTCAAGTGGGAGATTGTTGAAATGGAAAAGTAAATGGTTGGTGGATGGTAGTTGCCTACCATGGAAGACTTTCTTATTTTCATACTTCACCAACCACATTTGTAGTACTATAAATATGGCAGCACTCATGCATATTTACTCGTACCATATTCTTTCTTTCTTCCTTGTATTCTAATAGATTAAATAGAGAGTTTGTGACTAATCTCCTAATTACAAGAGATATAAAGATTAATGTTTATCCTTGTAATTAGAGAGAAGTGTAATTCCTATTATTCTTATTAGTGAAGCGTTTCTTTCCTTGCCCGTGGTTTTTACCCTATTGGGGTTTTCCACGTTAAATCTCGGTGTCTCTTTATTGTCGCTATTTCAATTATTACTAGCGGTTTGCTATAATTCGGTGTCGCTTTTCTCAACAATGTTTGCGTCAGTTAACAAATCGGGCAGTCATCAAGCAAAAATGAAGGGTTATGTTATGGCACCTTTAGCCCTTTAGGCATTGTTATGACTTCTTTGTTAACTGCAAAAATTTCTCTGTTGTACCTTCCAGTAATAAAAAAGTTTTACATTATTTTTCGTTAATTGAGCAATGTTTAAGCTAAAGTTTGGCATCAAGGTGAATGTTATTTGAATGTGGGTCCAGAAGGAGTCTGGTGATGACAAAGATAAGTTGATCATGAACTCATTCTTATATATGAGTAGGTTTGTTTACCTCATCTATTGGTTATCTCGTAAATAATAGTTATGTCGGCTCATATTCAACTTATTTGAACATTAAGCTATAAATAAATATCTATTATGTAATTATGTCAGCTGTTATTAAATGATGACAACATTTTGGATAAAATGTTCAATTACTACCTGTTGTAAAAAATCAGTACATTTACATTTACATTTACATGTATATTCAATTCAATTATTATGCTTACTACTATACAACTAACGACTAATCAACTAGTAGTGTCTTATATTATTTTCCACAACACAACAGTAGTGAAAGTTATGCCCTGACATTCGAATATATATACATATATATTTTCAAAATCTTGTTTCAAAACTAAACTGTAATATCTTCAAACAAGTTGAGAAATCATCAGGTTTATATATGTTTCTGTTAATATGTTAAATCTGTCGTATAGTGATGTTTTAGAATGTTTACATTTGTATTAGTTAGTTAATTAAGTTATTCATCAATCAAATTATTATGGTTCAACATGTAAATCGTGTGCTCTTAATGCAGTCAGTCCATATACACTTCTTATAGCATTAGGAAAAGCTAAAACTATTGGGAAAAAATGACAATTCCAAATGGGTCGCTTATTTTAGTTGATACTTTTGTAGCAGTACTTATTTCCATGTCATCTATTGTCGGAACCGATACAAGTACGAAATATATACTGGTCACTTTTTTTTATATGATAAAAAAAAGAGAGCATGCGGCTTATATATATTTTTAATTGTATGTATTCTTTGATTTTTAAGGTAGCATGAATACATAGAAGATTTTTCTGATGCAGATCCCGGCAACCAAACCTTATTAGTTTCAACATGATTCTTGTATACGTTGTCAACGGAGGTGAAATATTTCGAGACAATTGTAAGCACTAAACAACATATGTAATATCTTTGTGTTAACTAATAAAGATTTACATGAGCAATACATGCTAATTTTTGTTTGTTGAATCTTCTTCATAAGTATCAAAAAAATCATGACCTGAATGGGAAGGTATAAAGGTGTTGGAGCAGTTATTTGATCCATTTTGTTAGCATTAGTTGTCTATGTTGCTCCTGAGATTCTGAATAACAACAGACGGTATGATGGCAACATACTAGATACATGGTCATGTGGGGTCGTCTTTATTATATGTTAATATATCCAGACGGGTTAATGTATCTTTCGAGAAATTACATCATCAGGGAAATCTTTTCAAATTTGAGAACATTTACTCCAACATGTTAGAGTTCCGTTTAACTAATTGGCGACTCTTTATCCTTTTTTTTTCTTTTTTTTTTAAGTTATTAGAACTTTTAGCATGCAGTACAAAGTTTTCTAATGATTTATAATTTGATCTTGTGTAATGTCTAACAACAAGAAGGGTGCTTTGGAATGTTGGATACTATGGAGCTCCATCCAAACAATTGTTAAGCTTACTTTAGTTCTTCAGATGGATTCTCATCATCATGGGTGTGGGCAGGCAGGACGTGACACCATTCAGCAGCAAGAAGACATGGACACTATTCAAAAATCGAAAACAAAATGGGTGTTGGAAGGAGATGACAACACCAAATTCTATCACGGGCTGTTAAAACAAAAAAGAATCAACCACCAGGTCAAGGGCATTCTCAAGGATGGTGTCTGGATCACAACACCCTCTCTTGTCAAAGCTGAATTTTTCGAAGCCTTCAAAGCCAAATTCGACCAATCTGACTGCGATCAGGTTATGCTTCACATTACACCTATGTCCATGTTAGATGACACTGACCGACTTGCTTTGGAGCATGTTACTACAAATTACGAAATGAAAAAAAGGGCTGTGTGGGAATGTGGCAGCAAGCAATAAATCCCCTGGTCCCGACGGAATCTCTTTTCTTTTTCTTAAAAAATTACTGGAACACAATAGATTGTAACTTTAGCAGCACAATCACATCTATTTTTGATTCCGGTGGTTTTCCAAAAGATATGAAACTCACTTTGATCCCTAAAACCAAAAACCCGTTATATGTTAAAAGACTTCCGCCCGATCTCTTTGATAGGTGTCATTTATAAAACTGTTGCGAAAATCTTAGCTAACAGGTTATATCCGGGGTTATCGATAAAATTATCAATCGGGCCCAAACGGCTTTCATTCATGGTCGTCAAATGCTTATATAATGAGGTTATATCATGGTCCAAAAAACAGAATAGGAAGCTTTTATTGTTTAAAGTTGAACTTCGATTACGCATTCGATTCTGTCAAAATGGTCTTTCCTAGACCACATGACGATTGTTCTTGGATTTAGTCGTAAATGGAGACAATGGATCCATATGTGTTTATCCTCGGCCCGTTCTTCGGTTTTGGTAAATGGAAGCCCGACTCCGGAGTTTCAAATTAAAGGAGGTTTGAGACAGGGCTATCCCTTAAGCCCGTTTCTATTTATAATACTCATGGAAGGACTAAACATCCTTCTCCATGATTCAATCAGTGAAGGCAGAATTCAAGGGTTCAGAATCGGATCTTCTGCTACTATTTTATCTCACCTTCTTTTTTTTTTTTTTTTTTTTTTTTTTTTTTGCAGATGATGTTGTAATTTTATCAGACTAGAGCCACCGCCACCGAGAGATGTCCAATATTGTTGATATATATTACAGCAATTTTACCAGCTAGCTATCTGGGCTCAATATAAACATATCAAAATCCAATTTATACGGATTTGGAGTGCCTTCAGACGAGGCCGAGCACATGTCTACTTTAACAGGTTGCGCAACTGCTGCTTCTCCTTTCAAATATCTTGGCCTTCCAGTCGGATTCAATATGAACAAATTAGCTAGCTGGCAGCCTAGTGCGGATCGATTTAAAAAGAAAATATCCTCGTGGAAAACTAATCTTCTTTCTATAGGAGGGAGGCTTACCCTTTTGAAATCGGTTCTTACCCTTTTAATCTACTTTTTGGTTGAATGTCGGTCATGTAACCACCACTTGTGGTTAATGTATTTAAAACAAAGTCTTGTAACCAGTAGTTCTTATGGTTTAAAGAGATATTAAGGCATTGTCTTGTAATCGCTTCGAATAATGATGCATGATCTTTATGTGTGTTTAATTGGCCTATTAATTATCATAAAGCCTTCCATATTTTGGGGTGCCCATATAGAAGAGAAACAATTCATGAGAAAACTATAACGAAAAACACATGCTACTCTCTAGGGAAAGGGTTCTTGCTTTGTGGCCAAACAAGAAAATAACCTATATCGTATCACAAAATTATCTTCATGTAACCCCGACAATTAGGGTTGAATAATTACATGAAAAGCGCAAAGAAAACAATTAAATGTGACAGATTACACGAGACAATTAGGGTCGAATAATGAAATGGACTGCCATATATATAAAAGTGCTAATGTAAACCAATATACAATTCTATATCCATAATCCTATATTCAGAGTATGCATGAAAAGCGCAAAGAAAACAATTTAGTATCATCATGTAAAGAATTTAGCCCCTCAAAAATCAATCTAATCCCTTTACAGATTTTCTAGCTCTGCTACTATTCATTCACATTTATCCTCTTCTTCATGTGTCGTATCTCGATCATGAACTGTGACATGCCGGATTTCTAGCTGCTGGGAATTCGGGTCTGCATTTGAGTTAGGTGAACCCGAACACACGGGTGAACCTGAACACACAGGTAAACCTGCAGCTACATTTCCCATATCCTTAGTTTTATGTAGAAGAAAAGTTCCACACAAAATTGTCACAAAACCACATATTTCAGTTGCAATTTGGGGTGCACTCTGAGTATTCCAGTCCTGTGAATTGCAGATTCACAACTGTTAATGTTTTAACCACACTTTTTGTTTGACACGCATAATATTACGAGTATTGAAAATAATATGTGGGACAATATGTGTCCAGGTCAACCCAAAAGTGTACACAAGCATTGCCCATTTTGACACCTCTAATTGATGCAAACAGACAGTAGTAACTCACCTTAAACATGATGACGCTAGCCAGGATGGTAAGGCTTGTAAACATGACATAGTATACTGGAGAAACCACGTTAATATTGAAGGTGTCTAGTGCCTGCAAATACGTATTCCAAATTAATCACCATCAAAACCTAAAGATAGTAACGTTATTATTAAAGCAGCTGATTCATAACTTTCAACCAGGGTATGCACTCGCATAATATGCTAAATTCAAAGTGTGTAATAGAATAACACTTTCTCATTTATCAACTTTTTATAGTACAACAAGGGTCCAGTGTCTGAACATGTATCGGACTTTACCTAAAATACTATTGTATGTAGTTAACTATTGAAATGCATATTGTATGTATCAGATTACTTTATACATCACATGACCAGTCCTTTTATTGATGTCGCTGTCATATAAGTTGCAATGTCATGCACCACATCATTAAAACCATGGTTGCAAACGGCCGTTGGCGGCCAATGCGGTGGTTTTGTCACCAGTCTGTCCGGTTTCAAAGACAAACTTTTAATAAGTCGGCCAACATTCAAAAGTCGGGAAAAGTCAAGTCGAATATGGTCAACGTCAGTCAAAAGTCGTGTTTCTATCTGGCCTTGTTCAAGTGTAAACAAAATTCCAAGCCCATATAGAAATTAGTTGGGAAGAACACCGACGCGACTTACATAGTGTCCCTAAAATTAAATTTAAAAAAAAACACTATAATTATAGAAAACAGTATATAAAACCTATATATTATTTTAAACTAACACCACCTCATCTTATTTATATATCATTTATTTATGAGTATTTTTATGTTTAAAATATTTAAATTTGAAAGTCAACGTTGGTCAACTTTCACCTCGATCCCGTCTCGACTCAGTCAACCTTTCAAAATCTTACCAACTCGTCAACGTCTCGCATCTTTTTCAACCTTGATTAAAACTGGTGACTTTACAAGTCATAAGACATCAGATATATACACTAGCACTAAATGAGAATTCGACACATACAATAGAAACTATTTAAGTTGGATAAATACCATACGGTTGTATTTAAGTAAAGTTTGATACATTTTCAGGCGGTTAAAAGTAAAAACCAACAAAAAAACGAATATCTGCGTATGCACATGTATAACAGAGTCGTGTCCAGTGTACCTTGTTCAAATAGTTGAGTTGCATAACACAGAAAACAACAAGCAGCAGGGTGAAAAACCACGTCTGGAAATAAATGAACTGATTACTTCCGGAAAACGACAGCTTAATAGCGATTCCGACCGCTTTCACGCACATAACCTATGGATACATACGGTTATATTAATTAATAGTCAAACGGTGCACTTTAGGTATTTATGAAAGAAAAAGAAAATATGAACAGAAGACGAACCGTCAATGATCCCATAAAAGAGCAGATACCGATATAGACGATTAGATGAGTATTCCCATAAAGAGGCACGTAACGATAAATAAGTACACCAACAATAATCAATACAGTGCATGCATACACCATAAAGCCTGATCACAGTTAACACCATAAAAGTCTCAATTTTTATGTAAGTAGAGATATTTAAAGTTTAGTCAAACAAATTCATAAATCATATGACTTTCAAGTTTCAACCAACTTCTCCAAATAATGTGTGTGTGTACACATATGTGTATATGTATATAAATACATATACACTTCTTGCCTATTTGTAATAATGTGTTTCTTAGATATGATCATGAACAATATATAATTACAATAATAATTTGTATCAAATTAATAGGAATAAATTACTCTAAAGCCCATTTGACCTGTCAAAAGTTAAACATTACCCAAATTGACATGTTCACAAGTGACACCTAGTGAACCAAGTTGGTGGTGGTGGAGTGGACAAGGGCCTACCCTTCTAAGGAGGGAATCATAGGTTCAAGTCCATGCAAGCTATTAAACCCCCTCTTGGCCACAGAGGTTCACCCGCGATGACTCTGGGCTGCCCGCAAAGCGGGTAGTCGCCCTGGGATATAGTCGACTCGCATAGCGTGGAGGAAACCCAGGTAAATCAAAAAAAAAAAAAAAAAAAAGTGACACCTAGTGTTTATAAGTTTATGAGAACCCGTGTTTGTTAGTTTACACATATGCTTCAAGCACAAATGGTCAGAGAAATTAGACAAACCTGCTTCAGTTGCAAAGTGCCATACTTGTGTGACCGAACTAATTGGAGTCTCATGTGGAGCGTGCAACACTATCGCGGTCGAACCCACAAGGCAGAGGACACACCCGACTGCACCAAAAATATGCATCCTTTCATCTAAAAGATAATGGGCTAACACTGCACTGCACAAGTTATATAAAACACACATATAAATTACCCCTTACAATTTTACGTCTTTTCAAAAGTTCTTTAATGATACCCTCACATCAAGATTGTAACCATCATTTCATTTACAGGGAAGTATCGGATAAAAAGACAATATGTAGAAAAAGTGTGTGAATGATTCTCAAGGTTGCTATATTCGCTACTTGGGGGGAGTACTCGGTCGGGACTTTAGAGGGAGTAATCGGACTGGACTTTCTATACATACAAATAAATATATTCAAAATTATATTTATTTTATATGTATATACAAGAAATACATAAACATGAACGTTAACATATTTGTCTAGAAACATAGATATAATCTTCATTTGTTCAAAAACTCTAGAATTCTAATTTAAATTCATATTAAAATGTTGACCAATATTAACTCGACTGATTTTGACTTGATAAATCCAATTTTGACCCATTGACCGCCGTTGACCAACTAATTACTCGGATTTTAAAAAATCTGCTCGGCCGGTTCCGAAAAAGGAGTACTCGAGGAGTTTTACAACACTGATGATTCTGGTGCTAACACATGTCCTGAAGCACACAAAAAATATACTTTAAAAAAAAAAGATGCATTTCAATAATGGCGCATTAGGACAGGTTTTAGCACCAATATCATGCACACACTTTTCTCTATACGAGCGATTGTCTCCTAAACCACACAGTTCCATTTATTAGTATAAGTTTATATGATATCGATAACAAATTAGAAATTTTGCACATAACCTTCTCATGAATTACCTGACTATTATACTTAGAGCTCCCAAGGGGGTAACAAGAATGGCAGGGGCAAATGCATACGCTGCAAAATTCGCTATCTCGCCAAGTATCACTACAAATTCATAGTCACAAGATTTTAATAGAATCATCATTTAGATATTAAAAAATGCATGGATGGTAGAGGTAGAAATATGGTAATGGAAAATATGGGTGCGAGTCTAACACCACATATTCGGCACACGAAGAAATGGGTCAGATTGAAATGTGCGGACCGAAAACACTCTTGTCCAAATTTGCTTTAAAAAATAAATTATACTAGTACTACGTAATATACATAATACACTGTGTCACCACATGTGATTACAGGACTTATATCGTTTACATAATAGCATACTTCATGGAATATAAATAAAAATAGTTATCAGGTTGTATGCATTAGAAAATCACTTGGGAGCAACTTTGGACATGTTTGACTAATCTCATTTCAAGCCAACTTATATAATTTTAAAACCTTTGACCCATTAAAAAAAATGAATAAAAACCTGCAGGCTGAGTCGAGACATTCATACGCGAGCAGGTCGAATTGACCACCTCTATATGATGGTATGAAGTCGATATATCAGTTTCATTCGACTTCAAAAGAGCCATATATTATTGAATATTTTAATTTTAATGTAAGTACAAAGAAAAATTAAATAACCAAATATGAATTATGCAATTTGAACTTACTGCTCACCATCCCAGCCCACCACATAGGTTGCTTTAAGTATGAGTGACCTCCAGAACCTGCAAACAAAAAAAAGTCACCTCTGGAATAAGTTTTTTATACAGCTGACTTTTTTATACAATATTTTTACCCTAAAATTTAATTTATTTCATGTATGTATGCCAGCACATGGGTTTACATTGGATTCTAATATCTCTAAACGTGTGTATTAGTTTATTAAAATCAACCCAAATCCTCGTATTGAGCTACAGTTTTCGATCAACAATTATTCATGATCAAGAAAAAGCAACGATATCACCAATAAATACACCTATACATATATACACATACACATACACACACATTACACTTTGTAATAATGTTAAATTAATAAATAAAAGATCAACCTGCTCTAGTTCCTGAAACACCTGCCCTCATGAGACCTTTTTTCTTAATTATGAAGCTAGCACCAATAAATATACTTGACGACACAGCAAGAACAAGTCCGTGAACATTATCGGCTGATACTTGACCCATTTAGCAAATAAAAAAACCCGAACACAATTCGGGAATCACTCTATTGGTAATGTGCTCAAGAATAAAATAAAATATAAATTAAATCGGAGTAAAAACAAACCAAACAACCAATTTCAGTTCCGAAAGAGACAGTGATTACTTCAATGATTCTGCCCTAAATTCTAAACAATACTAAAAAAAACACCCACGAATTAAAAATAACCCTCTTCATTCAACAACCAAACTAAAACTAATACTCTAAAATTATAAAAGTCTTTACCTTTTGACAAAAAATGGTAACGATTTTATTTTTAGAAATTGTTTTTAATACCATGTGAAAAATGATTCACCACTAATTTTAAAAAGAGGGTTTTGAAAAAGTTTAAAACTTTATTCAACTTTATAACCAATAATGGAAAAATATCAAAGAAAAAAACAAGATGGTGTAATGTATAGATATATTTTGGTATATTTATATGTTTGTGAATATCTCGGCAATTGATAAGCAAAAAAAAAAAAGTGAGGGGGTAACAGAGGAGAGGAGAGGGAGGCAAGTTTTATGTTCTGTTATGTGATGTGATACGAAATTGAAATTATGAATAAATAAATAAATTCGCACCACAACTTATGTTACCAAGCATCCCGAGTTACTTGAAATTCCGTTTTTACCCTTTTCATTACATTACAGAATATATAATAGGAGTAATCAACATATTTTATTTAAGAAATATCTTAACGACAATACGTCTTTGACACACTTAAAAGTATTATACGTGTAATTGACCGTAAACCAATGATGGAAGTTTTACACGAAATGGAGGGTTGTGGCCTCAGTGAAAATTAAATATATCCCGTTGAGTCGCAAGTGTTTGTACATTTGAACAAATCAAATCGAAGTCTTTATAAATGATATACAATCGAAACACTTGCAGTGTCACTGAATATGTAATGTCAAATATTATTAATCTCCTGGACATAATAAAAATATGAATAAAGTTTAAACTAAATAAGTATTAAAAGTTTATGAAATTAACCTGATTACGTATAAGTAGAAACTATGGTTCTATTGTGCTACTTTCCCCTTCGGGCCTTCACGCGTCTAGAGGGAAAAGTGGTGTTTGGGCTAACATTTTACGTGTAGACAAAGATATTGAAAAAACAGGGCTGATCTTCTTTAATTCGTTTAGAAAGCAAATCGACAGTGGAGGCGAAACTAGTTTTTGGGACGAAGCATGGCTTTGCGACGCACCTTTGAAGACAAAATTTGGAAGATTATATCACTTAGAAGCTGATAAAAACGCGAAGGTAATTGACAGAATTCACTGATTTATTCGGGCGAGATCAGGATGAAATGGACAATCTGCAGCAGCTTCTGAATTCGTACAGGAAACATGACTTGGATCGTGATTCTTGGTATGGACGCTAGGGACGAACGAGATTTTCACTACAAAAAAATTAACAAGGTTAATTGATGATCTTATTCTTCGTGACAACAATTTTCGGGACGAAACTTTAAGAAACAACTTTGTCCCCTTAAAGGTGGAATTATTTATATGGAGGGTTCTAAAAAAAACGGATTCCAGTTCGTACCGAACTAGACAAAAGAGGTATTGATCTTGATTCTGTTAGATACGCTTTATGTGATGATGATATTGAAACAATTGAGCATTCTTTGATTTTTTGTCGACACTCGTTGGAAATTTGGGAGAAAATATATAGATGGTGGAAACTTGGACCGGTCCTCAATCTTAGTATTAATGAGGCCTTTCGTGGAAAATGTAATAGCTCCTTCTCTCCGCTAGGATCTACAATTTGGCAAGCCGTGGAATGGACGTGTGCATACTTTCTTTGGAGGAATCACAATCAAAAAGTCTTCACAAAAGACATGTTGGAATGGACCTACGGCTCTAATGGAGATACAACTTAAATCGTTTGATTGGATTTTAAAAATCGAATGGTTAGATTGGCTACAAAATCATGTCGTGTACTGTGTAAATTGGGACCTTGTTTCTTGTTGCATTCTCTGCAACTTCGCGTGTGACGATCGCTCCAAATTCATATGGACGAACACGTCATTCATTGATTTCATTGCGAGGTATTTGACCTCTATATGATACGTTTTGTAAACATTGCATTCTTTTGAAAAGGCACACCATAAATGAATATTTAAATCAAAGGTTTTCGACATCTGATGATTTCTACATATAGACAATCATCGTATATAATAGTTTACAATAGTACTTCCGTTGACAATGCAGTCAAAATAAGGTACATGATGATGAATTGGTGAATGCAACGTTTTCTTGAAAAATATGCCATATAAGACTCCATGCACATAGCTTGTCTATCATATAAGCAAACAGCGGAAGACTTCTAGGGAACCTGAGAATAAACATGCTAACAAGTGTCAACACAAAGGTTGGTGAGTTCATAGTTTTAATGTT
This sequence comes from Rutidosis leptorrhynchoides, assembly GCF_046630445.1. Lineage (NCBI taxonomy): Eukaryota > Viridiplantae > Streptophyta > Magnoliopsida > Asterales > Asteraceae > Rutidosis > Rutidosis leptorrhynchoides. The sequence goes on from NC_092333.1 coordinate 245,534,171, forward strand.
GCGCATAATCTGTATATAAAGGTGGATCACAAGATTTCAGTTGTTCAATCCAGAAACGTTTATCAAAATATTCTACGAAATTGAGCACCCTGGTAACTAAACTTAATGTATATATAATTTATACCCTTTGTATAATCATCTTAATAATACACGCAAACCAACGTGTACGCTTCTCAAATAGCATACGTCCGTTAAAAGGCTAGTGCTCTAGCTCGGGCGGGGATATCAAGCCCTATGGATCCATATACTACTACTCGCGCCCACCAGTTCTTATAACTGGCAGTTACTAGTTACCAAAGCTAAGGGATTTTCGGTTCAAACTCAGTGTAGAATTTAGTATGTACTTGTATCCATTGCGTTTAAAATAAAGTGCATGTATTCTCAGTCCAAAAATGTATTGCAAAAGCAATTAAAAATGGATCAATGAAACTCACCTTAGCAGCATATAAAGTTGTTCATCGTAATGTGACCGAAACTCGGTATATCAAATAATCGTAGATCTCTACCTAGAGAACATATGTTGGTCAACAAATGTCTATCAAGCTAGGTCAGGTCATAGTGTATCACAATCCTAATGCTCGAAATTGACATACAAAAGTTATTCAAAGTTGTTTCAAAAAGTCAATTTTGACAATAGTTCAACAAACGAGACGTACCTTATATAAGGATTCATTTACTCGGTTGGTAATATTCAAAAATCTATTTTATCAATCTCGTAAACAAGTTGTTTAAGTATTAATTGCAGATTCAAAAAGCAATTCCAATTAATGTCAATTATAATTCAGTTGACCATATCTTTTGATTCGTTCCTCGAAACTATTCGATATCTAAATGAAAAGTTATTGATTTTTCGCCAGCTTTCCGAAAACATGTATATCATATACCTTTTACCCGTAATATATGTATTTAATTCGTGATTTATTATAAACTGTTTAACGACGAAATTTAGCATACAAGTATGTATAAATATATACACTCGAGCACTAGACATGGATACACTATTAGTATATAAAAGATAAAATATACATGCTTACGTATCAATATTGTGATTCAATATTTCAGAAAAGTACGTAGACGTAACAGAGATGATAAACACTACGTTTGACTTGCGAATATTACCCATGAACATTACCCATAACCTCCATAGCTATAACCCATACTTTCCTTAGCTCTATCTCGCTCGAAAACCCATTTTGAAAGTGACACGCTCATAACCTCATCGTAGTATTTTATGTATAATACTAATTAATAATATTAATAATAATAAGATTAATAATAATATTAATATTAATAATAATAATAATAATTTATATATATATTTGTATAAAGCAGAGAGATATCACACCATGTAAAAATTCGAGCAGAAACTGACCTTTTATAGCATGTTTCTGAATCCTGACTGCCATGCGATCGCATGGGTTTTATGCCTATTTCTCATGCGATCGCATGACCCCAAAATCCAGCACACAATTTTTTTTTTGTTTTGTTTGTCGACATAATTTTATATTATATATATAATATATTTAATTTATATAATTAATTATATATTATATTAAATTCACATGCATAGTTGACTTGTAATTTTTGTTCCGATAAGTCGTACGTCATCACTCGACTTATGTCCCGGCTTCGGTTTTTCAAATGTCCTTTCGTATGCTGAGAAAACTTGTATTTTACGTTTTGTGACTCGTACCTTTGTCAAAATATAGCCTTAAATTATCCCTAAACTATACCACTCAAAGTATATTTTAAACTTTCGAGTATTTTGGTCATTTACTTCTATAAATCATTGCCTCGCTATTTGTTGATATATATATATAATAACAAATCGTTTTATGACCAAGTTAATATATATTTTCAACATTCATAAACACGTTTTAAATATACGTCGCAATTATTCATACAATTAATATTTCAACTTATCATATATATTCAAATAAATATTTAAACCAATAAGTTTAATGTACAGTATCAAACAATTAATACATTGCTACGTTTTCAAGTTATAGTATATATATATGTATCTATATACATATAATTGTTCGCGAATTGTCAATAACAACCGAAAGGTATTTGAATATATGAAAGTAGTTCAAAAATTTTGAGATTCAGTTTTACAGACTTTGCTTATCGTGTCGGAAACGTTAAAGATTAAGTTTAAATTTGGTTAAAAATTTCCGAGTCATCACAGTACCTAGCCGTTAAAGAAATTTCGTCCCGAAATTTGAGTGAGGTCGTCATGACTGACAATAAAAATGTTTTCATGACGAATATGAGTTGGTAAATAGAATTTTATCACCATTGAATAATACGGATAAAACCATCCAATTACTCGAAGCGTATGAGAGAAGAAGTTATCGTAATAGAGTGAAATGGAGAATAGAGATTCGTCTTATCTCTTGATGTAGTAACGATTGATTTCCGGAATTTAAGGAATAGAAAATCTTCGTAATTTAAATAAGATTTGATTCTTCGGAATTTAAGGAAATTAGGATTTCCTTTGATTAAATGCGTAATCTGCCTCGATTGCTATGTCTGATATTTTGCTATAAATTAACCTCTTCCGTTTCATTTATTTTCACCACTCCTATAATCTTCTTTCTTATTTCATACTTACAAAAGATTTGTGAAAATGCTTCATCCAGTTCTGATTCTTGATATTTTCTTGGCTATCATATCATTCATTCTTCTTTTTCATCTGCCACCAGAGGAGGTTATTTTCTTCTACTATTACCTTGGGGTTATATTCTTTTTCATTCTCCCGTGTCTTTATATTGCTATACGCATTGATATACACGGTTTGTAATTTCGGGGTTGTTTTCGGGCTTTATATTTCGGAGCTTCATGCTTTCGTTTTCTTTTTCCGACTTTAAGTCAAGCGAATAATGGTCCAAAATTCGTAGGTATGGATTTTGAAATGAACATAATTAATGTTCTAAGAAAGAAACGGTAATGGCACAATCTGACTTGTCAAATTACCAGAATACCTCGAAAAAGACCGAATCATCAAGAAAAATATTTTCTTGATATGTTTAGAGGTTAAATAGAATGAAAGAGTTATGTAACATGGTTCATGATGAGGGTATGATCTGTGAACCTTTATCACGTTCCATTAGAAACTCAGCATGACTTACTGTAATATAATCACGTTGATCAAGTGTCATTATATTATACTAATTCATGCTTCAGTTCCCAACACTACTTCAAAACATTATTATTTTTTTCGAATTTTTCAGATGTTAGAAACTAAAATAGTTTCTTTTATGTTATAACACAGATAGCGCGAAGAGATGAATGATTTCAAATAAGAATGGTTATGATAATATCTTCAGAAATATCGAGGATATTTATAATGAAAGATATGATGATATCTTAGAATATTTAAGATAATGATGATGATGAAGAATATTGTCCGCAAAGGTTTTAGAGTAAAGAGCAAGGTATTTACTAAGGATTTCAGTAGATACTGAATCATTTGGATTCTTTGAAGGCAGGTTCAGTCTTTGTGATTTATCCACAGCCTCCTTCATACTTTGCTCAATCCATTTTCCAGTTCCAAACCTTCTCTTTTTCTCAGCTTTACCACCATACTATTCTTTATCATTAAACTTTTGACTGTTAAGGTCGTTTACAGTTTTTGCTGCTTCATCAACATTGTTCCAATTTCAGAGAACTAGTTCATAGTTTGGGATGTTTTTCAGAAACTTCACATTCGAAGTATGTAAGTCTAGAAGATAGACATTATATGTATATATAACTGTTGACGTAGAATTGCTGCGATATTCGAAATACTGATTGCTAATTCCCGATAGTTGATATGGTAATTATTGTTACAAGATGTGGATGAGTACATGATACAGTTTTAATGAGTATAAGGATTTTTTCGAAAGGTCAAAGATCAATGAAGTTGTTGGTAACTTTACTGCTAATGTGGTGGAACATGAAAGGTTCCCCAGTAACAAAAACATATATGCCAAAGTTACAAGTCTGAAAGGTCGTCGTTGACTGGTTGAATGATTGATAATACTGGATACTTTGAAAAGGAATTACAAGGTTATTTTTGGTAAAAACAATGCTAAAGGATCTTGCATAGTTTTGAAGTCAAAGTATAGCTTTGAAAGATGTAGAGATCTAAGAATGATGTCACCGATTCAGAGTTATGGCTTGGATTCTGATCCGTCGATATCAGAATATGTGATTGAATTTGTATGAAATGATTGTGTATCATTGTGAAGATAGTGAGTATAGTTAATGATTTTTGAATCAAAATTTAAGAATGTACAGTGTAACATATTAATTGTGAACTTAAATATTTCTCGAGTAGTACCTACCCGTTAAAGATTTCACAATTAATACTTTGTACAAAAGAATTTTTATTACCGTCTTTATGAAAATATATGTATGTATATTTTTTTTCAAATCTAATACAGATTTAATGAGTTAATATCATATTAAGCTCATTTGATTTTCGACTTGACTTAGAAATGATTAATCTCTAAAACATTAAAGATTACATAATCTTTGCGGAGTATTTCTGTGACGATCGCTCCAAATCCATATGGACGAACACATCATTAATTGATTTCATTGCGAGGTATTTGACCTCTATATGATACGTTTTGTAAACATTGCATTCTTTTGAAAAGGCGCACCATAAATGAATATTTAAATCAAAGGTTTTCGACATATGATGATTTTTACATATAGACAATCACCATAAATAATAGTTTACAACAGTATTTCCGTTGACAATGCAGTCAAAATAAGATACATGGTGATGATTTGGTGAATGCAACGTTTCCTTGAAAATATGTCATGTAAGACTCCATGCACATAGCTTGTCTAACATCTAAGCAAACAGCGGAAGACTTCTAGGGAACCTGAGAATAAACATGCTAACAAGTGTCAACACAAAGGTTGGTGAGTTCATAGTTTTAATATTACACATAATCCGTATATCAATATGGATTACAAAAGTTCAGTTATTTTATTCAAAACGTTTATCAATATGTTTTAACATAAAAGGTGGACCACAAGATTTCAGTTGTTTCATCCGAAACGTTTATCAATTGGTTCTACAAAACTGAGCACCCTGGTAACTAAACTTTAACGTATATATAATTTGTACCCTTTGTATAATCATCTTAATAATACACGCAAACCAACGTGTACGCTTCTCAAATAGCATACGTCCGTTAAAAGGCTAGCGCTCTAGCTCGGACGGGGATGTCAAGCCCTATGGATCCATATACTACTACTCGCGCCCACCAGTTCTTATAACTGGCAGTTACTAGTTACCAAAGCTAAGGGATTTTCGGTTCAAACTCAGTGTAGAATTTAGTATGTACTTGTATCCATTGCGTTTAAAATAAAGTGCATGTATTCTCAGCCCAAAAATATAGATTGCAAAAGCAATTAAAAAGGGAGCAAATGAAACTCACGCATATAAATATTGTATTTTCAGTATTTATAAACAGTCGCATGTATTCTCAGCCCAAAAATATATTGAGTAAAAGGGATCTTATGAAACTCACACATATAAATATTGTATATCGGTTAATAAAGCATTTGCATGTATTCTCAGTTCAAAATATATTTCAAAAGTATTTAATAAAGCAGTTGTAAAAACAGCGCATGTATTCTCAGTCCCAAAAATGTAAAGAGTAAAAGGGAGCAAATGAACTCACACATATAAATATTGTATATCGGTTAATAAAGCATTTGCATGTATTCTCAGCCCAAAAATGTAGAGAGTAAAAGGGATCTTATGAAACTCACTGTTTAATATTGATATACAATATTGTAGGAAATCATATAGACGCATCGGAGATAATAAACACGAGGTTTGATTCACAAAAATACCCCCGAACATTACCCATAACCTCCTTGGCAATAACCCATATTTTCCTTAGCTCTAGCTCGCTCGGAAACTCGTTTTGAAAATTACTTGGACAGTACTCCGTCGTAATATTTTATGTACATTATTATTTTTGTATCGCAAAAATAATAATACTAATAATAAGATTAATAATAATCTTAATAATAATAATAATAATAATAATAAATATTATACGGAGTAATATATATTTGTGTATGTGTGTTTGATTTTTCATTCGAGCAAAACACCTGAATTTATAGTACCTGGCCTGGAATCTGGAGTCATGCGACTCGCATGGAAATGGCCTTCTGGCCATGCGACTCGCATGAGGACCAGGGACAGCTCACATTGTTTTGGCTCCTAGCTTATCGACATAATATAAAATAAATGTAAATATAATATATATAATTTAAATTAATTAATTATATATTATATTAAATTCACGTGCATAGTTGACTTGTAATTTTTGTTCCGATAAGTCGTACGTTGTCACTCGACTTATGTCCCGGTTCCGGTTTTTCGAACGCCCTTTCGTACGCTGAGAAAACTTGTACTTTACGTTTCGTGAATCGTACCTTTGTCAAAATATAGTCTTAAATCATCCATAAAATATACCACTGTAGCAAAGTTACTGTAGCAAAGTCAATTTTTACTGTAGCAATTCACTGTAGCAAAGTCAATTTCACTGTAGCAAATAGTGATTTTCAAAAATACTGTAGCATTTTGAGTAATGTGGCAATTTGAAAACACTGTAACAAATTAGTGTTTAACTGGTTCATCTTAAATGCTTTAGTTAACTTATCTAAATATCAATTGAATCAATAAACGAATGTTACTATCGTTTATTATATATATGTATATATCTTTTTAATATACATAAATCAGTTTTTAAATACACATTGGAAGTTATTTATAAATAAATTTTAATAATAAATATTTCAACTTATCATATACATTCAAATAGATATTTAAACCAATAAGTTTAATGTACGGTATCAAACAATTAATACATTGTTACCTTTTCATGTTATAGTATATATGTATCTATTTACATATAATTGTTCGCGAATCGTCGAAAACAACCGAAGGGTATTTAAATATATAAAAGTAATTCAAAAATTTTGAGATTCAGTTTTACAGACTTTGCTTATCGTGTCGAAAATGTTAATCATACAAAGATTAAGTTTAAATTTGGTCAGAAATTTCCGGGTCATCACAATTTCGCTAATGTAATCGATACTTCATTATTTATTCTTATTTCTCGGTGAAGGATGTTGATGCTTGTGGAATCTTTGTGAACCTTACAAGGCACAGATGATGTTTTCTGGAAAGTTTCGAGTACATCGAAAATGAAAATGTAAAATCAATTATGTAATTGAATAATACACTTGGTTTATTATGAAATGGAATTCATTAAGTTGAAACATAGATTGTAGTTAACAATGGTTAAGTTGTTAAGGAAGGATGTACATCATTGCATATTAGTAATATGAACTAACCGAGTAGTACCTACCAGTTAAGATTCACACGTAATAGCTTAGTACGAAAAGATTTATTTTGATTTCAAAATTCATATATATTAAATATTCATAAAATTTCTTCAAGGGAAATAAGTTAATACTTCATCAGTTATTGCTGCTGGTATTTCTTGGTAACTACGATGCGTATGACGTTGATGTTCAAGGTACATATTGTGATGTTGAGGCTTGCGGTGCGGATGTTGTTGGTGGTGGTAATGGTACTGTTGGTGTTGTTGTCGGTGGTACTGTTGATGCCGGAGATTCTGCTGGTGCTTGTAACCTTTGCACCATATTCTCTAAAGCCACTACCCGAGCGCGAAGCTCGTTGACTTCTTCTACTACACCGGGATGATTGGCGGTTCGGACTAGCGGATGAATAAGATCCAGAATTTGAGAGAGTATATGATCATGACGAGATATTCTGGAGATGAGAGAGAAAATGGTATTACGAACAGGTTCGCCGGTAAGTGCTTCAGGTTCTTCGCCAAGAGGGCAATGTGGTGGATGGAAGGGATCGCCTTCTTCTTGTCTCCAATAATTAAGCAGGCTACGAACCCATCTCCAATTCATCCAGAATAGATGATGACTAATTGGTTGATCCATTCCGGTTACACTGTCTTCGGAATTCAGGTGAATATCCATATCGGAATAGCTGTCAGAGTTTAAGGAATTTGAACTAGATACGGGATCCATCCTGTATAATTAGGGAGATGATTTTTGATATGAATTAGATTATAGAATTTAGTTTGATATTCTTCAATACATAATTTACATATATAATACCAAATTCCATAAATCACGGAGAAATTTTCGGAAGATGTCAGGAAAAGTTTACAGTAACAGATACGCTAAGATATGAATTTTGTCTATACACTATTCTTGCAATCAATGCAGTAAAAGGTGTCTAGACTAGGAATGATAAGCAGTTAATTTTCGATAAAAAATGATAAGCAAAACTTTTGACATGCAGACACGGTCGAAGTCCAGACTTACTAATGCATCCTAACAACTATTAGTTAGATACACTCATGTAAGACCTGGTTCGCTAGAACCAACGCTCTGATACCAACTGTGACGATCGCTCCAAATCCATATGGATGAACACGTCATTCATTGATTTCATTGCGAGGTATTTGACCTCTATATGATACGTTTTGTAAACATTGCATTCTTTTGAAAAGGCACACCATAAATGAATATTTAAATCAAAGGTTTTCGACATCTGATGATTTCTACATATAGACAATCATCGTATATAATAGTTTACAATAGTACTTCCGTTGACAATGCAGTCAAAATAAGGTACATGATGATGAATTGGTGAATGCAATGTTTTCTTGAAAAATATGCCATATAAGACTCCATGCACATAGCTTGTCTATCATATAAGCAAACAGCGGAAGACTTCTAGGGAACCTGAGAATAAACATGCTAACAAGTGTCAACACAAAGGTTGGTGAGTTCATAGTTTTAATGTTGCGCATAATCTGTATATAAAGGTGGATCACAAGATTTCAGTTGTTCAATCCAGAAACGTTTATCAAAATATTCTACGAAATTGAGCACCCTGGTAACTAAACTTAACGTATATATAATTTATACCCTTTGTATAATCATCTTAATAATACACGCAAACCAACGTGTACGCTTCTCAAATAGCATACGTCCGTTAAAAGGCTAGTGCTCTAGCTCGGACGGAGATATCAAGCCCTATGGATCCATATACTACTACTCGCGCCCACCAGTTCTTATAACTGGCAGTTACTAGTTACCAAAGCTAAGGGATTTTCGGTTCAAACTCAGTGTAGAATTAAGTATGTACTTGTATCCATTGCGTTTAAAATAAAGTGCATGTATTCTCAGCCCAAAAATGTATTGCAAAAGCAATTAAAAAGGGATCAATGAAACTCACCTTAGCAGCATATAAAGTTGTTCATCGTAATGTGACCGAAACTCGGTATATCAAATAATCGTAGATCTCAACCTAGAGAACATATGTTGGTCAACAAATGTCTATCAAGCTAGGTTAGGTCATAGTGTATCACAATCCTAATGCTCGAAATTGACATACAAAAGTTATTCAAAGTTGTTTCAAAAAGTCAATTTTGACAATAGTTCAACAAACGAGACGTACCTTATATAAGGATTCATTTACTCGGTTGGTAATATTCAAAAATCTATTTTATCAATCTCGTAAACAAGTTGTTTAAGTATTAATTGCAGATTCAAAAAGCAATTCCAATTAATGTCAATTATAATTCAGTTGACCATATCTTTTGATTCGTTCCTCGAAACTATTCGATATCTAAATGAAAAGTTATTGATTTTTCGCCAGCTTTCCGAAAACATGTATATCATATACCTTTTACCCGTAATATATGTATTTAATTCGTGATTTATTATAAACTGTTTAACGACGAAATTTAGCATACAAGCATGTATAAATATATACACTCGAGCACTAGACATGGATACACTATTAGTATATAAAAGATAAAATATAAATGCTTACGTATCAATATTGTGATTCAATATTTCAGAAAAGTACGTAGACGTAACAGAGATGATAAACACTAGGTTTGACTTGCGAATATTACCCATGAACATTACCCATAACCTCCATAGCTATAACCCATACTTTCCTTAGCTCTATCCCGCTCGAAAACCCATTTTGAAAGTGACACGCTCATAACCTCATCGTAGTATTTTATGTATAATACTAATTAATAATATTAATAATAATAAGATTAATAATAATATTAATAATAATAATAATAATAATAATTTATATATATATATTTGTATAAAGCAGAGAGATATCACACCATGTAAAAATTCGAGCAGAAACTGGCCTTTTATAGCATGTTTCTGAATCCTGACTGCCATGCGATCGCATGGGTTTTATGCCTATTTCTCATGCGATCGCATGACCCCAAAATCCAGCTCACAATTTTTTGTTGTTTTGTTTGTCGACATAATTTTATATTATATATATAATATATTTAATTTATGTAATTAATTATATATTATATTAAATTCACATGCATAGTTGACTTGTAATTTTTGTTCCGATAAGTCGTACGTCATCACTCGACTTATGTCCCGGTTTCGGTTTTTCAAATGTCCTTTCGTATGCTGAGAAAACTTGTATTTTACGTTTTGTGACTCGTACCTTTGTCAAAATATAGCCTTAAATTATCCCTAAACTATATACCACTCAAAGTATATTTTAAACTTTCGAGTATTTTGGTCATTTACTTCTATAAATCATTGCCTCGCTATTTGTTGATATATATATAATAACAAATCGTTTTATGACCAAGTTAATATATATTTTCAACATTCATAGACACGTTTTAAATATACGTCGCAAATTATTCATACAATTAATATTCCAACTTATCATATTTATTCAAATAAATATTTAAACCAATAAGTTTAATGTACAGTATCAAACAATTAATACATTGCTGCGTTTTCAAGTTATAGTATATATATGTATCTATATACATATAATTGTTCGTGAATTGTCAATAACAACCGAAAGGTATTTGAATATATGAAAGTAGTTCAAAAATTTTGAGATTCAGTTTTACAGACTTTGTTTATCGTGTCGGAAACGTTAAAGATTAAGTTTAAATTTGGTCAAAAATTTCCGAGTCATCACATCGCGTTTTCTATACTAATCGAACAGGTCCAGCATTCGACATTGTAACTGGCATGTTCCATGTTGTAATTGCTTCGTGCCTTTTTTAATATAATCTCTCTGCTTTTCGAAAAAAAATATGTTGCTAAAATTATAGTAGGTCGTGTACATACTAAAGCCCCCAATTTAAATTTTTCGAAACATCCTAGGATGTACAAGAGTTTTGTAAAGAAATAAAAGAAAGGGACTGAAGAGGAAAATAGTGAAAAGAAAACTGAATCCTTCTAAAATGAAGTGAAAGACTAAAAGTTATGAGGAAAAATTAGATCAATTTCTCATCCCGTTTCTTCCTAAACAAAATTTGTCAACACTATTCTATTTAAGTTTGTCTTTATATACATTATTTTCTTCCCAAAATATAAAGAAAGTTTTAAGTATATAATGTAGTGATTTCCGTCTCACTATGAATATATGGTCAAGCTCCGTCAACACACACACACACACACACACACACACACACACATATATATGTGTGTGTGTGTGTGTGTGTGTGTATACACACACATAAATACATATATACATATACATGGAGAAGATTCATAGAGAACTTAGGTGCAGGGACGGAGCTTGAAGATTAAGGGGGGCCGAGTTAAGATAAGATAACATAATACATTGTATAATCGCGTGTCGTTAGATCGATCCATGTACTGATTTCGATTTCTCACTACACATACTATTCTTAAGTATGGGTGATTTGTACATCTTTTGATTAATAAAATTGTTTTTAAAAAAAATGGCTATATATAAAAAAAAATAAAAAATTAATAAAAGTTACAGTACAATTCATTAAAATAAAATAGGTTATATCTTCTAACTGAAAAGTTGCAGCAAGAAAAAAAGAAAGTAGAGTTCTGTTTGATACGGAAATACAGAGTATTAAAAAATTCAATTCAATAAGCCTTAACTATGTATGAGTATTGAGTCGGTCAATGGGATGGTCATTTGTTTGATTTTTCAAAATTCTCCCTTAAGAATTGAAAATTTACCATAAAGGATACTTTTTAGTGGGGTGGCCAGGACTCACCCCTGCCCTTTATATACTCCGTCCCTGCTTAGGTGGTGAGATAATCTGGAGAACATATTTACACGCACATGTATTTTCGACATTATACTATTAATTTCTAGTTTTTATTTAAATGAAAAAACACTTGAGTCAGTGTTCACTCCAATCAGAAGTTCTCTCTGGATCCTTCCACTACATATACATATATGTGTGTGTGTGCGTGCGTGCGCGAGACACTCATTTATTTTAAAATTTTGTGTGTTTATTCTGAGACGATTAAATTGGGGATTATCACTAAAATGTCCATTTTTGTTCATCTTCTTGCGTTGGAGCCCAAAAAAAATTTTGCCAAATTGCCCGCGCAAGGCGTAAGGTGCCTTGCGCCTTGCGTCCTTGCACCTGGGGGGTGCCTATTGCGACCTTGCTTCCCGGGGACGCAAGGACGCAAGGTGCCTTTTGCGACCTTGCTTCTCGGGGACGCAAGGACGCAAGGTGCCTCTTGCTCCTGCCTGATCGTTTTCCTTCAGACATTTCATCGAACACCTTATGTGCATGCACAAAATGTAAAAAATAATTTAGTCAAGAATAAAGTTGGGTTGAATCTCAGTAAGAAAAAGATTAATTATATAGTTAACGTGTTTAAAAGTAAAATACACAATGTTTTTAATCGTATTTTGGTTTGTTGTTGTTAATGGCTTACTCGAGGTTAATTTTTATGTATCGGTATATAGTAGTATGGAAACTATAAGTCACTTATATAATTGCAGTAAAAAGCAGAAAGTAACCAAAATAATACCAGTAGTACCAATTTTAAATTAGTCTAAGTGATCAAGCATTCACAACAGTGCCTACTTAAAGAATCGTTGATGTTGTGTGAATTAGTGAATAACTCTTTTTTTTTACTACGACGTTCACTTGAATTCACTAATTTAGCTTAACTATTGAATTAATTAGATGCAGGTGTCCTGTTTATTATTACTATGTCATTTTAACTTTTGAAAGTCTATATGAATTAAATAATTGAAAGTCTATTTTTTTACATTTTGTGCATGCACATAAGGTGTTCGATGAAATGTCTGATGGAAAACGATCAGGCAGGAGCAAGAGGCACCTTGCGTCCTTGCGTCTCCGGGAAGCAAGGTCGCAAAAGGCACCTTGCGTCCTTGCATCCCCAGAAAGCAAGGACGCAAGAGGCACCTTGCGTCCTCGCGTCCACCGGGAAGCAAGGTAGCAAACAGGCACCTTGCGCCCTTGCGCGGGCAAATTGTCAATTTTTTATTTTTATGAATTCTGAGTCAAAAATGGGAGAAAAAATGGGTATTTTAGTGATACTCCCATTAAATTGGAACGGAGTGAGTAGATAAAGATATGTAATGATAAGGTTAGAACTACCACAAAAGCTTGACTTAAGTGGTATGAGTGTGATTCAACTTGGGATAGTGCCAACCCAATTTCGGTTCTCACTCCAAGCAGAGAGTTTTCAACCTTTTATGGTACTGTCAACATCAAAGCGGTTTGGAAAGGTCTCTGGGGGTTTTTCCCAACCTTCAATGGTACTGCCAACATCGTCGTGAATTGGGTTTCATCCTAATGCGTGTGTGAGTGACAAATGAGAGAATTCGATGTCGATATCGCCGTTAAAAAAATGATATGGTTTTAACTTAATAGGGATTATAGATAAAATGGTTGAAAAGAAAGAGATAATTTATGTCAAAAATAAAATACATAAGAAATATATAAGTTATAGATTAATATTATTTACACACTTGAGTTTAGTCAAAAACTCATTTAGCCGGTAATTCCTTCTATAAATACATTTCATTATTTCCTTATCTAGATATCATTCTTCTTTCGTATTTTTATAAAATTTTGTTAACACATACTCTGTAGTATGTATAATCAACGCGATATTAACATCTGATTATTTCAAATGAGACTTAGGGATGTCAATAGACATCTGATTTGATGGATATCCACCCGATAGGATCCACGTAAAGTGGATATGGATGACGTAACATCCGATTCAATGGATATGGATATGAATGATAAGTTTAGTGGATCAGATATGGATTGTAAGTGACTAGGGGGGGGGGGGGTGAACAGTTACTTAGTGGTTTCTTAAAACTTTTTCAAAATCTTTAGCAATCAAAACATAAGTTTTAAGTGTGGAAGCGTTTATGTTTGTTAATGCAAGTATGTAAAGAATGTATGTGACGACCCGAAAATTTCCGACCAAATTTAAACTTAATCTTTATATGATTTCGACACGATAAGCAAAGTCTGTAATGTTGAGTCTCAAAATTTTTTTAACTGTTTACATGAATGCAGTTAACCTTTGACTACTCCCGACGATTCACGAACAACTCTGTATAATTAAAAATGTAAATATATATATATATATATATATATATATATATATATATATATATATATATATATATATATATATATATATATATATATATATATATATATAAGTATATATAAATATTTTTTAAATAAAAAATACATTTTAAGCAATTAGAATTAAAAATGTAAAATAATAAACAGAATAATTAAGTATTATTAAAATGAATATATATATATATATATATATATATATATATATATATATATATATATATATGATTCTTATTAATAATTTTGCTTATATGGTAATATATATATAAAATGTGTAAATAATAAATATTAAACATATATTATCATATAATATATGATATTAATAATTAAATATAAATACAAGTTAAAAAAATATATATTTGCTATAGTATTATTATTATTACTTTTATCATTAATAATATCAACATTAGTATTATTAAACTTATTATGTAAACATGTAACTTGTTATATGAAATGTCCCGTTCATATTGATTATAAACGTTCCATATTAATTGATTTCGTTGCGAGGTTTTGACCTCTATATGAGACGTTTTTCAAAGACTGCATTCATTTTTAAAACAACCATAACCTTTATTTTATCAATAAAGGTTTCAAAAGCATTACGTAGATTATCAAATAATGATAATCTAAAATATACTGTTTACACACGATCATTACATAATGGTTTACAATAGAAATATATTACATCGACATATGTTTCTTGAATGCAGTTTTTACATAATATCATACAAACATGGACTCCAAATCTTGTCCTTATTTTAGTATGCAACAGCGGAAGCTCTTAATATTCACCTGAGAATAAACATGCTTTAAACATCAACAAAAATGTTGGTGAGTTATAGGTTTAACCTATATATATCAAATCGTAACAATAGACCACAAGATTTCATATTTCAATATACATCCCATACATAGAGATAAAAATCATTCATATGGTGAACACCTGGTAACCGACATTAACAAGATGCATATATAAAATATCCCCATCATTCCGGGACACCCTTCGGATATGATATAAATTTCGAAGTACTAAAGCATCCGGTACTTTGGATGGGGTTTGTTAGGCCCAATAGATCTATCTTTATGATTCGCGTCAATTAGGGTGTCTGTTCCCTAATTCTTAGATTACCAGACTTAATAAAAAGGGGCATATTCGATTTCTATAATTCAACCATAGAATGTAGTTTCACGTACTTGTGTCTATTTTGTAAATCATTTATAAAACCTGCATGTATTCTCATCCCAAAAATATTAGATTTTAAAAGTGGGACTATAACTTACTTTCACAGATTTTTACTTCGTCGGGAAGTAAGACTTGGCCACTGGTCGATTCACGAACCTATAAAAAAATATGTACATATATATCAAAGTATATTCAAAATATATTTACAACACTTTTAATACATTTTGATGTTTTAAGTTTATTAAGTCAGCTGTCCTCGTTAGTAACCTACAACTAGTTGTCCAACGTTAGATGTACAGAAAAAAATTGATATATATTATCTTAAATCAATCCACGACCCAGTGTATACACGTCTCAGGCTAGATCACAACTCAAAGTATATATATTTTTGGAATCAACCTCAACCCTGTATAGTTAACTCCCACATTACTGCATATAGAGTGTCTATGGTTGTTCCAAATAATATATACACATGGGTCGATATGATATGTCAAAACATTTGCATACATGTCTATGGTATCCCAAGATTACATAATATATTAGAATACATGTATAATACAATATAAGTTAGCTAGGATATGATTAATATAGATTTGTTACCAATTTTCACGTTGCTACAACAAGAAAAATTATCCAATCTTGTTTTACCCATAACTTCTTCATTTTAAATCCGTTTTGAGTGAATCAAATTGCTATGGTTTCATTGAACTCTATTTTATTAATCTAAACAGAAAAAGTATAGGTTTATAGTTGGAAATATAAGTTACAAGTCGTTTTTGTAAAGGTAGTCATTTCAGTCGAAAGAACGACGTCTAGATGACCATTTTAGAAAACATAGTTCCACTTTGAGTTTAACCATGATTTTTGGATATAGTTTCATGTTCATAAGAAAAATCATTTTTCCAGAAGAACAACTTTTAAATTAAAGTTTATCATAGTTTTTAATTAACTAACCCAAAACAGCCCGCGGTGTTACTACGACGGCGTATGTCCGGTTTTACAGTGTTCTTCGTGTTTCCAGGTTTTAAATCATTAAGTTAGCATATCATATAGATATAGAACATGTGTTTAGTTGATTTTAAAATTCAAGTTAGAAGGATTAACTTTTGTTTGCGAACAAGTTTAGAATTAACTAAACTATGTTCTAGTGATTACAAGTTTAAACCTTCGAATAAGATAGCTTTATATGTATGAATCGAACGATGTTATGAACATCATTACTACCTCAAGTTTTCTGGATAAAGCTACTGGAAATGAGAAAAATGGATCTAGCTTCAAAGGATCCTTGGATGGCTTGAAAGTTCTTGAAGCAGAATCATGACACGAAAACAAGTTCAAGTAAGATTTTCACTCGAAATAAGATTGTTATAGTTATAGAAATTGAATCAAATTTTGAATATGAGTATTACCTTGTATTAGAAAGATATCTTACTGTAAATAATAAAGATTTCTTGAGGTTGGATGATCACTCTACAAGATTGGAAGTAAGCTAGCAAACTTGGAAGTATTCTTGATTTTATGAAACTAGAACTTGTAGAATTTATGAAGAACACTTAGAACTTGAAGATAGAACATGAGAGAGATTAATTAGATGAAGAAAATTGAAGAATGAAAGTATTTGTAGGTGTTTTTAGTCGTTGGTATATGGATTAGATATAAAGGATGTGTAATTTTGTTTACATGTAAATAAGTCATGAATGATTACTCATATTTTTGTAATTTTATGAGATATTTCATGCTAGTTGCCAAATGATGATTCCCACATGTGTTAGGTGACTCACATGGGCTGCTAAGAGCTGATCTTTGGAGTGTATATACCAATAGTACATACATCTAAAAGCTGTGTATTGTACGAGTACGAATACGGGTGCATACGAGTAGAATTGTTGATGAAACTGAACGAGGATGTAATTGTAAGCATTTTTGTTAAGTAGAAGTATTTTGATAAGTGTATTGAAGTCTTTCAAAAGTGTATGAATACATATTAAAACACTACATGTATATACATTTTAACTGAGTCGTTAAGTCATCGTTAATCGTTACATGTAAGTGTTGTTTTGAAACCTTTAGGTTAACGATCTTGTTAAATGTTGTTAACCCATTGTTTATTAGATCAATGAGATGTTAAATTATTACATTATCATGATGTATTAATATATCTTAATATGATATATATACATTAAATGTCGTTACAACGATAATCGTTACATATATGTCTCGTTTCAAAATCATTAAGTTAGTAGTCTTGTTTTTACATATGTAGTTCATTGTTAATATACTTAATGATATGTTTACTTATCATAATATCATGTTAACTATATATATATATCCATATATATGTCATCATATAGTTTTTACAAGTTTTAACGTTCGTGAATCGCCGGTCAACTTGGGTGGTTAATTGTCTATATGAAACCTATTTCAATTAATCAAGTCTTAATAAGTTTGATTGCTTAACATGTTGGAAACATTTAATCATGTAAATATCAATTTCATTTAATATATAAAAACATGGAAAAGTTCGGGTCACTACAGTACTTACCCGTTAAATAAATTTCGTCTCGAAATTTTAAGCTGTTGAAAGTGTTGACGAATCTTCTGGAAATAGATGCGGGTATTTCTTCTTCATCTAATCTTCACACTCCCAGGTGAACTTGGGTCCTCTACGAGCATTCCATCGAACCTTAACAATCGGTATCTTGTTTTGTTTAAGTCTCTTAACCTCACGATCCATTATTTCGACGGGTTCTTCAATGAATTGAAGTTTTTCATTGATTTGGATTTCGTCCAATGGAATAGTGAGATCTTATTTAGCAAAACATTTCTTCAAATTCGAGACGTGGAAAGTGTTATGTACATTCGCAAGTTGTTGAGGTAACTCAAGTCGGTAAGATACTGGTCCGTCACGATCAATAATCTTGAATGGTCTAATATACCTTGGATTTAATTTCCCCCGTTTACCAAATCGAACAACACCTTTCCAAGGTGCAACCTTAAGCATGACCATTTCTCCAATTTCAAATTCTATGTCTTTTATTTTAATGTCGGCGTAGCTCTTTTGTCCACTTTGGGCGGTTTTCAACCGTTGTTGAATTTGGATGATCTTCTCGGTAGTTTCTTGTATTATCTCCGGACCCGTAATCTGTCTATCCCCCACTTCACTCCAACAAATCGGAGACCTGCACTTTCTACCATAAAGTGCTTCAAACGGCGCCATCTCAATACTTGAATGATAGCTGTTGTTGTAGGAAAATTCTGCTAACGGTAGATGTCGATCCCAACTATTTCCGTAATAAATAACACATGCTCGTAGCATGTCTTCAAGCATTTGTATCGTCCTTTCGCTCTGCCCATCAGTTTGTGGATGATAGGCAGTACTCATGTCTAAACGAGTTCCTAATGCTTGCTGTAATGTCTGCCAGAATCTTGAAATAAATCTGCCATCCCTATCAGAGATAATAGAGATTGGTATTCCATGTCTGGAGACGACTTCCTTCAAATACAGTCGTGCTAACTTCTCCATCTTGTCATCTTCTCATATTGGAAGAAAGTGTGCTGACTTGGTGAGACGATCAACTATTACCCAAATAGTATCATAACCACTTGCAGTCCTTGGCAATTTAGTAATGAAATCCATGGTAATGTTTTCCCATTTCCTTTCCGGGATTTCAGGTTGTTGTCGTAGACCTGATGGTTTTTGATGTTCAGCTTTGACCTTAGAACACGTCAAACATTCTCCTACGTATTTAGCAATATCGGCTTTCATACCTGGCCACCAAAAATGTTTCTTAAGATCCTTGTACATCTTCCCCATTCCAGGATGTATTGAGTATCTGGTTTTATGAGCTTCTCTAAGTACCATTTCTCTCATATCTCCAAATTTTGGTACCCAAATTCTTTCAGCCCTATACCGGGTTCCGTCTTCCCGAATATTAAGATGCTTCTCCGATCCTTTGGGTATTTCATCCTTTAAATTTCCCTCTTTTAAAACTCCTTGTTGCGCCTCCTTTATTTGAGTAGTAAGGTTAGTGTGAATCATTATATTCATAGATTTTACTCGAATGGGTTCTCTGTCCTTTCTGCTCAAGGCGTCGGCTACTACATTTGCCTTCCCCGGGTGGTAACGAATCTCAAAGTCGTAATCATTCAACAATTCAATCCACCTACGCTGCCTCATATTCAGTTGTTTCTGATTAAATATGTGTTGAAGACTTTTGTGGTCGGTATATATAATACTTTTGACCCCATATAAGTAGTGCCTCCAAGTCTTTAATGCAAAAACAACCGCGCCTAATTCCAAATCATGCGTCGTATAATTTTGCTCGTGAATCTTCAATTGTCTAGACGCATAAGCAATCACCTTCGTCCGTTGCATTAATACACAACCGAGGCCTTGCTTTGATGCGTCACAATAAATCACAAAATCATCATTCCCTTCAGGCAATGACAATATAGGTGTCGTAGTTAGCTTTTTCTTCAATAATTGAAACGCCTTTTCTTGTTCATCCTTCCATTCAAATTTCTTCCCTTTATGCGTTAATGCAGTCAAGGGTTTTGCTATTTTGGAGAAATTTTGGATGAATCTTCTGTAGTAACCAGCCAATCCTAAAAATTGACGTATATGTGATAATGCTAAAAGCGAACATATATTTCATAGCATTATTCCTCAAGAAAGACAAGCTTTTAGTTGCAATTGTTCTATTTACAAGTGATATTCGTTTGTATAATAAAAGGTGAAGACAAAAGACAGATTCGACGAATTAAAGACGCAAACGACCAAAAAGCTCAAAAGTACAAAAGACAATCAAAAAGGTTCCAATTATTGATAAGAAACGTCTCGAAATTACAAGAGTACAAGATTCAAAACGCAAAGTACAAAATATAAAATTGTACGCAAGGACGTTCGAAAATCCGGAACCGGGACCAGAGTCAACTCTTAACGCTCGACGCAACGGACTAAAAATTACAAGTTAACTATGTATATAAATATAATATAATATATAATTAATTATATTAATTATATATATATTATATTTATATATATAAAACCGTCGGCAGAGAAAACTCCAAGGACTGAGCTGTAATTTCTATCTCCGCGACTCGCGGAGTTTGAAGGGGATTTTGCCGCGAGTCGCGGAGCCCCAAAAAATCAACTCTGGCTATAAAGCTAACCGAATTCTGATCAAAATAATCATCTTTTTTCTTCTCTTATCATACGTAAAACTTATATATATATATAATTTATATTTTAATTTTAATTTTAATTCTAATAATAAGGGTATGTTAGCGAATGTTGTAAGGGTGTAATTCGAAATTCTGTCCGTGTAACGCTACGCTATTTTTAATCATTGTAAGTTATGTTCAACCTTTTTACATTAATGTCTCGTAGCTAAGTTATTATTATGCTTATTTAAAATGAAGTAATCATGATGTTGGGCTAATTACTAAAATTGGGTAATTGGGCTTTGTACCATAATTGGGGTTTGGACAAAAGAACGACACTTGTGGAAATTAGACTATGGGCTATTAATGGGCTTTATATTTGTTTAACTAAATGAAAGTTTGTTAATGTTAATATAAAGATTTACAATTGGGCGTCCCTATAAATTACCATATACACTCGATCGGACACGATGGGCGGGGTATTTATATGTACGAATAATCGTTCATTTAACCGGACACGGGAATGGATTAATAGCCACTAGAATAATTAAAACAGGGGTGAAATTACATTCAAGGGTAATTGGTGTAATTGTTAACAAAGTAGTAAAACCTTGGTTTACACGCAGTCGATAACCTGGTGTATTCATTAAACAAAGTATTAAAACCTTGTTACAATTCGAATCCCCAATTAGTTGGAATATTTATCTTCGGATATAATAATAATTTGACAAGGACACTTGCAATTTATATTTATGACTGATGGACTGTTATGGACAAAAACCAGACGGACATATTAAATAATCCAGGACAAAGGACAATTAACCCATGGGCATAAAACTAAAATCAACACGTCAAACATCATGATTACGGAAGTTTAAATAAGCATAATTCTTTTATTTCATATTTAATTTCCTTTATTTTATATTTAATTGCACTTCTAATTATCGCACTTTTATTTATTGTTATTTAATCGCAATTTTAATTATCGTACTTTTTAATTATCGTAAGTTTATTTTATCGCACTTTTATTATTCGCAATTTCATTATCGTTATTTACTTTACGCTTTAATTTAAGTCTTGTATTTATTTTATATTTTACATTAGGTTTTAACTGCGACTAAAGTCTTAAAATCGACAAACCGGTCATTAAACGGTAAAAACCCCCCTTTATAATAATAATATTACTTATATATATATTTGTATTTTTAATAAAAGTAAACTAATATAGCGTTGAGCTTTGTTTAAAGATTTCCCTGTGGAACGAACCGGACTTACTAAAAACTACACTACTGTACGATTAGGTACACTGCCTATAAGTGTTGTAGCAAGGTTTAAGTATATCCATTCTATAAATAAATAAATATCTTGTGTAAAATTGTATCGTATTTAATAATTTTTCCTGCTAAAATTTAATAGTATTTTATACCCCTTAGCTTTGACATCAATATGCTTCGGAGTTTTTGGGGTTTCCCACTTTTCAACACCTGGATACCTTCTTTGTTCACTATGTGACCGAGGAATTGAACTTCTTCCAACCAAAATACACACTTTGAAAACTTAGCGTACAGTTTTTCTTTCCTCAATACTTCTAGCACTTTTCTCAAATGTTCTTCGTGCTCTTGATCATTCTTTGAGTAAATAAGTATGTCATCGATGAAAACAATGACAAACTTGTCAAGATATATCCCACACACTCGGTTCATAAGGTCCATGAACACAGCTGGTGCGTTAGTCAATCCAAACGGCATAACCATAAACTCGTAATGACCATAACGCGTCCTAAAAGCAGTTTTTGGAATATCATCCTCCTTTACTTTCATTTGATGATATCCAGAACATAAATCGATCTTCGAATAAACCGACGAGCCTTGTAGTTGATCAAATAAGTCGTCAATTCTCGGCAGTGGATAACAGTTTTTGATGGTAAGTTTGTTCAACTCTTTGTATTCAATACACAACCTAAATGTACCATCCTTCTTCTTGACAAACAAAACAGGAGCTCCCCATGGTGATGTGCTTGGTCGAATGAAACCACGTTCTAATAGTTCTTGCAGTTGGCTTTGCAGTTCTTTCATCTCGCTGGGTGCGAGTCTATAAGGAGCACGAGCTATTGGTGCAGCTCCTGGTACAAGATCTATTTGAAATTCAACAAATCGATGTGGAGGTAGTCCCGGTAATTCTTTCGGAAATACATCGGGAAATTCTTTTGCGACGGGAACATTATTGATGCCCTTTTCTTCAGTTTGTACTTTCTCGACGTGTGCTAGAACAGCATAGCAACCTTTTCTTATTAGTTTTTGTGCCTTCAAATTACTAGTAAGATGTAGCTTCGTGTTGCCCTTTTCTCCGTACACCATTAAGGGTTCTCCTTCTTCTCGTACAATGCGAATTGCATTTTTATAACATACGATCTCTGCTTTCACCTTCTTCAGCCAGTCCATGCCAACTATTACATCAAAACTCCCTAACTCTATGGGTATCAAATCAATCTTAAATATTTCGCTACCCAGTTTAATTTCTCGATTCCGGCATATATAATCTGCTGAAATTAATTTACCGTTTGCTAATTCGAGTAAAAATTTACTATCCAACGGTGTCAATGGACAACTTAATTTAGCACAAAAATCTCTACTCATATGGCTTCTATCTGCACCTGAATCAAATAAAACGTAAGCAGATTTATTGTCAATAAGAAACGTACCCGTAACAAGCTCCGGGTCTTCCTGTGCCTCTGCCGCATTAATATTGGAAACTCTTCCACGGCCTTGTCCATTCGTGTTCTCATGGTTCGGGCAATTTCTAATAATGTGGCCAGGTTTTCCACATTTATAACAAACTACATTGGCATAACTTGCTCCGACACTACTTGCTCCGCCATTACTCGTTCCGATACCATTTGTTCCTTTCGTTCTGTTAACCCCTGATCCGTAGACCTCACACTTCACCGCGCTATGACCATTTAAGTCTTGTATTTATTTTATATTTTACATTAGGTTTTAACTGCGACTAAAGTCTTAAAATCGACAAACCGGTCATTAAACGGTAAAAACCCCCCTTTATAATAATAATATTACTTATATATATATTTTTATTTTTAATAAAAGTAAACTAATATAGCGTTGAGCTTTGTTTAAAGATTTCCCTGTGGAACGAACCGGACTTACTAAAAACTACACTACTGTACGATTAGGTACACTGCCTATAAGTGTTGTAGCAAGGTTTAAGTATATCCATTCTATAAATAAATAAATATCTTGTGTAAAATTGTATCGTATTTAATAGTTTTTCCTGCTAAAATTTAATAGTATTTTATACCCCTTAGCTTTGACATCAAGTATTTTTGGCGCCGCTGCCGGGGAAATATCTTAAAAAGCCGGAAGCGCAACGCTAATATATAAAAAAAAAAAAATTTTAGTTAACTTTTATTAAAATTCGTTTTTGTAAAAATACGTTTTAAAAAATATAAAAAGAAAAATAAAAATATAAGTATTTTTAAGATTTTGTTAAATATTTAAGTTTTATAAGTTTCTTTATTTCTATTTTAGTTTATAAAAATATAAGTTTTATTTTAAAATCTTTTATTTATTTAAAAAACAGAAAACATAAAATAAAAAAAAAATAATAAAGAAAAACGCGTAAAAATTGAAAGCTGTCAACTGAATTTCTGAACCCCGCGACTCGCGGGGTTTTCTTCTTTAATTGCCGCGACTCGCGGAGACCATCTGACACACGGACAAAAACCCTAAATCTGCATTAATTACGGGTTATTTTTAATTATTATTATTTAAACCTAATTATTATTATTATTATTATTATTATTAGTTTTATTTTTATCTTTACTTTTTATTTAATTTATGTATTTAGTATTAATTAGTTTTATTAAATTGTAAAATTTGTAGTTTTATTAAATAAATAATATAAAAATAATATTTTTATAAAAAATTGTACTTTTTACAACTTTTTGTATATTTTTATATTTTGTACCTTTTTAATCGTTGTAGCGTAATATTTGTATTTTTTAGCTCATAATTAATTTTAAACTTAGTTTTTGCTTTAGTTATTTTTACTCCTAGATTTTTAGGCTTTGCCGTAGAATTCCTTAAGTGCTTTTTCTTTAGACTAAGATTTAGGTGCTTTAGAATTTTGCGACACCTTTTTAAGTTTTAGTTTCTTTTTAAGTTATTTCCATTTGGGATTTAATTTTTCCTGTAAGCTTTAATATTTTTAGACACCTTTTACTATGTACCAATTATCATTCCAATTAGTAATTTCAATTTGCGATTATAATTTTAAGTTAGTTGTAGTAATAAGGTTAGGTTAGTTAAGTATTTTTAAGTTTTGATAAGTTTCTTTTATTTTTCCGTCACCTTTTATTTTTCAATCATTTTTTCTTTTTCGACCTTTTGCGACGAACTCTTTTTCTCTCTTATTTCTCGCTATTCTAGTTTTAGGACATAGATTTTTATTCTACTTCTTATCTAAATTTCTTAAAATTACGAAAATTTATTTTGAGTGGTTAAATTGATAGACATCAAAATTTTCTGGTTCGTAGTAATAGTTGGATTTGTACGTGGACCGGGTTATTGGAGCCAAACAGTCCTCAATTATATTGAGACCAAACGAATCCTGCCCCTCTGCTGCATCTTTCGGCTATTCGAAACGTGGGCAAAATCAGAAAAGTCTATTGATTGGATAACTTATTATAATTTTTCTTTCCTTTTTAAAACTAATAAGATATTCAGTGAATGCACCGAGCAAGACGTTCATCACCTTTTGTACGTTCACCACCTGTAACTAGATCAAGACATCATTTAACAAATATAACAGCCGTTGATTTTTCTTTAGAATCGTCATCCAGTCAACCAAGTACTTCAGTTCAAATTTCCGACAATCCATTTTTTGAACCCAACCTCACAATTGAGAATCCAGAAAATATTCAGGAACGGTTCGTAGATCCTGAACCACTAAACTTTCCTCCAGAACCACCAATCATTCAAACAGAGATTGTTGAGGAACGAACCATTAAATCAGAATCATCTAGTGATACCGATTCAACAAATTCAATTATGGAGAATCTGGAACCTCTAAGTATGGAAGATCGAATGAGAGCCACACGCACGGGCCAAGGTCACGCCATTATTAAGCCAGAAGTTAATGCGCCAAATTATGAAATCAAAGGACAAATTCTACACATGGTAACTAACCAATGCCAATTCAGTGGTGCACCGAATGAAGATCCTAACGAACACCTTCGTACGTTTAAAAGAATTTGTACACTATTCAAAATCCGAGAAGTGGAAGATGAGCAGATCTATCTCATGTTGTTTCCTTGGACTTTAAAAGGAGAAGCCAAAGATTGGTTAGAATTGTTACCTGAAGGGGCGATTGACACATGGGATGTCTTAGTTGAAAATTTTCTTCAAAGATTCTTTCCGGCATCTAAAGCCGTGAGACTTCAAGGAGAAATTGTTACGTTCACACAAAAGCCAAATGAAACATTATATGAGGCGTGGACAAGATTCGGAAAGATGTTGAGAGGATGTCCTCAACACGGTTTAGACACTTATCAAATAGTACAAATATTCTACCAAGGTGTCAACGTTGCTACACGAAAAGACATCGACATAACAGCTGGTGGTTCCATTATGAAGAAAACCGCAACTGAAGCTTACAAAATTATTGATAACACAGCCTCCCACTCTCATGAGTGGCACCAAGAGAAAGATATATATCGTTCATCTAAAGCGGCTAGAGCCGATTCTAGCCATGACTTTGATTCCGTTTCAGCAAAAATAGATGCTTTCGAAAGACGAATGGAAAAGATGAATAAAGATATTCACGCAATACGAATTAGTTGTGAGCAATGCGGTGGACCACACTTATTGAAAGATTGTCACATTGAACCAACGATGGAACAACGAGAGAATGTTTCCTATATGAACCAAAGGCCGGGAAATAATTATCAAAATAATTATCAACCGCCAAGGCTAAACTTAAATCGAAATCAAAACATTCTTTACAATCCAAAAGGACCCGAAAACAACTGGTATAACCAACAAGGTCCGAATAACCAACCAACTCAAAACAACACTTTCAATCAACAAAGACCTGGCTTATATAAACCACAACAACAAACCGAAGAGAAAAAGTCAAATATGGAAGACGTGGTATTCAAGCTAGTTGAATCTCAAACACAATTTATTGAAACTCAAACCCAAACGAACGAGAGATTTGATCAGTCATTAAGAACTCAACAAGCTTCCATTTTGAATCTAGAAAAACACGTAGGTACTCTTGCTAGCATGATGAGTGAGAGGGAACAAGGAAAGCTACCGAGTAATACTGAAGTAAATCCTCGGAATGAGAATGTTAATATGGTTTCAACGAATTCTGAAAAACCAGCACCAGAAGATGGGAAGGTTTTAGATGAGAGTAACAATGAAGAAGTTACACCACCACCACCCGAGTATGTAAAGCCAGTGGTGGCACCATACAAACCACCCATCCCGTTTCCAAGAAAAGGAGTTGAGTATGAGCAAGTAATAAGTAATAAAGATTGTGATACTTCTGGAAAGAAGAAGAAGAAAAAGAATAAGAAAGTACAAGAAACAAAAGCTGTAGAAGTAAACCCGGTGAAGACAGTTCCACCAAAACCTCCACCTAGGGTAGGTGATCCGGGTGAATTTATTGTTCCCTGTCTACTTAGTGATTGTGTCATGTATGATGCACTAGCAGATTTAGGTGCAAGTGTAAGTGTTATGCCTCTTTCATTATATAAGAGATTAGGAGTAGGTAAGTTAAGTCCAACGGATATGAGTGTTCGACTCTTTGATCAAACCATTAAGCACCCAGTTGGAATTGCTGACAACCTACCCGTTCAAGTAGGCAATTTAACCTTTCTAGTCGAATTTATTGTCATTGACATAGAAGAGGACCTAAACATTCCTCTAATTTTAGGTCGGCCATTCTTAGCGTCCACCAAGGCGTTATTTGATGTAGGAAATGGAAGAATGACACTTAAAAGTGGTGACAAATCGATCACCTTTATGATTCGAAAGTCTAAATCTCCACCAGCCAAAACCGTTGAACCAGTAAAAACAATTGGTAAGAACCATGTGGTTTTACCAACTCCAACGGTAATACTTAGCAATAATGAAATGCCTAAGTGTGGGGAAAATGAAGTAACACCTAATGATGACATGATAACAAAGAACCCCGTTGTTGATACGAAATTAAATGATCCCGTTATTAATAGTTCAATGAAGAAACTTATTAAACGGATTCGCGATGCTAGAACCAAGGGGAACTTTAAGTTATGTAACCGGTTAGTATCCAATCTATCACCTAAAGAAAAGGAGAAACTAGTTGAAATTGTGGAAATTACACAGGAATCCGACCAATGGCTTAAAGAAAAAGTCACGGATATGCAAGTTGATTATGGACCAAGAAAAATTAACGATGAAGTTAATCACAATTTTGACACCACGGCTACCTAAGTGTGGGGAGATTCAAATGTTCTAAAAAGAAAATGCTGTTTGGAGTTAGTTGTTCTGTTCTCGTGTAGTTCCGAGAATGGAATTCGATTGGTCTTTTCCGCTAGCAGACCCTAAAGAACTAGTCTTCTCCCCCCATTCTAAATTTTTAGTTTTTTTAGGTTTTTACAAAATGAAGACTGCCTGTGAACTAAACCATGGTCTAATGCTACACGCTTTGATCACTAAACGTAATAATGACATACTACCGAGTGAATTAGTATCAGTAATCAGAGAAAGAATGGACGGAGTTAGAAAAGAATCCAGATGCGAAGATAATAAGTTACAATTTGGTAAAGGAAAATCAAAATCCGCAGCGAAAAGAAGAGCACGACACCTAGAACGATGTCACAAATGCGGAAAATGGTCACATGGAGGTAAATGTTCAAATAATCAAACCTATTCAAATACCGAATTTGTTACTTTATGCAGAGACGGACCGTTCATATGTTTAGAAGAAAAGACACTGAATGCTCGGGGTTACGCCTATGGAGCCATGGAAAACCAATTAAACCGACTATCTTATGAATGGAATAGATCATATAACTAAGATCTATTTCACAGGTATGTCTGTACAGTTTTTATTTTTTTTTATTTTTAACCTTTTGATAATAAACGCTAATTTGTTCGCTAAAAAGTATTAAATTGGTATTGAATAAAATTAGGTTTGGCGACCGAAATTATTGATATCATTCAAAAATTTATTACATCACTGCGAAATTTAACGTTTATTCTTAAGATATAAATATCTTTAAACAATCAACCCAAAATATTTCAAAAATTCGTCATGAGTTAAATTAGGTCTTGGAACCGAAATTACTTTACCGAAAAGAGGGGCGCATATTTTTGATAATATTTGATTGATTAAAGTGGGATAAAAAGACAAAAAGATTTTTAATTTTATTTTTACCATGTTTTTAAAATTAATATTTAAATCTTAAATTAATATTATAAACTTTGTAAAAACAATATATTTAAAATTGTAAATATTTGAAAAATTTAAATTAAGTCTGGTGTGAATTTTTAAAATATAAATTTTTAATTTTATGCATTTTAAATTTTAAATTTGGTGTGAATTTTTAATATTAATTTTGAATTTCATATTTAAGTTGTGTGAATTTAAAAACAAAAATTTACTTTATCTCATTAAGTTAAGAATATGATTTTTAAAATTCGTCGTAAGTTGAAGACTAGGTCTTTGAACCGAAATTGCTTTACCCGAGGGAGGGACGAGAACTTTTATTATCATTATTTTTAATCTTATTGAATTAGAGTATGCCAAAAACAAAAAAAAAAAAAAACCCAAAAATCTTAGCTTTTAAAACAATCGCTACAAAAAGACAAATTTTAAAATTTTGTCGAGAGACGGACTAGGACATCGATCCGAAACGACCTCGTCCTAAATAACAAGGGAAACAAAATTTTAAAATTAAATACTTAATTGTTTTATAAGTTAAAGATTAAAAAAAAAAAAAAAAAAAGAAAAAAACTCCGCGACTCGCGGAGTTTGAAGTACAAAACCTCCGCGACTCGCGGAGGGACCGAAAATCAGAAAAAAAAATATAAAGAACTGCACGATCAGTTCACTCCCCCACACAAAAACACTGCGAATTTCACAGCGAAAAAACCCCGAAAATACACCCAAAAACACCCCAAAAATCTCAATTTTTAACCGTTAATCACCAAATCTTTTGCTAAAATCATGTTGAGAAGGATGCTATCTAAGAATTACTCAAGAAAAACGGTAAATTTCTACACCTAAACACCATTTAATTCGAAATTAGGTGTTCTTGAGCTATTTTTTCCCCAATTTGATTTTGATGCTTTTTAGTGTAATTAGACTTAAATTGTTTATGTATTATGCTTGCATAACCTAGATTAATGTTGTTTAACATGATTAGAAGCCTTAAACTTCAAATTTTGAATAATCTAGGGTTTGTGTTCTTGAGCAAATTTGGGGCTTTTTGATATAAACAGGTTATGGCCGATTTTTGTCATGAATTGTTGCTAAATTGAGTAGTGTAACATGTCTAGGTAGTTAAATGATCCAAACTTTGAGCCTAAACATGATTTTGAGAATTAAAGTGGACTTTTTCAAGTCTAAAATTCATGAACTTGATTTTTGAAAGATAATGCCATTTGAGACTTGTTTAATTGCTAGTAATGATTATTTTGACATGTTATTTGAGTTGAATGCTTATGAACTTGGCGAAAATTTTCGTATATGCTTATTTGAAAAAGTGTAGATTTGATAAAAATGTAAAAATAAGCTTAAGTTTGATATAAATTGATAATGTCATTGTAATTATTTTGATTGACGATTTTGCTGACACTAATGCATATTTGGATGCACAAAATTTGTGTTTGATGTGTTTTGCAGAATGAAAGGGGTGAATCTTCATCCCAAGCCCGCAATGCTCCTGCTGAGAATTTGGAACAACAGGAGGTGGATAACTACTACAAGCAGGATGTACCTCATCCAGTCATGACCTTTTCCGATATGCATTTGGAAGAGTTGCACCCGAACCTGAGATTTGACAGACTTTGGATAGATTATCCAAAATATCAACGGGGTTTGCATACTCTTCACTCTAAGGTTGTTGAGGTACCGAGGGTCATAGAATGGGGACCCTTAGAAGCTGTAGAATTGACCGGGCCAATTAGGGAATTACTTGTACAGAGGTATGGTAGTTCTTCTTTTAATGACTGGATATGTTTATTCACCATACGTAGACCTGTATATAAAGTATGGTGTGAAGAGTTGTTATGTAGTATAGAGTTGAATGATCGGGTAGCTAGTTTAACCGATCGTTCTTTTATTAGATTTTTGTTAGGCGGTTCGATGCGCCACATGTCTTTACTAGACATGGCTCAGGCTTTACGTATATATACGCCTGAGGAGTTAGCGTCTGCCGATTGTAGAGGATTGATACTAAACGGTAGAAAGATAGATGAGAATTTTGATACACACGGTGTGTGGAGTCAAATGACAAGCCATCACCGTTTCAAAGGGGGAAACTACTCTTATTTGGATATAGATAGAGCCGAATTAAGAGTGATACATAGGTTTTTAGCTAATTCGATTACACAAAGGGGTAAAAACAAGGAAAAAGTAAATGAACAGGATTTGTTTTACCATATGTGTATTCGAGACCCACAGAGCGCTGTAAGTATACCATATTGTGTGGGTTATTATTTATCAGCTATGGTTCGGGGGATGCGACCACATAGCATAATAGGAGGTGGTATTTTTATTACTTTGATTGGTGAATATCTCGGTGTGGATATAAGTCAGGGGGGATTATTAGTAGAAGAACCAGAACCCCGAGATACTATAGGTTTAAATGTATACCATGGTGCGAAAGTTTTGAAGAGGCGAAATAACGCCGCAGTACGATACCATGGTAGACATCCACAGGTGGAGAGAAACCAGCAACAAGGTAATATAGGAGGGGGGAATGAGATGCAAGAGATGCAAGAGATGCATAGGTTTATAGCTTCTCAGGAATACGAAAATGCTAGACAGAGAGCATTTGAAGATTGGCAAGTTCATCAGAACCAGATCATAGCTCATTGCCAACACATAGGTAGAAACTATATTCCTACACCGAAACCCGTCTTCCCTCCTTGGTCGATAGAGATGCAGCCACCATATCCTACGTATGACGCTGCCGAAGCATTCTATAGCACTTATGGTTATGCCTGGAACCCCTATTGGTACCAATATCATCCTTAGTTTACTTATTATTTTTTTTTATTTTGTAATTTGTAATTATTGATACATTTAATATTTTTGTTAATATTGTAATCATTTTTATAATTATCTAATTTTTATTCTTAGATTTTAATAATTTTTGAATGTGGGGTAATATACCAAACTTCAAAAATATGTATATATGTTTGCAGTTTATCTTATGTACACAACAGGGTAAAACAACGCATTTTCAAAGACTGGCATTAAGTTCAGCAAAAGCAACTAATTTTGACGACAAGATGCAAAATATATGTGAAATAACAACAAGACGGAATGAACAAATGATGTGCACCATTTATCATTCAGCAAACAAACGCCAATATATTTGGAAACTTTGGTAAAATTTAATCATTTTCACACTAATCACCCTCAATAATTTAAATTGTTACTGATTTCTTGCAAATGAGGGCATTGCAAGATCTTAAGTGTGGGAAGGGGTTAAATTCTTTCGGATTTTAAAATTTTTACTTTATACACTTGGTTACCATTAAAAATACTAGTAAAGCAGTAGTTGTATTAGAATCTAGTGCTCTC
Organism: Rutidosis leptorrhynchoides; assembly: GCF_046630445.1. Lineage (NCBI taxonomy): Eukaryota > Viridiplantae > Streptophyta > Magnoliopsida > Asterales > Asteraceae > Rutidosis > Rutidosis leptorrhynchoides. Next base: position 245,566,844 of record NC_092333.1, read on the forward strand.
TGATAAAAAAAGAACAGCCCTAGTCTTATATACTGACTACCCAATTCTAGTAAAATTTTTCAAAATTTTCAATTAAATGAATTAAAATCATGTTTATACATATTTATGAACGATAAAACTAGGTTTTAACACCGAAATTATTGTTATCTCAGAAAGAACATAAATTAAGAAACAAACTAAAATGTCAAAATTCATTTAAAATGGAATAGAAGACGATAAAAAGAAAAATAAAAAGCCAAGTGTGGGAAAATTTACCAAGTTATTTTAAACATATGTCACATATATCTGTAACAAATAACTGAAAATACTTTTGCTTTGGACTAAACTAAACTGTTTTACCCGATGAAAGAAAAGAAGAGATGGATCTACACGATGAATCAATTCCATCATTAAAAGGAAGTAAAGTCTTCCGAAAAAGACACGCGCTTCTTGATTTAGGTCATGAAGTTGTCGTCCAGACCAGCTGTAGGTTGACGAAAAATCTAGAAAAGTCATCACTAAAATCAGCAGGAAATCCACGGACCTCAGCATTAAACAGGGTAGCCAAGTGGTCAGATTTATCCTAACCATGAGAAGGATTTATCTCGTACAATGGGGGGGCACCATGCAAATTAGCTGGATAAGACTAATGAATCAGATCCCCAGAAAGGATAATCTCCTTAAAGATTAAAAATCAGCTTTTAAGACTGATATTACTCAATCCTAGAGATTGACCTTAAAGATTGAGAATTACAAACTCATGGAATTCGATGATATCTAAACTCGAGCTTAAACGAGAAAATATTTTGATAAAAATTACAAACCGATTTGTTTTCTGAAAACCCTATTTTCAATGCGTTCATTACCATTGAACGTAAAATCCTAGGAATTCACCTGGAATTCATTAGGTCACCTGAACTAAATCGGGTGTCAACCGTAAGAACGGTGGTTGCATAGTGGTCAAAGACAGGACCTTGTGCCAAACCGACAAATTATAAGGGTGAGCTTTACTATTGCTCCTACCAAGGATAGTAATTGCGTCCGACACGTTATAGACCATAATCAAAAGCATGTCACGGGACATTGCCTTAACAGTTGCTTGTTCAACGCTTTCCTTTACAACCGGACGGTAGTTTACCGAAAGGTAATATACGGGACAAGTAAACTGGACGTGTTGCTTTCCAAATACAAGGTTAGCAAGTGGGTGACACAAACCCGCAAGTTTGAGCTAAAATTTTCAAATCTGAAACCCACCAAACCCACAAAAATATTTTGCAAACACCGGTAAAGGGTTATTCCGGAAAACTTATCTAAGGTAAAAACTAGATTTCAAAAGATCAAATGTTTTCATAAAGATCCAATTTCCTTAATGGATCTAAATTTTTATAGTCATGTGGGACTGTAAACCATATCGTTACTACCATTGTTTATACTGCCGTATAGAAATCACTGATGTACAAAGTGTGAAGAATAAAGAAGTGATTCTAGTATTTCAAGACAATATTGCTTGAGGACAAGCAACGCTCAAGTGTGGGAATATTTGATAATGCTAAAAACGAACATATATTTCATAGCATTATTCCTCAAGAAAGACAAGCTTTTAGTTGCAATTGTTCTATTTACAAGTGATATTCGTTTGTATAATAAAAGGTGAAGACAAAAGACAGATTCGACGAATTAAAGACGCAAACGACCAAAAAGCTCAAAAGTACAAAAGACAATCAAAAAGGTTCCAATTATTGATAAGAAACGTCTCGAAATTACAAGAGTACAAGATTCAAAACGCAAAGTACAAAATATAAAATTGTACGCAAGGACGTTCGAAAATCCGAAACCGGGACCAGAGTCAACTCTTAACGCTCGACGCAACGGACTAAAAATTACAAGTTAACTATGTATATAAATATAATATAATATATAATTAATTATATTAATTATATATATATTATATTTATATATATAAAACCGTCGGCAGAGAAAACTCCAAGGACTGAGCTGTAATTTCTATCTCCGCGACTCGCGGAGTTTGAAGGGGATTTTGCCGCGAGTCGCGGAGCCCCAAAAAATCAACTCTGGCTATAAAGCCAACCGAATTCTGATCAAAATAATCATCTTTTTTCTTCTCTTATCATACGTAAAACTTATATATATATATATAATTTATATTTTAATTTTAATTTTAATTCTAATAATAAGGGTATGTTAGCGAATGTTGTAAGGGTGTAATTCGAAATTCTGTCCGTGTAACGCTACGCTATTTTTAATCATTGTAAGTTATGTTCAACCTTTTTACATTAATGTCTCGTAGCTAAGTTATTATTATGCTTATTTAAAATGAAGTAATCATGATGTTGGGCTAATTACTAAAATTGGGTAATTGGGCTTTGTACCATAATTGGGGTTTGGACAAAAGAACGACACTTGTGGAAATTAGACTATGGGCTATTAATGGGCTTTATATTTGTTTAACTAAATGAAAGTTTGTTAATGTTAATATAAAGATTTACAATTGGGCGTCCCTATAAATTACCATATACACTCGATCGGACACGATGGGCGGGGTATTTATATGTACGAATAATCGTTCATTTAACCGGACACGGGAATGGATTAATAGCCACTAGAATAATTAAAACAGGGGTGAAATTACATTCAAGGGTAATTGGTGTAATTGTTAACAAAGTAGTAAAACCTTGGTTTACACGCAGTCGATAACCTGGTGTATTCATTAAACAAAGTATTAAAACCTTGTTACAAATCGAATCCCCAATTAGTTGGAATATTTATCTTCGGATATAATAATAATTTGACAAGGACACTTGCAATTTATATTTATGACTGATGGACTGTTATGGACAAAAACCAGACGGACATATTAAATAATCCAGGACAAAGGACAATTAACCCATGGGCATAAAACTAAAATCAACACGTCAAACATCATGATTACGGAAGTTTAAATAAGCATAATTCTTTTATTTCATATTTAATTTCCTTTATTTTATATTTAATTGCACTTCTAATTATCGCACTTTTATTTATTGTTATTTAATCGCAATTTTAATTATCGTACTTTTTAATTATCGTAAGTTTATTTTATCGCACTTTTATTATTCGCAATTTCATTATCGTTATTTACTTTACACTTTAATTTAAGTCTTGTATTTATTTTATATTTTACATTAGGTTTTAACTGCGACTAAAGTCTTAAAATCGACAAACCGGTCATTAAACGGTAAAAACCCCCCTTTATAATAATAATATTACTTATATATATATTTGTATTTTTAATAAAAGTAAACTAATATAGCGTTGAGCTTTGTTTAAAGATTTCCCTGTGGAACGAACCGGACTTACTAAAAACTACACTACTGTACGATTAGGTACACTGCCTATAAGTGTTGTAGCAAGGTTTAAGTATATCCATTCTATAAATAAATAAATATCTTGTGTAAAATTGTATCGTATTTAATAGTTTTTCCTGCTAAAATTTAATAGTATTTTATACCCCTTAGCTTTGACATCAATATGCTTCGGAGTTTTTGGGGTTTCCCACTTTTCAACACCTGGATACCTTCTTTGTTCACTATGTGACCGAGGAATTGAACTTCTTCCAACCAAAATGCACACTTTGAAAACTTAGCGTACAGTTTTTCTTTCCTCAATACTTCTAGCACTTTTCTCAAATGTTCTTCGTGCTCTTGATCATTCTTTGAGTAAATAAGTATGTCATCGATGAAAACAATGACAAACTTGTCAAGATATATCCCACACACTCGGTTCATAAGGTCCATGAACACAGCTGGTGCGTTAGTCAATCCAAACGGCATAACCATAAACTCGTAATGACCATAACGCGTCCTAAAAGCAGTTTTTGGAATATCATCCTCCTTTACTTTCATTTGATGATATCCAGAACATAAATCGATCTTCGAATAAACTGACGAGCCTTGTAGTTGATCAAATAAGTCGTCAATTCTCGGCAGTGGATAACAGTTTTTGATGGTAAGTTTGTTCAACTCTTTGTATTCAATACACAACCTAAATGTACCATCCTTCTTCTTGACAAACAAAACAGGAGCTCCCCATGGTGATGTGCTTGGTCGAATGAAACCACGTTCTAATAGTTCTTGCAGTTGGCTTTGCAGTTCTTTCATCTCGCTGGGTGCGAGTCTATAAGGAGCACGAGCTATTGGTGCAGCTCCTGGTACAAGATCTATTTGAAATTCAACAAATCGATGTGGAGGTAGTCCCGGTAATTCTTTCGGAAATACATCGGGAAATTCTTTTGCGACGGGAACATTATTGATGCCCTTTTCTTCAGTTTGTACTTTCTCGACGTGTGCTAGAACAGCATAGCAACCTTTTCTTATTAGTTTTTGTGCCTTCAAATTACTAGTAAGATGTAGCTTCGTGTTGCCCTTTTCTCCGTACACCATTAAGGGTTCTCCTTCTTCTCGTACAATGCGAATTGCATTTTTATAACATACGATCTCTGCTTTCACCTTCTTCAGCCAGTCCATGCCAACTATTACATCAAAACTCCCTAACTCTACGGGTATCAAATCAATCTTAAATATTTCGCTACCCAGTTTAATTTCTCGATTCCGGCATATATAATCTGCTGAAATTAATTTACCGTTTGCTAATTCGAGTAAAAATTTACTATCCAACGGTGTCAATGGACAACTTAATTTAGCACAAAAATCTCTACTCATATGGCTTCTATCTGCACCCGAATCAAATAAAACGTAAGCAGATTTATTGTCAATAAGAAACGTACCCGTAACAAGCTCCGGGTCTTCCTGTGCCTCTGCCGCATTAATATTGGAAACTCTTCCACGGCCTTGTCCATTCGTGTTCTCATGGTTCGGGCAATTTCTAATAATGTGGCCAGGTTTTCCACATTTATAACAAACTACATTGGCATAACTTGCTCCGACACTACTTGCTCCGCCATTACTCGTTCCGATACCATTTGTTCCTTTCGTTCTGTTAACCCCTGATTCGTAGACCTCACACTTCACCGCGCTATGACCATTTCTTTTACACTTGTTGCAAAATTTGGTGCAGAACCCCGAGTGATACTTTTTACACCTTTGGCATAGCTGTTTCTGATTGTTGTTGTTGTTGTTGTTGTTGCGGTTGTTATTGTTGTTGGGATGATTGTTGTAGTTGCTGTTGTTGTTGTTGTTGTTGTTGTTGTTGTTGGGCCATTTGTTGTAGTTGCGATTAATGTTGCGATTGTTGGGATAGTTGTTGCGATTATTGTCGTAATTGCTGTTGTTGTTGTATTGGTGATTCTTATCACCATTTTCCTCCCACTTTCTTTTGACTTGCTTCATATTGGCCTCTTCAGCCGCCTGTTCTTTAATTCTTTCCTCAATCTTGTTCACTAGTTTGTGAGCCATTCTACATGCCTGTTGTATGGAGGCGGGCTCGTGTGAACTTATATCTTCTTGGATTCTTTCCGGTAATCCTTTCACAAATGCGTCGATCTTCTCTTCCTCATCTTTGAACGCTCTCGGACACAATAGGCACAGTTCTGTGAATCGTCTTTCGTACGTGGTAATATCAAATCCTTGGGTTCGTAACCCTCTAAGTTCTGTCTTGAGCTTATTGACCTCGGTTCTGGGACGGTACTTCTCATTTATCAAGTGCTTGAATGCTGACCACGGTAGTGCGTAAGCATCATCTTGTCCCACTTGCTCTAGATAGGTATTCCACCATGTTAACGCAGTACCTGTGAAGTTATGCGTATCGTATTTCACTTTTTCCTCTTCAGTACACTTACTTATGGCAAACACCGATTCGACCTTCTCGGTCTACCGTTTCAATCCGATCGGTCCTTCGGTTCCATCAAATTCCAAAGGTTTGCAGGCAGTGAATTCTTTGTAGGTGCATCCTACACGATTTCTTGCGCCATTAGCTGCATTGCTAGATTCAGAGTTATTGTTGGTATGTAGCGTAGCCTGTACTGCAGCTATCTTTGAAGCAAGAAAGGCACGAAATTCCTCTTCGCTCATATTCAAGGTGTGTCGAGTAGTCGGTGTCATTTCCTTCAAAATAGTCAAATGAAACGAGTTAATCATATAGAATATCAAGAGTAGTCAATAGTATTTCGTAGCGTAATATGAACTTATTTATAAAAGCTCTTTCTTTATATTAGCGTTTTATACTCTTTAATTCGGGTAGTACCTACCCGTTTACTGAGTAGCTAACATACCATTTCAACTACTGCAATTCTATATGAAAAACTAATCACAAAAAAAATATATCATATTCAAACCTTTATACAATAACTTGCAAACTTACAATACCGCTTTTTTTTTACAGATAGCATGAAATATAGCACATAAAACTTTGATACAAAGTAGTTGCGAAGATAATTCTAGTTAATAAATAAGGCGTTCAGCAAAGGCAATAAAGACACGTAATTCATACGTCCAGAAACAAGTCATGCATTCTGGTTTTACTAATACCACTTCCCATCCTTGGTTTTGTGGAACATAACCATTGTGACCGATAGTAAGACAATGTGTTGTAACGTCGTCAAAAGGATGAAGGTTACGTAATGACCAACAGTCTCGTAATAACCTAAAAACCTCATTTCTTACCCCAATTACTGACTCCGTCACTTGTGGGAACGTTTTGTTTAATACTTGTAGCCCGAAGTTCTTGTTCTCACTTTGGTGAGAAGCGAACATTACTAACCCGTAAACATAACATGCTTCTTTATGTTGCATGTTAGCCTCTTTTCCTAAATCCCGAAGTCCTATATTCGGATATATTGAGTCAAAATAATTTCTTAACCCGTTGCGTAAAATAGCATTTGGGTTCCCCGCAATATATGCGTCAAAGTAAACACATCGTAACTTATGGATTTCCCAATGTGATATCCCCCATCTTTCGAACGAAAGCCTTTTATAAATCAAGGCATTCTTGGAACGTTCTTCGAATGTCTTACAAACTGATCTCGCCTTAAATAGTTGTGCCGAGGAATTCTGACCGACTCTAGACAAGATTTCATCAATCATGTCTCCGGGTAAGTCTCTTAAAATATTGTGTTGTATATCCATTTTGTGTTTTTATACTGTAAAATAGACAAGAGTTAGATTTATAAAAAAAATACTTATTAATAAAAGCAATTTTTACATATATCATAAAGCATAAGCACACTATATTACATATATTACACCACACGAATACAACTATCTTATTCCGACTCCCTCGTTTCTTCTTCTTCGGTTTTAGTTCGTTTTGCCAAGTTTGTAGGGATATATGATGTTCCCCTAATACGAGCCGTCATTTTCCACATTGGTTTAGAAAAACTTGGTGGTTTAGAGGTTCCCGGGTTATTGTCACAACTTAATAAATACGGGTGTTGACGATACATATAAAGTTCATCGTGTTTGGAATCAAATTTCTCTATTTTTATGCCCTTTCCCTTATTGTTCTCTTTTGCCTTATTAAATTGTGTTGGGGTAATTTCTATAACATCATCGGAATCCTTGTCGGTCTCCGATTCATCGGAGAATTGGTAATCCACCCAATACTTTGCTTCCTTGGCGAAAACACCATTGACCATAATTAACTTTGGTCGGTTGGTTGAGGATTTTCTTCTATTTAACCGTTTTATTATTTCCCCCACTGGTTCTATTTCTTCTTCCGGTTCCGATTCTTCTTCCGGTTCCGATTCTTCTTCCGGTTCTGACTATTCTTCCGGTTCCTCTTCGGGAACTTGTGAATCAGTCCACGAATCATTCCAATTTACATTTGACTCTTCATTATTATTAGGTGAGTCAATGGAACTTTTTCTAGAGGGAGACATCTATCACATAATATCAAACACGTTAAGAAATTAATATATCACATAATATTCACATGTTAAAAATATATAGTTTCCAACAAAAATGTTAAGCAATCATTTTTAAAGAAAACACGGTCGAAGTCCAGACTCACTAATGCATCCTAACAAACTCGATAAGACACACTAATGCAAATTTTCTGGTTCTCTAAGACCAACGCTCTGATACCAACTGAAATGTCCCGTTCATATTGATTATAAACGTTCCATATTAATTGATTTCGTTGCGAGGTTTTGACTTCTATATGAGATGTTTTTCAAAGACTGCATTCATTTTTAAAATAACCATAACCTTTATTTTATCAATAAAGGTTTCAAAAGCATTACGTAGATTATCAAATAATGATAATCTAAAATATACTGTTTACACACGACCATTACATAATGGTTTACAATAGAAATATATTACATCGACATATGTTTCTTGAATGCAGTTTTTACATAATATCATACAGACATGGACTCCAAATCTTGTCCTTTTTTTAGTATGCAACAGCGAAAGCTCTTAATATTCACCTGAGAATAAACATCCTTTAAACGTCAACAAAAATGTTGGTGAGTTATAGGTTTAACCTATATATATCAAATCGTAACAATAGAACACAAGATTTCATATTTCAATATACATCCCATACATAGAGATAAAAATCATTCATATGGTGAACACCTGGTAACCGACATTAACAAGATGCATATATAAGAATATCCTCATCATTCCGGGACACCCTTCGGATATGATATAAATTTCGAAGTACTAAAGCATCCGGTACTTTGGATGGGGTTTGTTAGGCCCAATAGATCTATCTTTAGGATTCGCGTCAATTAGGGTGTCTGTTCCCTAATTCTCAGATTACCAGACTTAATAAAAAGGGGCATATTCGATTTCGATAATTCAACCATAGAATGTAGTTTCACGTACTTGTGTCTATTTTGTAAATCATTTATACCTGCATGTATTCTCATCCCAAAAATATTAGATTTTAAAAGTGGGACTATAACTCACTTTCACAGATTTTTACTTCGTCGGGAAGTAAGACTTGTCCACTGGTCGATTCACGAACCTATAACAAATATGTACATATATATCAAAGTATATTCAAAATATATTTACAACACTTTTAATACATTTTGATGTTTTAAGTTTATTAAGTCAGCTGTCCTCGTTAGTAACCTACAACTAGTTGTCCAACGTTAGATGTACAGAAAAAGTTGATATATATTATCTTGAATCAATCCACGACCCAGTGTATACACGTCTCAGGCTAGAACACAACTCAAAGTATATATATTTTTGGAATCAACCTCAACCCTGTATAGTTAACTCCCACGTTACTGCATATAGAGTGTCTATGGTTGTTCCAAATAATATATACACATGGGTCGATATGATATGTCAAAACATTTGCATACGTGTCTATGGTATCCCAAGATTACATAATATATTAGAATACATGTATAATACAATATAAGTTAGCTAGGATATGATTAATATAGATTTGTTACCAATTTTCACGTTGCTACAACAAGAAAAATTATCCAATCTTGTTTTACCCATAACTTCTTCATTTTAAATCCGTTTTGAGTGAATCAAATTGCTATGGTTTCATATTAAACTCTATTTTATGAATCTAAATAGAAAAAGTATAGGTTTATAGTCGGAAATATAAGTTACAAGTCGTTTTTGTAAAGGTAGTCATTTCAGTCGAAAGAACGACGTCTAGATGACCATTTTAGAAAACATACTTCCACTTTGAGTTTAACCATGATTTTTGGATATAGTTTCATGTTCATAAGAAAAATCATTTTCCCATAAGAACAACTTTTAAATCAAAGTTTATCATAGTTTTTAATTAACTAACCCAAAACAGCCCGCGGTGTTACTACGACGGCGTATGTCAGGTTTTACAGTGTTCTTCGTGTTTCCAGGTTTTAAATCATTAAGTTAGCATATCATATAGATATAGAACATGTGTTTAGTTGATTTTAAAAGTCAAGTTAGAAGGATTAACTTTTGTTTGCGAACAAGTTTAGAATTAACTAAACTATGTTCTAGTGATTACAAGTTTAAACCTTCGAATAAGATAGCTTTATATGTATGAATCGAATGATGTTATGAACATCATTACTACCTCAAGTTTTCTGGATAAAGCTACTGGAAATGAGAAAAATGGATCTAGCTTCAAAGGATCCTTGGATGGCTTGAAAGTTCTTGAAGCAGAATCATGACACGAAAACAAGTTCAAGTAAGATTTCCACTTTAAATAAGATTGTTATAGTTATAGAAATTGAATCAAAGTTTGAATAGGAGTATTACCTTGTATTAGAAAGATATCTTACTGTAAATAATAAAGATTTCTTGAGGTTGGATGATCACTCTACAAGATTGGAAGTAAGCTAGCAAACTTGGAAGTATTCTTGATTTTATGAAACTAGAACTTGTAGAATTTATGAAGAACACTTAGAACTTGAAGATAGAACTTGAGAGAGATTAATTAGATGAAGAAAATTGAAGAATTAAAGTGTTTGTAGGTGTTTTTAGTCGTTGGTATATGGATTAGATATAGAGGATGTGTAATTTTGTTTACATGTAAATAAGTCATGAATGATTACTCATATTTTTGTAATTTTATGAGATATTTCATGTTAGTTGCCAAATGATGGTTCTCACATGTGTTAGGTGACTCACATGGGCTGCTAAGAGCTGATCATTGGAGTGTATATATGAAATGTTTCGTTCTTATTGATTAAACACGTTCCATATTAATTGATTTCGTTGCGAGGTTTTGACCTCTATATGAGACGTTTTTCAAAGACTGCATTCATTTTAAAACAAACCATAACCTTTATTTCATCAATAAAGGTTTAAAAAGCTTTACGTAGATTATCAAATAATGATAATCTAAAATATCCTGTTTACACGCGACCATTACATAATGGTTTACAATACAAATATGTTACAACGAAATAAGTTTCTTGAATGCAGTTTTTACACAATATCATACAAGCATGGACTCTAAATCTTGTCCTTATTTAAGTATGCGACAGCGGAAGCTCTTAATAATCACCTGAGAATAAACATGCTTAAAACGTCAACAAAAATGTTGGTGAGTTATAGGTTTAACCTATATATTATCAAATCATAATAATAGACTACAAGATTTCATATTTCAATACTCATCCCATACATAGAGATAAAAATCATTCATATGGTGAACACCTGGTAACTGACATTAACAAAATGCATATTTAAGAATATCCCCATCAATCCGGGACACCCTTCGGATATGATATAAATTTTGAAGTACTAAAGCATCCGGTACTTTGGATGGGGTTTGTTAGGCCCAATAGATCTATCTTTAGGATTCGCATCAATTAGGGTGTCTGTTCCCTAATTCTTAGATTACCAGACTTAATAAAAAGGGGCATATTCGATTTTGATAATTCAACCATAGAATGTAGTTTCACATACTTGTGTCTATTTTGTAAATCATTTTTAAAACCTGCATGTATTCTCATCCCAAAAATATTAGATTTTAAAAGTGGGACTATAACTCACTTTCACATATTTTTACTTCGTCGGGAAGTAAGACTTGGCCACTGGTAGATTCACGAACCTATAATAAATATGTACATATATATCAAAGTATATTCAAAATATATTTACAACACTTTTAATACATTTTGATGTTTTAATTTTATTAAGTCAGCTGTCCTCGTTAGTGACCTACAACTAGTTGTCCACAATTAGATGTACAGAAATAAATCGATATATATTATCTTAAATCAATCCACGACCCAGTGTATACACGTCTCAGGCTATATCACAACTCAAACTATATATATTTTTGGAATCAACCTCAACCCTGTATAGCTAACTCCAACATTACTGCATATAGAGTGTCTATGGTTGTTCCAAATAATATATATAGATGGGTCGATATGATATGTCAAAACATTTGCATACGTGTCTATGGTATCCCAAGATTACATAATATATTAGAATACATGTATAATACAATATAAGTTAGCTAGGATATGATTAATATAGATTTGTTACCAATTTTCACGTAGCTACAACAAGCAAAAATAACCAATCTTGTTTTACCCATAACTTCTTCATTTTAAATCCGTATTGAGTGAATCAAATTGCTATGGTTTCACATTGAACTTAACTTTATGAATCTATACAGAAAAAGTATAAGTTTATAGTCAGAATTACAGGTTACAAGTTGTTTTTGTAAAGGTAGTCATTTCAGTCGAAAGAACGACGTCTACATGACCATTTTGGAAAACATACTTCCACTTTGAGTTTAACCATGATTTTTGGATATAGTTTCATGTTCATAAGAAAAATCATTTTCTCAGAAGAACAAATTTTAAATCAAAGTTTATTATAGTTTTTAATTATCCAAACCAAAACAGCCCCCGGTTTCACTACGACGGCGTATATCCGATTTTATGGTGTTCATCGTGTTTCCAGGTTTTAAATCATTAAGTTAGCATATCATATAGATATAGAACATGTGTTTAGTTGATTTTAAAAGTGTAGTTAGAAGGATTAACTTTATTTGCGAACAAGTTTAGAATTAACTAAACTATGTTCTAGTGATTACTAGTTTACCACTTCGAATATGATAGCTTTTTATGTATGAATCGAATGATGTTATGAACATCATTACTACCTTAAGTTCCTTGGATAAACCTACTGGAAAAGAGAAAAATGGATCTAGCTTCAATGGATCCTTGGATGGCTCGAAGTTCTTGAAGCAGAATCATGACACGAAAACAAGTTCAAGTAAGATCATCACTTGAAATAAGATTGTTATAGTTATAGAAATTGAATCAAAGTTTGAATATGAGTATTACCTTGTATTAGAAAGATATCTTACTGTAAATAAGAAAGATTTCTTGAGGGTGGATGATCACTCTACAAGATTGGAAGTAAGCTAGCAAACTTAGAAGTATTCTTGATTTTATGAAATTAGAACTTGTAGAATTTATGAAGAACACTTAGAACTTGAAGATAGAACTTGAGAGAGATAAATTAGATGAAGAAAATTGAAGAATGAAAGTGTTTGTAGGTGTTTTTGGTCGTTGGTGTATGGATTAGATATAAAGGATATGTAATTTTGTTTTCATGTAAATAAGTCATGAATGATTACTCATATTTTTGTAATTTTATGAGATATTTCACGCTAGTTGCCAAATGATGGTTCCCACATGTGTTAGGTGACTCACATGGGCTGCTAAGAGCTGATCATTGGAGTGTATATACCAATAGTACATACATCTAAAAGCTGTGTATTGTACGAGTACGAATACGGGTGCATACGAGTAGAATTGTTGATAAAACTGCACGAGGATGTAATTGTAAGCATTTTTTGTTAAGTAGAAGTATTTTGATAAGTGTCTTGAAGTCTTTCAAAAGTGTATGAATACATATTAAAACACTACATGTATATACATTTTAACTGAGTCGTTAAGTCATCGTTAGTCGTTACATGTAAGTGTTGTTTTGAAACCTTTAGGTTAACGATCTTGTTAAATGTTGTTAACCCAATGTTTATAATATCAAATGAGATTTTAAATTATTATATTATCATGATATTATGATGTACGGATATCTCTTAATATGATATATATACATTAAATGTCGTTACAACGATAATCGTTACATATATGTCTCGTTTCAAAATCATTAAGTTAGTAGTCTTGTTTTTACATATGTAGTTCATTATTAATATACTTAATGATATGTTTACTTATCATAATATCATGTTAACTATATATAACCATATATATGTCATCATATAGTTTTTACAAGTTTTAACGTTCGTGAATCACCGGTCAACTTTGGTGGTCAATTGTCTATCTGAAACCTATTTCAATTAATCAAGTCTTAACAAGTTTGATTACTTAACATGTTGGAAACACTTAATCATGTAAATAACAATTTCATTTAATGTATATATAAACATGGAAAAGTTCGGGTCACTACAGTACCTACCCGTTAAATAAATTTCGCCCCGAAATTTTAAGCTGTTGAAAGTGTTGACGAATCTTCTGGAAATAGATGCGGGTATTTCTTCTTCATCTGATCTTCACGCTCCCAGGTGAACTCGGGTCCTCTACGAGCATTCCATCGAACCTTAACAATCGGTATCTTGTTTTGTTTAAGTCTCTTAACCTCACGATCCATTATTTCAACGGGTTCTTCAATGAATTGAAGTTTTTCATTGATTTGGATTTCGTCCAACGGAATAGTGAGATCTTCTTTAGCAAAACATTTCTTCAAATTTGAGACGTGGAAAGTGTTATGTACATTCGTAAGTTGTTGAGGTAACTCAAGTCGGTAGGCTACTGGTCCGACACGATCAATAATCTTGAATGGTCCGATATACCTTGGATTTAATTTCCCTCGTTTACCAAATTGAACAACACCTTTCCAAGGTACAACTTTAAGCATGACCATCTCTCCAATTTCAAATTCTATATCTTTTCTTTTAATGTCAGCGTAGCTCTTTTGTCGACTTTGGGCGGTTTTCAACCGTTATCGAATTTGGATAATCTTCTCGGTAGTTTCTTGTATTATCTCCGGACCCGTAATCTGTCTATCCCCCACTTCACTCCAATAAATCAAAGACCTGCACTTTCTACCATAAAGTGCTTCAAACGGCGCCATCTCAATGCTTGAATGGTAGCTGTTGTTGTAGGAAAATTCTGCTAACGGTAGATGTCGATCCCAACTGTTTCTGAAATCAATAACACATGCTCGTAGCATGTCTTCAAGCGTTTGTATCGTCCTTTCACTCTGCCCATCAGTTTGTGGATGATAGGCAGTACTCATGTCTAGACGAGTTCCCAATGCTTGTTTCAATGTCTGCCAGAACCTTGAAACAAATCTACCATCCCTATCAGAGATAATAGAGACGGGTATTCCATGTCTGGAGACAACCTCCTTCAAATACAGTCGTGCTAACTTCTCCATCTTGTCATCTTCTCTTATTGGCAGGAAGTGTGCTGATTTGGTGAGACGATCAACTATTACCCAAATAGTATCAAAACCACTTGCAGTCCTTGGCAATTTAGTGATGAAATCCATGGTAATGTTTTCCCATTTCCATTCCGGGATTTCGGGTTGTTGAAGTAGACCTGATGGTTTCTGATGCTCAGCTTTGACCTTAGAACACGTCAAACATTCTCCTATGTATTTAGCAACATCGGCTTTCATACCCGGCCACCAAAAATATTTCTTGAGATCCTTGTACATCTTCCCCGTTACAGGATGTATTGAGTATCTGGTTTTATGAGCTTCTCTAAGTACCATTTCTCTCATATCTCCAAATTTTGGTACCCAAATCCTTTCAGCCCTATACCGGGTTCCGTCTTCCCGAATATTAAGATGATTTTCCGATCCTTTGGGTATTTCATCCTTTAAATTTCCCTCTTTTAAAACTCCTTGTTGCGCCTCCTTTATTTGAGTAGTAAGGTTATTGTGAATCATTATATTCATAGATTTTACTCGAATAGGTTCTCTGTCCTTCCTGCTCAAGGCGTCGGCTACCACATTTGCCTTCCCCGGGTGGTAACGAATCTTAAAGTTGTAATCATTCAACAATTCAATCCACCTATGTTGCCTCATATTCAGTTGTTTCTGATTAAATATGTGTTGAAGACTTTTGTAATCGGTATATATAATACTTTTGACCCCATATTAGTAGTGCCTCCAAGTCTTTAATGCAAAAACAACCGCGCCTAATTCCAAATCATGCGTCGTATAATTTTGTTCGTGAATCTTTAATTGTCTAGATGCATAAGCAATCACCTTCGTTCGTTGCATTAATACACAACCGAGACCTTGCTTTGATGCGTCACAATAAATCACAAAATCATCATTCCCTTCAGGCAATGACAATATAGGTGCCGTAGTTAGCTTTTTCTTCAATAACTGAAACGCTTTCTCTTGTTCATCCTTCCATTCAAATTTCTTCCCTTTATGCGTTAATGCAGACAAGGGTTTTGCTATTCTGGAAAAGTCTTGGATGAACCTTCTGTAGTAACCAGCTAGTCCTAAAAACTAGCGTATGTGTTTTGGAGTTTTCTGGGTTTCCCACTTTTCAACAGTTTCTATCTTTGCCGGATCCACCTTAATACCTTCTTTGTTCACTATGTGACCGAGAAATTGAACTTCTTCCAACCAAAATGCACACTTTGAAAATTTAGCGTACAACTCTTCCTTCCTCAATACTTCTAACACCTTTCTCAAATGTTCACCGTGTTCTTGGTCATTCTTTGAGTAAATAAGTATGTCATCAATGAAAATAATGACAAACTTGTCAAGGTATGGTCCACACACTCGGTTCATAAGGTCCATGAACACAGCTGGTTCATTAGTTAAACCAAACGGCATGACCATAAACTCGTAATGACCGTAACGTGTTCTGAAAGCAGTCTTTGGAATATCATCTTCTTTCACCCGCATTTGATGATACCCGGAACGTAAGTCAATCTTTAAATAAACAGACGAGCCTTGTAGTTGATCAAATAAGTCGTCGATTCTCGGTAGTGGGTAGCGGTTCTTGATGGTAAGTTTGTTCAACTCTCGGTAGTCGATACACAACCTGAATGTACCATCTTTCTTCTTGACAAACAAAACAGGAGCTCCCCACGGTGATGTGCTTGGTCGAATGAAACCACGCTCTAAAAGTTCTTGTAATTGGCTTTGCAGTTCTTTCATCTCGCTGGGTGCGAGTCTGTAAGGAGCACGAGCTATTGGTGCAGCTCCTGGTACAAGATCTATTTAAAATTCAACGGATCGATGTGGGGGTAATCCCGGTAATTCTTTCAGAAATACATCGGGAAATTCTTTTGCGACGGGAATATCATTGATGCTCTTTTCTTCAGTTTGTACTTTCTCGACGTGTGCTAGAACAGCATAGCAACCTTTTCTTATTAGTTTTTGTGCCTTCAAATTACTAATAAGATGTTGCTTCGTGTTGCCCTTTTCTCCGTACACCATTAAGGGTTTTCCTTTTTCTCGTATAATGCGAATTGCATTTTTGTAACAAACGATCTCTGCTTTCACTTCTTTCAACCAGTCCATACCGATTATCACATCAAAACTCCCTAACTCTATTGGTATCAAGTCAATCTTAAATGTTTCGCTAACCAGTTTAATTTCTCGATTTCGACATATATTATCTGCTGATATTAATTTACCATTTGCTAATTCGAGTAAAAATTTACTATCCAAAGGCGTCAATGGACAACTTAATTTAGCACAAAAATCTATACTCATATAGCTTCTATCCGCACCCGAATCAAATAAAACGTAAGCAGATTTATTGTCAATAAGAAACGTACCCGTAACAAGCTCCGGGTCTTCCTGTGCCTCTGCCGCATTAATATTGAAAACTCTTCCGCGGCCTTGTCCATTCGTGTTCTCCTGGTTCGGGCAATTTCTAATAATGTGGCCCGGTTTTCCACATTTATAACAAACTACATTGGCATAACTTGCTCCGACATTACTTGCTCCGCCATTACTCGTTCCGATACCATTTGTTCCTTTCGTTCTGTTAACCCCTGGTCCGTAGACCTCACACTTCGCCGCGCTATGACCATTTCTTTTACACTTGTTGCAAAATTTGGTGCAGAACCCTGAGTGATACTTTTCACACCTTTGGCATAGCTGCTTCTGATTGTTGTTGTTGTTGCGGTTATTATTGTTGTTAAGATGATTGTTGTAGTTGCTGTTGTTGTTGTTGTTGTTGTTGTTGTTGGGCCGTTTGTTATAGTTGCGATTGATGTTGCGATTGTTAGGATAGTTGTTGCGATTATTGTTGTAATTGCTGTTGTTGTTGTATTGGTGATTCTTATCACCGTTTTCCTCCCACTTTCTTTTGACTTGCTTCACATTGGCCTCTTCAGCAGTCTGTTCTTTAATTCTTTCTTCAATCTGGTTCACTAGTTTGTGAGCCATTCTACATGCCTGTTGTATGGAGGCGGGCTCGTGTGAACTTATATCTTCTTGGATTC
This sequence comes from Rutidosis leptorrhynchoides, assembly GCF_046630445.1. Classification (NCBI taxonomy): domain Eukaryota; kingdom Viridiplantae; phylum Streptophyta; class Magnoliopsida; order Asterales; family Asteraceae; genus Rutidosis; species Rutidosis leptorrhynchoides. The sequence goes on from NC_092333.1 coordinate 245,584,725, forward strand.
TTTCCGGTAATCCTTTCACAAACGCGTCGATCTTCTCGTCCTCATCTTCGAACGCTCTCGGACACAATAGGCATAATTCTGTGAATCGTCTTTCGTACGTGGTAATATCAAATCCTTGGGTTCGTAGCCCTCTAAGTTCTGTCTTGAGCTTATTGACCTCGGTTCTGGGACGGTACTTCTCGTTCATCAAGTGCTTGAATGCTGACCACGGTAGTGCGTAAGCATCATCTTGTCCCACTTGCTCTAGATAGGTATTCCACCATGTTAACGCAGAACCTGTGAAGGTATGCTTAGCGTACTTCACTTTGTCCTCTTCAGTACACTTACTTATGGCAAACACCGATTCGACGTTCTCGGTTCACCGTTTCAATCCGATCGGTCCTTCGGTTCCATCAAATTCCAAAGGTTTGCATGTAGTGAATTCTTTGTAGGTGCATCCTACACGATTTCCTGTACTGCTAGATCCAAGGTTATTATTGGTATGTAGCGCAGCCTGTACTGCGGCTATGTTTGAAGCAAGAAAGGCACGAAATTCCTCTTCGCTCATATTCAAGGTGTGTCGAGTAGTTGGTGCCATTTCCTTCAAAATAGTTAAATGAAACAAGTTAATCATACAGAATATTAAGAGTAGTCAATAGTATCTCGTAGCATAATATGAACTCATTTATAAAAGCTTTTTCTTCATATTAGCGTTTTATAAGTTTAAATTCGGGTAGTACCTACCCGTTAAGTTCATACTTAGTAGCTAATATACAATTCAACTACTACAATTCTATATGAAAACCTGATTATAATAATATTTCGCGTTCAAACTTTTACACAATATTTTACAAACTTACAATACCGCTTATTTTACATATAGCATGAAATATAGCACACAATAAATTTGATACAAGATAGTTGTGAAGATAATTCTAGCTAGTACACAAGTCGTTCAGCAAAGGCAATAAAGACACGTAATTCATACGTCCATAAACAAGTCATGCATTCTGGTTTTACTAGGACTACTTCCCATCCTTGGTCTTGTGGAACATAACCGTTATGGCCGTTGATAAGACAGCGTGTTGTAACGTCGTCAAAGGGACGAGGGTTATGTAATGTCCAACAGTCCTGTAACAATCTAAAAACCTCATTTCTTACCCCAATTACCGACTCCGTCACTTGTGGGAACGTTTTGTTTAATAGTTGTAGCCCGATGTTCTTATTCTCACTTTGGTGAGAAGCGAACATTACTAACCCGTAAGCATAACATGCTTCTTTATATTGCATGTTAGCCGCTTTTTCTAAATCACGAAGTCCTATATTCGGATATATTGAGTCAAAATAATTTCTTAACCCGTTGCGTAAAATAGCATTTGGGTTCCCCGCAATATATGCGTCAAAGTAAACACATCGTAACTTATGTATTTCCCAATGTGATATCCCCCATCTTTCGAACGAAAGCCTTTTATAAACCAAGGCATTCTTGAAACGTTCTTCGAATGTCTTACAAACTGATCTCGCCTTAAATAGTTGTGCTGAGGAATTCTGACCGACTCTAGACAAGATTTCATCAATCATGTCTCCGGGTAGGTCTCTTAAAATATTGGGTTGTCTATCCATTTTGTGTTTTTATACTGTAAAATAGACAAGAGTTAGATTCATAAAAAAAAAAATACTTATTAATACAAGCAATTTTTACATATATCATAAAGCATAAGCACACTATATTACATATATTACACCACACGAATACAACTATCTTATTCCGACTCGCTCGTTTCTTCTTCTTCGGTTTTGGTTCATTTTGCCAAGTTTCTAGGGATATATGATGTTCCCCTAATACGAGCCGTCGTTTTCCACATTGGTTTAGAAAAACCTGGTGGTTTAGAGGTTCCCGGGTTATTGTCACAACTTAAGAAATAAGGATGTTGACGATACATATAAAGTTCATCGGGTTTGGAATCAAATTTCTCTATTTTTATGCCCTTTCTCTTATTGTTCTCTTTTGCCTTATTAAATTGTGTTGGGGTAATTTCTATAACATCATCGGAATCCTTGTCGGGATCCGATTCATCAGAGAATTGGTAATCCTCCCAATACTTTGCTTCCTTGGCGGAAACACCATTGACCATAATTAACTTTGGTCGGTTGGTTGAGGATTTTCTTCTACTTAACCGTTTTATTATTTCCCCCACTGGTTCTATTTCTTCTTCTGGTTCCGATTCTTCTTCTGGTTCCGATTCTTCTTCCGGTTCCGACTCTTCTTCCGGTTCCTCTTCGGGAACTTGTGAATCAGTCCACGAATCATTCCAATTTACATTTGACTCTTCATTATTATTAGGTGACTCAATGGGACTTGTTCTAGAGGTAGACATCTATCACATAATATCAAAAATGTTAAGAGATTAATATATCACATAATATTTACATGTTAAAAATATATAGTTTCCAACAAAATTTGTTAAGCAATCATTTTTCATGTAAACACGGTCGAAGTCCAGACTCACTAATGCATCCTAACAAACTCGATAAGACACACTAATGCAAAATTCTAGTTCTCTAAGACCAACGCTCGGATACCAACTGAAATGTCCCGTTCTTATTGATTAAAAACGTTCCATATTAATTGATTTCGTTGCGAGGTTTTGACCTCTATATGAGACGTTTTTCAAAGACTGCATTCATTTTAAAACAAACCATAACCTTTATTTCATCAATAAAGGTTTAAAAAGCTTTACGTAGATTATCAAATAATGATAATCTAAAATATCCTGTTTACACGCGACCATTACATAATGGTTTACAATACAAATATGTTACAACGAAATAAGTTTCTTGAATGCAGTTTTTACACAATATCATACAAGCATGGACTCCAAATCTCGTCCTTATTTAAGTATGTGACAGCGGAAGCTCTTAATAATCACCTGAGAATAAACATGCTTAAAACGTCAACAAAAATGTTGGTGAGTTATAGGTTTAACCTATATATTATTAAATCATAATAATAGACCACAAGATTTCATATTTCAATACTCATCCCATACATAGAGATAAAAATCATTCATATGGTGAACACCTGGTAACCGACATTAACAAGATGCATATTTAAGAATATCCCCATCATTCCGGGACACCCTTCGGATATGATATAAATTTTGAAGTACTAAAGCATCCGGTACTTTGGATGGGGTTTGTTAGGCCCAATAGATCTATCTTTAGGATTCGCGTCAATTAGGGTGTCTGTTCCCTAGTTCTTAGATTACCAGACTTAATAAAAAGTGGCATATTTGATTTTGATAATTCAACCATAGAATGTAGTTTCACGTACTTGTGTCTATTTTGTAAATCATTTATAAAACCTGCATGTATTCTCATCCCAAAAATATTAGATTTTAAAAGTGGGACTATAACTCACTTTCACATATTTTTACTTCGTCGGGAAGTAAGACTTGGCTACTGGTCGATTCACGAACCTATAATAAATATGTACATATATATCAAAGTATATTCAAAATATATTTACAACACTTTTAATACATTTTGATGTTTTAAGTTTATTAAGTCAGCTGTCCTCGTTAGTGACCTACAACTAGTTGTCCACAATTAGATGTACAGAAATAAATCGATATATATTATCTTGAATCAATCCACGACCCAGTGTATACATGTCTCAGGCTAGATCACAACTCAAACTATATATATTTTTGGAATCAACCTCAACCCTGTATAGCTAACTCCAACATTACTGCATATAGAGTGTCTATGGTTGTTCCAAATAATATATATAGATGGGTCGATATGATATGTCAAAACATTTACATACGTGTCTATGGTATCCCAAGATTATATAATATATTAGAATACATGTATAATACAATATAAGTTAGCTAGGATATGATTAATATAGATTTGTTACCAATTTTCACGTAGCTACAACAAGCAAAAATAACCAACTTTGTTTTACCCATAACTTCTTCATTTTAAATCCGTATTGAGTGAATCAAATTGCTATGGTTTCATATTGAACTTAACTTTATGAATCTATACAGAAAAAGTATAAGTTTATAGTCGGAATTACAGGTTACAAGTTGTTTTTGTAAAGGTAGTCATTTCAGTCGAAAGAACGACGTCTAGATGACCATTTTGGAAAACATACTTCCACTTTGAGTTTAACCATGATTTTTGGATATAGTTTCATGTTCATAAGAAAAATAATTTTCCCAGAAGAACAAATTTTAAATCAAAGTTTATTATAGTTTTTAATTATCCAAACCAAAACAGCCCCCGGTTTCACTACGACGACGTATATCCGATTTTATGGTGTTCATCGTGTTTCCAGGTTTTAAATCATTAAGTTAGCATATCATATAGATATAGAACATGTGTTTAGTTGATTTTAAAAGTGTAGTTAGAAGGATTAACTTTATTTGCGAACAAGTTTAGAATTAACTAAACTATGTTCTAGTGATTACTAGTTTACCACTTCGAATATGATAGCTTTTTATGTATGAATCGAATGATGTTATGAACATCATTACTACCTTAAGTTCCTTGGATAAACCTACTGGAAAATAGAAAAATGGATCTAGCTTCAATGGATCCTTGGATGGCTCGAAGTTCTTGAAGCAGAATCATGACACGAAAACAAGTTCAAGTAAGATCATCAGTGAAATAAGATTGCTATAGTTATAGAAATTGAATTAAAGTTTGAATATGAGTATTACCTTGTATTAGAAAGATATCTTACTGTAAATAAGAAAGATTTCTTGAGGTTGGATGATCACTCTACAAGATTGGAAGTAAGCTAGCAAACTTAGAAGTATTCTTGATTTTATGAAACTAGAACTTGTAGAATTTACAAAGAACACTTAGAACTTGAAGATAGAACTTGAGAGAGATCAATTAGATGAAGAAAATTGAAGAATGAAAGTGTTTTTAGGTGTTTTTGGTCGTCGGTGTATGGATTAGATATAAAGGATATGTAATTTTGTTTTCATGTAAATAAGTCATGAATGATTACTCATATTTTTGTAATTTTATGAGATATTTCATGCTAGTTGCCAAATTATGGTTCCCACATGTGTTAGGTGACTCACATGGGCTGCTAAGAGCTGATCATTGGAGTGTATATACTAATAGTACATACATCTAAAAGCTGTGTATTGTACGTGTACGAATACGGGTGCATACGAGTAGAATTGTTGATGAAACTGCACGAGGATGTAATTGTAAGCATTTTTGTTAAGTAGAAGTATTTTGATAAGTGTCTTGAAGTCTTTCAAAAGTGTATGAATACATATTAAAACACTACATGTATATACATTTTAACTGAGTCGTTAAGTCATCGTTAGTCGTTGCATGTAAGTGTTGTTTTGAAACCTTTAGGTTAACGATCTTGTTAAATGTTGTTAACCCAATGTTTATAATATCAAATGAGATTTTAAATTATTATATTATCATGATATTATGATGTACAAATATCTCTTAATATGATATATATACATTAAATGTCGTTACAACGATAATCGTTACATATATGTCTCGTTTCAAAATCATTAAGTTAGTAGTCTTGTTTTTACATATGTAGTTCATTATTAATATACTTAATGATATGTTTACTTATCATAATATCATGTTAACTATATATATAACCATATATATGTCATCATATAGTTTTTACAAGTTTAAAGTTCGTGAATCACCGATCAACTTGGGTGGTCAATTGTCTATATAAAACCTATTTCAATTAATCAAGTCTTAACAAGTTTGATTACTTAACATGTTGGAAACACTTAATCATGTAAATAACAATTTCATTTAATGCATATATAAACATGGAAAAGTTCGGGTCACTACAATATACCAATAGCACATACATCTAAAAGCTGTTATTGTACGAGTACGAATACGAGTGCATACGAGTAGAATTGTTGATGAAACTGAACGAGGATGTAATTGTAAGCATTTTTTTTAAGTAGAAGTATTTTGATAAGTGTCTTGAAGTCTTTCAAAAGTGTATGAATACATATTAAAACACTACATGTATATACATTTTAACTGAGTCGTTAAGTCATCGTTAGTCGTTACATGTAAGTGTTGTTTTGAAACCTTTAGGTTAACGATCTTGTTAAATGTTGTTAACCCATTGTTTATTAAATCAAATGAGATGTTAAATTATTACATTATCATGATATCATGATGTATTAATATATCTTAATATGATATATATACATTAAATGTCGTTACAACGATAATCGTTACAACGATAATCGTTACATATATGTCTCGTTTCAAAATCATTAAGTTAGTAGTCTTGTTTTTACATATGTAGTTCATTGTTAATATACTTAATGATATGTTTACTTATCATAATATCATGTTAACTATATATATATCCATATATATGTCATCATATAGTTTTTACAAGTTTTAACGTTCGTGAATTGCCGGTCAACTTGGGTGGTCAATTGTCTATATGAAACCTATTTCAATTAATCAAGTCTTAACAAGTTTGATTGCTTAACATGTTGGAAACATTTAATCATGTAAATATCAATTTGATTTAATATATAAAAACATGGAAAAGTTTGGGTCACTACATTATATCTTCATTAGACGTTATTATTATTAAAATATATAAAAATTTAATACTCCTTATTATATATATATATATATATATATATATATATATATATATATATATATTGTATAGTTATATTATGTAATTTATAATATGTAATATTAATATATTAAATATAGTTGTTATAATAATATTGTTAGTAATTTTAAATATTAATATAAATACTAGTGTTATTAATATCCTTATATTACAAATATAACATATAGAAATAAAAATTGGATACATATAAATACTAATATAATTAGCAATATTATTATAATTATCATTAATAATAATATTATTATCAACTTCATTAAAAATTCTTATTATTTTGTGGCATATTATTATTATTATTACTTTTATTATTATTATTATTATTATTATTATTATTATTATTATTATTATTATTATTATTATTATTATTATTATTATTATTATTATTATTATTATTATTATTATTATTATTATTATTATTATTATTATTATTATTATTATTATTTATATTTAGACTATTATTAATGTAATAATAATTAGTAATTATTAATAAAAATTAGATAAGATCATACGTATGATTAAAGAAATCCAAATCTGTTACCTATAGCTTTCAAACTGTGTTAAATTGATTCTTCAATCCATAATTTGTACAACCATGATCAAATTCACCAGGATAATTCCAATTCAGTTAACAATCACATTCTACTTTTTATTTTTTATTTATTTGATGTCCTTATTTGTCTGGGAAAATCATGTCGACACCACAAGTCTCTGGATAACGATCAAGGAAGTTAAGATGTTAGGAAATTCATTCAACCTCTCAATACCTTTATCAATTACGCAATTTCTATATTCCTGTAAAGTAAAGAGAATTATTTATTTATTATTTTTCTTTCTTCCAGCTCGTTACCTCTGTTTCACTTTCATTTTTAACAAAACTCGAAATCGAAACAATGGTTAAAATCTAGAATTGCAGAGTTATTAGGAACCTTTTATTGAAACTATCTGCAAAATCGTGAATTCCAATTCTTAAAATCGAGTATGGATTTTTAGGTCAAAGTTATTTTACAAAAAGTCAAACTCTGTGTTTATGAGGAAATTCGAAAGTGTTTTGATGATATAGGTTCAATTGATGGTCCATATAGTTTCTAACAACGATTTAGAACTTATGTTATTTAGGAATCTTTGTCTAAAATGTTTTAAAATTCAAAATCAATTATCATGTTCTTCATTTTTTTTACGAATAACAGACTGATATCTGTTTTTTTTTTTAATTTTTTTATAATTATAATCACAACTATCAGTCGTTTATGTTTCAATTATGTATCTTAAATCAATTAAATAGTAAATGGTTATGACGATTTGGTTTCTGGTTGATTTCAAATTGAAGAAGTTGAAGAAGATGATAACTGTAAAAATCAGGTTAAATATAATTAAGTTTGAACATAAATCAGAAAGACAACAAGCAGTTGAGTGGTTGGGTGTTAATTCGGGTTAACGACTGGTCCCGGGTTCGAGTCCGGGCAAGGGCGATTTTTTTTTTTGGAACCTATTCTTGTGAGGTAGTAATCTTATTCTTATTATTTCTATTATTAGTACTTCATTTTTATTATTATTATTGTTATATTAATTATTACTAGTATCATAATTTTTATTAATATTACTTACTAGTATTGTTATATTACTAAATATTATCATTTATAAATATTATTAGTATTAACATTATTGTTATTATTTGTATTATTATTATTGTATCATTATTGTTAATATTAATTATTACGATTAAGATTATGGATATGTTAATTATTGTTAATACTAATCTTATGAATATTATTTTTACTACAATAAGTAAAATTATTATTATCATTATTATCATTATGATTGAAGAAAGTAAATTATTACTAATATCATGATTATTAATATTATTATCTTTACAAAGTATTAACATTTAGTATTATAAGTGTTACTAGAAATATAAATTTTACCATTTTAGTATTAATGTCATTGTTATGAGTATGATTAATATTATTATTATTATGAAAATAATACAATTTCTTTTCATAAATATTTGTATTATTATCATTTTATGAGTATTAGAGTTATTATCATTAACATAAGTATTATTAATAGGATTATCATTATTAATATTATTAACATTAAAAAAATTTATTATAATTATAATCAAATACAACTCTTATTCACTATTATTAATATTATATATTATCATGTATATAAAAATATACTTAAAAGTAACATTACATATAAGTATGAATTAATTATATTAACAATCTTTATATAAATATCCATATATAACAAATTAAGTATTTTTAATATATATATATATATATATATATATATATATATATATATATATATATATATATATATATATATATATATATATATATATATAACTATATGAATAATAATCATTTTTAAATATATATACAAATCAAATAACTAGTATATAAAAGTTATAATATATGAAATTGTTCAATTACGATTATATGTATTAATGAATATACAAATGGGATAGGTTCGTGAATCCAAGGCCAACCCTGCATTGTTCAGTTGTTAAATATCGTCATATGTATTTTTACTACATAATACAGTATGGTGAGTTCATTTGATTCCCTTTTACTCTTTACATTTTTGGGAGTGAGAATACATGCACTGTTTTTACAACTGCTTTATTAAATGCTTTGAAAATACATTTTGAACTGCGAATGCATGAAATGCTTTTATAAATGTTTGACGAAATAGACACAAGTACTTAAAAACAGTCTACGAATGAGTTATTATGACGTACACCGGATATCACCCCTTTTAGTCTGGTAATCTGAGAATTTGGTAACCGATCTCCAAATTGACGCGAATCCTAAAGATAGATCTATGGGTACTAACAAGCCCCAGTCAGAGAATTGAACTGCTTTTGTACTTCAAAATAGGTATACAACAGCCAACTTTAAAAGATATGATCTGTTTGTGAGGTGTACACAACCATCATATTTAAAAGAGTGGCCTGTTTGTATGCTTTTGCATGACCGTACGGAATGCCGGTATGCGGGGGATATTCTATATGCATCTTGTTAAGGTTGATTACCAGGTGTTTGTAGTTCGTATGAATGACTTTTATCTCTATGCCGTGCGAAATGCCTGATATGAGATTATGTTTATGAAAGATATTAAAATCGCGAGGCAACCTACGAGGGAGAAAAGGATACAAACCTACTCTGCTAAGCATTATGAAATATGGTTTTGTACACGAGATAGGTGTACTGTATTTAAATCTTGTGGTCTATTAAAATAATGAATTTTATTATTTACAATAAACCTATGAACTCACCAACCTTTTGGTTGACACTTGAAAGCATGTTTATTCTCAGGTATTAAAGAAATCTTCCGCTGTGCATTTGCTCATTTTAGAGATATTACTTGGAGTCATTCATGATATATTTCAAAAGATGTTGCATTCGAGTCGTTGAGTTCATCAAGATTATTATTAAGTCAATTATAGTTGGATGTATTATGAAATGATATGCATGCCGTCAACTTTCATTGAAATGCAAGTTTGTCTTTTAAAAACGAATGCAATGTTTATAAAATGTATCATATAGAGGTCAGAACCTCGCGATGTAATCAACTATTGTGAATCGTTTATAATCGATATGAACGGGTCTTTTCTGTTGGTATCAGAGCGGTGGTCTTAGCGAACTAGGTCTTGCATTAGTGTGTCTAACTGATAGTTGTTTAGATGCATTAGTAAGTCTGGACTTCGACCGTGTCTGCATGTCAAAAGTTTTGCTTATCATTTTGTGTCGAAAATTATTTGCTTATCATCCTTAAAGTCTAGACACATATTACTACCTCTATTGCCTAGATAGTGTATAGACAAAACTCATATCTTAGCATATCTGCTAATTCATATCTTAGCGTATCTGTTACTGTTACCTTTGCCTGACAGCTTTTGAATTTTTTTTTTTTTTTTTTTTTTTTTTTGTAATTTGCGAAATCTTTATGCTATATATAGGTATTCTATGTAGTTAGAATATCATCTAATATTCGAAAATCTCTTCCTATCGAAAAAAAATCCTTTAGTCAATCGTACGAAATGGAACTCGTCACTAGTTAAAGTTCTTCGGAACCCGACAGCTATTCCGACATGGATATTCACCTAAGCTCCGGAAACAGCGTCACCAGAATGAATCAACCAATCAGCCATCCCCAATTCATCTGATGGGTTCGTAGTCTACTTAGTTATTGGAGACAAGAAGAAGGTGATCCCTTCCATCCACCATATTGCCCTCTTGGCGATGAACCTGAAGCACTTACCGGCGAACCAGTCCGAAACACCATTTTCACCCTCATTTCCAGAATAGCTCGCAACGATTACGTAATATCTACAATTCTAGATCTCATTCATCCGCTCGTTCCGATTGACAATCATCCCGGAATAATAGAAGAAGTCAACGAACTTCGCGCTCGAGTAATCAATTTGGAGAATATGGTGCAAAATTTACCAGCTTCATCAACATCACCGGCACCACCAGTACCATCAGTAACAGCACCAGTACCATCAACAATCCATGCCTCAACATCTTATTCTGTACCTCGAGTATAATCATCACTCTACGTACCGTTCTACATCAATTATCTTCGTTCTCCCTGGCAATTATGTAATCTCTAATGTTTTAGAGATTATGTATTCTAGTGCAAACGATAAATCAAACGAGTTTAATACTATATTGACTCATTAAATCCATGATTTCATCTGAAGAAAATATATATGTATGCATATTTTCATAAAGATTGTAATTAAAAGTTCTTTTGTATAAACTGTTAATGGTGAAAATATTTTAACGGGTAGGTAATACCCGAGGAATATTTAGATTTCACATTAATAAGTTACACTGTACATTCTTCGAATCTGATTCAACAGTCATTTACTATCCTACTTACATCCACAAATATACGAATCCGTTCATTACAGAATAACCATTTTCATTCAATTTCATATTTGGATTTTGACTTATCAGAATCTAACAAGTGGCATAATGAAGAAAACATTTGACAAAATAAAATTTGTTAGAAACAAACAAATTAACTATGAGAAATTTTGTTAAGAATCCACGCTAACAAAATCCTAACTAACTATTCCTAGGTAACTGTTAATTCCTTATTACATTTATTTATCGCAATTTATTAATCGCAATTTAATTATCTCAATTTTATTTATCGTCATTTAATTTCTGTTATTTACGCATTTTAAATATTGGGACACGTATACAATGTTTTGACATATCATATCGATGCATCTGTATATATTATTTGGAATAACCGTAGACACTCTATATGCAGTAATGATCGAGTTAGCTATATAGGGTTGAGGTTGATTCTCAAATAATATATATACTTTGAGTTGTGATCGAGTCTGAGACATGTATATAATGGGTCACGACACGTATTAATTAATTCGAATATTATATATTAAACTATATATGAATTGTTGAACTGCTAATTGTGGACTGCTAACTATGGACTGATAACATTGGACAATTAAAATGAATTAAAATATTGATTATAACATATGAAACTAAACATTTCTTCAAGTTGCCACTTGATTTCATCTTAAACCTCATTTATATCTTGACGATTACAATTTGCGTTCAAACCTTTCATGATTCTTGAAAAACACCTCAATCGAGAGGATGAACCAACCGCACTTCGTCTACGAAAGAAAAGATTGATGCATATAGTTATGCACCTGAAAAACTCTCGGAAACTAAGTAAACGTTTAACACGTAGCTGTGCTAATTCCTTTAGCGTTATTATTACTGAAAATAACTTTGCAACTCCTGTTCGAGATAGCCAGTTTTGTCACAGCTCCAGCAAGTCAACTTCGACTTTTCGTTCGAAACAACCTTATTATAACCTTAATATATATGCGTGCTCTTTTATTGTTACTGGAGAACCTTTTATATTCCACCATATTACCATCAGCGTTTAATCATCTAAAAACACAATTCTCTTGAAACCACCTCGGATTGATAACCGATGATTCAGATATTGTAGCATTAAATGCAGAGGAAACAGCAAAATCGTAGATGGTCTAAATGGCCAAAAGTTCGATAATAAAGAATGGAATGTTGGGAACGCTCGATATAAAATTTGGTACTGAAAAATAGATTGAGCTAACCATGAAGGAGACCAAGGACAAATACAAGGACCAAACCCTATATTCAAAGAATCCAGGTAATTCTGGATCCGATAAAATCTTTAGAGAATATCCTGCTCCAAAGTCATGTTAAAATCTTGCGGAAAATTTTTCCTTATCAACTTTCGAACTTAGAAATTTCAAAATATCATCATAAATATCTTCGATACTTCTGAAGATATTTTCATAAATATTCTAGTCCAAAATTATATACCTCTTCGTACTTCCTGTGTTTCATTATATTGGAAACTTCTATAAAATCTAAGTTTAATTTATGAATGAATTATGGAGAAATGCAAAGAAATTGATGCATGAATTAGTATAATATAATGACACTTGATCAACGTGATTATATTACAGTAAGTCATGCTGAGTTTCTAATGGAACGTGATGATTCACAGATCATAACGTCATCATGTGCCATGTTACACGACTCTTACATTCTACTAAGTCTTTAAAAAAAATCAAGAACATATTTTCTTGATAATCCCATCTTTTTCAGTGACTTCTGATAATTTGGCAAATGTTTTGGAAATATGAATTGGAGTATAAAAGTTGAGAGTTGTGGAAAATAATGGAACGAAATAGGTTCATTTATAATGGGAGTATCAGACGTTGAAATCGAAACAGATTATCGCATTTAATTAAAGAGATCATAATTTCCTTAAATCTTGAAGAATCAGATCTTATAGATTCCCAGATTTTCTTTTAAATCCCTTAAACTCCGGAAATCAACCCTATCTGCATCAAAAGATATGACGAAACTTTATTTCTTTCATTTCACTCTTTTGTGATAGCTTCACTCGTACTCTTCGAATAATTGAATTATTTTATCCTTATTATTCGATGGTAATAAAACTCTATTTATCAGCTCATATGAGTCATGAAAACATACTTATTGTCAGCCATGACGATCCTAATCAAATTTCGGGACGAAATTTCTTTAACAGGTAGGTACTGTAACGACCCGGAAATTTCCGACCAAATTTAAACTTAATCTTTATATGATTTCGACACGATAAGCAAAGTCTGTAATGTTGAGTCTCAAAAATTTTTGAACTGTTTACATGAATGCAGTTAACCTTTGACTACTCCCGACGATTCACGAACAACTCTGTATAATTAAAAATGTAAATATATATATATATATATATATATATATATATATATATATATATATATATATATATATATATATATTAAATAAAAAATACATTTTAACCAATTAGAATTAAAAATGTAAAATAATAAACAGAATAATTAAGTATTATTAAAATGAATATATATATATATATATATATATATATATATATATATATATATATATATATATATATATATATATATATATATATATATATATATATATATATATATATATGATTCTTATTAATAATTATGATTATATGGTAATATATATATAAAATGTGTAAATAATAAATATTAAACATATACAACAACAACAACAACAACAAAACCCAATCCCACACATGTAGGGTATGGGGGAGGTGGGACTTAGACAATCCTTCCTCTACCATAGGACAAAGAGAAGTCATTTCACCACCCCGAGTGAAACACTCACAAGGGTAGAGAAAGTCCTCCATCTCTGAATATTAAACATATATTATCATATAATATATGATATTAATAATTAAATATAAATACAAGTTAAAAAATATATATTTTCTATAGTATTATTATTATTATTATTACTTTTATCATTAATAATATCAACATTAGTATTATTACACTTATTATGTAAACATGTAACTTTTTATATCTTCATTAGACGTTATTATTATTAAAATACATAAAAATTTAATACTCCTTATTATATATATATATATATATATATATATATATATATATATATATTTTATAGTTATATTATGTAATTTATAATATGTAATACTAATATATTAAATATAGTTGTTATAATAATATTGTTAGTAATTTTAAATATTAATATAAATACTAGTGTTATTAATATCCTTATATTACAAATATAACATATAGAAATAAAAATTGGATATATATAAATACTAATATAATTAGAAATATTATTATAATTATCATTAATAATATTATTATTATCAACTTCATTAAAAATTCTTATTATTTTGTGGCTTATTATTATTATTATTATTATTATTACTTTTATTATTATTATTATTATTATTATTATTATTATTATTATTATTATTATTATTATTATTATTATTATTATTATTTATATTTAGACTATTATTAATGTAATAATAATTAGTAATTATTAATAAAAATTAGATAAGATCAT
Organism: Rutidosis leptorrhynchoides; assembly: GCF_046630445.1. Lineage (NCBI taxonomy): Eukaryota > Viridiplantae > Streptophyta > Magnoliopsida > Asterales > Asteraceae > Rutidosis > Rutidosis leptorrhynchoides. The sequence continues at coordinate 245,599,833 of NC_092333.1, forward strand.
ACGTATGATTGAAGAAATCCAAATCTGTTACCTATAGCTTTCAAACTGTGTTAAATTGATTCTTCAATCCATAATTCGTACAACCACGATCAAATTCACCAGGATAATTCCAATTCAGTTAACAATCACATTCTACTTTTTATTTATTATTTATTTGCCGTCCTTATTTGTCTGGGAAAATCATGTCGACACCACAAGTCTCTGGATAACGATCAATGAAGTTAAGATGTTAGGCAATTCATTCAACCTCCCAATACCTTTATCAATTACGCAATTTCTATATTCCTGTAAAGTAAAGAGAATTATTTATTTATTATTTTTCTTTCTTCCAGCTCGTTACCTCTGTTTCACTTTCATTTTTAACAAAACTCGAAATCGAAACAATTGTTAAAATCTAGAATTGCAGAGTTGTTAGGAACCTTTTATTGAAACTATCTGCAAAATCGTGAATTCCAATTCTTAAAATTGGGTATGAATTTTTAGGTCAAAGTTATTTTACAAAAAAGTCAAACTCTGTGTTTATGAGGAAATTCGAAAGTGTTTTGATGATATAGGTTCAATTGATGGTCCATATAGTTTCTAATAATGATTTAGAACTTATATTATTTAGGAATCTTTGTCTAAAACGTTTTAAAATTCAAAATCAAGTATCATGTTCTTCATTTTCTTTTTTATTACGAATAACAGACCGATATCTGTTCTTTTTTTTAAATTTTTTTTTTCAATTACAATCACAACTATCAGTCGTTTATGTTTCAATTATGTATTTAAATCAATCAAATAGTAAATGGTTAGTGACGATTTGGTTTCTGGTCGATTTCAAATTGAAGAAGTTGAAGAAGATGATAACTGTAAAAATCAGGTTAAATATAATTAAGTTTGAACATAAATCAGAAAGACAACAAGGAGTTGAGTGGTTGGGTGTTAATTCGGGTTAACGAGTGGTCACGGGTTCGAGTCCGGGCAAGGGCGATTTTTTTTTTTGGAACCTATTCTTGTGAGGTAGTAATCTTATTCTTATTATTTCTATTATTAGTACTTCATTTTTATTATTATTATTGTTGTATTAATTATTACTAGTATCATAATTGTTATTAATATTACTTACTAGTATTGTTATATTACTAAATATTATCATTTATAAATATTATTAGTATTAACATTATTGTTATTATTTGTATTATTATTATTGTATCATTATTGTTAATATTAATTATTACGATTAAGATTATGGATATGTTAATTATTGTTAATACTAATCTTATGAATATTATTATTACTACAATAAGTAAAATTATTATTATCATTATTATCATTATGATTGAAGAAAGTAAATTATTACTAATATCATGATTATTAATATTATTATCTTTACAAAGTATTAACATTTAGTATTATAAGTGTTACTAGAAATATAAATTTTACCATTTTAGTATTAATGTCATTGTTATGAGTATGATTAATATTATTATTATTATGAAAATAATACGATTTCTTTTCATAAATATTTGTATTATTATCATTTTATAAGTATTAGAGTTATTATCATTAACATAAGTATTATTAATAGGATTATCATTATTAATATTATTAACATTAAAAAAAATTATTATAATTATAATCAAATACAACTCTTATTCACTATTATTAATATTATATATTATCATTTATATAAAAATATACTTAAAAGTAACATTACATATAAGTATGAATTAATTATATTAACAGTCTTTATATAAATATCCATATATAACAAATTAAGTATTTTTAATATATATATATATATATACGTATATATATATATATATATATATATATATATATAACTATATGAATAATAATCATTTTTAAATATATATATAAATCAAATAACTAGTATATAAAAGTTATAATATATGAAATTGTTCGATTACGATTATATGTATTAATGAATATACAAATGATATAGGTTCGTGAATCCAAGGCCAACCCTGCATTGTTCAGTTGTTAAATATCGTCATATATATTTTTACTACAAAATACAGTATGGTGAGTTCATTTGATTCCCTTTTACTCTTTACATTTTTGGGACTGAGAATACATGCATTGTTTTTACAACTACTTTATTAAATGCTTTGAAAATACATTTTGAACTACGAATGCATGAAATGCTTTTATAAAAGTTCGACGAAATAGACACAAGTACTTAAAAACATTCTACGAATGAGTTATTATGACGTACACCGGATATCACCCCTTTTAGTCTGGTAATCTGAGAATTTGGAAACCGATCTCCAAATTGACGCAAATCATAAAGATAGATCTATGGGTACTAACAAGCCCCAGTCAGAGAATTTGAACTGCTTTAGTACTTTGAAATAGGTATACAACCACCAGCTTTAAAAGATATGATCTGTTTGTGAGGTGTACACAGCCATCATATTTAAAAGAGTGGCCTGTTTGTATGCTTTTGCATGACCGTGCGGAATGCCGGTATGCGGGGGATATTCTATATGCATCTTGTTAAGGTCGTTTACCAGGTGTTTGTAGTTCGTATGAATGAATTTTATCTCTATGTCGTGCGAAATGCCTGATATGAGATTATGTTTATGAAATATATTAAAAATCGCGAGGCAACCTACGGGGGAGAAAAGGATACGAACCTACTCTGCTAAGCATTATGAAATATGGTTTTGTACACGAGATAGGTGTACTGTATTTAAATCTTGTGATCTATTAAAATAATGAATTTTATCGTTTACAATAAACCTATGAACTCACCAACCTTTTGGTTGACACTTTAAAGCATGTTTATTCTCAGGTATTAAAGAAATCTTTCGCTGTGCATTTGCTCATTTTAGAGATATTATTTGGAGTCATTTATGATATATTTCAAAATACGTTTCATTCGAGTCGTTGAGGTCATCAAGATTATTATTAAGTCAATTATAGTTGGATGTATTATGAAATGGTATGCATGCCGTCAACTTTCATTGAAATGGAAGTTTGTCTTTTAAAAACGAATGCAATGTTTGTAAAATGTATCATATAGAGGTCAAAACCTCGTGATGTAATCAACTATTGTGAATCGTTTATAATCGATATGAACGGGTCCTTTCAATGTAAGTGCACAAACACAAGGATTTATAGTGGTTCGGGTGGATGTTAACTAATCCACCTTAATCCACTCCCCAATTCTACGAATTGAGAGTTTTTTTCAGTATGATACCCCAAACCCGGTGGAGTGTCCGGATACAACACTAGCTCCTCGATAAGCCACTACTTATGAACCCTAACGTCCCTTTGAAGAATTCACAAACATCAAATGCTCTTACCACAAGATCCTAATGCTCTAGCCTAGTGAAATTACAACTACCTTCTAGATCCCTTTAAAAAGATAGCTCACGAGTAAACTTATAGCCAAGCTTACAATCACTCATAGTTCTTCAATAGGTCACACCAACTTAATTCCTAATGGAATTGATCAACTTCCTAGATCCCTTTAAGGAAGTTGAATCATTAAGCAAGATGGTGTTTCCTATCATAAGAACTATCTAAATTCCTTGACCCCCTAAGGAAGTGTCTTACAAAGTAAACTTAAAGATACAAATGATTAGTACAGAGTTTACATTTTAATTCTACTTAGTGTTAGTAGAATTTCTCTTTCTCTCTTATAATCTCTCCATAGATATGTGCTTGAGGCTTGGGAGATTAGTAGATATGACTTTGAAAGAATGTTGAAAAGAGGTAGTCTTCAAGTTTGGCAAATGTTGGTATATATAGGAAGAGAAAAATGCTGACAGAACCAGCGCGGCTCTCTGCACGGTCGACCGTGGATTGACCGCGCTCCCTGCTGTACTGAAAATAAATCTGTTATAGAGCCGTTGTAATCTGCATTTTTTGGCTATTTTCCTTTGTTTGATGTCTGCAAAAAGATGCCAAAACATCTTGATACCCTTGACCATCATCTCTTACTTTGGATGCATTCAACGAAGTTGACATAAGCTTGCAAATGAGGAAAGTTCCATTGTCCTTCTCTTATGTCATTGATTTCCTATTATGGCAAATGCTGAAACCTTGTCCCTTGACAACCCACAAAGCTCCAAACACAATAATACATGTATGTAACACTTTGTCAATATTTGAATGGAAGTATATTGCCTCATTGGTTGATTGCAACAAGCCAAATGAGACTAATTTAACTCTTGTGAAGAGTTTTATCTTCATGACCCATTAACTTCCAAACAAGCTTAACTAGCACCTTAATCCCTTGTCTTCTTCTTGATGAAAGTATCTTGCTAGTTGGAACCTTGTTACATCCTTAGTTGACTAGTTTGAATCTAGTTGGAACTTAATGATCCTTGTTACAACCTTGACTAGCTTGAGCTAATTACATTTACATACATACAATGGTACTTAAAACTAATGGGGGAGCACCTCTTTAATTGAGAATTTAATAACCATTATTAGTATGTTTAAATGACACTATGTAATAAGATAAAAAGATATAAAACTTGTGTATTTAATCTTATTTCAAGTTAAATCATCATTAAGGTGTCATTAGGTGTGATTAATCAAGATTAACATCTTTTGGTTCAAAACTCTTTTGAAATCAAAGAAGGCAACTATTATAAGTATGTTTAAAAAGGTTTTGTAAATTATAGATGCCTCAAAGAGGTCTAACTTAAAGTGGATGAATTTTGTTACAGATAAAACTGCGGTTGACCGTGAGGTTAGCCGTAGATTGACAGTTTTGGAAAAACTTAAATTCGTTGGTACAGGACACACACGGTCAGGTTCACGGTCGACCGTAGTGCAGCTGCATGCCACTTTTACCAAGTTAATTATTTATACATTGGTCTTTTACTAGAGATAGTGTAGGCTTATGAACTCATGTCGTCTTACATATGATTAAGCACTTATCTCTTTTGTGTCATCATCAAAACAAAGTGATTAACTTTTGAATATTATGATTGGAATCTTAACCAACATTCTCCCCCTTTTTGATGATGACAAATATATGAGTAAGTGTTTAGTTATGTAAGCCGGCATAAGTGTTAACATCACTTACCATACACTTTCTCCCCCTTTTGTCGAAGCAAAAAGGTTAGCTCCCCCTGGAACTAAGCGCACCCTAGAGTAATGCTCCCCCTTAAATCTTACATAGCGATAGATGGTATAGCTCTCCCTTAAAATGTGCAATATAAGACTCATAGAAAAGAGTATTAGTCCACACATAAGACATAATATCAATTAAGGAGTGATATGAACTAAACGAGCTGGATAAACCTTCAATCAAGGGTTAGTGTACACACATAATCATATATAGCAAGCATAAGAATCATTGTGTGTCATAGATAACAAAGATAGTGGAGTGAGAACTGTGACCAATATATGTGATCATTAAAGAGCATGTAAGATCAGAAGTGCGTATGAACCACCACATATCAAGGTTAATTAATAGTATAGCATGAATGTGCGATATAACATGTAGTGAGCAAAAGACTTAGTATATCATGCAATACTATCATAAAGTACCAACATTACTCTAATATTTCTACCAATTTCAGGCATGTATAGAAGCAAGTAGGTTTAAACAAGCATGTAGAACCATATAGCATAGCATGGTATACATATTGCACATAGTACAATGTGGAAACATGAGTGAGAGTAGTATGCAAAAGCTAATATACATGAGATCAATTGTCAAGCAAATAATCATGCATAACAATCATATTTATAAGCTTAGATGCTAGAGCATGAGAGTAAGTTCAAAGAAGCATGTTAAAACACAAGCATAACATAGCATGGCAAAAAGTAAGAGCAGCACACGTAATCATATCATGCAACACTATAGATACTAAGATAGTAGTTTCAATAAGCATGTAAGGACACAAGCATGACATACATATGGCACATATCATAAGCATGGCATGTCAAACATATTGCACATAATATAAGCATAGCATGTTGAATACATATTGTAAGAACACAAGTAAGAGTAGCATGCTGAAGCTAATAAACATAATCATGCATAACGATCTAATTATATATAAGCTTAAAACATGCATGAGGCACATCTATTTAACATTATGAGCATACTAGTTGAAGAATGTCAAGTAATGGTGATCAACAGGGCCGATATGATAAGTAAAAACATTATCCACATGATAAGTTATCATTGAAAAAATCATTCACAAAGTTTCAGGTTATTAAACTGAGAGCATATCTTTTGGTATACTTAGTGATGAACATATGTATAGCCTAAACATATAGAGCATGTTAATATTTCACTTATCACGTAATAATCAAAGCTAAATTGGTGTTCAAATAATCACTTATTAAGTTGACTAGTCCAATTTTAGCAAGAGAATGCACACATATATGAGTTTTGGAAGAAGTGGTACCTTAATTGAGGAAAGTTTGTTTCATCCATAAGCCTTGAGAACATGATATTTCTATTGCTATATACTCGACTTTGGTAGTAGAGAGAGAGCTACAAGTGTTTGTTCCTTTGAGAGCCAAGAGGTTATGCATAAATCAACTAATGCACATACATCACTCTTCTAAATAGTAGCTATCCATCATTATCCGAATCTCCAAGGCACATGAAATTCATGATACATAGAACCCTTTAGATTTCTCTAAAGATCCTTTTAACGGCTCAAAAGTGTGACATATCGGGACTTTCCTTTGCATGGGTGATGAGCATAACGATGCGTTGAAGTCTCACATGTATTGTTAGAAATATATGCATGCATAGGATTCAAGAATAATATTCATCATAGTAATCATATGTCACATCAAAACAAGCAATCATGCATAGTAAGCTCAATTAAAATTCATACTACAAGTGAGTAGCAATCATGCGTAACAAGTAAGTAATCATGATAGTCAAATATATGCATGTTCCATAGTATGAATATTGATGAGAAAATACATAAACTAAATAACTAGATCAAGTAGGTATTTGACTTGTAAATTACGATCAACATGATATATGTTAAGTCACTACTTATTTAGTCATTTATTCAAATATAGCTCAAGATTGCACTTAAATGATATAACATAAAAATCAATCACATAACTCATGGTAAGGTAGCTAATATCAAAGTACTATTTATCACTCAACAAATATGATTTAAGAGAATTATCATCATGTATAGATATGTTAACTTGACTATGTATAATGTTAACTAGTTAAAATTTTCGATGTATCATAGTTAACAATTTTGGAGTGTTATATTGGATCGTGAGTATAAAAACATCCATGCATAATTTTTCAATATGTTAATAAATCATAAGCATGTAAGCACATAAGCATGATGAAAAACATAATGCATGTTGGATGTAGCAAATATTAAGCACAATGCCCTCATAAATAAAATTCAATTAGCAAGTTAATGAGCCTAAAGTGTGTAGTATAACAGCTAACAAGGTAATTTTAACCAACATTGTTTCGAAAAAGATAACTCAAGTTGTCAAGCATGAAGATCATATGAGCATGCGAGTATGACAAGTAGATTTGCACATATACGAACACATAAGCATACAAATATGGCATGTAGATTATGCACACACACTTATACAAACATTGAACACATATATGGCACATATAAGAGATAAAGATTATGTAGTTTACACCTAGTGTATAATGAGCGGAAGCCTAGAGTGTAAAGCATACCATAAAGCATTCAAGTTTCTCTATCAAGTATATTTTAAACCTATCCTCCATGAGTTCAAAGAACTTGTCACAAGAAAAATGGTTAATTGGATCAATAACCAAGTCCTGAACATCTATTAACATTTTATTCTTATGCTTTTTAGCAAATAATGTATTGCAAACTTTTACCATTTCACACACATGATCAAGCAAGTATGTCCTATGTCTATCAAGATTTTCAAGATGCAAAGATATAACCTTTTCATGTATCTTCGATTAATCCTTAAAGCTACTCGGACGTCTATTTAGACCTAGTTAGTTTTTGCTTTCTAAAGAGTATCCTAGAGACGTACCTACCTTTAAAGTCATACCTACATCTTTAAGTGAAAATCTAGAATTCATTTCCATAGGTGTGTCTAATACCTTAGCACTTATCATACCAAAACTTTAAGTGTATTCATTAGGTTGATTTATAAGAATGCTATATTAGAGTTACTTTGATTCATGAGTTGAGTAAGGCTTTCAAAACACTCATCATTCTTTCATTAATCTCATTGCGTGTAAGTTTAAGACTTAAGACAATAGTTTAAATAAACATTTGTGTGGGGTAAGATTATCTAACTCTTTGACGTATAAAAGGTTGGAGAAACTTTTTATTTAACTCGTTTGTTCTAGGTGTTCGTTTGATACAAACCTAATCCTAGTTTAGAATTTAAGAGCACGAATCATTCTTAAAGTTTTCTAACCTCATTCATCCTAATATGTCTAAGTGTGTTTTAAATACTTCAACAACTCAACAAACACTTATGCGTTTAGCTAACAATTTTTATCAATGACTACTACTCTAGCAATTTATACAAGAATAATATCTTATAGGTGTTAGCCTAGAATTAGTTCTATCATCAAAAATGTTTCTCATTAAGCATAGATAATAGAAATCATATACAACCCATTTAGTAAGACTACAAAGTTGAACTTTTGAAATCTATACTATACCTAGAAAACGGAGAACTTAGACTACACACTCAAAATCTAATTTGACTCCTATTGATGTCTCCTAAGGTTTGTTTAACATGATTCTCTTTGCTTATCATTGTTTACCAAATATTTACTTTGTTGAAGCAAACTAATGAGAATGATCTTTTTAACACTTTAGCTCACTTAGTGATCATCATATATTACTTTTAGGTAGATCTCTAATGTTTAGTTTCATGGTTGTGTGATCTAGTCTTATATGCCATCAAATTAAAAAAAAATGTATTGATGCAACGCACATATTGACATGTTCTTATCTTTTCACCAATTTTACTTGAAAACATATAAGACATTCTACCTAATTGTATGCATAACATATTTCTACTTTCAAATAAGTTGTGACCTAACTAGCATGTTAAGATATATGCACATAGCAAGCTAGAACTCAAGTAGCACATTTACTTGCAAGAAATGTTACCTCTATCGATAATGGTACTTCAAATATGTCCATCACCTCATCATGTTCTTTGTGCTCGGGGTGACATATTTATCAGGGACATGTGTTTTGAGTACTTGTGATTACAACGTCTTCAACCACAATTGTTAACAAACCTACAACTTGTTAGAAATACAAAACGTGGTATCCAATGTTTGTTGGGTCCAGGGTTGTTAGCATTAAATACTCTTGCCCTAATCTATTTTAGTACCTTTCTCAAACACTAGAGTTTATACTTTTAGACATGTTTATATTTTAAGATTTGTTAAACCAAGTTCATGTCTTGAGTGAGAATAATTTATCGTGTACACTTATAGTTGTACGAGAATCACTATCACTTATATAAACAAGTGTCATTTGATGACAACAAGATTGAAGGTACGCGCTACGCGGCTAAATATTATTGATAAAAATTAGACAAATATAAGGGTTGGCAAAAAATTAAACAGTTAAAAATTAACCTTCAGAGGTTACAGTCATTCATTAGAAGTGGCATATACATCGGAAATCGTTTACCACAATTTACATCATCAATAACCTAAGTACATAAAAAATTTAAATTGCAATTATATCTCTTCTGAAACATAATCAACATAAAGTCAAATTACAACACTCCAATGTCCATCATCTTTTACTTATAAAAAATGCCAAATTAGATCATGATATTACTATAACTATAAAGTAATCATTGTTATTAGATATGAAACACCAAATGTAATTCACAGTGGCATCAAGTGATCCACAACTTTTGTCATTATCTTCTTTCTTGCTAAAAGACACATTAGAGCCAAATGAAATTGGAGACCACGCCTGACTTGCAAGATGTTTCCAAATAAGTATATATAAACTTAATATATAAAATTACTTATAAACGCTTATAACGAGGAATACATGCCTGCGCTTTGCTGCGGGGTGGGTTTTTTATTTTACTCGTGGTTTTTCTTCACTCTCGTTTCCTGCATACAAATTTGTCACCAAAACAGTTTCCTTCAATTCCAAACATTACACACAAATTTGTCACCAAAACATTTACCTTCACTTTGAAACGTTACATGCAAATGTTTCAGTTTGAAACATTCATGTGCATTTGTCACCGAAGCTTTACAAAATAGTGAAACAAAACAGCAACGAATACTTCAATTTTATGAGATTTTTCAACCTTTTTGGCAATTAAAAAATGGTCGGTTAGAACCGAACCTCATCCATTCATAGCAAAGCAAATTGGCCCATGGAGACCAGTGGTGGTTGTATCATGTGTCGTGCGGGATCGACCCCAAAATAATTAACGCATAGGTGAAAAGGATGTTACCTCTTGAAAGAGGCCTAACCAGCGATCCATGATCCGTTACGACACCCAATCTGCATTTCAAATTAACATACAAGCATATGTTCCTTGATTGTGTAATATCTTAATCAAACTTGTTAAGTATGAAAATGAGAATACATTAATATCTTAATCTAGTATCAACTAATTACTACCCTTAATATGCTGCTTGTTACTGTTTTGTGTGATGCCTAGAACTTGGTCATAGTTCAGTAACTGTTATTTATAAAGAACAGTTAAAATTTGATCATATTTCATTAATTATAAAGATAAAAGTCATATTGCTAGACGTAGCTGTAGAATAAGACATGTTGCTTCTACTTCTTGACAACAGTTATCTCTATTTTTTAGTTCAACTTTGGAAGATGAACCCTTTGGTGCACTTCATTTACCTGAAACAAACTCTACTGATAAATATTAAACGTCTCTTAGATTGTAGAGTTATTATAATTCAAGTTAAACTCTGTCTATTTCCCTAGCTGAAACACATCTAACTGAATGAGCATGTTTATTACTAAGGTCAAAAATCGAAAGCATCTAAAAGCATATATAATAAGCAGAATTCTAGTTTATCACATCAATTCCGATCATGAATGATAAAATTGATATTAGAATTGGAAAATTGAAAAGTGTGTGTATGATAACATACCTTGTAACGGTCGGTTAATATAACGCTTAAAGAACGGTTAAAACAAACTTTTCCTAATCGAAGGTCGCAACCCATTAGGTACCACTTATCTCGAAAAATGCAAAACGGGCAACATGAAGTCATGTACATTACACCATCATAAAAATTATATTTTGTAGAATAAAGAAATCAGGTGATTAGTTGAAGACATTGATGTTATTTAATTAGGTAAGCTGAATTTTTTTATCAGGTCAAACTCTTTATCTACCAGTTTCGACCCGCCCATACTGCCACCGCTTTCTGTTAGAGAATGCTTAGAATACTTTTTCATGTGAATATAGCTATAACATTTTTACATAAGTGAAAACTAACCTCTTGTTTCAAGTCGTGCAGGAAACATATCTGAAAATCAATTCACAATATATATCTGTTTAAATAACGATGACATTAGATTAGTTATTTGTATAACATACAATAACAATCAAAATTTAAAATTCACATAACATACATAAATACGAACACCTCACCTGATGAGTTAGCATATATGCTTCCAAATAGAAGAATACGAATCAAAATGGTTGCAACTGAAGTTTCCATCCCAAAACTTGACTCGTTTATTTCGTAGCATAAATTTCAAATCTGAAGAAATGATGTGGCATGGCTGCAACTAAGTTGTTGCCCCGCCAAGGCACAAGTCATTTATTCCATTCCAATTGCATTATAACAATGACCAATAGTAATGTGTGTCATAACCCGACCTTAACCATAAGGACGAATACAATAACATATGATTTCATCGTGAGGTATTGACCTCTATATACGACATTTTTCAAAAACTGCATTCGTTTTTACAATACAAGCTTTTATTACAAATACAAGGTTTAAACAACTTAATAATGATTATCGTTTAGCGATAATCTTAGACTTACAAACTTTACATGTGATAATAAAAATACGACCTCCAACATATTTTACATTACAAATCCTCCGATATGCAGTTTTATTTTTGACACAAATATGCATACTCAAGATCTTGCTTAAATTCATCATGTTGCAGCGGAAGCTTTTAGTTATCACCTGAGAATAAACATGCTTAAAACGTCAACATAAAGTTGGTGAGATATAGGTTTAAAGCCGGCAGCGTTATGAATATAGACCACAAGATTTCATATATAAACGTTTTAATAAAAATATTCTAAGTTGTTGAGCACTTGATAACCATACTTAACATTTAATCAACGTCGCGTATTCCCTTTATTATGAAATCTTACTACACCGTACCAAGTGTAGTCACCGAAACGAAGTACTGTGCAACCGTTGAATACTGGTCGTCCAGTCCGGTTGGGGTTGTCAGGCCCGATAGATCTATCAACAGGATTCGCGTTTACAATACCTCATGTAAATAGTAGTTACCAAGTTACAGGGAAGTATGCCAGTGGTACAACTCAACGTAGAATATATTTTTTTTAATCACTTGTGTCCATAACGTAAATCATAAAATGCATGTATTCTCATCCCGAAATATTTAGAGTTTAAAAGTGGACTATATACTCACTTTTGTCTTGAAGGTATTTAACTCGACTTGATCTCCGATAGATATCACGAACCTAACCATATATATGATATATCAACATATTTTCTTTTTACTTTTAATACTTTTAATATTTTTTTAGTCCGTAGTTAGCAGTCCGATGTTAGTGGTCCACAATTAGTTGCTTAAATAAAATAAATAAAGACCCCATCGTATTCGTGTTGATCAGAATTAATCTTGACCCATGGTACCATGTTGTCAAATGACGTGTTGCGTACATAAAGTACCGTGTTGTCAAATGACGTGTTGCGTACAATCATGAGGTCTTATGATTAATCTTCTCGTGTTGTTTACGGGTGGTCCTGAAATATATAAAATAAAATCAGAAGTAAATATATATTAAATATTATGTTAATTAGCCAAGATATGATTAACCCGATTTTGTCATAATATGATATATTACAGGTCTTGAAGTGTTTTTAAAAATTAAATTAGAAGGATCTATTTAGTTTGCGAACAAGTTTGAAATCACTCAAACTATGTTCTTGTTGTTAAAATTTTATAACACAAAATAAAATAGCTATATAAATATGAATCGAATAAGGTTATGAATAAGGTTACTACCTCAAGTTACTTGGACAAAGCTACTGGAAAAGGTAAGAAAAATCTTGGAATCAAAAGAGTGGTGGAGTGGGATTGAAAGATTGGAAGTAATTTCCTTGAAATCGGATGACTATATTGATACGTTCTTGAGTAGGTAAATGAAGAGAGATTAGGGAGTGAATTAACTTGAAAGAAAATTGGAAATGAAATTGTATGTGTGTGTGTGCAAAATAGCATGATTATGGGATGGATATATAGGAGATTTAGTTTGTTTTCTTGCACAAAAGTCACACATGAGGTTAAATGGCTGGTTCCCACATGTAACATCATGTCTAGTGGCTGATCATTGAAGTTTATTGTTGGTATATACCAATAGTAAATACGTATAGAAGCTATGTATGATACGGTTACATATACCCTTGATATACTTGTAGAAATTTTGAGGAATCGGAACGAGAATTCAAATATGGACGGGTTTATAACTGTAAAAGAGGCTCAAAACTGGGCTTTTATTTTTGGGTCAAACCGGGCCAAAATAAAATTTTAAGACATTTTTAATAAAGCAATGTTAGCCCAAAAAAAAAATTCCAAGCTGACCTGGCAGCTCGACCCCAGCCAGGGGCTCTGCCCCTTGGACCCCGCCAGGGGTTGCCACCCCTTGGACCTCGCTTATCGGGGGCGCTGCCCCCGAACCCCATTCATAATCAAGATAAGTTCAAACAAGTGTGCACTCCACACTTCCCCAAACTTGTTCGATATTTATCAAGATTATTTTGGTTAAAAATTAATCGCATTACACTTAAATCATATTGGTGACATAGATCACCAACACATTATATATTGTAAGTATATATATCAAAGAATGTTACATATAGTTATCGTTTTGATAACTTAAGTTAGTGGTCTCAAAGTATACTTATAACTCATTGTTGTTAGTTCACAATGAAATGTTAAACCATCCTTAAATCATGTTAAATATGTATAGATATGTACATATACATAATCGTATAATTATCGTGTGTTATATAGTTCGTGATATCATCGGTCAAATTGGACGGTCAAACGTTGTGTGAAACTCTTTTCAAAAACATAAGTCTCAACAGTTTGGATTGCTTATCATGTTGGTAAGGTTTATTTTATGTAAATATTAATCTCATAAGTATAAAACGATCGGAAAAATCCAGGTCGTTACAATGTGAAACACAAAACAACAAACCAACATACAGAAATTATGAAACAGGTAAATGAAACATTTTTTTAACACAGCCCATAACCATTCATTGCTACCAAATTTAAGTAACTACCTATCAAACAAACGCTTGTGTAAACACATTGAACATGGGGTTTACAAGATAAATAATAATAGTAAGCATATATGAAATAGATGATAGTTATTGGGTGAATACATACCAAATTTGTTTGAAAAATTATTGCCTGAACGGAGTTAGCGATGGTGGCGGTGACTGTAAGACCTCTATTGCATTTCGACCTCCACATTTTTCAACAAAACATGAGAAAAAAAAACCCACCCAATTTGAACCCACACTTAACTGGGTCGCTAACCCCAACCATATTTCATTTTTAGCAAAAATTATAGAACCCATTAGTGTACTATCCAAAATATCTATTTTGTAGCTGCTGTTTAGTAGGAAATCTAGTTGAAGTTCATAACTTTATATTATATTATTTTACAAATAAATTACAACAGCTAATAATTACTAATCAAATGTTAACACTTAATAATAAAAACATACCTGTGGCATTAGATCTTTGTTCAACAGGATTACCAACGACTGCAAAACAATCAACATGTGTAACGAATTCAAGAAAACATTAACATTAACAGAAAGTTACATAACTAAACAAAAAAAAAAACTTTGTAGTTAGAAATAACTACAGCTACTATCCATCTCCACAAACCTGCTTTAGCCTCCCCTTTTGGTTTTCGAAAATTACAAAAAAAAATAAAAATAGGACAGAGTTAGAAATAACCACAAAGCCGACCAAATTAATTTCTTACAAATGAGTGAAAGCAGAATCAAATTAGGATTTAGAATTCGAGCCAAATTCAAACATAACAAATCAACAACCATAATCCTAATTCCACCTAATTAAGCATAACAATTAAATATTTATAAACACTTAGTATGCAATTTGAGTGACATACCAAATTCAAACGGGACATCGAGGTAAGACAACCGCAATCGCCAACAAATAACTGTTTTGAAGTCAATAGCGTTAAACCCTAATCTCCAATTTTAAATATATATGTAAGAATACAAAGATAGACCAATTAAATCAAACAACGATTATATATCAAAACTAATAAATGAAGTATAAGGTATTGATATGATGCATACCATCGACGGAGATCGTATTGTAATAGTGGAATAAAGGATATATGGAATTAGGTATAATAGGTAAGGGAAATACAAACATCCAAGAATCATATAGAAATGGGTAAAGAAAAGGATGAAGTGAATGAGGGATGGCTGAAGAAGCGTGGGTCGACATAACAGAGGTGTGGGAGGGATGGTTTGTTTAGTCAGTTATTCACACCGTCTGAGGAAAGAAAGAGGATATGACCAAAACTATCAGGTAATCCCATTTGAGCAAAATAAATATGTAAATAAAATATACAATATAAAAAATTGTAAAAAAATATACATATAAAAAAATGTAAAATGCGTGAATAGTAAATTTATGTGAGTGAGAGCGCCACGTGGACCAATCAGATGGCAAGGATTCCTCTCCCTAATAGAAGATGGGTAATAAATAGCTTTACATTTAGCAAATGTTTAGATCTTTCCAATAAACAATGTAAAACTAATGTTATAACTAATTTACAAAGAATCAACATCTAAAAGTATCAAACCACGACCGATATTAAAATTGCAAAAGCACATTTTGATCAGAGCCCTATGCGGTTGATCTCACGGTCGACCGTAGGTTCGACCGCCTACAAGTTTGGCACTATGTTGAGTTTTATAAAGTGTGTTTTTTCAAAAACTTGTGATTGATTTACTCGGGGTGTCTTTCATTTGGTATCTTTAAAAATAACTTTTACTATATCACCACTTTTTATCATTTTCGAAGAAAGGTAATTCTTTTTCTTTTTCAAAATAGTCACAAGCTAATTATTGTTGGTTTCAAGTTATAAATACCCCTAAGTAACTTTTTGTTCAAAAACACTTATTTAGACGCTTAGAGTCTAATCTTATATATTATATCTATCACTTTAAGGCTCTAAGATGTGTGACAACCTATGTATTCTATCATGTAAGATCAATTTATCAAGCACACATTAAGCAATAACTCATGTCATTTTTTCATGCAAGGATTCAAGGCACAAGTAATTTCAATTATCACATACATTGTATAAACCTAAGTTTCATGGCAAGTTTCAAAGTACTTCTATTGTGTACACTATAGTTGTGATTTTAACCCAATCCCACATTTTTCTTTACATACTTTAATTTTCAATTTGTTTAAAAAAATGTTTCTTTTTTCAAGCTTTTCTTTTTCAATCATAGTTTTGTTAATTATCACAACATATAGAGTACACAAATATTAAAAAGACTAAAAACAAACAAGCTTACCTCACCATGTGAATGGTGGTATTTTTTCTCAAAGTAATGGATATAAGTTTTGTAACATCCCGCCTTTTTCCGTTTACTTTCTGTTTAACTATTTTAAAGTCCGTTATATATATATATATATATATAACATCTCCTGTTGATATGCGTTTTAAATTATCTGGTTTAGGTAATTCACGCACCCGAATAAAACTTGAGGGACTAGACTTGCCAAATGACCAAAGATGTTACTAGGTCAAAGAGTCAAACCTCCTCTCATCCATTCATTTCATCTCTTTCTCTTTACTACTTCAACTTTTTCTCTCAAAATCAAAACCAAAGAATCATCATCCAAATCCGATCTAGCAAGTGTTTTGCAAAACAAATTACATATTTAGAATCCTAGTATCTTCCTCTTCGATTCCATACCGATTTCATTACATTTGGGTAACTTTCTAAAATCACTAGATTTAGTGTTCTTGATGTTTTAACTCATAAAAGTGTTAATTAGTGTCTATGGCTCAAGTCTAACATGAATATATGATTTGTTGCTCGATCTTGTTTTGAAGTAACTAGCATGAACTTAAATTTTGGTGTGTTGTTCTTGAGATTTAGTTGCTTAAAAGTTGTTAGATGTTAAAGGCTCATGTTTTAATTGTGTTACTAGTATCACTAGCTTCAATTTGATGTGTAGGTTGTTTTAGAAAACTTCATAAACTTGATTATTGATTTTGGTGATGTTGGTTAGGGTTTGGTAGAACTAAATGTGAATATTTGGTGCATTGAATGCCATGAATTGTTGTTGGTAAGTATTTAGTTGAATTGTATGCTTGATTACCTACGAAATGGCATATTGTATGTAGGTAGTAAGTTCCCGAATCACCAAACCGCATTTATGAACTTGAATGTAATAAATGTTGAGCATTTAATGCGGTTTTGGTTGTTGTAAGTGATAGCTTGATTGATGAAATATGCTTAGTTGTTTTCCTCGTCAAAATACCTTTCCGATGATATAAGATACATGTTTTGGTTGTTTGCGGGTCACAAATTGTGTTTGGTTGAGTTTTGGTTCGTACACTTATGTGTTTTCAGCATAGCAGACCTGTATACCAATCTGGACGCCGTCCAGATTCTTGGACGCCATCCAGTCCTTCAATACTGGACGCCGTCCAGCAAATCTGGACGTCGTCCAGTTGCACTGCTAGTGACTGTTTTGTTTTGCCATTTTACGAAAAATGTTTGCTATGCTACGCACCTCCGATTCATATGTAACTTGTTCTAACATGCTCATATATGATTAAAAACCTCAGAAAAATAGTTCGAGACCTGCCCCGAACGTGTTGACTTTTTCGTTGACTTTGACCCGACCCAAGTTGACTTTTAACCAAACTTAACCAAATGTTTGTGCAATCGTTCTAATATGCTTTTATACTTGTATCTTGCATGAAACGTGACAACTTGACTCACATGCTATAGTAATCGAGTCGTAACGAGCCATAGGACTAATTGAACATCTTTGAACAATCGTGTTTACCGTTATTAATACGACCTATTTGTTTAGGTCAAGACTAGTATTGTTCTTTGCACACGTTTACTTGTTGAAGTACTTTTACATACATGCACTCAAGGTGAGATCATAGTCCCACTTTTACTCTTTTGAACTTACATTTAAGATGAGAAAACATAAACGTTTCTTTTTACTAAGTGAACACAAGTACAGGAAAACAAACATTCTACCTACGAGTTTAGAACAAAATCCTCAATTCGATTATCATTAGTTACACTTGCTGGGTGTAAGCGAGAACTTATGTTGTATGGATCCATATGGGTTTGATAAACCCTCATTCAGACGGTTCGCTACCATTTACGAATGAAATATATTTTTGAGAAACAGTGTATGTTCTAACACTATTGTGATGGGGTTCTATGGAAGGAATGTTAAGCCTTGATAATTGGGTGCTTGTGAATATTAACTTTTAGAATGTATTACTATTATATCAATGTTACAAATCTTGTGGTTCACTTGCACTTACTTACTTAAACCTATGATTTCACCAACGTTTTCGTTGACAGATTTCTATGTTTTTTTCTCAGGTCCTTAAACGTTTTGTGATACATGCTTCCGCTCATTACTTTTGATACTTGCTTGGATGTCGAGTATACATGCATACGTGGAGCGTCTTTTGGCTACTTTTAAATTGTGTCGCATATGTTTCAATTGTACTTTAAACTTTGTAATGTAACTAGTTGTAGAACTACTTTGTATACCTTGAAACATCTTTACTTTTGAAATGAATGCGACATACTTTTGGTCAAACGTTGTTTTAAAGACTTATGACCACGTAATGGGACCTAAGTAGACGGCGCCGTCAATGACGATTTTGTCGGGTCGCTACAGATGGTATCAGAGCGTTGGTTGTAGGGATTTAGAGTTCATTGGTGTCAATCCCGAGTCATAGGGTACATTAGTGAGTCTAGACTACAACCGGCATATAGACTTGAAGTAGGAATTACTTGACTACGTGTGCATTTATACTCGAACGTTTCTACTCATATCTACTCTTATTTTTCATCTTAATCTCACGTTGTTTAATTTGATTGACGCGCCACCTTGACTATATGAAATGATGTCGAATGCACATATGAATCAGGGTAATATAATTTCCAGGATTATATTACGGTGACTCATATGAACATTCCGACATTATGACATAAAGAATTTAAGGCGAGTCAAGGAAAATTTTTCTCTCTATCCTTATTTCATATCATGATTAGTATTATTGAAAATACTAATCAACGGTATTCTTGTGTTTTGAAGGAACAATGCCTCCTCGCGGTGTGCCACGCCATGAGACTCCCGAACAAGCTCTATAACGAATGATAGCCACCGCCGTAGATACGGCCATGGCCGGTTACTCATCCAACAACAACAACAACAATAACAACAACCACAACAACAACAACCACAACAACAACAACAACAATGGAGCCGGTAATTCAAACGAGGGGTGCTCCTACAAAGCCTTCATGGGGTACAAATCTCATACTTTTGATGGGACCGGGGGACCGGTTCCTCTCACTCGATGGTTCGAACAAACGGAGGCCGTTTTTAGCATAAGTGGTTGTCGGGACCAATATAAGTTCAAATACTCCACTCATACTTTCGCCGGTGTCGCCCTCACATGGTGGAACACCTATGTACAATCAGTGGGTACCGATGAAGCTCACACCCTCTCTTGGGCCGATTTAAGGGAAAAGATTTAAGCTTCTTGAGATCGTCAAATATTTCCCTCGTGAAGAAACTCGAAGGCTTGAACAAGAGCTAAGAACTTTGAAAGCGGTCGGAAACGATCTCAAGGCCTATAATCAACGATTTTCCGAACTAGCCTTGATGTGCCCAAACCTTGTGAACCCCGAATCTTTAAGGGTTGAACTTTACATGGATGGTCATCCAAAGAGCATCAAACACGGAGTAATGTCATCCAAACCCACTAATCATCAAGAAGCTTTGAACATGGCCCGCAAATTGATAGAAACGGTGGACGAAATTGTAGTGCATGCACCTAAAGTCGAGGATAAGTTGGGTAACAACAAAAGAAAATGGGAAGCCCCCCAATCAAGCAACAACAACTTTGCCAAGAAGCCTTTCACCTCCGATGGCAAGAAGGGTTATGCCGGAAACCTACCTCTTTACAACAAATGCAACAAGCATCACTTTGGTGAATGTGGCAAGCTAATTTGCCATCGGCGCCAAGGAGTTGGTCATAAGGCCAATGAGTGTAAAAGTGTCGCCCCCGTCACTCGAAAGGGGTCCAATGCACCAAAGACAGTCACTTGTTACGAATGTGGCCAAACGGGCCATTATAGAAATACATGCCCGAAGAAGAAAGATAACCCCAACACGCGCGGCCGAGCTTTCAACATTAACACCGAGGAAGCCCGAGATGACAATGAATTAGTCACGGGTACGTTTCTTCTCAATAACACTTATGTTACTTGTTTATTCGATTCGGGTGCCGATAAGAGTTTTGTATCCAAGACTTTGACGCATTCTTTTAGCACTCCACCACTTCTACTAGATACCACTTATACAATTGAAGTGGCCAACAGGAAACTATTGAGCGCCGACACATATTACCGGGGGTGTACGTTAAACATTTTGGGTAATGAGTTTGAAATTGACTTGATACCCATGGAACTAGAAAGCTTCGATGTAATAATTGGTATGAATTGGTTAGCAAAAATGAAATCTCACATCCTTTGTGCTCTTAACGCAATCCGAATTCCTATCGAGAATGATGAACCCTTGATTGTTTATGGCGATAAGAGTTGCACCGGACTCAACCTCGTCTCGTGCCTTAAAGTTAGAAAACTACTCCGTAAGGGTTGTTTTGCGATCCTTGCCCACGTTAAGAAATTCGAGTCCGATGAGAAGCATATCGATGATGTGCCAATTGTTAGTGACTTTTTCGATGTATTTCCCGATGAATTGCCGGGTCTTCCACCTCATCGACCGGTAGAATTCCAAATCGATCTTATTCCGGGAGCCGCACCCGTAGCACGTGCACCGTATAGACTTGCTCCATCCGAAATGCAAGAATTGCAAAGTCAAATCCAAGAACTACTTGACCGTGGTTTTATCCAACCTAGCCATTCACCATGGGGCGCTCCGATTTTGTTTGTTAAAAAGAAAGACGGATCCCTACGAATGTGCATTGATTATCGTAAACTAAATAAATTGACGGTTAAGAACCGATATCTTTTTCCTCGCATCGATGACCTCTTTGATCAACTACAAGGATCTCGTGTATATTCAAAAATCGATCTCCGCTCGGGTTATCATCAATTAAGGGTTAAGGGGGAAGATGTCTCCAAAACCGCTTTTCGGACTCGTTATGGTAGTTATGAATTTCTTGTAATGCCATTTGGTCTCTGATAATGCTAAAATCGAACATATATTTCATAACATTATCCCTCAAGAAAGACAAGCTTTTAGTTGCAATTGTTCTATTTACAAGTAATATTCGTTTAAATAATAAAAGGTGAAGACAAAAGACAGATTCGACGAATTGAAGACGCAAACGACCAAAAAGCTCAAAAGTACAAAATACAATCAAAGTGGTTCCAATTATTGATAAGAAACGTCTCAAAATTACAAGAGTACAAGACGCGAAACGGAAAGTACAAGATATTAAATTATACGCAAGGACGTTCGAAAATCCGGAACCGGGACCAAAGTCAACTCTCAACGCTCGACGCAACGGACTATAAATTACGAGTCAACTATGAACATAAATATAATATAATATTTAAATAATTATTAAAATTATTTATATATTATATATATTATTATAAACCGTCGGCAAAGAAAGAAACAAAGACATGTGAACTCATACAGCTGGCCATGCGATCGCATGGTCAGGAAGAAGGAAAAGCATGCGATCGCATGGCCCTGAAAAGTTGGCCACATGCCTATAAATTCGCAGTTTGGTGAACACAATACACATCTTTTTCTTCCTTCTTACTCACTCATATATATATATATATATATATATATATATATATATATTATAATTTTAATTTTAAATTCTAATAATAAGGGTATGTTAGCGAATGTTGTAAGGGTATAAGTCGAAATTCTGTCCGTGTAACACTACGCTATTTTTAATCACTGTAAGTTATGGTTAATGTTATTTTTAATTTAATGTCTCGTAGCTAAGTTATTATTATGCTTATTTAAGACAAAGTAATCGTGATGTTGGGCTAAATACTAAAATTGGGTAATTGGGCTTTGTACCATAATTGGGGTTTGGATAAAAGAACGACACTTGTGGAAATTAGACAATGGGCTATTAATGGGCTTTATATTAACTAAACAATACCTCGTTAATTTAATATATAGACTTATAATTTTACGTATTTATTTATAACCACATACGCTTGACTGGGAACGGTGGGCGGGATATATCTATAAATACCAATAATTGTTCATTTTATCGGACACGGAACTGGATTAATAGTTAATAGACTTGTTGAAATAGGGGTGGATTACATTCAAGGGTAATTGGTGTAATTGTTAACAAAGTAGTAAAACCTTGGTTTACACGCAGTCGATAACCTGGTGTATTCATTAAACAAAGTATTAAGACCTTGTTACAATTCGAATCCCCAATTAGTTGGAATATTTAACTTCGGGAATAAGAATAATTCGACGAAGACTTTCGCACTTTATGATTATGACTGATGGACTATTATGGACAAATCCGTATGGACATATCGAATAATCCAGGACAAAGGACAATTAACCCATGGGAATAAACTAAAAAAATCAACACGTCAAACATCATGATTATGGAAGTTTAAATAAGCATAATTCCTTTATTTTCATATTTAATTGCACTTTTAATTATCGCACTTTTATTTATTGTCATTGTATTTAATTGCACTTTTAATTATCGTACTTTTTAATTATCTCAATTTTATTTTCGTTTTTTACTTTACGTTTTAAATTAAGTCTTTTATATAATTAATATTTTATATTAGGTTTTAACTGCGACTAAAGTTTTAAAATCGACAATCCGGTCACTAAACGGTAAAAACCCCTCTTTTATAATAATAATACTACTTATATATATTTTTGTATTTTTACAATTATAAGTTAAAAATATAGCGTTAAGCTTGTTTTAAAGATCCCTGTGGAACGAACTGGACTTACTAAAAACTACACTACTGTACGATTAGGTACACTGTCTATAAGTGTTGTAGCAAGGTTTAGGTATATCCACTCTATAAATAAATAAATCACTTGTGTAAAATTGTATAGTATTTAATAGTATTTCCTTGTAAAAATTAATACTATTTCCTAGTACCCCTCGCGAACATCAAGTATTTTTGGCGCCGCTGCCGGAGAGTTTCTTGCTTAAACGCCGGAAGCGAAACGCTATATATATAATAAAAAAGATTTTTAGTTTACTTTTGTAAAAGTATGTTTTTGTAAAAATACGTTTTAATACGAAAATATAAAAAGAAAAACAAAATAAAGTATATTTTTAATAGTTTGTTATATATATATAAAATTATAAAGTTTCTTTATTTTTATTTTAGTTTTTAAAATACAAGTTTTTATTTATTTATATAATTATTTATTAAAACAGAAAACAGAAAAAAAAAATATATAAAAGTCTCGGCCTGGTACTGTGGCAGCCCAGACCGTGGCCCGAAACCCTAGCTCATGGGATCGCATGAGCCCGAAGACGAAAATTCATGCGATCGCATGAACTATCCTCACACGCCACAGTTGACCTGGTACTGCAATTATTATGGGTAATTATTATTGTTATTATTAATTAAACCCTAATTAGGTTTTATATTTAATATTATTAAGTTTTAGTTTTATTATTTAATTTGTATTATTTAGTTTAATTAGTTTTAATAAATTATAAAATTAATAGTTTTATAAAATAAATTATATAAAAATAATATTTTTATAAAAATTGTACTTTTTACAACTTTAAGTATATTTTTATATTTTGTATCTTTTTATTTGTTTTAGCGTAATATTTGTATTTTTCGCTCGTATTTAGTTTTAAGTCATAGTTTTTGCCGTAGTTATTTTTATTTCTAGATTTCTAGGCATTGCCGTAAAATCTCTTAAGTGCTTTTTCTTTAGACTAAGATTTAAGTGCTTTAGAATTTTGCGACGCTGTTTTTATATTTTTGTACCTTTTTAAGTTATTGCCATTTGGGATATAGTTTTTCTTTTAAGCTTTAATATTTTTAGACGCAACTTTTAATTCTTAGTGTTTTAGACTTTTAAGTTTCGACGCGCTACATTCTTATTTTTATTTTTCGACGCCTTTTATTTTTCGACGTTTTCCGACGCGCTATTTTTCTTTCTTATTTTTCGCCACTCTAGTTTTTAGGACTTAGATTTTTTCTATTTCTTCTTTAAAATTTCTTTAAATTTCAACGAAAAATTATTTTAAGTGGTTAAATTGATAGACATCTCAAATTTTCTGCTTCGTAGTAATAGTTTGGATTTGTTAGTGGCTGAGTTGTGAGCTTTCGATTTAAAGGGTTCTGGCTCCCTGCTGCATTTATTGGCTATTCAAAACGTGGGCAAAAGCAGAAAAGTCTATTAATTTGATAACTTATATAATTTTTCTTATTTTTATAACTAATAGGATATTCAGTGAATGCACCGAGCAAAACGTTCACCACCTTTTGTACGTTCACCACCTGTAACTCGATCAAGACATCTAGCAAATATTGTCGCCGTTAATTTTTCTGTAGAATCGTCATCAAGTGGACCAAGTACTCCAATTCAAATTTCCGATAATCCATTTTTTGAACCCGATCTCACAATTGAGAATCCGGAGAATATTCAGGGACGATTCCGAGATCCTGAACCATTAATCATTCCTCCGGAACCACCAATCATTCAAACAGAGATTGTCTAGGAACCAACCATTAAATCAGAATCCTATAGTGATTCAGATTCAACAAATTCAATCATGGAGAATCTGGAACCTCTAAGTATGGAAGACCGAATGAGAGCTAAACGCACTGGCCAAGGTCACGCAATTACTCAACCTGACATTGATGCGCCAGATTATGAAATCAAAGGACAAATCCTACACATGGTAACTAATCAATGCCAATTTAGTGGTGCGCCGAAGGAAGATCCAAACGAACATCTTCGTACATTTAATAGGATCTTTACTTTATTTAAAATAAGAGAAGTTGAGGATGAACAGATATATCTCATGTTATTTCCCTGGACTTTGAAGGGAGAAGCCAAAGATTGGTTAGAATCGTTACCTGAAGGGGCGATTGATACATGGGACGTTTTAGTTGAAAAATTTCTTAAACAATTCTTTCCGGCATCTAAAGCCATGAGACTTCAAGGAGAAATTGTTACGTTCACACAAAAACCAAATGAAACTCTATATGAAGCATGGACAAGATTTGGAAAGTTATTGAGAGGATGTCCGCAACATGGTTTAGACACCTGTCAAATAGTACAAATATTCTACTAAGGATGCGACATCACTACAAGGAAAGACATCGATATAGCAGCTGGTGGTTCCAGTATGAAGAAAACAGCAACCGATGCTTATAAAATTATTGATAACACTGCTTCCCACTCACATGAGTGGCACCAAGAAAAAGATATCGTTAGATCATCTAAAGCAGCTAGAGCCGATTCTAGCCATGACTTCGATTCCATTTCTGCAAAGATAGATGCTGTCGAGAGACGAATGGAAAAGATGACTAAAGATATACACTCAATACGAATTAGTTGTGAGCAGTGTGGAGGACTACATTTAACAAAAGATTGTCTCAGTATTGAACTAACAATGGAACAAAGAGAGAATGTTTCATACATAAACCAAAGGCCTGGAAATAATTATCAGAATAATTATCAACTGCCAAGACTAATTTACAATCAAAACCAGAATTATAACCGAAATGTTCTGCAGTACTATTGAATAAGATACCAGAAAAATTATCAGATCCAGGAAGTTTCACAATTCCATGTTTTCTGGGTAGTCTTAGTTCAATAGAAGCATTGGCAGACTTAGGTGCTAGTATAAATTTAATGTCGTATTCACTATATGCTAAACTAGACCTTGGAGAATTGAAACTAACACGAATAAGTATACAACTAGCAGATAGATCAGTAAAATATCCTAGAGGGATAATGGAGAACATGCTAGTTAAAGTTGGTACTTTAGTATTTCCAGTAGATTTTGTTATTCTGGACATGGAAGAAGATTCTCGAGTTCCTCTCATATTAGGAAGACCATTCTTAAACACGGCTAAAGCAATAATAGATGTGTTTAATAAGAAACTGACCCTAAGTATAGAGGACTAGAGTGTTACCTTTTCTGTTGATAGAGCATTGCAACAACCGCAATCTGCAGATGATACATGTTATTATATTCAAACTATAGATTCACATGCAGAATTGTTAGACGAATTTCCAGAATTACAAGGAACAGGAGAATGTTCTTTAGGAGAAGGAACTGAACCAATTGATGAAACTGAAATGTTAGCTACACTTATGGCTAATGGATATGAACCAACAACAGAAGAAATTCAAATGCTAAAAGAAGAAGACAGATATCGATACAAATCATCGATAGAAGAACCACCGACATTAGAGTTAAAGCCACTTCCAAATCATTTGGAATATACTTATTTACATGGTGAATCTGAATTACCTATAATAATATCATCTTCTCTTACTGAAAATGAAAAATCTCAACTCATTTCTGTGCTAAAAGCTCATAAACCAGCTATTGCATGGAAGATTCATGATATTAAAGGAATAAGTCCTTCGTATTGCACACATAAAATCCTTATGGAAGAAGGTCATAAAACGTATGTGCAACGCCAACGAATACTAAATCCTAATATGCAAGATGTTGTTAAGAAAGAAATTATTAAACTGCTAGATGCAGGTTTAATTTATCCAATCTCTGATAGTCCATGGGTAAGCCCAGTTCAATGCGTACCTAAGAAGGGTGGCATGACTGTCATCACAAATGAAAAAAATGAGCTTATTCCTACTAGGACTGTAACAGGATGGCGTGTTTGTATTGATTATAGAAAATTAAATGACGCCACCAGAAAAGATCACTTTCCCTTAGCTTTCATTGATCAAATGTTGGAAAGATTAGCCGAAAATAGTTACTATTGTTTTCTTGATGGTTTTTCCGGATACTTTCAAATTCCAATAGCACCCGAGGACCAAGAGAAAACCACATTCACCTGCCCTTATGGTACTTTTGCTTACAAACGCATGTCATTTGGACTTTGCAATGCCCCTGCAACCTTTCAAAGGTGCATGATGGCGATTTTTCACGACATGATAGAAGAATGCATGGAATTTTTCATGGATGACTTTTCAGTCTTCGGTGATACTTTTGAAACATGTCTAATTAATCTTGAACGAATGCTTATTAGATGCGAACAATCAAATCTAGTACTTAATTGGGAGAAATGCCATTTCATGGTTAAAGAAGGCATCGTTCTTGGTCATAAAATTTCAAAGGAAGGAATTGAAGTGGATAGAGCTAAAGTAGATGTAATTGCTAAACTTCTACATCCCACCAATGTTAGAGGAGTTAGGAGTTTTCTAGGGCATGCCGGTTTTTACCGACGTTTCATAAAAGATTTTTCTAAAATTGCCACTCCTATGAATAAACTCCTAGAAAAAAATGCTCCATTTATCTTTTCAGATGAATGCATCAAATCTTTTAATATTCTTAAAGAAAAACTAACTAATGCGCCGATCATGTTAACTCCAAATTGGAATCTACCGTTTGAACTCATGTGCGATGCAAGTGATTTTGCAATGGGAGCCTTTTTAGGTCAAAGGATTGAAAAACGATTTCAACCTATTTATTACGCTAGTAAGACGTTACAAGGAGCACAAACAAACTATACCACTACTGAAAAAGAACTCCTTGCTATTGTCTTTGCTTTTGAGAAATTTCATTCATATCTCGTTCTAGCTAAAACGGTGGTCTATACCGACCATTCTGCTCTTAGATACCTATTTTCGAAACAAGATGCTAAACCACGATTAATCCGTTGGATCTTACTCTTACAAGAGTTTGATATTGAAATTCAAGATAAAAAGGGAGCAGAAAATCTCGCCGCTGATCTTCTTTCTCGTCTTGAAAATCCTGAATTAGAAGTTCTGAATGAATCGGCCATACAAGACAACTTTCCTGATGAATATCTATTGAAGATAGATTATAATGAAATTCCATGGTTTGCAGACTATGCAAACTACTTAGTATGTGGATTCCTTGAAAAAGGATTATCGTACCAAAAACGAAAGAAATTCTTTAGCGATATAAAACACTATTTCTGGGAAGATCCACATTTGTTTAAAAGTTGTCCCGATAGAATAATACGCCGATGTGTATTCGGAGATGAAACCAGTCAAATATTAAACCAATGTCACACAGGACCAACTGGAGGGCATTATGGGCCTCAACTCACAGCAAGAAAAGTTTACGATGCTGGATTCTATTGGCCTACAATTTTCAAAGAAGCACACCTTCTTTGCAAATGATGTGATGCCTATCAAAGGGCCGGAAAAATAAGTCAACGTGATGAAATGCCACAAAATGTCATTCAAGTATGTGAAGTATTTGACATTTGGGGTATTGACTTTATGGGTCCATTTCCAAAATCTCATAATAATCTCTACATTCTCGTTGCCATTGATTATGTATCTAAATGGGCGGAAGCACAAGCTCTCCCAACTAACGATGCACGAGTTGTTGTCAACTTTTTAAAACGTCTTTTTGCAAGGTTTGGAATAGCGAAAGCATTAATAAGTGAACGGGGTACTCATTTTTGTAATAATTAACTTGAGAAAGTTCTTAAAAGATATGGAGTAACTCATAAAATCTCCACTGCTTATCATCCACAAACAAGTGGACAAGTTGAAAATACCAACCGAGCTTTAAAACGTATTCTAGAGAAAACCGTAGGATCAAATCCGAAGGAATGGTCCATGAAATTGGAGGATGCACTCTGGGCTTTTAGAACAGCCTACAAAACTCCAATTGGAACCACACCTTTTAAACTCGTTTACAGAAAAGCATGTCATCTTCCAGTAGAAATTGAACACAAAGCATTTTGGGCTTTGAAGACATGTAATCTTGATTTACATGAAACCGGACGTCTACGGTTAAGTCAATTAAACGAATTAGAAGAATTAAGACATGAAGCATATGAAAATTCCTTAATCTATAAGGAAAGAACGAAGAAATGGCATGATAAAAGAATCAGAAGTTTAAAAGAATTTAAAGAAGGAGACATAGTTCTTCTTTTCAATTCACGATTCAAGCTATTTCCTGGAAAATTGAAATCAAGATGGTCTGGACCATTTATAGTCAAAAGAGTTTTCCCATACAGAACAATAGAGTTAATAAATTCAAATGGGATTGAATTTAAAGTTAATGGTCACAGAGTTAAACATTACATACATGGTCCGATGGAAGTTGACAATGAAGTCAATCATAATTTCACCACCCAAGAAAACCTTCAAAATGAAAACATAAATATGTTATCAACAACATATGAAAAATCAAAATTGGAAAATAGGGAGGATTCAAATTGGAGTGATGAAGAAGAATTCTTATACAAACCTCCCATTCCAAGAAACGAAGAAAAATGTGAACAAGAAGTTCAAATAGAAGTGAAAGAACCAAGAAAAGAACACCCGAAAAAGGTTTACAAACCAACTCGACTTACTAAAGCAGGAGACCCGGGTGAATTTATCATTTCTTGCTTGCTTAATGATGGTGCTGTATATAATGGACTCGCAGATTTAGGAGCAAGTGCAAATATTATGCCTCTTTCGTTATACAAAAGATTAGGTACGGGTAAATTAAAACCAACCAAAATAGGTGTTCAATCATTTGACCTAACCATTAAACACCCGGTTGGAATAGAAAATAATTTACTTGTTAACGTGGGAAGTTTGACCTTTGTTGCAAACTTTATAGTTATTAATATGGAGGAAAACCTTGATATTCCTTTAATTTTAGGTCGCCCATTTTTAGCAACCACCGAGGCGTTCATTGATGTAAGAGAAGGAAGAATGACACTTAGGGATGGTGATAAATCGATCACCTTTGTGAACCAAAAGTTTAGATCTCCACCAACCAAAACTGTTAAACCAATAAAAACGCATAAGTGTGGGGAAGATGAAGAAACACTTAATGATGATCCGATCACAAAGAACCCCATTGATGATACGAAATTAGATGAACCCGTTTTTAACAGTTCAACGAAGAAACTTTATAAACGAATTCACGATGCTAGGATTAAGGGAAACTTTAAGTTATGTAACAGATTACTATCCAATTTATCGCCAAAAGAAAAGGCAATGTTAGTTGAATTTGTGAAAGTTACGGAGGAAATCAACAAATGGATTGAAGCAAAAGTCAAAGATATACAAGTTGTTGATAGTCCAATTAAAAACGAAGTTAATCACAATTTCAACACCACATCTAACTAAGTGTGGGGAGAATTAAGTCTTTAAAGGATAATATATATTTCTGTTAGAGTTAGATTTTCTGTTTTCGTGTAGTTTTCGAGAATGGAATCCGAATGGTCTTTCCCTAGCAGACCCTAAAGAACTAGTCTTCTCCCCTCATTCTGAATTTTTATTTTTTTAGGTTTTACGAGATGAAGACTTCCGGTGAACTAAACCATGGTCTAATGCTATACGCTTTGATCACTAAACGTAATAATGACACCCTTCCAAGTGAATTGGTATCATTAATCAGAGGCAAATTGGACGGAGTAAGAAAAGAATCCAGGAACGAAAATAATAAGTTACATTTGGTAAAGGAAAATCAAAATTCGCAGCAAAAAGAAGAGCACGACACCTTGAAAGATGTCACAAATGCGGAAAATGGTCACACGAAGGAAAATGCTCGACGAATCAGACATATTCCAATACCGAATTTGTTACTTTATGCAGAGATGGACCGTTCATATATTTCGAAGAAAAAACGTTGAATGCTCGAGGTTACGCCTATGTAGCTATGGAAAACCAATTAGTCTGACTATCTTATGAGTGGGCTACAGCAGGTCACTAAGAATTCTATTTCACAGGTAAGTATGTACAGTTTTTATGTTTATTTTTATTGCTTTTAACCTTTTGATAATAAACGCTAAATCGTTCGCTATAAAATATTAAATTGGTATTCAATAAAATTAGGTTTTGTGACCGAAATTATTGATATCATGCAAAAATTTATTACATCACTGCGAAATTTACCGTTTATTCTTAAATTATAAATATCTTTAATCAATCAATCCAAAATATTTCAGAAATTCCTCAGGAGTAAAACTAGGTAATATAGCCGAAATTACTTTACCGAAAAAGGGGCGTATATTTTTGATAATATTTGATTGATTAAAGTGGGATAAAAGACCAAAAAGATTTTAAATTTTATTTTTACTTTGTTTTTAAAATTAATATTAAATTATTATTGTAAACTTTTAAAATCAATATATTTAAGTTTTTAAATATTTGAAAAATTAATATTTTTAATATAAGTTTGTATGTATAAAAACAAAAATATAATATAAGTTTGTATGTATAAAAACAAAAATATATATTAGTTTGGTGTGAATTTTTAATCTTAATAATATGAATTTTTAATTTTATGCATTTTAAATTTAAGTTTGGTGTGAATTTAAAAACAAAAATTTACTTTATTTCGTTAAGTTAAAATATGATTTTTAAAATTCGTCGTAAGTTGAAGACTAGGTCATTGAACCGAAATTGCTTTACCCGAGGGCGGGACGAGAAATTTTATTATCATTATTTTTAATCTTATTGATCTAAAGTATGCCAAAAACATTTAAAAAAAAACAAACGCCAATATGTTTGGAAACTTTGGTAAAATTTAATCATTTTTCTACGCTAATGACCCTCAATAATTTAAATTATTACTGATTTCTTGCAAATGAGGGCATTGCAAGATCTTAAGTGTGGGAAGGGGTTAAATTCTTTAGGATTTTTAAAATTTTTTGACTTATACACTTGGTTACCATTAAAAATACTAGTAACGCAGTAGTTGTATTAGAATCTAGTGCTCTCTGATAATAAAGAACAGCCCTAGTCTTATATACTGACTACCCAATTCTAGTAAAATTTTTCAAAATTTTCAATTAAATGAATTCAAAATCATGTTTATACATATTTATGAACGATAAAACTAGGTGTTAACACCGAAATTATTGTTACCTCGAAAAGGACATAAATTGAGAAACAAACTAAAATGTTAGAATTCATTTAAAATGGAATAGAGGACAATAAAAAGACAAATAAAAGAAAATAAAAGCCAAGTGTGGAAAAAAATTTACCAAGTTATTTAAAAACATATATCATATATTTTTATACAAATAATTGAAGATACTTTTGTTTTGGACAAAATTAACCGTTTTACCCGGTAAATTTTAAGATATTTGAAAGAAAGATGGATCTACACGATGAATCAATTTCATCATTAAAAGGAAGTAAAGTCTTCCGAAAAAGACACGCGCTTCTTGATTTAGGTCATGAAGTTGTCGTCCAGACCAGCTGTAGGTTGACGAAAAATCTAGAAAAGTCATCTCTAAAATCAGCAGGAAATCCACGGACCTCAGCATCAAACAGGGTCGCCAAGTGGTCAGACTTATCCTAACCATGAGAGGATCTGTCTCGTAAAATAGGGAGGACGCGGTGCAAATTAGCTTGATAAGACTAATGAATCAGACCCCCAGAAAGGATAATCTCCTTAAAGATTAAAAATCAGCTTTTAAGCCTGATATTACTCAATCCTTGAGATTGACCTTAAAGATTGAGAATTACAAACTCATGGAATTCAATGATATCTAAACTCGAGCTTGAACGAGAAAATATTTTGATCAAAATACAAGCCTATTTGTTTTCTGAAAACCTATTTTCAATACGTTCATTACCATTGAACGTAAAATCCTAGGAATTCACCTGGAATTCATTAGGTCATCTGAACCAAATCGGGTGTCAACCGTAAGAACGGTGGTTGCATAGCATGGTCAAAGACATGATCTTGTGCCAGACCAAAAAATTATAAGGGTGAGCTTTACTATTGCTCCTATAAAGGATAGTAATTGCATTCGACACGTTATAGACCATAATTAAAAGCATGTCAGGGGACATTGCCTTAACAGTTGCTTGTTCAACGCTTTCCTTTACAACCGGATGGTAGTTTACCGAAAGGTAATATACGGAGCAAGTATACTGGACGTGTTGCTTTCTAAATACAAGGTTAGCAAGTGGGTGACACAAAACTGCAATTTTTGAGCTAAATTTTAAAATCTGAAACCCACCAAACCCACAAAAACATTTTGCAACACCGGTGAAGGGTTATTCCGAAAAACTTATCTAGGGTAAAAGCTAGATCGTATTTTCAAAAGATCAAATGTTTTCATAAAGATCCAATTTCCTTAAAGAATCTAAATTTTTATAGTCATGTGGGACTATAAACCACATCGTTACTACCATTGTTTATACTGCCGTATAGAAATCACTGATGTACAAAGTGTGAAGAATAAAGAAGTGATTCTAATATTTTTATTTCAAGACTATATTGCTTGAGGACAAGCAACGCTCAAGTGTGGGAATATTTGATAATGCTAAAAACGAACATATATTTCATAGCATTATCCCTCAAGAAAGACAAGCTTTTAGTTGCAATTGTTCTATTTACAAGTAATATTCGTTTAAATAATAAAAGGTGAAGACAAAAGACAGATTCGACGAATTGAAGACGCAAACGACCAAAAAGCTCAAAAGTACAAAATACAATCAAAGTGGTTCCAATTATTGATAAGAAACGTCTCAAAATTACAAGAGTACAAGACGCGAAATGCAAAGTACAAGATATTAAATTATACGCAAGGACGTTCGAAAATCCGGAACCTGGACCAAAGTCAACTCTCAACGCTCGACGCAACGGACTAAAAATTACGAGTCAACTATGCACATAAATATAATATAATATTTAAATAATTATTAAAATTATTTATATATTATATATATTATTATAAACCGTCGACAAAGAAAGAAACAAAGACATGTGAACTCATACAGCTGGCCATGCGATCGCATGGCCAGGAAGAAGGAAAAGCATGCGATCGCATGGCCCTGAAAAGTTGGCCACATGCCT
The DNA here is from genome assembly GCF_046630445.1 of Rutidosis leptorrhynchoides. Lineage (NCBI taxonomy): Eukaryota > Viridiplantae > Streptophyta > Magnoliopsida > Asterales > Asteraceae > Rutidosis > Rutidosis leptorrhynchoides. Next base: position 245,634,345 of record NC_092333.1, read on the forward strand.
ATAAATTCGCAGTTTGGTGAACACAATACACATCTTTTTCTTCCTTCTTACTCACTCACGTATATATATATATATACATATATATATATATATATATATATATATATATATATATATATATATATATATATATACATATATATATATACATATATATATATATATACATATATATATATATATATATATATATATATATATATTTATATTTATATTATAATTTTAATTTTAATTTTAAATTCTAATAATAAGGGTATGTTAGCGAATGTTGTAAGGGTATAAGTCGAAATTCTGTCCGTGTAACGCTATGCTATTTTTAATCACTGTAAGTTATGGTTAATGTTATTTTTAATTTAATGTCTCGTAGCTAAGTTATTATTATGCTTATTTACGACGAAGTAATCGTGATGTTGGGCTAAATGCTAAAATTGGGTAATTGGGCTTTGTACCATAATTGGGGTTTGGATAAAAGAACGACACTTGTGGAAATTAGACTATGGGCTATTAATGGGCTTTATATAAACTAAACGATACCTCATTAATTTAATATATAGACTTATAATTTGACGTATTTATTTATAACCACATACGCTTGACTGGGCACGGTGGGAGGGATATCTATAAATACCAATCATTATTCATTTTACCGGACACGAAACTGGATTAATAGTTAATAGACTTGTTGAAACAGGGGTGGATTACATTCAAGGGTAATTGGTGTAATTGTTAACAAAGTAGTAAAACCTTGGTTTACACGAAGTTGATAACCTGGTGTATTCATTAAACAAAGTATTAAGACCTTGTTATAATTCGAATCCCCAATTAGTTGTAATATTTAACTTCGGGAATAAGAATAATTTGATGAAGACTTTCGCACTTTATGATTATGACCGATGGACTATTATAGACAAATCCGTATGGACATATCGAATAATCCAGGACAAAGGACAATTAACCCATGGGAATAAACTCAAAAATCAATACGTCAAACATCATGATTATGGAAGTTTAAATAAGCATAATTCCTTTATTTTCATATTTAATTGCACTTTTAATTATCGCACTTTTATTTATTGTCATTGTATTTAATTGCACTTTTAATTATCGTACTTTTTAATTATCACAATTTTATTTTCGTTATTTACTTTACGTTTTAAATTAAGTCTTTTATATAATTAATATTTTACATTAGGTTTTAACTGCGACTAAAGTTTTAAAATCGACAATCCGGTCACTAAACGGTAAAAACCCCTCTTTTATAATAATAATACTACTTATATATATTTTTGTATTTTTACAATTATAAGTTAAAAATATAGCGTTAAGCTTGTTTTAAAGATCCCTGTGGAACGAACCGGACTTACTAAAAACTACACTACTGTACGATTAGGTACACTGCCTATAAGTGTTGTAGCAAGGTTTAGGTATATCCACTCTATAAATAAATAAATCACTTGTGTAAAATTGTATCGTATTTAATAGTATTTCCTTGTAAAAATTAATACTATTTCCTAGTACCCCTCTGATAATGCTAAAAACGAACATATATTTCATAGCATTATTCCTCAAGAAAGACAAGCTTTTAGTTTCAATTGTTCTATTTACAAGTAATATTCGTTTAAAATAATAAAAGGTGAAGACAAAAGATAGATTCGACGAATTGAAGACGCAAACGACCAAAAAGCTCAAAAGTACAAAATACAATCAAAGAGGTTCCAATTATTGATAAGAAACGTCTCAAAATTACAAGAGTACAAGATTCAAAACGCAAAGTACAAGATATTAAATTGTACGCAAGGACGTTCGAAAATCCGGAACCGGGACCAGAGTCAACTCTCAACGCTCAACGCAACGGACTAAAAATTACAAATTAACTATGTATATAAATATAATATAATATATAATTAATTATATAAATTATATATATATATATATATATATATATATATATATATATATATATATATATATATATATATATATATATATATATATATATATATATATATATATATATATATATATTATATTTATATAATAATTCGTCGGCAAGAAAGGCTCCAAAATGGTGTGAGCTGTAAAATCGAACTCCGCGACTTGCGGAGTTCAAAGAGGGAAAAGGCCGCGACTCGCGGAGTTCACCTGGACTCAAATTCCTATAAAAGCCAACGCAGTTCGACGAAAAATATATCAATAATATCAATCTCTCTATCTATATACGTAGTATATATTTATATTTATATTTTAATTTTAATTTTAATTTTAATTCTAATAATAAGGGTATGTTAGCGAATGTTGTAAGGGTGTAAGTCGAAATTCTATCCGTGTAACGCTACGCTATTTTTAATCATTGTAAGTTATGTTCAACCTTTTTAATTTAATGTCTCGTAGCTAAGTTATTATTATGCTTATTTAAAACGAAGTAATCATGATGTTGGGCTAATTACAAAAATTGGGTAATTGGGCTTTGTACCATAATTGGGGTTTGGACAAAAGAACGACACTTGTGAAAATTAGACTATGGGCTATTAATGGGCTTTATATTTGTTTAACTAAATGATAGTTTGTTAATTTTAATATAAAGATTTACAATTAGACGTCCCTATAAATAACCATATACACTCAATCGGACACGATGGGTGAGATATTTATATGTACGAATAATCGTTCATTTAACCGGACACGAGAATGGATTAATAGCCACTAGAATTATTAAAACAGGGGTGAAATTATGTACAAGGACACTTGGCATAATTGATAATAAAGTATTAAAACCTTGGGTTACACTCAGTCGACATCCTGGTGTAATTATTAAACAAAGTATTAAAATCTTGTTACAGTTTAAGTCCCCAATTAGTTGGAATATTTGACTTCGGGTATAAGGATAATTTGACGAGGACACTCGCACTTTATATTTATGACTGATGGACTGTTATGGACAAAAACCAGACGGACATATTAAATAATCCAGGACAAAGGACAATTAACCCATGGGCATAAAACTAAAATCAACACGTCAAACATCATGATTACGGAAGTTTAAATAAGCATAATTCTTTTATTTCATATTTAATTTCCTTTATTTTATATTTAATTGCACTTCTAATTATCGCATTTTTATTTATTGTTATTGTATTTAATTGCACTTTTAATTATCGTACTTTTTAATTATCGCAAGTTTATTTTATCGCACTTTTATTATTCGCAATTTCATTATCGTTATTTACTTTACGCTTTAAATTAAGTCTTTTATTTATTTAATATTTTACATTTTGTTTTAACTGCAACTAAAGTTTTTAAAATCGACAAACCGGTCATTAAACGGTAAAAACCCCCCTTTATAATAATAATATTACTTATATATATATTTATATCTTTATAAATTTAAAATAATATAGCGTTAAGCTTTGTGAAAAAGATTTTCCCTGTGGAACGAACCAGACTTACTAAAAACTACACTACTATACGATTAGGTACACTGCCTATAAGTGTTGTAGCAAGGTTTAAGTATATCCATTCTATAAATAAATAAATATCTTGAGTAAAATTGTATCGTATTTAATAGTATTTCCTGCTAAAATTTAATAGTATTTTATACCCCTTAGCTCTGACATCAAGTATTTTTGGCGCCGCTGCCGGGGAACTTAAACACCGAAAGCGCAATGCTAAATATTAAAAAAAAAAAAACTCCGCAAGATATTAAAAAAAAAAATTTATTTTTAGTTTACTTTTATTAAAATACGCTTTTGTAAAAATACGTTTTAAATATTCAAAAATATAAAAAGAAAACAAATATATAAATATTTTTAAGAGTTTTTGAAATATTTAAGTTTTATAAAGTTTCTTTATTTTTATTTTATAAAAATATAAGTTTTATTTAAAAATTTTGTTTTTATTTAAAACATAAAATCAAAAATCGAAAAAAAAAACATTTATAAATCTAGTTTTAAGAGATTTATTTATAAAATATTTCTATTTTTATTTTAGGTTTTAAAGTATAAGTTTTATTAAATTTATATAAATATATTTTATTTAAAATAGAAAAATAAATAAATAAAATATAAATAAAACTGACCTGTTGAATTTTGACCTGCATCTCGTCTGAGCCTGAACCCTCCGCAACTCGCGGAGTTATTGAACCGGACCAACCGCGACTCGCGGAGCCGTCTGACACGGGTTACACAGAACCCTAATTTCGCATTAATTACGTAATTATTATTATTATTATTAATTAAAAACCCTAATTAGGTTTTAATTTTTAATTAATTAAGTTTAGTTTATTTATTTAATTTGTATATTTAGTTTAATTAATTTAAATAAATTATAAAATTAACACTCTTAATAAATAAATAATATAAAAATAATATTTTTATAAAAATTGTACTTTTTACAACTTTTAGTATATTTTTATATTTTGTCCCTTTTTAATTGTTTTAACGTAACTTTTGTGTTTTTCACTAGTTTTTAGTTTTAAACATAGTTTTTGCCATAGTTATTTTTACTTCTAGATTTTTAGGCTTTGCGGTAAAATCCCTTAAGTGCCTTTTCTTTAGACTAAGATTTAAGTGCTTTAGAATTTTGCGATGCCTTTTTAAGTTTTAGTACCTTTTTAAGATATTGCCATTTGGGATATAGATTTACTTGTAAGCTTTAATATTTTTAGACGCCTTTTACCTATGTATCAATTATCATTCCAATTAGTAATCTCAATTTGCGATTATAATTTTAAGTTAGTGGTAGTAATAAGGTTGGGTTAGTCGAGTGTTTTTAAGTTTTAAAGTCATTTTTTTTCTTTCGTATTTTTCGACGCCTTTTATTTTTCGACCTTTTTCGACGCGCTCTTTTTCTTTCTTATTTCTCGTCATTCTAGTTTTTAGGACTTAGAATTTTTTCTACTTCTTATCTATACTTCTTAAAATTACGAAAATTTATTTTAAGTGGTTAAATTGATAGACATCAAAATTTTCTGGTTCGTAGTAATAGTAGGATTTGTACGTGGACCGGGTTATTGGAGCCAAACAGTCCTCAATTATATTGAGACCAAACGAATCCTACCCCTCTGCTGCATCTTTTGGCTATTCGAAACGTGGGCAAAATCAGAAAAGTCTATTAATTGGATAACTTATATAATTTTTCTTTCCTTTTAAAAACTAATAGGATATTCAGTGAATGCACCGAGCAAGACTTTCACCACCTTTTGTACGTTCACCACCTGTAACTAGATCAAGACATCTAGCAAATATTACCGCCGTTGATTTTTCTTTAGAATTGTCATCCAGTCGACCAAGTACTCCAATTCAAATTTCCAATAATCCATTTTTTGAACCCGACCTCACAATTGAGAATCCGGAGAATATTCAGGGACGATTCATAGATCCTGAACCATTAAATTTTTCTCCGGAACCACCAATCATTCAAACAGAGATTGTTGAGGAACGAACCATTAAATCAGAATCCTCTAGTGATTCCGATTCAACAAATTCAATTATGGAGAATCTGGAACCTTTAAGTATGGAAGACCGAATGAGAGCTAAACGTACTGGCCAAGGTCACGCAATTACTCATCTTGACATTAATGCGCCACATTATGAAATCAAAGGAAAAATTCTACACATGGTAACTAATCAATGCCAATTTAGTGGTGCACCGAAGGAAGATCCAAATGAACATCTTCGTACCTTTAATAGGATCTGCACTCTATTTAAAATCCGAGAAGTGGAGGATGAACAAATATATCTCATGTTATTTCCCTGGACTTTAAAGGGAGAAGCCAAAGATTGGTTGGAATCGTTACCTGAAGGGGCGATTGATACATGGGACGTTTTAGTTGAAAAATTTCTTAAACAATTCTTTCCGGCATCTAAAGCCGTAAGACTTCAAGGAGAAATTGTTTCGTTCACACAGAAACCGAATGAAACTCTATATGAGGCGTGGACTAGATTTGGAAAGTTATTAAGAGGATGTCCGCAACATGGTTTAGACACCTGTCAAATAGTACAAATATTCTACCAAGGATGCGACATCACTACAAGGAAAGACATCGACATAGCAGCTGGTGGTTCTATTATGAAGAAAACCGAAACTGATGCTTATAAAATTATTGATAACACTGCTTCCCACTCACATGAGTGGCACCAAGAAAAAGATATCGTTAGATCATCTAAAGCAGCTAGAGCCGATTCTAGCCATGACTTAGATTCCATTTCTGCAAAGATAGATGCTGTCGAGAGACGAATGGAAAAGATGACTAAAGATATCCACTCAATACGAATTAGTTGTGAGCAGTGTGGAGGACCACATTTGACAAAAGATTGTCTCACTATTGAATTAACAATGGAACAAAGAGAGAATATTTCATACATAAACCAAAGGCCTGGAAATAATTATCAGAATAATTATCAACCGCCAAGACCGATTTACAATCAAAACCAGAACTATAACCGAAATATTCCATACAACAACCAACAAGGTCCTAGCAATCAACAAGTATCCAATAATACTTACAATCAGCAAAGACCTAATTTTCAAAACAAACCACCACAAACTGATGATAAAAAGCCGAATTTAGAAGATATGATGACGAAGCTAGTTGAAACTCAAACGCAGTTTTTCACATCTCAAAAACAAACTAATGAACAAAATGCTCAAACATTTAGAAATCAACAAGCTTCTATCCAAAACTTGGAACAAGAAGTAAGTAACCTAGCAAGGTTAATAGGTGAAAGAAAATTGGGAAGTTTACCTAGTGATACAAATGCTAACCCCCGGAATGAAACAGCTAAAGCCATTACCACAAGAAGTGGTACAACACTTAAACCACCTGAAATACCTGTAACTTCTGATGAAGCTATTCCTACTCCACAAGAACCACAACCTGATCAAGATAAGGAAAAAGAACCGGTAGTTGAAAAGGTTAATGAAGATAACACAGCTAAGGATAAACCTTATGTTAAACCATACCAACCACCACTTCCTTACCCGAGTAAAATGAAGAAAGAGAAACTTGAAGCCGAGCAATCCAAATTCTTGGATATGTTTAAACAGATAAATGTAAATCTTCCTTTCATTGATGTGATTTCAGGAATGCCTAGATATGCTAAATTTCTGAAAAATCTAATCTCAAATAGAAAGAAAATGGAAGAACTCTCGGCCGTTACTATGAATGCTAATTGTTCAGCAGTGCTGTTGAATAAGATACCAGAAAAATTATCTGATCCAGGAAGTTTCACAATTCCATGTTTTCTGGGTAGTCTTAGTTCAATAGAAGCATTGGCAGACTTAGGTGCTAGTATAAATTTAATGCCGTATTCACTATACGCTAAACTAGACCTTGGAGAATTGAAACCAACAAGAATAAGCATACAACTAGCCGATCGATCAATAAAATATCCTAGAGGGATAATGGAGAACATGCTAGTTAAAGTTGGTACTTTAGTATTTCCAGTAGATTTTGTTATTCTGGACATGGAAGAAGATTCACATGTTCCTCTCATATTAGGAAGACCATTCTTAAACACGGCTAAAGCAATGATAGACGTGTTTGGTAAGAAACTGACCCTAAGTATAGAGGACGAGAGTGTTACCTTTTCAGTTGATAGAGCAATGCAACAACCGCAATCTGCAGATGATACATGTTATTATATTCAAACTATAGATTCACATGCAGAATTGTTAGAAGAATTTCCAGAATTACAAGGAACAGGAGAATGTTCTTTAGGAGAAGGTAATGAACCAATTGATGAAGCTGAAATGTTAGCTACACTAATAGCTAATGGATATGAACCAACAATAGAAGAAATTCAAATTCTAAAAGAAGAAGACAGATATCGATATAAATCATCGATAGAAGAACCACCGACATTAGAATTAAAGCCACTTCCAAACCATTTGGAATACGCTTATTTACATGGTGAATCTGAATTACCTGTAATAATATCGTCTTCTCTTACTAAAAATGAGAAATCTCAACTCATTTCTGTGTTGAAAGCTCATAAACCAGCCATTGCATGGAAAATTCATGATATTAAAGGAATAAGTCCTTCGTATTGCACACATAAAATCCTTATGGAAGAAGGTCATAAAACGTATGTGCAACGCCAACGAAGACTAAATCCGAATATGCAAGATGTAGTTAAAAAAGAAATTATTAAACTGCTAGATGCAGGTTTAATTTATCCAATCTCTGATAGTCCATGGGTAAGCCCAGTTCAATGCGTGCCTAAGAAGGGTGGCATGACGGTCATTACAAATAAAAAAAATGAGCTTATTCCTACAAGGACTGTAACAGGATGGCGTGTATGTATTGATTATAGAAAATTAAATGACGCCACCAGAAAAGATCACTTTCCCTTACCTTTTATTGATCAAATGTTGGAAAGATTAGCCGGAAACAGTTACTATTGTTTTCTTGATGGATTTTTCGGATATTTTCAAATTCCAATAGTACCCGAAGATCAAGAGAAAACCACATTCACGTGCCCTTATGGTACTTTTGCTTACAAACGCATGCCATTTGGACTTTGCAACACCCCTGCAACCTTTCAAAGGTGTATGATGGCGATTTTTCACGACATGATAGAAGAATGCATGGAAGTTTTCATGGATGACTTTTCAGTCTTCGGTGATACATTTGAATCATGTCTAGTTAATCTGGAATGAATGCTTATTAGATGTGAACAATCAAATCTAGTTCTTAATTGGGAGAAATGCCATTTCATGGTTAAAGAAGGCATCGTTCTTGGACATAAAATTTCAAAAGAAGGAATTGAAGTGGATAGAGCTAAAGTAGATGTAATTGCTAAACTTCCACATCCCACCAATGTTAGAGAAGTTAGGAGTTTTTTAGGGCATGCCGGTTTTTACCGACGTTTCATAAAAGATTTTTCTAAAATTGCCACTCCTATGAATAAACTCCTAGAAAAAGATGCTCCATTCATCTTTTCAGATGAATGCATCAAATCTTTTAATATTCTTAAAGAGAAACTCACTAATGCGCCGATCATGATAACACCAAATTAGAATCTACCGTTTGAACTAATGTGCGATGCAAGTGATTTTGCAATGGGAGCCGTTTTAGGACAAAGGATTGAAAAATGATTTCAACCTATGTATTATGCTAGTAAGACGTTACAAGGAGCACAAACGAACTATACAACTACTGAAAAAGAACTCCTTGTTATTGTCTTCGCTTTTGACAAATTTCGTTCATATCTCGTTCTAGCAAAAACGGTGGTCTATACCGACCATTCTGCTCTTAGATACCTATTTTCGAAACAAGATGCCAAACCAAGATTAATCCGTTGTATCTTACTCTTACAAGAGTTCGATATTGAAATTCGAGATAAAAAAGGAGCAGAAAATCTCGCCGCTGATCATCTTTCTCGTCTTGAAAATCTCGAATTAGAAGTTCTAAATGAATCGGCCATACAAGACAACTTTCCTGATGAACATCTATTGAAGATAGATTATAATGAAATACCATGGTTTGCAGACTATGCAAACTACTTAGTATGTGGATTCCTTGAAAAAGGATTATCGTACCAAAAACGAAAGAAATTCTTCAGTGATATAAAATACTATTTTTGGGAAGATTCACATCTGTTTAAAAGTTGTCCCGATGGAATAATACGTCGATGTGTATTCGGAGATGAAGCTAGTAAAATTTTAAACCATTGTTATACAGGACCAACAGGAGGGCACTATGGGCCTCAACTAACAGCAAGAAAAGTTTATGATGCTGGATTCTATTGGCCTACAATTTACAAAGACGCACACCTTCTTTGCAATGAAGGTATTTCATATGCCCGAGAGACATATTAAATTAATGTGGCTAATGTGTTATGATCCAAGTCGGGTCATACCCAATAACAAGCTAACCAACACTTTATATGTATTTAATCTTGATGTTTGGATCATTAAGTAAATACGCGACACTTGAACTTTAGAAAATCGGTTTTCTAAAATATTATTATTACTTGAGATAAATTATTTGGATAATTTGTATAATAAGGATTTAATTATTTATAAGTTTTAAATAATTAAGTTGTGTTATATTTATAAAATGGTTATAAAATGGAAGTAACTAAACAAATAAGCAAGCTTTATAAAAAAATTTATACATATTTTATATAACCCTTAAGGGTGGCGGTTTTGGTAATAAAAAAAGGGATATCACCCATGCTTATTTGTTACTTCAAGATGACACAACTTCAAAGGGCATGCTCAACATGTTTACCAATGTTTGACTCAAGTAATATAATACTTACATGCATTCAAACAAGTGAGAGATAGCAAAAAATACTCCTATTCTTCCTGCTGTGTTTTCTGGCCGAAACATTTAGGGTCAAGAGGGAGTGATTGAGTTTGTTTGTAAGCTAAATTTCAAGTGTCAAAAAATCCTAACTATAGCATTAGGTGTTGGGTAAAGTTTGGGGTATTATCTCTTGAGGTTTCATACTTTTGAAACTTGATTCACCATCATCTCTTGGGAGAGCTGCTGACCGATTTTATTGCAAAGGAACAAGTAGGTTTCAAGGTTAGTTTACTAGCTCATTGAGGTTCTAAGGTCTAACCATATCAAGGGTGCGTTGGTGCATTGTTTCATCATCCTCTAGTTCTTCAAACTCGCCTAAATTAACTTGAGGAGGTACTCTACTTCCTCTTTATATTAATGTATTTGTAAGTATACATCCATGACTTGATATTAATATGGGATTTACAAAATGCCTTAACAAATGTACTTGATGTCTAAATGCTTCCGCTTGCTTTCACTACATTAAAATTGGTTTTAATGATTGTGTAAATTACATGGACATATTGTTTATGAAACTTGTTAAAATCCCATCATGCAAATCCTGTGATGCTTGTCAAAGGGCCGGAAAAATAAGTCAACGTGATGAAATGCCACAAAATGTCATCCAAGTATGTGAAGTATTTGACATTTGGGGTATTGACTTTATGGGTCCATTTCCAAAATCTCATAATAATCTCTATATTCTCGTAGCCATTGATTATGTATCTAAATGGGCGGAAGCACAAGCTCTCCCAACTAACGATGCACGAGTTGTAGTCAACTTTTTAAAACGTCTTTTTGCAAGGTTTGGAACGCCGAAAGCTTTAATAAGTGATCGGGGTACTCATTTCTGTAATAATCAACTTGAGAAAGTTCTCAAAAGATATGGAGTAACTCATAAAATCTCCACTGCTTATCATCCACAAACAAGTGGACAAGTTGAAAATACCAACCGAGCTTTAAAACGTATTCTAGAGAAAACAGTAGGATCAAATCCGAAGGAATGGTCCATTAAATTGGAGGATGCACTCTGGGCTTTTAGAACAGCCTACAAAACTCCAATTGGAACCACACCTTCTAGACTTATTTATGGAAAAGCATGTCATCTTCCAGTAGAAATTGAACACAAAGCATTTTGGGCTTTGAAGACATGTAATCTTGATTTACATGAAGCTGGACGTCTACGGTTAAGTCAACTAAACGAATTAGAAGAATTAAGACATGAAGCATACGAAAATTCGTTAATCTATAAGGAAAGAACAAAGAAATGGCATGATAAAAGAATCAGAAGTTCAAAAGAATTCAAAGAAGGAGACAGAGTTCTTCTTTTCAATTCACGATTCAAGCTATTTCCTGGAAAATTGAAATCGAGATGGTCTGGACCATTCATAGTCAAAAGAGTTTTCCCATACGGAACGATAGAATTAATAAATTCAAATGGGATTGAATTTAAGGTTAATGGTCACAGAGTTAAACATTACATAGATAGTCCAATGGAAGTTGACAATGAAGTTAATCACAATTTCGATACCACAGCTAACTAAGTGTGGGGAGAATCAAGTCTTTTAAAGGATAATATGTATTTCTGTTAGAGTTAGATTTTCTGTTTCGTGTAGTTCTCGAAAATGGAACCCGAATGGTCTTTCCCTAGCAGACCCTAAAGAACTAGTCTTCTCCCCCCATTCTGAATTTTTATTTTTTTTTAGGAAATGAAGACTGCCTGTGAACTAAACCATGGTCTAATGCTACACGCTTTGATCACTAAACGTAATAATGACATACTTCCGAGTGAAATAGTATCAGTAATCAGAGAAAGATTGGACGGAGTAAGAAAAGAATCCAGATGCGAAGATAATAAGTTACAATTTGGTAAAGGAAAATCAAAATCCGCAGCGAAAAGAAGAGCACGACACCTTGAAAGATGTCACAAATGCAGAAAATGGTGACATGGAGGTAAATGTTCAAATAATCAAACCTATTCAAACACCGAATTTGTTACTTTATGCAGAGACGGACCGTTCATATGTTTAGAAGAAAAAACACCGAATGCTCGAGGTTACGCCTTTGTAGCTATGGAAAACCAATTAAACCGACTATCTTATGAGTGGGATAGATCATATCACTAAGAATACTATCTCACAGGTAAGTCTGTACAGTTTTTTTTTTTTTTCATTTTTAACCTTTTGATAATAAACGCTAATTTGTTCGCTATAAAGTATTAAATTGGTATTGAATAAAATTAGGTTTGGCGACCGAAATTATTGATATCATACAAAAATTTATTACATCACTGCGAAATTTAACGTTTATTCTTAAGGTATAAATATCTTTAATCAATCAACCCAAAATATTTCAAAAATTCGTCATGAGTTAAATTAGGTCATGGAACCGAAATTACTTTACCGAAAAGATGGGTGCATATTTTTGATAATATTTGATTGATTAAAGTGGGATAAAAGCCAAAAAGATTTTTAATTTTATTTTTACTTTGTTTTTAAAATTAATATTAAAATAATATTGTAAACTTTTTAAAATCAATATACTTAAAATTGTAAATATTTGAAAAATTAATATTTTTAATATGAGTTTGCATGTATAAAAACAAAAATATAATTTAAGTTTGGTGTGAATTTATAATATTAATTTTTAAATTAAGTTTGGTGTGAATTTTTAATTTTTAAAATATGAATTTTTAATTTTATGCATTTTAAATTTAAGTAGTGTGAATTTAAAAACAAAAATTTACTTTATTTCGCTAAGTTAAAAATATGATTTTTAAAATTCGTCGTAAGTTGAAGACTAGGTCTTTGAACCGAAATTGCTTTACCCGAGGGAGGGACGGGAACTTTTATTATCATTATTTTTAAACTTATTGACGTAAAGTATGCCAAAAACATTTAAAAAAACCCAAAAATCTTAGCTTTTAAAACAATCGCTACAAAAAGACAAATTTTAAAATTTTGTCGAGGGATGAACTAGGACATCGATCCGAAACGACCTCGTCCTAAATAACAAGGGAAACAAAATTTAAAAATTAATTACTTAATTGTTTTATAAGTTATAGATAGTTAAATAAAAAAAAAATCAAACACCGCGACTCGCGGAGTTTGAAAGAGTCAAACACCGCAAGTCCCGGAGTTCCAAAAATACAGAAAAAAAATAAAAGGGCCGAACAGATCAGTCTGCACACTACCACACACATAAAACTGCGAAAAACACACACTAAAACCTCCAAAAATCGAAATTTTTCACCGTTTTTCATCAAATCTTTTACTAAAATCATGTTGAGAAGGATGCTATCAAGGAATTACTCAAGAAAAACGGTAAATTTCTACACCTAAACACCATTTAATCCGAAAATTGGTGTTCTTGAGCAATTTTTTCACCAATTCGATTTTGATACTTTTTAGTGTAATTATGCTTAAATTGCTTATGTATTATGCTTGTATAACCTAGATTGATGCTATTTAACATGATTAAAAGCCTTAAACTTCAAATTTTGAGTAATCTAGGGTTTGTGTTGTAGTGACCAGAACTTTTCCATGTTTATATATATTAATTGAGATTGATATTTACATGATTAAATGTTTCCAACATGTTAAGCAATCAAACTTGTTAAGACTTGATTAATTGAAATATGTTTCATATAGACAATTGACCACCCAAATTGACCGGTGATTCACGAACGTTAAAACTTGTAAAAACTATATGATGACATATATATGGATATATATATAGTTAACATGATACTATGATAAGTAAACATATCATTAAGTATATTAACAATGAACTACATATGTAAAAACAAGACTTCTAACTTAATGATTTTTAAACGAGACATATATGTAACGATTATCGTTGTAAAGACATTTAATGTATATATATCATATTAAGAGATATTCATACATGATAATATCATGATAATATAATAATTTAAAATCTCATTTGATATTATAAACATTGGGTTAACAACATTTAACAAGATCGTTAACCTAAAGGTTTCAAAATAACACTTACATGTAACGACTAACGATGACTTAACGACTCAGTTAAAATGTATATACATGTAGTGTTTTAATATGTATTTATACACTTTTGAAAGACTTCAATACACTTATCAAAATACTTCTACTTAACAAAAATGCTTACAATTACATCCTCGTTCAGTTTCATCAACAATTCTACTCGTATGCACCCGTATTCGTACTCGTACAATACACAGCTTTTAGATGTATGTGCTATTGGTATATACACTCCAATGATCAGCTCTTAGCAGCCCATGTTAGTCACCTAACACATGTGGGAACCATCATTTGGCAACTAGCATGAAATATCTCATAAAATTACAAAAATATGAGTAATCATTCATGACTTATTTACATGAAAACAAAATTACATATCCTTTATATCTAATCCATACACCAACGACCAAAAACACCTACAAACACTTTCATTCTTCAATTTTCTTCATCTAATTGATCTCTCTCAAGTTCTATCTTCAAGTTCTAAGTGTTCTTCATATATTCTACAAGTTCTAGTTACATAAAATCAAGAATACTTTCAAGTTTGCTAGCTCACTTCCAATCTTGTAAGGTGATCATCCAACCTCAAGAAATCTTTGTTTCTTACAGTAGGTTATCATTCTAATACAAGGTAATAATCATATTCAAACTTTGGTTCAATTTCTATAACTATAACAATCTTATTTCAAGTGATGATCTTACTTGAACTTGTTTTCGTGTCATGATTCTGCTTCAAGAACTTCGAGCCATCCAAGGATCCGTTGAAGCTAGATCCATTTTTCTCTTTTCTAGTAGGTTTATCCAAGGAACTTAAGGTAGTAATGATGTTCATAACATCATTCGATTCATACATATAAAGCTATCTTATTCGAAGGTTTAAACTTGTAATCACTAGAACATAGTTTAGTTAATTCTAAACTTGTTCGCAAACAAAAGTTAATCCTTCTAACTTGACTTTTAAAAGTAACTAAACACATGTTATATATCTATATGATATGCTAACTTAATGATTTAAAACCTGGAAACACGAAAAACACCGTAAAACCGGATTTACGCCGTCGTAGTAACACCGCGGGCTGTTTTGGGTTAGTTAATTAAAAACTATGATAAACTTTGATTTAAAAGTTGTTATTCTGAGAAAATGATTTTTATTATGAACATGAAACTATATCCAAAAATTATGGTTAAACTCAAAGTGGAAGTATGTTTTCTAAAATGGTCATCTAGACGTCGTTCTTTCGACTGAAATGACTACCTTTACAAAAACGACCTGTAACTTATTTTTCCAACTATAAACCTATACTTTTTCTGTTTAGATTCATAAAATAGAGTTCAATATGAAACCATAGCAATTTGATTCACTCAAAACGGATTTAAAATGAAGAAGTTATGGGTAAAACAAGATTGGATAATTTTTCTCATTTTAGCTACGTGAAAATTGGTAACAAATCTATTCCAACCATAACTTAATCAACTTGTATTGTATATTATGTAATCTTGAGATACCATAGACATGTATACAATGTTTCGACCTATCATGTTGACACATCTATATATATTTCGGAACAACCATAGACACTCTATATGTGAATGTTGGAGTTAGCTATACAGGGTTGAGGTTGATTCCAAAATATATATAGTTTGAGTTGTGATCAATACTGAGATACGTATACACTGGGTCGTGGATTGTTTCAAGATAATATTTATCGATTTATTTCGGTACATCTAACTGTGGACAACTAGTTGTAGGTTACTAACGAGGACAGCTGAGTTAATAAACTTAAAACATCAAAATATATTAAAAGTATTGTAAATATATTTTGAACATACTTTGATATATATGTATATATTGTTATAGGTTCGTGAATCAACCAGTGGCCAAGTCTTACTTCCCGACGAAGTAAAAATCTGTGAAAGTGAGTTATAGTCCCACTTTTAAAATCTAATATTTTTGGGATGAGAATACATGCAGGTTTTATAAATGATTTACAAAATAGACACAAGTACGTGAAACTACATTCTATGGTTGAATTATCGAAATCGAATATGCCCCTTTTTATTAAGTCTGGCAATCTAATAATTAGGGAACAGACACCCTAATTGACGCGAATCCTAAAGATAGATCTATTGGGCCTAACAAACCCTATCCAAAGTACCGGATGCTTTAGTACTTCAAAATTTATATCATATCTGAAGGGTGTCCCGGAATGATGGGGATATTCTTATATATGCATCTTGTTAATGTCGGTTACCAGGTGTTCACCATATGAATGATTTTTATCTCTATGTATGGGATGTGTATTGAAATATGAAATCTTGTGGTCTATTATTATGATTTGATATATATAGGTTAAACCTATAACTCACCAACATTTTTGTTGACGTTTTAAGCATGTTTATTCTCAGGTGATTATTAAGAGCTTCCGCTATCGCATACTTAAATAAGGATGAGATTTGGAGTCCATGCTTGTATGATATTGTGTAAAAACTGCATTCAAGAAACTTATTTTGTTGTAACATATTTGTATTGTAAACCATTATGTAATGGTCGTGTGTAAACAGGATATTTTAGATTATCATTATTTGATAATCTACGTAAAGCTTTTTAAAACCTTTATCTATGAAATAAAGGTTATGGTTTGTTTTAAAAATGAATGCAGTCTTTGAAAAATGTCTCATATAGAGGTCAAAACCTCGCAACGAAATCAATTAATATGGAACGTTTTTAATCAATAAGAACGGGACATTTCAATTGGTATCCGAGCGTTGGTCTTAGAGAACCAGAATTTTGCATTAGTGTGTCTTATAGAGTTTGTTAGGATGCATTAGTGAGTCTGGACTTCGACCGTGTTTACTTGAAAAATGATTGCTTAACAAATTTTGTTGGAAACTATATATTTTTAACATGTGAATATTATGTGATATATTAATCTCTTAACGCGTTTGATATTATGTGATAGATGTCTACCTCTAGAACAAGTCCCACTGACTCACCTAATAATAATGAAGAGTCAAATGTAAATTGGAATGATTCGTGGACTGATTCACAAGTTCCCGAAGAGGAACCGGAAAAAGAGTCAGAACCGGAAGAAGAGTCGGAACCGGAAGAAGAATCGGAACCGGATGAAGAAATAGAACCGGTGGGGGAAATAATAAAACGGTTAAGTAAAAGAAAATCCTCAACCAACTGACCAAGGTTAATTATGGTCAATGGTGTTTCCGCCAAGGAAGCAAAATATTGGGAGGATTACCAATTCTCCGATGAATCGGATTCCGACGAGAATTCCGATGATGTTATAGAAATTACCCCAACTGAATTTAAAAAGGCAAAAGAAAATAATAAGGGAAAGGGCATAAAAATAGAGAAATCTAATTCCAACCCCGATGAACTTTATATGTATCGTCAACCCCCGAAGTCCTTAAGTTGTAACAATGACGCGGGAACCTCTAAACCACCAGGTTTTTCTAAACCAATGTGGAAAACGACGGCTCGTATTAGGGGAACATCATATATCCCTAGAAACTTGGCAAAACGAACCAAAACCGAAGAAGAAGAAACAAGCGCGTCGGAATAAGATAGTTGTATTCGTGTGGTGTAATATATGTAATATAGTGTGCTTATGCTTTATGATATATGTAAAAATTGCTTGTATTAATAAGTATTTTTTTTATGAATCTAACTCTTGTCTATTTTACAGTATAAAAACACAAAATGGATAGACAACCCAATATTTTAGGAGACTTACCCGGAGACATGATTGATGAAATCTTGTCTAGAGTCGGTCAGAATTCTTCGGCACAACTATTTAAGGCGAGATCAGTTTGTAAGACATTCGAAGAACGTTCCAAGAATGCCTTGGTTTATAAAAGGCTTTCGTTCAAAAGATGGGGGATATCACATTGGAAAATCCATAAGTTACGATGTGTTTACTTTGACGCATATATTGCGGGGAACCCAAATGCTATTTTACGCAATGGGTTAAGAAATTATTTTGACTCAATATATCCGAATATTGGACTTCGTGATTTAGAAAAAGCGGCTAACATGCAACATAAAGAAGCATGTTATGCTTACGGATTAGTAATGTTCGCTTCTCACCAAAGTGAGAACAAGAACATCGGGCTACAACTATTAAACAAAACGTTTCCACAAGTGACGGAGTCGGTAATTGGGGTAAGAAATGAGGTTTTTAGATTGTTACGGGACTGTTGGACATTACGTAACCCTCGTCCCTTTGACGACGTTACAACACGCTGTCTTATCAACAGCCATAACGGTTACGTTCCACAAGACCAAGGATGGGAAGTAATCCTAGTAAAACCAGAATGCATGACTTGTTTCTGGACGTATGAATTACGTGTCTTTATTGCCTTTGCTGAACGACTTGTGTACTAGCTAGAATTATCTTCACAACCATCTTGTATCAAATTTATTGTGTGCTATATTTCATACTATATGTAAAATAAGCGGTATTGTAAGTTTGTAAAATATTGTGTAAAAGTTTGAACGCGAAATATTATTATAATCAGTTTTTCATATAGAATTGTAGTAGTTGAATTGTATATTAGCTACTAAGTATGAACTTAACGGGTAGGTACTACCCGAATTTAAACTTATAAAATGCTAATATGAAGAAAAAGCTTTTATAAATGAGTTCATATTATGCTACGAAATACTATTAACTACTCTTAATATTCTGTATGATTAACTTGTTCCATTTGACTATTTTGAAGGAAATGGCACCGACTACTCGAAACACCTTGAATATGAATGAAGAGGAATTCCGTACTTTTCTAGCTTCAAACATAGCCGCATTACAGGCTGCGCTACATACCAACAATAACCTTGGATCTAGTAGTACAGAAAATCGTGTAGGATGCACCTACAAAGAATTCACTGCCTGCAAACCTTTGGAATTTGATGGAACCGAAGGACCGATCGGATTGAAACGGTGGACCAAGAAGGTCGAATCGGTGTTTGCCATAAGTAAGTGTACTGAAGAGGACAAAGTGAAGTACGCTACGCATACCTTCACAGGTTCTGCGTTAACATGGTGGAATACCTATCTAGAGCAAGTGGGACAAGACGATGCGTACGCACTACCGTGGTCAGCATTCAAGCACTTGATGAACGAGAAGTACTGTCCCAGAACCGAGGTTAATAAGCTCAAGACAGAACTTAGAGGGTTACGAACCCAAGGATTTGATATTACCACGTACGAAAGACGATTCACAGAATTGTGCCTATTATGTCCGGGAGCATTCGTAGATGAGGAAGAGAAGATCGACGCGTTTGTGAAAGGATTACCGGAAAGAATCCAAGAAGATATAAGTTCACACGAGCCCGCCTCCATACAACAGGCATGTAGAATGGCTCACAAACTAGTGAACCAGATTGAAGAAAGAATTAAAGAACAGACTGCTGAAGAGGCCAATGTTAAGCAAGTCAAAAGAAAGTGGGAGGAAAACGGTGATAAGAATCACCAATACAATAACAACAGCAATTACAACAATAATCGCAACAATTATCCCAACAATCGCAACATCAATCGCAACTACAACAAACGGCCCAACAACAACAACAACAACAACAACAACAACAACAACAACAACAACAACAACAACAACAACAACAACAACAACAACAACAACTACAACAATCATCCCAACAACAATAATTACCGCAACAACAACAACAATCAGAAGCAGCTATGCCAAAGGTGTGAAAAGTATCACTCGGGATTCTGCACCAAATTTTGCAACAAGTGTAAAAGAAATGGTCATAGCGCGGCTAAGTGTGAGGTCTACGGACCAGGGGTTAATAGAATGAAAGGAACAAATGGTGTCGGAACGAGTAATGGCGGAGCAAGTAGTGTCGGAGCAAGTTATGCCAATGTAGTTTGTTATAAATGTGGAAAACCGGGCCACATTATTAGAAATTGCCCGAACCAGGAGAACACGAATGGACAACGCCGCGGAAGAGTTTTTAATATTAATGCGGCAGAGGCACAGGAAGACCCGGAGCTTGTTACGGGTACGTTTCTTATTGACAATAAATCTGCTTACGTTTTATTTGATTCGGGTGCGGATAGAAGCTGTATGAGTAGAGATTTTTGTGCTAAATTAAGTTGTCCATTGACGCCTTTGGATAGTAAATTTTTACTCGAATTAGCAAATGGTAAATTAATTTCAGCAGATAATATATGTCGGAATCGAGAAATTAAACTGGTTAGCGAAACATTTAAGATTGATTTGATACCAGTAGAGTTAGGGAGTTTTGATGTGATAATCGGTATGGACTGGTTGAAAGAAGTGAAAGCAGAGATCGTTTGTTACAAAAATGCAATTCGCATTATACGAGAAGAAGGAAAACCCTTAATGGTGTACGAAGAAAAGGGAAACACGAAGCTACATCTTATTAGTAATTTGAAGGCACAAAAACTAATAAGAAAAGGTTGCTATGCTGTTCTAACACACGTCGAGAAAGTACAATCTGAAGAAAAGAGCATCAATGATGTTCCCATTGCAAAAGAATTTCCCGATGTATTTCCGAAAGAATTACCAGGATTACCCCCACATCGATCCGTTGAATTTCAAATAGATCTTGTACCAGGAGCTATACCAATAGCTCGTGCTCCTTACAGACTCGCACCCAGTGAGATGAAAGAACTGCAAAGCCAATTACAAGAACTTTTAGAGCGTGGTTTCATTCGACCAAGCACATCACCGTGGGGAGCTCCTGTTTTGTTTGTCAAGAAGAAAGATGGTACATTCAGGTTGTGTATCGACTACCGAGAGTTGAACAAACTTACCATCAAGAACCGCTACCCACTACCGAGAATTGACGACTTATTTGATCAACTACAAGGCTCGTTTGTTTATTCAAAGATTGACTTACGTTCCGGGTATCATCAAATGCGGGTGAAAGAAGATGATATTTCAAAGACTGCTTTCAGAACACGTTACGGTCATTACGAGTTTATGGTCATGCCGTTTGGTTTAACTAATGCACCAGCTGTGTTCATGGACCTTATGAACCGAGTGTGTGGACCATACCTTGACAAGTTTGTCATTGTTTTCATTGATGACATACTTATTTACTCAAAGAATGACCAAGAACACGGTGAACATTTGAGAAAGGTGTTAGAAGTATAGAGGAAGGAAGAATTGTACGCTAAGTTTTCAAAGTGTGCATTTTGGTTGGAAGAAGTTCAATTCCTCGGTCACATAGTGAACAAAGAAGTTATTAAGGTGGATCCGGCAAAGATAGAAACTGTTGAAAAGTGGGAAACCCCGAAAACTCTGAAACACATACGCCAGTTTTTAGGACTAGCTGGTTACTACAGAAGGTTCATCCAAGACTTTTCCAGAATAGCAAAACCCTTGACTGCATTAACGCATAAAGGGAAGAAATTTGAATGGAAGGATGAACAAGAGAAAGCGTTTCAGTTATTGAAGAAAAAGCTAACTACGGCACCTATATTGTCATTGCCTGAAGGGAATGATGATTTTGTGATTTATTGTGACGCATCAAAGCAAGGTCTCGGTTGTGTATTAATGCAACGAACGAAGGTGATTACTTATGTGTCTAGACAATTGAAGATTAACGAACAAAATTATACGACGCATGATTTGGAATTAGGCGCGATTGTTTTTGCATTAAAGACTTGGAGGCACTACTTATATGGGGTCAAAAGTATTATATATACCGATCACAAAAGTCTTCAACACATATTTAATCAGAAACAACTGAATATGAGGCAACGTAGGTGGATTGAATTGTTGAATGATTACGACTTTAAGATTCGTTACCACCCGGGGAAGGCAAATGTGGTAGCCGACGCCTTGAGCAGGAAGGATAGAGAACCTATTCGAGTAAAATCTATGAATATAATGATTCACAATAACCTTACTACTCAAATAAAGGAGGCGCAACAAGGAGTTTTAAAAGAGGGAAATTTAAAGGATGAAATACCCAAAGGATCGGAGAAGCATCTTAATATTCAGGAAGACGGAACCCGGTATAGGGCTGAAAGGATTTGGGTACCAAAATTTGGAGATATGAGAGAAATGGTACTTAGAGAAGCTCATAAAACCAGATACTCAATACATCCTGGAACGGGGAAGATGTACAAGGATCTCAAGAAACATTTTTGGTGGCCGGGTATGAAAGCCGATGTTGCTAAATACGTAGGAGAATGTTTGACATGTTCTAAGGTCAAAGCTGAGCATCAGAAACCATCAGGTCTACTTCAACAACCCGAAATCCTGGAATGGAAATGGGAAAACATTACCATGGATTTCATCACTAAATTGTCAAGGACTGCAAGTGGTTTTTGAAACTATTTGGGTAATAGTTGATCGTCTCACTAACTCAGCACACTTCCTGCCAATAAGAGAAGATGACAAGATGGAGAAGTTAGCACGACTGTATTTGAAGGAAGTTGTCTCCAGACATGGAATACCAATCTCTATTATCTCTGATAGGGATGGCAGATTTATTTCAAGATTCTGGCAGACATTACAGCAAGCATTAGGAACTCGTCTAGACATGAGTACTGCCTATCATCCACAAACTGATAGGAAGAGTGAAAGGACGATACAAACACTTGAAGACATGCTACGAGCATGTGTTATTGATTTCGAAAACAGTTTGGATCGACATCTACCGTTAGCAGAATTTTCCTACAACAACAGCTACCATTCAAGCATTGAGATGGCGCCGTTTGAAGCACTTTATGGTAGAAAGTGCAGGTCTCCGATTTGTTGGAGTGAAGTGGGGGATAGACAGATTACGGGTCCGGAGATTATACAAGAAACTACCGAGAAGATCATCCAAATTCAACAACGGTTGAAAACCGCCCAAAGTCGATAAAAGAGCTACGCTGACATTAAAAGAAAAGATATAGAATTTGAAATTGGAGAGATGGTCATGCTTAAAGTTGCACCTTGGAAAGGCGTTGTTCGATTTGGTAAACGAGAGAAATTAAATCCAAGGTATATTGGACCATTCAAGATTATTGATCGTGTCGGACCAGTAGCTTACCGACTTGAGTTACCTTAACAACTCGCGGCTATACATAACACTTTCCACATCTCGAATTTGAAGAAATGTTTTGCTAAAGAAGATCTCACTATTCCGTTAGATGAAATCCAAATCAACGAAAAACTTCAATTCATCGAAGAACCCGTCGAAATAATGGATCGTG
Source organism: Rutidosis leptorrhynchoides (assembly GCF_046630445.1). Classification (NCBI taxonomy): domain Eukaryota; kingdom Viridiplantae; phylum Streptophyta; class Magnoliopsida; order Asterales; family Asteraceae; genus Rutidosis; species Rutidosis leptorrhynchoides. Next base: position 245,657,867 of record NC_092333.1, read on the forward strand.
AGGTTAAAAGACTTAAGCAAAACAAGATACCAATTGTTAAGGTTCGATGGAATGCTCGTAGAGGACCCGAGTTCACCTGGGAGCGTGAAGATCAGATGAAGAAGAAATACCCGCATCTATTTCTAGAAGATTCGTCAACACCTTCAACAGCTTAAAATTTCGGGACGAAATTTATTTAACGGGTAGGTACTGTAGTGACCCGAACTTTTCCATGTTTATATATATTAATTGAGATTGATATTTACATGATTAAATATTTCCAACATGTTAAGCAATCAAACTTGTTAAGACTTGATTAATTGAAATATGTTTCATATAGACAATTGACCACCCAAATTGACCGGTGATTCACGAACGTTAAAACTTGTAAAAACTATATGATGACATATATATGGATATATATATAGTTAACATGATACTATGATAAGTAAACATATCATTAAGTATATTAACAATGAACTACATATGTAAAAACAAGACTTCTAACTTAATGATTTTTAAACGAGACATATATGTAACGATTATCGTTGTAAAGACATTTAATGTATATATATCATATTAAGAGATATTCATACATGATAATATCATGATAATATAATAATTTAAAATCTCATTTGATATTATAAACATTGGGTTAACAACATTTAACAAGATCGTTAACCTAAAGGTTTCAAAACAACACTTACATGTAACGACTAACGATGACTTAACGACTCAGTTAAAATGTATATACATGTAGTGTTTTAATATGTATTTATACACTTTTGAAAGACTTCAATACACTTATCAAAATACTTCTACTTAACAAAAATGCTTACAATTACATCCTCGTTCAGTTTCATCAACAATTCTACTCGTATGCACCCGTATTCGTACTCGTACAATACACAGCTTTTAGATATATGTACTATTGGTATATACACTCCAATGATCAGCTCTTAGCAGCCCATGTTAGTCACCTAACACATGTGGGAACCATCATTTGGCAACTAGCATGAAATATCTCGTAAAATTACAAAAATATGAGTAATCATTCATGACTTATTTACATGAAAACAAAATTACATATCCTTTATATCTAATCCATACACCAACGACCAAAAACACCTACAAACACTTTCATTCTTCAATTTTCTTCATCTAATTGATCTCTCTCAAGTTATATCTTCAAGTTCTAAGTGTTCTTCATATATTCTACAAGTTCTAGTTACATAAAATCAAGAATACTTTCAAGTTTGCTAGCTCACTTCCAATCTTGTAAGGTGATCATCCAACCTCAAGAAATCTTTGTTTCTTACAGTAGGTTATCATTCTAATACAAGGTAATAATCATATTCAAACTTTGGTTCAATTTCTATAACTATAACAATCTTATTTCAAGTGATGATCTTACTTGAACTTGTTTTCGTGTCATGATTCTGCTTCAAGAACTTCGAGCCATCCAAGGATCCGTTGAAGCTAGATCCATTTTTCTCTTTTCCAGTAGGTTTATCCAAGGAACTTAAGGTAGTAATGATGTTCATAACATCATTCAATTCATACATATAAAGCTATCTTATTCGAAGGTTTAAACTTGTAATCACTAGAACATAGTTTAGTTAATTCTAAACTTGTTCGCAAACAAAAGTTAATCCTTCTAACTTGACTTTTAAAAGCAACTAAACACATGTTATATATCTATATGATATGCTAACTTAATGATTTAAAACCTGGAAACACGAAAAACACCGTAAAACCGGATTTACGCCGTCGTAGTAACACCGCGGGCTGTTTTGGGTTAGTTAATTAAAAACTATGATAAACTTTGATTTAAAAGTTGTTATTATGGGAAAATGATTTTTATTATGAACATGAAACTATATCCAAAAATTATGGTTAAACTCAAAGTGGAAGTATGTTTTCTAAAATGATCATCTAGACGTCGTTCTTTCGACTGAAATGACTACCTTTACAAAAACGACTTGTAACTTATTTTTCCGACTATAAACCTATAATTTTTCTGTTTAGATTCATAAAATAGAGTTCAATATGAAACCATAGCAATTTGATTCACTCAAAACGGATTTAAAATGAAGAAGTTATGGGTAAAACAAGATTGGATAATTTTTCTCATTTTAGCTACGTGAAAATTGGTAACAAATCTATTCCAACCATAACTTAATCAACTTGTATTGTATATTATGTAATCTTGAGATACCATAGACACGTATACAATGTTTCGACCTATCATGTCGACACATCTATATATATTTCAGAACAACCATAGACACTCTATATGTGAATGTTGGAGTTAGCTATACAGGGTTGAGGTTGATTCCAAAATATATATAGTTTGAGTTGTGATCAATACTGAGATACGTAAACACTGGGTCGTGGATTGATTCAAGATAATATTTATCGATTTATTTCTGTACATCTAACTGTGGACAACTAGTTGTAGGTTACTAACGAGGACAGCTGACTTAATAAACTTAAAACATCAAAATATATTAAAAGTGTTGTAAATATATTTTGAACATACTTTGATATATATGTATATATTGTTATAGGTTCGTGAATTAACCAGTGGCCAAGTCTTACTTCCCGACGAAGTAAAAATCTGTGAAAGTGAGTTATAGTCCCACTTTTAAAATCTAATATTTTTGGGATGAGAATACATGCAGGTTTTATAAATGATTTACAAAATAGACACAAGTACGTGAAACTACATTCTATGGTTGAATTATCGAAATCGAATATGCCCCTTTTTATTAAGTCTGGTAATCTAAGAATTAGGGAACAGACACCCTAATTGACGCGAATCTTAAAGATAGATCTATTGGGCCTAACAAACCCCATCCAAAGTACCGGATGCTTTAGTACTTCGAAATTTATATCATATCTGAAGGGTGTCCCGGAATGATGGGGATATTCTTATATATGCATGTTGTTAATGTCGGTTACCAGGTGTTCACCATATGAATGATTTTTATCTCTATGTATGGGATGTGTATTGAAATATGAAATCTTGTGGTCTATTATTATGATTTGATATATATAGGTTAAACCTATAACTCACCAACATTTTTGTTGACGTTTTAAGCATGTTTATTCTCAGGTGATTATTAAGAGCTTCCGCTGTCGCATACTTAAATAAGGACGAGATTTGGAGTCCATGCTTGTATGATATTGTGTAAAAACTGCATTCAAGAAACTTATTTTGTTGTAACATATTTGTATTGTAAACCATTATGTAATGGTCGTGTGTAAACAAGATATTTTAGATTATCATTATTTGATAATCTACGTAAAGCTTTTTAAAACCTTTATCTATGAAATAAAGGTTATGGTTTGTTTTAAAAATGAATGCAGTCTTTGAAAAACGTCTCATATAGAGGTCAAAACCTCGCAACGAAATCAATTAATATGGAACATTTTTAATCAATAAGAACGGGACATTTCATGTGTTCTTGAGCAATTTGGGGCTTTTTGATATAAACAGGTTATGGCCGATTTTTGTCATGAATTGTTGCTAAATTAAGTAGTGTAACATGTTTAGGTAGTTAAATGATCCAAACTTTGAGCCTAAACATGATTTTGAGAATTAAAGTGAACTTTTTCAAGTTTAAAATTCATGAACTTGATTTTTAAGAGATAATGCCATTTGAAACTTGTTTAATTGCTAGTAATGATTATTTTGACATGTTATTTGAGTTGAATGCTTATGAACTTGGCGAACATTTTCGTATATGCTTATTTGAAAAAGTGTAGATTTGATAAAAATATGAAAATGAGCTTAAGTTTGATATAAATTGAACATGTCATTGTAATTATTTTAATTGATGATTTTGCTGACACTAATGCATATTTGGATGCACAAAAATTGTGTTTGATGTGTTTTGCAGACTGAAAGGGGTGATCTTCATCCCAAGCTCGCAATGCTCCTGCTGCGAATGCGGAACAACAGGAGGTGGATAACTACTACAAACAAGATATACCTCATCCAGTTATGACATTTTCTGATATGCACTTGGAAGATTTGCACCCGAACTTGAGATTTGACAGACTTTGGATAGATTATCCAAAATACCAAAGGGGCTTGTATACTCTTCATTCTAAAGCTATTGAAGTACCTAGGGTAATAGAATGGGCACCGTTAGAAGCTGTAGAATTAGCCGGGCCAATTAGGGAATTACTTACACAGAGGTATGGTAATTCTACTTTTAACGATTGGGTACGTTTATTCAACATGCGTAGACCTGTATATAAAGTATGGTGTGAAGAATTATTGTGTAGTATAGAAATAAATGATCGGGTAGTTAGTTTAACCGATCTATCTTTTATTAGATTTTTGTTAGGAGGTTCGATGCGCCACATGTCTTTACTAGACATGGCTCAGGCTTTACGTATATATATGCCTGAGGAGTTAGCGTCTAACGATTGTAGAGGGTTGATATTAAATGGTAGAAAGATTGATGAAAATTTTGATACACATGGTGTATGGAGTCAAATGACTAGCCATCACCGATTTAAAGGGGGAAATTACTCTTATTTGGATATAGATAGAGCAGAGTTAAGAGTAATTCATAGGTTTTTAGCCAATTCGATTACACAACGAGGTAAGAATAAGGAAAAGGTAAATGAACAGGATTTGTTTTACCACATGTGTATTCGAGACCCACAAAGCGCTGTAAGTATACCTTATTGTGTGGGTTATTATTTATCAGCTATGGTTAGGGGGATGAGACCGCATAGCATAATAGGAGGTGGTATATTTATTACTTTGATTGCTGAATATCTCGGTGTGGATATAAGTCGGGGGGATTACTAATCGAAGAACCAGAACCCCGCGATACAATAGGTTTAAATGTATACCATGGTGTGAAGGTTTTGAAGAGGCGAAATAACGCCACAGTACAATACCATGGTAGAAATCCACAGGTTGAGAGAAACCAACAGCCAGGTAATGTGGGAGGGGGAATGAAATGACAGAAATGCAAAGGTTTATAGCTTCACAAGAGTACGAAAATGCTAGACATCGAGCATTTGAAGATTGGCAAGTTCATCAAAACCAAATCATAGCTTATTGCCAGCAAATAGGTAGAAACTATATTCCTACTCCATCACCCGTATTTCCTCCCTAGTCTATAGAGATCCAACCACCGTATCCTACGTATAACCCAGCCGAAGCATTTTATAACACATATGGTTATGCATGGAACCCCTACTGGTATCAGTATCATCCCTAGTCTACTTAGATTTATTTATTTTATTATTTGTAATGTTGATACATTTAATACTTATGTTAATATTGTAATAGTTTTTATAATTTTCTAACTTTTATTATTAGATTTTAATAATTTTTGAATGTGGGGTAATATACCAAACTTCAAAAATATGTATATATGTTTGCAGTTTATCTTATGTACACAACAGGGAAAAACAACGCATTTTCAAAGACTGTCATTAAGTTCAGCAAAAGCAACTAATTTTGACGACAAGATGAAAAATATATGTGAAATAACAACAAGACGGAATGAACAAATGATATGCACCATTTATCATTCAGAAAACAAACGCCAATATGTTTGGAAACTTTGGTAAAATTTAATCATTTTTCTACGCTAATCACCCTCAATAATTTAAATTGTTACTGATTTCTTGCAAATGAGGGCATTGCAAGATCTTAAGTGTGGGAAGGGGTTAAATTCTTTCGGATTTTTAAAATTTTTATCTTAAATACTTGGTTACCATTAAAAATACTAGTAAAGCAGTAGTTGTATTAGAATCTAGTGCTCTCTGATAATAAAGAACAGCCCTAGTCTTATATACTGACTACCCAATTCTAGTAAAATTTTTCAAAATTTTCAATTAAATGAACTCAAAATCATGTTTATACATATTTATGAATGATAAAACTAGGTTTTAACACCGAAATTATTGTTACCTCGGAAAGGACATAAATTGAGAAACAAACCAAAATGTTAAAATTCATTTAAAATTGAATAGAGGACAATAAAAAGGAAAATAAAAGCCAAGTGTGGGAAAATTTACCAAGATATTTTAAACATATGTCACATATTTCTGTAACAAATAACTGAAAATACCTTTGCTTTGGACTAAACTAAACTGTTTTACCCGATGAAAGAAAAGAAGAGATGGATCTACACGATGAATCAATTCCATCATTAAAAGGAAGTAAAGTCTTCCGAAAAAGAAACACGCTTCTTGATTTAGGTCATGAAGTTGTCATCCAGACCAGCTGTAGGTTGATGAAAAATCTAGAAAAGTCATCTCTAAAATCAGCAGGAAATCCACGGACCTCAGCATAAAACAGGGTCGCCAAGTGGTCAGATTTATCCTAACCATGAGAAGGATTTATCTCATACAATGGGGGGCACCGTGCAAATTAGCTGGATAAGACTAATGAATCAGATCCCCAGAAAGGATAATCTCCTTAAAGATCAAAAATCAGCTTTTAAGACCGATATTACTCAATCTTAGAGATTGACCTTAAAGATTGAGAATTCAAACTCATGGAATTCAATGATATCTAAACTCGAGCTTGAACGAGAAAATATTTTGATCAAAAATTACAAACCGATTTGTTTTCTGAAAACCCTATTTTCAATACGTTCATTACCATTGAACATAAAATCCTAGGAATTCACCTGGAATTCATTAGGTCATCTGAACCAAATCGGGTGTCAACCGTAAGAACGGTGGTTGCATAGCATGGTCAAAGACAAGACCTTGTGCCAGACCGAAAAATTATAAGGGTGAGCTTTACTATTGCTCCTACCAAGGATAGTAATTGCATCCGACACGTTATAGACCATAATTAAAAGCATGTCAGGGGACATTGCCTTAACAGTTGCTTGTTCAACGCTTACCTTTACAACCGGACGGTAGTTTATCGAAAGGTAATATACGGGACAAGTGAACTGGACGTGTTGCTTTCCTAATACAAGGTTAGCAAGTGGGTAATACAAAACCACAAGTGTTGAGCTAAAATTTTCAAATCTGAAACCCACACAAACCCACAAAAATATTTTGCAAACACCGATGAAGGGTTATTCCGGAAAACTAATCTAGAGTAAAAGCTAGATTAAAATTTTCATAAAGATCCAATTTCGTTAAAGGATCTAAATTTTATAGTCATGTGGGACTGTAAACCATATCGTTACTACCATTGTTTATACCGCCGTATAGAAATCACTGATGTACAAAGTGTGAAGAATAAAGAAGTGATTCTAGTATTTCAAGACTATATTGCTTGAGGACAAGCAACGCTCAAGTGTGGGAATATTTGATAATGCTAAAAACGAACATATATTTCATAGCATTATTCCTCAAGAAAGACAAGCTTTTAGTTGCAATTGTTCTATTTACAAGTAATATTCGTTTAAAATAATAAAAGGTGAAGACAAAAGATAGATTCGACGAATTGAAGACGCAAACGACCAAAAAGCTCAAAAGTACAAAATACAATCAAAGAGGTTCCAATTATTGATAAGAAACGTCTCAAAATTACAAGAGTACAAGATTCAAAACGCAAAGTACAAGATATTAAATTGTACGCAAGGACGTTCGAAAATCCGGAACCGGGACTAGAGTCAACTCTCAACGCTCGACGCAACGGACTAAAATTACAAGTTAACTATGTATATAAATATAATATAATATATAATTAATTATATAAATTATATATATATTATATTTATATAATAATCCGTCGGCAAGAAAGGCTCCAAAATGGTGTGAGCGGTAAAATCGAACTCCGCGACTTGCGGAGTTCAAAGAGGGAAAAGGCCGCGACTCGCGGAGTTCACCTTGACTCAAATTCCTATAAAAGCCAACGCAGTTCGACGAAAAATATATCAATAATATCAATCTCTCTATCTATATACGTAGTATATATTTATATTTATATTTTAATTTTAATTTTAATTTTAATTCTAATAATAAGGGTATGTTAGCGAATGTTGTAAGGGTGTAAGTCGAAATTCTGTCCGTGCAACGCTACGCTATTTTTAATCATTGTAAGTTATGTTCAACCTTTTTAATTTAATATCTCGTAGCTAAGTTATTATTATGCTTATTTAAAACGAAGTAATCATGATGTTGGGCTAATTACTAAAATTGGGTAATTGGGCTTTGTACCATAATTAGGGTTTGGACAAAAGAACGACACTTGTGAAAATTAGACTATGGGCTATTAATGGGCTTTATATCTGTTTAACTAAATGATAGTTTGTTAATTTTAATATAAAGATTTACAATTGGACGTCCCTATAAATAACCATATACACTCAATCGGACACGATGGGCGGGATATTTATATGTACGAATAATCGTTCATTTAACCGGACACGGGAATGGATTAATAGCCACTAGAATTATTAAAACAGGGGTGAAATTATGTACAAGGACACTTGGCATAATTGATAACAAAGTATTAAAACCTTGGGTTACACTCAGTCGACATCCTGGTGTAATTATTAAACAAAGTATTAAAATCTTGTTACAGTTTAAGTCCCCAATTAGTTGGAATATTTGACTTCGGGTATAAGGATAATTTGACGAGGACACTCGCACTTTATATTTATGACTGATGGACTGTTATGGACAAAAACCAGACAGACATATTAAATAATCCAGGACAAAGGACAATTAACCCATGGGCATAAAACTAAAATCAACACGTCAAACATCATGATTACGGAAGTTTAAATAAGCATAATTCTTTTATTTCATATTTAATTTCCTTTATTTTATATTTAATTGCACTTCTAATTATCGCATTTTTATTTATTGTTATTGTATTTAATTGCACTTTTAATTATCGTACTTTTTAATTATCGCAAGTTTATTTTATCGCACTTTTATTATTCGCAATTTCATTATCGTTATTTACTTTACGCTTTAAATTAAGTCTTTTATTTATTTAATATTTTACATTTTGTTTTAACTGCAACTAAAATTTTTAAAATCGACAAACCGGTCATTAAACGGTAAAACCCCCCTTTATAATAATAATATTACTTATATATATATTTGTATTTTTATAAATTTAAACTAATATAGCGTTAAGCTTTGTGAAAAAGATTTTCCCTGTGGAACGAACCGGACTTACTAAAAACTACACTACTGTACGATTAGGTACACTGCCTATAAGTGTTGTAGCAAGGTTTAAGTATATCCATTCTATAAATAAATAAATATCTTGAGTAAAATTGTATCGTATTTAATAGTATTTCCTGCTAAAATTTAATAGTATTTTATACCCCTTAGCTCTGACATCACCCTCGCGAACATCAGTCTCACTAACGCACCGGTGGTGTTCATGGATCTTATGAACCGCGTGTGCAAACCATACCTCGACAAATTCGTTATCGTGTTCATCGATGATATTTTGGTCTATTCTAAAAGCGAAAAAGAACACGAATAACATCTCCGACTTGTGCTTGAACTCTTGAGACAAGAACGACTCTATGCCAAATTCTCCAAGTGTGAATTTTGGTTGAAGGAAGTTCAATTTCTTGGTCATGTTGTAAGTGATCAAGGTATTAAAGTCGATCCCACAAAAATCGAAGCCATTAGTAAATGGGAGACTCCTACTACTCCTACTCACATTCGTCAATTTTTGGGTCTCGCCAGATACTATCGTAGATTCATCGAAAACTTCTCCTTGGTTGCTCGTCCTCTAACCGTGTTAACTCACAAGGGAAAGAAATTCATTTGGTCAACCGAGCAAGAATCCGCGTTTCAAATCTTGAAGACAAAGCTAACCACCTCTCCTATCTTGTCACTTCCCGAAGGCAATGATGATTTTGTTGTATATTGCGATGCCTCGAAACATGGTTTTGGGTGTGTATTGATGCAACGAAAGAAATTCATTGCTTATGCCTCTCGACAATTGAAAATTCATGAACGAAACTACACGACACATGATCTCGAACTCGGAGCCGTTGTCTTCGCACTTAAAATGTGGAGACACTATCTTTATGGAACCAAGAGTACTATCTTCACCGATCACAAAAGCCTTCAACACATCTTCGATCAAAAGCAACTAAATATGAGACAACGATGGTGGATTGAAACTTTGAACGATTACGATTGTGAGCTTCGTTACCATCCAGGAAAAGCAAATGTAGTAGCTGATGCCTTAAGTCAAAAAGAAAGGGCGGTGCCTCTTCGTGTACGAGCTTTAAACATCACCATTCACACCAACCTCAATAGTCAAATTCATGTAGCCCAAGACGAGGCTCTCAAGGATGAAAACATCTCTCTCGAACACTTGAACGTCCTCACCTATCGATTCGAAGTTAAAGACACCGGACTCTGATATTTCGCCGGAAGAATTTGGGTGCCTAGTTATGGGGACTTGCGAAGCCTTATTTTAGACGAAGCCCATAAGTCAAGATATTCGATTCACCCCGGTGCCAATAAGATGTACCACGACCTTAAAGAAAAATATTGGTGACCGAACATTAAAAGGGACGTTGATACTTACGATCGAAAATGCCTAACTTGCTCCAAAGTCAAAGCCGAACATCAAAGACCGTCCGGACTACTTCAACAACCCGAAATCCCGCAATGGAAGTGGGAAAGGATAACGATGGATTTTATCACCAAACTACCAAAAACGGTTGGCGGTTATGATACTATTTGGGTTATTGTTGACCGTCTCACAAAATCCGCGCACTTCTTGGCCATGAAGGAAACCGACAACATGGAGAAACTCGCACAACTTTACATTAAAGAAATCGTAGCCCGACACGGTGTACCCTTATCGATTATCTTCGACCGATATGGCCGATTTGTTTCTAGATTTTGGCGTACTTTACAAGAAGCGTTGGGAACACGTTTAGACATGAGCACCGCATATTATCCACAAACCGACGGACAAAGCGAACGCACAATTCAAACTTTGGAAGACATGCTACGAGCTTATGTTATCGACTTTGGAAAAGCTTGGGATAAGCACTTGCCTCTCGCCGAATTCTCCTACAATAATAGTTATCACGCGAGTATTAACGCCGCACCATTCAAAGCTTTATATGGCCGAAAATGTCGTTCACCTCTTTGTTGGGCCGAAGTAGGCGACACACAAATCACTGGACCCGAACTCATTCATGAAACAACCGAGAAGATCGTTCAAATCTGAGATAGGCTTAGGATGGCCCGAAGTCGTCAAAAGAGCTATACCGACAAACGATGCAACGACCTTGAATTTCAAGTCGGTGATCACGTAATGTTAAAAGTTGTACCTTGGAAAGGTGTAATCCGTTTTGGGAAACGCGGGAAGCTAAATCCGCGGTATATTGGTCCTTTCGAAATCATGGAACGTGTTGGAACCGTTGCTTATCGTTTAGATCTTCCGCCTCAATTAAGCTTCGTTCATCCTACTTTCCATGTATCCAACTTGAAAAAGTGCCTTGCCGAACCCGATATCGTCATCCCTCTCGAGGAGCTTACCATTGATGACAAACTTCATTTCGTGGAAGAACCGGTTGAAATTGTGGACACCTCCGTCAAAACGTTAAAACAAAGCTGAATTCCAATTGTCAAGGTCCTTTGGAACGCCAAAAGAGGACCCGAGTTTACTTGGGAAAGACAAGATCAAATGCAAATGAAGTTTCCTCATCTATTCGTGAATTCGGAAACGCAAGATCTCGAGGAAGAAACAACGACTACTACGCCTACTTAAATTTTGGGACTAAATTTCTTTTAAGGAGTAGGTAATGTAACATCCCACCTTTTTCCGTTTACTTTCCATTTAACTATTTTAAAGTCCGTTATATATATATATATATATAACATCTCCCGTTGATACGCGTTTTAAATTATCTCGTTTAGGTAATTCACGCACCTGAATGAAACTTGAGGGACTAGACTTGCCAAATGACCAAAGATGTTACTAGGTCAAAGAGTCAAACCTCCTCTCATCCATTCATTTCATCTCTTTCTCTTTACTACTTCAACTTTTTCTCTCAAAATCAAAACCAAAGAATCATCATCCAAATCCGATCTAGCAAGTGTTTTGCAAAATAAATTACATATTTGGAATCCTTGAATCTTCCTCTTCGATTCCATACCGATTTCATTATATTTGGGTAACTTTCTAAAATCACTAGATTTAGTGTTCTTGATGTTTTAACTCATAAAAGTGTTAATTAGTGTCTATGGCTCAAGTCTAACATGAATATATGATTTGTATGCTCGATCTTGTTGTTTTGAAGTAACTAGCATGAACTTAAATTTTGGTGTGTTGTTCTTGAGATTTAGTTGCTTAAAAGTTGTTAGATGTTAAAGGTTCATGTTTTAATTGTGTTACTAGTATCACCAGCTTCAATTTGATGTGTAGGTTGTTTTAGAAAACTTCATAAACTTGATTATTGATTTTGATGATGTTGGTTGATTTTGATGATGTTGGTTAGGGTTTGATATAACTAAATGTGAACATTTGATGCATTGAATGCCATGAATTTTTGTTGGTAAGTGTTTAGTTGACTTGTATGCTTGATTACCTACGAAATGGCGTATTGTATGTAGGTAGTAAGTTCCCAAATCACCAAACCGCATTTATGAACTTGAATGTAATAAATGTTGAGCATTTAATGCGGTTTTGGTTATTGTAAGTGGTAGCTTGATTGATGAAATATGTTTAGTTATTTTCCTCGTCAAAATACCTTTTCGATGATATAAGATACATGTTTTGGTTGTTTGCGGGTCATAAATTGTGTTTGGTTGAGTTTTGGTTCATGCACTTGTGTGTTTTAGCATAGCAGATCTGTATACTAATCTGGACGCCGTTCAGTCCTTCAATACTGGACGCCGTCCAGCAAATCTGGACGCCGTCCAGTTGCACTGCTAGTGACTGTTTTGTTTTGCCATTTTACGAAAAATGTTTGCTATGCTACGCATCTCCGATTCACATGTAACTTGTTCTAACATGCTCATATATGATTAAAAACCTCAGAAAAATAGTTCGAGACCCGACCCGAACGTGTTGACTTTTTCGTTGACTTTGACCCGACCCAAGTTGACTTTTAACCAAACTTAACCAAATGTTTGTGCAATCGTTATAACATGCTTTTATACTTGTATCTTGTACGAAACGTGACAACTTGACTCACATGCTATAGTAATCGAGTCGTAACGAGCCATATGACTAATTGAACATCTTTGACGAATCGTGTTTACCGTTATTAATACGACCTATTTATTTAGGTCAAGACTAGCATTGTTCTTTGCACACATTTACTTGTTGAAGTACTTTTACATACGTGCACTCAAGGTGAGATCATAGTCCCACTTTTACTCTTTTGAACTTACATTTGGGATGAGAAAACATAAACGTTTCTTTTTACTAAGTGAACACAAGTACAGGAAAACAAACATTCTACCTACGAGTTTAGAACAAAATCCTCAATTCGATTATCATTAGTTACACTTGCTGGGTGTAAGCGAGAACTTATGTTGTATGGATCCATATGGGTTTGAAAAACCCTCATTCAGACGGTTCGCTACCGTTTACGAATGAAATATATTTTCGAGAAACAGTGTATGTTCTAACACTATTGTGATGGGGTTCTATGAAAGGAATGTTAAGCCTTGATAATTGAGTGCTCGTGAATATTAACTTTTAGAATGTATTACTATTATATCAATGTTACAAATCTTGTGGTTCACTTGCACTTACTTACTTAAACCTATGATTTCACCAACGTTTTCGTTGACAGATTTCTATATTTTTTTCTCAGGTTCTTGAACATCTTGTGATACATGCTTCCGCTCATTACTTTTGATACTTACTTGGATGTCGAGTATACATGCATACGTGGAGCGTCTTTTGGCTACTTTTAAATTGTGTCGCATATGTTTCAATTGTACTTTAAACTTTGTAATGTAACTAGTTGTCGAACTACTTTGTAAACCTTGAAACATCTTTACTTTTGAAATGAATGCGACATACTTTTGGTCAAACGTTGTTTTAAAGACTTATGACCATGTAACGGGACCTAAGTAGACGGCGCCGTCAATGACAATTTTGTCGGGTCGCTACAAGTTTGAGCATTCGGGTTCGATCCTTGACTCCACATCACACAAGTGTCTTGAAGTTGCTTCTCATATGAAAAGTTTCATTACGATTCAAGACTAACTCATCCAAAATCTCTTTTTGCGTTCTCCAAACAAGTAGAGCTTGGTTCCATGATCTTTGACTCGGGTTTTTGCACAAAATAGTTTTTCGACATGACAAAAATGTTTTTTCAGCAAAGATTATAGCAACCGCTCTGATACCAATTGTAAGTAACTAGAGGGGGGTGAATAGTTACTTAGTGGTTTCTTAAAACTTTTTCGAAATCTTTAGCAATCAAAACATAAGTTTTAAGTGTGGAAGCGTTTGTGTTTGTTAATGCAAGTATGTAAAGAATGTAGGTGCACAAACACAAGGATTTATAGTGGTTCGGGTGGATGTTAACTAATCCACCTTAATCCACTCCCTAATTCTACGAATTGAGAGTTTTCTTCACTATGATACCCCAAATCCGGTGGAGTGTCGGAATACAACACTAGCTCCTCGATAAGCCGCTACTTATGAACCCTTATGTCCCTTTGAAGAATTCACAAACATCAAATGCTCTTACCACAAGATCCTAATGCTCTAGCCTAGTGAAATTACAACTACCTTCTAGATTCCTTTAAAAAGATAGCTCACGAGTAAACTTATAGCTAAGCTTACAATCACTCATAGTTCTTCAATAGGTCACACCAACTTAATTCTCAATGGAATTGATCAACTTTCTAGATCCTTTTAAGGAAGTTGAATCATTAAGCAAGATGGTGTTTCCTATCATAAGAACTATCTAACTTCATTGACCCCCTAATGAAGTGTCTTATAAAGTAAACTTAAAGATACAAATGATTAGTACAAAGTTTACATTTTTAATTCTACTTAGTGTAAGTAGAATCTCTCTTTCTCTCTTATAATCTCTCCATAGATATGTGCTTGAGGCTTGGGAGATTAGTAGATATGACTTTGAAAGAATATTGAAAAGAGGTAGTCTTCAAGTTTGGCAAATGTTGGTATATATAGGAAGAGAAAAATGCTGACAGAACCTGCACGGCTATCTGCACGGTCGACCGTGGATCGACCGCACTCCCTGCTGTACTGAAAATAAATCCGTTATAGAGCCGTTGTAATCTGCATTTTTTGGCCATTTTCCTTTGTTTGATGTCTGCAAAAAGATGCCAAAACATCTTGATACCCTTGACCATCATCTCTTAGTTTGGATGCATTCAACAAAGTTGACATAAGCTTGCAAATGAGGAAAGTTCCATTATCCTTCTCTTGTGTCATTGACTTCCTATTATGGCAAATGCTAAAACCTTGTCCCTTGACAACCCACAAAGCTCCAAACACAATAATACATGTATGTAACACTTTGTCAATATTTGAATGGAAGTATATTGCCTCATTGGTTGCTTGCAACAAGCCAAATGAGACTAATTTAACTCTTGTGAAGAGTTTTGTCTTCATGACCCATTAACTTCCAAACAAGCTTAACTAGCACCTTAATCCCTTGTCTTCTTCTTGATGGAAGTATCTTGCTATTTGGAACCTTGTTACATCCTTAGTTGACTAGTTTGAATCTAGTTGAAACTTAATGATCCTTGTTACAACCTTGACTAGCTTGAGCTAATTACATGTACATACATACAATGGTACTTAAAACTAATGGGAGAGCACCTCTTTAATTGGGACTTTAATGACTATTATTAGTATGTTTAAATGACACTGTGTAATAAGATAAAAAGATATAACACGTGTGTGTTTAATCTTATTTCAAGTTAAATCATCATTAAGGTGTCATTAGGTGTGATTAATCAAGATTAATATCTTTTGGTTCAAAACTCTTTTGAAATCAAAGAAGATAACTATTATAAGTATGTTTAAAAAGGTTTTGTAAATTATAGATGCCTCAAAAAGGTCTAACTTAAAGTGGATGAATTTTGTTACAGAGAAAACTGCGGTTGACCGTGAGGTTAGCCGTAGATTGACAGTTTTGGAAAAACTTAAATTTGTTGGTACATGACACACACGGTCAGGTTCACGGTCGATCGTGGTGCAGCCGCATGCCACTTTTACTAAGTTAATTATTTATACATTGGTCTTTTGCTAGAGATAGTGTAGGCTTATGAACTCATGTCGTCTTATATATGATTAAGCACTTATCTCTTTTGTGTTATCATCAAAACAAAGTGATTAACTTTTGAATATTATGATTGAAATCTTAACCAACATGGATGAAAATTTGTAATCCATTGATAAACTCGCTTCACCTGAAATAACTAAATATATTAATATATAATTAGAATTGATATAATTATATAGTATTATTGCATTATATATATAGTTACTTTAGTTTCTATGCACTAATTTGTTAGGTTCATTAATCAATTTTAGTATATTCATGTTATTTTTAAGGTTTAAATGTAATTTCATGTAACTAACAAATTGAGAAATGAATATACGATCCATACTTTAGAAATATCAATACGTCATATTGTCTTTTGGGGCTACAAATAGTAACAAATGTGTCTTTCGATTCAATAACCTATTAATGACTATTATTTTTGACAGGCTAAAGTAAACACCACTCACGCATGTACAAAATATAACTAATTAATATGGATATGGATAATTATCCTTTAACTCGCTTAACCCGACGGATATGGGAATTGAAATTAAAATTAAGATTTGCATTATTTATAGAAAATGTAATTTTAGTGGGATTTGTAGGGTGTTTTGGGATGGCTCTTTTGTTTTCTCATGTGGACCTCCTCAAGTTTCGTGTTCGGGTTTGCTTCCGCTTGGATTGGTTTTAGTCTATGTTTGTGATGCGTTATGTTGGTGGGTTGTTTTGGCTTTCTTAGTAGTTTGCGTTATTTTGGTATGATTTTTAAAGGTCGTTATGTTAGTTACGTGTTTACTGTTCTGCTTTGTTGTCTGTTATTTAGTTTTGTGGCGCTTGACGTTTAGAAGTTGCTTTCAGGGGCGGACCTACTATATGCACATTGGTGGCACCGAACACCAGTAAAATATTCGATGTAGTAGAATTTTTTTGGGAGTTTTTAACTAGTGACACCAGTAGATATTGTAATTTTTTTTTAGGAAATGCCATAAAGCGCGAACCAAGATCCGTGATACGAAAACCACCATTTATTTAAATCCTTATTTTGAGATGTATGGCATTGATTTAGTCCATTTCTCCATTTTTGTGGGACTAGTCTAGACCATGTAATCTGCGATAAATCGTATTGATAATGACCTCTTAGCCAGTTTTTCCATGGATTGACACAGTTAAAATAAGTTAGCTAGTAGAAATTTTAGGATTTTTAATCAGTGACATCATTGACTACCATTCCTAGATCCGTCACTGATTGCTATGGTGCCTGGTCTCTCTTTGTATCGTTATTGAATTCTTTCATCTATCTATGTACTTATATAGTCATGATTCAGTTCAGATCAACGGACTTTTGATTTCTTTCTCATTTTTCGAATATGGTTGGCACAATTGAGAAGCTCTTTTTTAAGGGTTTGTATTTCTTAAATTGTTCCGTTGTTCTAAACTAAGATGGAGAATTGTTTCTATTATATTAGATATGCCCTTTAGCTTGGTACTATTTACTTTAATTTCCTTATGTTTACCCATTAGTTCAATCTAATACTAAGATTTTTATATATGCATTAGTTAAGAAAAATATTGGTTTAGTATATGTACTTTAACGAGTGTCACAAAGTTGCACATTAGCAAAACTCTATTTTTTTAATGGCAAGCAAACTTTATTAAACTTCTAGCAAATAACTAGAGAACAACATCAATACAACAATTACGACGGCTTTAGAAGCCAATTATTCTAAGAAATCATATCCTTACTTCTATGAAATAACTATGAATAAGAATAAGATCGAATACAATCATAAAGATCACCCATTTTCAACTCATTGTCCGAAAACAACTGTCTATTCCGATTTCTCCATAGAATCCAATAGAAGCTTGTCATAATCACATAGAGTCTTGTCTGTAAATTCGAATGAGCATTCCACGAATCGAACCAGCTGGCCTAGTCATCCTATTTAACGAAGCCCGTTATTTTAACATCGACCCATATTATGATTTGTCTCCATAGATCTAGAGCCATATCACATGAAAATATTATGTGGTCAACGTGCAGGAGCAGCTTCGACATTCCAATGCAAAAATCAGCCCTTTTATTAGATAGATTCACTCCGGAAGGCAAACTATCCAATGCTAATCTCCACAAAAAAATGTTGATCTTCACAGGCAAACTTTTGACCCATTTAGCTGCAGCATAACTCATTGGTAGAGATTTCTTATCCAAATACCTTATAGTGTCATTAACCAAATACATACCCTTATTTCCCACACCCCACCAAAAGGAGGCTTCCACATTTGTCAACTGAACAATCACAACCAAAGCTCTTAATTCAAAAAATGCAGTCTCATTTCTCCCTGAATTAACTGCCTGTGTCCAGTCCTAATCCACAACTCCATTTCGAAACATATCACTAATCAATATAATTGGACGAGCAGCCAAGTGATACAAAATATTAAATCTGGAGCATAAAGGCCTACCATCAATCTAATTGTCTAACCAAAACTTGATGGACTCGCCATTTCCTACTTTACGTGAAATAACATTTACTGGAATGAGATTAGACGATTAAGCCTTGATGGACATTCGAACCAGATTTACCCAAACTCCTTTTCTCCCACAAAAATTGCCATTTAACCCAACACGTACTCCATGAGTTGAGGTAATCACTTTTTGCCATAAAGAAGTCAAAGGTAAATGAATTTGCCAAATCCATTGAAACACCAAAGTCGAATTAAAGGAATTCAAACTTCCAATGTTTAAACCGCCATTACTCCGTACTTTTTAACACTTTAACTTTATAGTAACTAAATTAATATTAAGAATGTTAATAAATTCAAACTATAAGGGGAATCTGAATATGTTTTTCCTTTTACAATTCCTCACACTATGTAAATGCAAAATTGTACTAATATACGAAGCAATAACCTAAAAAGGTTAATGATTAATGATCAATAATTAATATTATTAATAACATATGTAATATGTAACAAGAAGGAGAAAATTTCTTCAAACAGATGTCATCTCGTACTAAATTAGTTTGATAGAGATGGGCATATGCTGAATAAAGAAAATGGAATCTTTTTGGAATTGTTTCTCATTTTGCTTTAGATATTTAATATTTAATATAGTCCGAATTTGATAAAGTCCAATAATAATGTAACTTTTGAATTTCATTTACAGTGAACAGGCTTAGATATCTCTATCTCTATCCCTATCCCTATCCCTATCCCTATCCCTATCCCTACTATACATTATAATAAAATCAAAAAAGAAATATATTTAAATTTTTCCTCTAATCTCAACCATTGGATCAAACAAATTACCATCCCCTACCCACTCTCTTTATCATTGGATATAAGCACTTGTAACAACCCAAACCGTAACCGACCAAACACGACGAAATTGCAAACAAAAAAAAAAAAATTTTCTGGTGCAGACCATCTGCGCGGCGCGCCAGATGGCCGCGCGGCGCGCCAAATCGCCTGGACAGCCCGCTGCCCCCGGAAGTCTATTTAACGAAAATGTTTGACTAGTTCCCGACATTTTTAGCCAAAACGCTTTTAACCATACATTCATATATGTAAAACTAGCACATAACTAAGGTTTGAGCGAGTTTTACAAAGTGGGGCCCACACGTGCCCAAAACGCCACTAAGTTTAAAAATACAATGTTTAATACAAATTAGAGTTTCGACCACGAAAAGTTTAATTGCCAAACGATACAACGAGCATGGTATTTGGGTTAAACTACCCAAGTCTCGGTCAAACTCCAAAATCATCACATCCCAAAAGCGTCACAATAAGTGGACACTTACAATTTTAATACCCATATTGTCCCTACATCAACTAAAACACGGGGATTTAAAAAATTAACAGAACACAAAAATAGTCGACACTTTCAATCGACGATTGAGTCGTCACCTACAAACAATCGGAACATGTAATTGGAAGATGTCATCGACTCCTGCAATCAATCACAACAACATACGCCTTTGCTCGCATGGTACCAGCAAACTCGAATTATAGCAGCTTTTTGTAGGAATTTCTTCTGTTCAAGGTATCTACAATCTCAATTTACGGGTTAGTTAGTTATTACTTGTCGTTTCAAAGCTAATCACATGTTATTATCAACAAATTTTGCTATTACAAATTAAGGGTTCTTTTAAATTTAGGGTTCTTGCTTCAATATAAATTTAGGGTTCTGGCTTCAAATTTTAAATTTAGGGTTCTTGCTTCAAATTTTGCTATTACAAGATTAGGGTTCTTTTAAATTTTGGGTTCTTGCTTCAAATTTTAAAACGAAATTTTATTGTTGGAAAATTATTTTGTGAACCAAATTACAAAATCAAACTTATTTATACAATCATAATGACCCATACATTGCGAATTACACATATACAATGATAATATTTTGTTAAGCGTTGATATTCAATGGCTATTTTTGAACAGGTACAATTACAATTACACAGGTGATATACAATGATAAGCGTTGTATACAAAATTATTACATCCTTTTACCATGAAAGTAGTTGTATACAAAATTATTATACAGGTACGATATTCAATGGCTATTTTTAAACAGATACAATTACACAGGTACGATATTGAATGGGTCCAATGTATTCGGACATTACTCCACCTTCGTTCATCCATGTAATTGGCACAAAATGTTTATTCAAATACAACTTCAAGAAACGTGCTTTTTATCTTATCCATGTTTTCAACAGTCCGTAACTTTGCTTTCGAGTCCTCTATAAATGTATGAACAAATATTTTCCAATTTGTGGTGTTGTGGATTCATTATACTTTATCAATTCTACAAGGTACTGATTTATTCACAAGGTTTTCTGTATCATTTGTATTTAGACACATTGACTACTATTTACACCATGGATGTAACCAGGGGTACACATTGAATAAATATTATTCTGTCATTTTGAGATCACATGCACCATAATTGGTAACATATTATCAAGTTTACAATGATGTAATATGCTATAAATATCGATCAAAATAGTCTGCCATGTTCACCCAAAGGACATAATACATGGTGGGAAATGGTTACAAACACACTTATTTAGATATATAGTTATAATATCATAATTATTAATCTGCTGTTAGTTTTTTAATTTGTCTAACTGTAATTCATAAAAAAAATTCAAAATAATCATATGGCTGTCACAAAAACTCAAATGCTATACAGTACCATGCCTATAAAAATATATCATGTTTTACATGTAAATCAATATGTCATCACTACAAATCACTCTCATCCAATAGTCAATCAACACTTACTAATAAAATTTGGAAACCGAATTTCAATTTGAAATAGTAGTCAATGTGTTATATTTTAGTCACAATATAACATGTGTTATATTTTAGGTTAGTAAGTAGTTATGGAAACTTGAAGCTGTAAGGAATTGGTGGTGTATTATTAATTGGAAATTTGAATCCATATTTATGGAAACTTGAATTAGAGATAAAATTTACACAACAATTATGATAGAATCACTATAAGTATGGAAATAAATTGTAATTTAAATTTAAATAACACTTACTAAGAAAATCAATATAATTCATAGAAGTAAATACTAACAACCTAACCATTATTTCAGTTTTCAATATAAATGATTTGTTACCATGTTCAACCCGTTTACCAGCTGGTGACAGCCACGAATTCTGTCTTAATCCCTAAGAACATTCTACTATAAATAGGACCTGTAGTCTGCAATTACATTCATTCTATCACAACACTTTTCACTATCATCAAACCATCTTTTCACTGTTTTCAATAAGAATAATATGGAGGCTGTTGATGAATACACACCCTTGAACCTCATTAACGACCAGAAAGCTGAATGGAAAGTAAGAGTTAAGGTCCATATCACCTGTAAGAAAACATATTGGAAAAACCCTAACAATGCATCTTCGTTGGAGATGATACTGGTTGACTACGAGGTATTCTTTGGACTTTCTTAATTTGTTTGATCATTCTTATCTGTACGACTTTATATTGTTCATTTACTAATAAATAACTGACCTATAATACATTATATAATGTTTACTACTGATAGGGGAATAAAATTAGGGCTGCTATTGACAAGCCAGGGATGGCTTACTGGGGTAACACCTTCACAGAAGGTCACCACTTTGAAATGTCAAGTTTTGGTGTTGCCAAACAAGATGACGATGTCCCTCTAATTCCACATGCTTTCAAGATCCATATACTACGGTCAAGTAAGGTTCGCAAAACTGATGCTTTTGACGTCCAGCGAGATGTCTTTCGTGTGGTTAACTATGATGATGTCAATCAAAGGACTTTGAAGTCTGATGAAATTTTTGGTAAGGTTATATACAAATTGGTGATGGGAATACCTTATAATTATTGCAATGGTTTCGATATTGCTTAATTTTAATTTTTGTAAAATCTGTTTTAGATGTGCTTGGAAAGTTAGTGGAACTTAATCCGCTACGTGTTACCCGGAGTAAAGGAATGGACACAAAGTGTATCGAGTTTAAACTCCAAGACCGGAGGTTTTTTAAATATAAATCTCAACTAATTCATTTAAAATTTAAAAATACATTTAAAATACAATGTTGAAAACATGAACCTTTTAGATTTCCTAAAATTGTTCCTATGACTAATCTTTTGTTCTTAATTTTTTGCTTGCATTTTTTCCTTATCGAGGATGCTCTTTTGATTGCAAAGGTAATTTTACACCAATACAGTATCTTTTTTTTTTTTTTTTTTTTTTTTTTTGGAACGGCGAAATACACCAATACAGTATCATTATTTTATAGCATTAACTGTTGTGTTATTGAATCTTATGTATGTACTACACTTCAACAAATGATAAATAACCCTAGCTTTTATATGCATATTTTTTATTTTATAGCCATCCACAGTTGTAATCCGTGGGACAGTCTTAGAAATAGTAAAAAATGATGGATGGTTTGGCTACAAGTGCATGAAATGCACTAGCAAAGTCAATATGAGGTTTTGTGTTGATTCTGAAACTACAATCATGGATTGCGTGAAGTGTCAGGTCGTCGATGATGTTAGTCCCAGGTATAAATTTAAATCTTGAAGTATGCATAGTTGAATTTCACTTATTGTAAACTGACTATTAAAAATCAAATCAACCATTATGTTCAAATTCAGGGTTCGGTTAACATTACGGATAGGGGACAAGAGTGGAAATTGTTATTGTGTGCTTTTCGATTCACAGCTGGCTAGCATGTTGAATAAGTCTGTGAACTGGTTAAACATTCGTGCCAAAAATGTAAGCAAACCGACAGCTACCTATCATGACTCTTTTTCAAATTTGTAACATTATTAACTTATTTATTTCTAATTAATTACAGTGTGGAGATCCAATGGTGTTCCCTATAGAAATACAACAGCTACTGAATAAGAAGTTTGCTTTCATGTTTAAGCTAACTTTGAAAAATCTTGAGTATATAACGTCGGGTTTCACTGTAAGTGATGTAACTGACGAGGAGGATGTTATCAAAGCTTTAGATGATAAACTAAAGTTGAAAGAATGTGAATATGACTTGCTTGAATCTCCACCTGTTTATAGTGCACCAGTCACTTTGAAGGTATCATTTTAATTATGTTAATTGATAGATTCACTTTTAATATTTGGTTGTTTACCAATTAATTAGTTTTTTAGATGTGCCATGTCTTTTAACATATGTCCTTATTGTGTGAAATGTGTTTTCAGGTACCTAAAGTTGAGCCACAGTCTGATTCTGAGGCAGGTGGAAGTACATGGACTCCTTGCAGTGTTGGTAACAAGCGAAAAAGTGAATCTTCGAATGAAGATGGCAACTTTGAAACTCCTACACACTAGTGTTCCATATAGGTGCTCCGGTTCTTTCTAACCACTTATGGGGTTCACGTGTGTTTATAAATGCTAATATCGATTCAATTGTGGACTACACACTAGTGTAAGATATTTGATATCAAATAAAATCATTAAACTTTCATATTGTAACTTCATACAATACTATAACACTAATAGTTATTACAATTCTTAATATAGTCTTCAAGACATTGCTGGAGGAGGTTTAGTTGAAGGACAAAATCCGGGAAACAATGGTGGAATCGTTTTCGTAGATGATTGGAATGATGCACCTCATGTTTGAGACAACAAACGTTCTCTTATCTAAGATTTCAATAAATATTAACAAAAGTGGGTTTAATAATCTCATGCTTTTGTTATTTGAACACATTTCTATTTATTGTTTTTTATTACTTTTATTCGGTAATTTTGGATATTATTAGTTGGTATTGTTGAGAAAAGTGACACCGAATTATAGCAAACCGCTACTCGAAATAATGACAATAAAGGAACACCAAGATTTAACGTGGAAAACCCCAATAGGATAAAAACCACGGGCAAGGAAAGAAACGTTTCACTAATAAGAAAAATAAGAATTACACTCTCTCTAATTACAAGGATAAGTATCAATCTTTATATCTCTTGTAATTAGGAGATTAATACTCACAACTCTCTATTTATCTACTAGAATACAAGATTGAAGAATGAATATTAATTAGGAGATTAATACTCACAATTCTCTATTTATCTACTAGAATACAAGATTGAAGAATGAATATGGGATGTATAAATGAGCTTACATGTTGCTCTATTTATACTAATTCAAGATGGCTAAATGGTAAATATTTAGTAGACAATTTGGTAGGTATAGTATGCCAAGTTTTACCAAGTCTTATACCACAATATACAGGTGTGTTTTTGACTATAGAACTCACCAACCAAGGCCACCATATTTGACAATCTCCCACTTGAAGATTCGATTGAAGCTCAATCAATCTTCACACGATAATCCTTCCTTGCCAATGATGTTGCTTACGTCTCTGCTAGGCCGCATAAGGAACGGCACCAAATAAACTTGTCACGGTTGATTGATTTTGTTAGAAAATCAGCCACATTGTCGTCAGTATGAATTTTCTGCATATCCACGGTTCCTTCTTCCACTTTTTCACGAACGAAGTGATACTGAACTCGTATATGCTTTGTCTTTGAATGAAATGCCGGATTCCTTGCAAGATGCAAGGCACTCTGGTTGTCACAAAATAGAGTGATATACTTTTGTTTGTGCCCGAGTTCCTCCAACAACATTTTCAACCACACTGCCTCTTTAGTAGCTTGAGTAGCTGCTACATATTCTGCCTCTGTTGTTGACGTCGCCACAACTGACTGCAGTTTTGAAACCCAGCTTACTATTCCACCACAAAGTGTGAAAACATATGCAGTGGTAGATTTACTTTTATCGATATCACCTGCATAATCTGAATCAACATACCCTTTGACAATAAATTTCGGTTCCCCATAACATAATGCAACATCTAAGGTTCCCTTGATGTATTTAAGGATCCTCTTTACCGCATTCCAATGCTCTTTACCAGGATTCGCCATGTACCGACTAACTACTCCCACTGCATGTGCAATGTCTGGTCTTGTACATATTATTGCGAACATTAAACTTCCCACTGCTGATGCATACGGTACGCGAGACATCTCCTTTCTCTCGTATTCACTGCTAGGACACATAACGGAGGATAACTTGAGATTAGTAGGAAGTGGGGTTGGGATTGGCTTACTATCTTGCATATTGAAGCGCTGCAAGACTTTCTTCAAATAATTCTTTTGAGAAAGCCAAATCTTCCTATTATCTCTGTCTCGGTGAATTTGCATCCCTAGAATCTTGTTTGCGGCACCCAAGTCTTTCATTTCAAACTCCCTAGCCAATTGAGCCTTCAGCTTATTAATACGATCTTTGTTGGGGCCTGCAACCAACATGGCATCTACATATAACAGCAAAATAACAAAATCATTGTCCCCAAACCTCTTGAAATATGCACAAGGGTCTGCATAAAGTCTGTTATATTCAAGGCTCATTATGAAAGAATCAAATCTCTTGTACCAACATCTCGGCGCCTGTTTGAGACCATACATAGATTTCTTTAACCTGCAAATCAAGTTCTTTTTTCCTTGTAGTTCAAAACCTTCTGGTTGAAGCATATAAATTTCTTCTTCAAGATTTCCATGAAGAAATGCAGTTTTCATATCCAGCTGCTCTAGATGCAAATCAAATGTAGTACACATCGCTAAAACTACTCGAATTGTTGTAAGTCGAACCACAGGAGAAAATATTTCATTAAAGTCTGTACCTTCTTTCTGAGCATATCCTTTAACCACCAGTCTTGCACGATACCGCTCCACTTGATCATCGCCATTTCGCTTGATCTTATACACCCATTTATTTCCAATAGGTTTTCTACCTTTCGGCAATGGCACAAGTTCCCATGTTTTATTTTTATGAAGAGCTTCAATTTCTTCCTGCATAGCCGTCATCCACTGAGATGCATCTGAATGATTCAGTGCCTCGCGAAGAGTTGTTGGCTCTCCTTCCTCTGTTAGAAGACAATATGCAACATTGCTTTCCATAATATAATCTGAGTGCCACCCTGGACGTTTTCGTTCCCGATTAGAAATACGAGTCGCTGGAGCTTCATCAACGACTACTTGATTTTCATCGTGCTCTGGTACTGCTTCAGAAGAATCTTTATGAAATTCATTTCCAACCTGTATCGGTGTAGTTTCTTTTGAAGTGCTAACATCTTCAAGATCTTTGTCTTCTGTAAAGACAACATCTCTGCTTATGACTACTTTGTGGGCAGTGGGGTCCCACAAGCGATACCCCTTAACTCCATCAGCATACCCCAAGAACAAACACTTTCTGGACTTCGGATCCAACTTTGTCGTTTCTTGAGAATTGTACATTACGTACACAGGACTTCCAAATATATGATGGTCAGAATAATCAACTAGTTTTCTATTCCACATCTCCATCGGCGATTTCAACTCAATTGCAGTTGATGGTGACCGATTTATCACGTAACAGGCAGTACTTACTGCTTCTGCCCAGAATGATTTTCCCAAGCTTGCAGTTGCCAACATCTCCCTTGTTCTATCTAACAAGGTTCTGTTCATCCGCTCTGCCACTCCATTTTGTTGAGGAGTGTATGCCGTCGTGAACTGCCTTTTGATACCTTCTTGTTTGCAGAACTTATCAAATTCATCACCAGTGTATTCTCCTCCATTATCCGTCCTTAATCACTTGATCTTTTTACTAGATTCAAGTTCAACACGCGCTTTGTAAACTTTGAAAACTTCAAACACATCTGCCTTCCTCTTGATTGGGTACACCCAACATCTCCTAGTGTAATCATCAATAAATGATACAAAATACTTTGCTCCTCCTAGAGATTGAACTGGTGCTTGCCATACATCAGAGTGAACCAATTCTAGAACCAATTTACTTCTAGAATTTGATGTGTTAAACTTCAGGCGATGCTGCTTGCTGATTACACAATGCTCACAGAAAGGTAGCGATACCTTTGTAAGACGAGGAATAAGATTTCTTTCAACAAGAATCTTCATACCTTGCTCAGTGTAACACCGGCCATTTTTTTTTTTTTTTAAACACAGCGGAAGACTTTATTAGCAAACACAATATAAGTCACGTCATTACCTTAATCTGAGTAATTAAGTTTAAGTTTACACAACGGTGTTACGTTATTACAAAACATTATTTATACAAAAGTCCACATCAGAGTTGGGTTGTCAAACATGTCTCCTGCAACAACACCCATCCCGACTAGCAGTACCTAAACCTGCAAGGGGAGAATATGTGGGGGATTAGCGCACCGCTAAGTGAATGGAATCTATCTAACAGATATAGCTTAAGTCACACACAAGCTATATACTAACAACAACACATGCTAACTATCAACTAGCATACAATAAGACAATACGAGGATCGGCGGCTTGTACGAGCACACGACTCCTAGCTGATCGGACTTGAGTCTACCGATAGTCCCTGCTACTCAATTCACAGTATAGTTATCCAGAAGCAGGGGATGCATCATTCACACTATACTCTACAATCAGTAGCCTATGGACCCAACCTCCCCTAGGCACGGTTGACCTCATACGGACTCTAACCTCTCCTAGGCACGGTTTCGAGTCCCCAGTCTCCCTAGGCCCGACTGGTGTCATTCACACAGTGTACACATAAATCACATACAACATCAGGCATACTATATCATTCTAACATGGCAATTTCTACACTATGCATGGTAAAAGAGTCAACCACAGTAGTATGATATGCTACTTAAACTCTATCCGGAGATAGACCCACTCACCGATCACCAGCTACAGCTCAGTTATCTTACTTCTGAGCTTCTTCCTTGTTCTTATCACCTGAGAACAACACAACGAAGTCAATATACATATCTCAATCAATAGTATAATCAAATCATACTATAAACTAGGTCATAACACCATATATTCATAATTTTATGAATCTACATCATGACTCCATTCAATAATGGCATACAGGTGCGTGCAAAACACGACATACACACTAAAACTCCTTTTCCGACCCAAAAACAGTTTGATCTAGGTTCTTAAAAGTTCACCATTGAAAAGTATTCTTTATTACGATTCTAACGATAGTTTATTCATCAAAAACGGAGTTACGTTTTGAAAGTTACGCCCGTTTCAATTTCATAAAAGTACTGTAGCAAATAGTGACACTGTAGCAAATAGTAACACTGTAGCAACTCGGTACTGTAGCAACTCGGGTACTGTAGCAACTCGGGTACTGTTGCAACTTAACACTGTAGCAACTCGGTACTGTAGCAACTCGGGTACTGTAGCAACTCGGGTACTGTAGCAACTCGGTACTGTAGCAAATAGTGACACTGTAGCGAATAGTAACACTGTAGCAACTCGGGTACTGTAGCAACTCGGGTACTGTAGCAACTCGGGTACTGTAGCAAACTGGGTTTCGAACCAATTTCGCTGATTTTGATGATTTTTTGCCCAAAACTCAAATTTTAAGCGATTTTGAACAAATTTTAAGCATATGGAAGCTACCAAACATATATATAAGCTATTTC
This sequence comes from Rutidosis leptorrhynchoides, assembly GCF_046630445.1. NCBI lineage: Eukaryota > Viridiplantae > Streptophyta > Magnoliopsida > Asterales > Asteraceae > Rutidosis > Rutidosis leptorrhynchoides. Next base: position 245,687,036 of record NC_092333.1, read on the forward strand.
TAACATCAATTAAGCATAACAAACACCAAATATGAAGATTCAAGCTTAAAATCACACTTTTATTCAAGAACACAAAAAAACCCATTTATTCAAGAATCAAAGCAAGGATTCAAGTAAACAAACCTGATTAGATGATCACAAGGATGATATGAATCAATCCTTAAAGCCTTACAATCAAATTTCTAGCTTGGAATAATTTAAGATTTGAGAGGAAATAAGTTAGGTACGTACTAGTTTTTGGGAAATAATGTGAAATGGATGGAAATATCTAGATATTACACTTTTATGTGTTAAAAAAATAATACCCCATCACACACGGGTATTTACCAGTTATCTAAAATCTTTCGCACAAGATTAGGTAGCCCAAACGAGGTCCAAATAAAATAAACAAACCTGTTCTGGGACCCTTGTCACAAACTGGTCTTAACCAATTAATAAAATAACACCAATAAAATAATTAAAATAAAAGCACTTAAAACTAAGCATAACCCTAAGGGCAAGATAGACAACTTACAACTAGCTCGGGTTTCAGTCTGTTACAAATCCACCCCCCTTAAGAAGATTCCGTCCTCGGAATCTGGTCTTGGTCAAACAAATGAGGGTAACGGGCCTTCATCAACTCTTCTGTCTCCCACGTAAGATTCGAACCTAAACTGTGTTTCCACTCGATCAACACCATCGGTATCTCTTTATTTCTCAACTTAGTCACCTTTCGGTCAACTACACGGACCGGCTCTTCCACCAATTTCTTATTTAAATCGACCCTTAAATCTTCTAAAGGAAGAAGTTGCGTTTCATCGTTGACTTTACACTTACGAAGATAACATACGTTAAATGTATTATGAATACCGGCTAACTCTGGCGGAAGATCTAACACCACAGTCTGATCATTTAACACTTCACTGATCGGAAACGGACCAATAAATCTAGGTGCTAACTTACCACGTTTACCGAATCTGATAACCCCTTTCCACGGCGAAACTTTTAGATACACTCGTTCACCCACATTAAAGGTTACCGGACGTCTACGCGGATCAGCATACATTTTCTGCCTATCTCTAGCGGCTTTCAACTTTTCTCTCGCAATTGCAACTTTTTCGGCTGTCATTTGAACAATTTCGGGACCTGAAAACTGTTTCTCCCCAGCTTCTAACCAACAAGTCGGAGTTCTGCAACGACGACCGTACAACATTTCATAGGGCGGCATTCCTATGCTCGAATGATATGAATTATTATACGCGAATTCAACCAATGGCAAATGTGTATCCCACGAACCACCATATTCTAACACACAAGCCCTTAACATATCCTCCAAAGTCTGTATCGTTCTTTCACTCTGTCCGTCTGTCTGTGGATGATATGCTGTACTTAAATTCACACGTGTACCCAGATTCTGTTGAAGACTATTCCAAAAATTTGACACAAATCTGGAATCTCTGTCTGAAACAATCGATAACGGCACACCATGATGACTAACTATTTCTTTCACATACAATTCGGCTAACTCACTTAACGAAGCTATCTCACGAGTAGCAAGAAAATGAGCACTTTTAGTTAGACGATCCAGTATTACCCAAATCATATCATGTCTTTTCTGAGTTCGAGGTAATTTGGTCGCAACATCCATCGTTATATGTTCCCATTTCCACTCTAGAATCTGTAACTGACATAACGAACCATAAGGTTTCTGATGTTCTGCCTTCACTTGAGCACATATATGACACTTTTCGACATAACGGGCAATATCTTTTTTCATTGTTCAACGTTCGTTAATCTACTTAAGCCCATAATTACACGGCCAAGTCAAATAATCAGAGTCAAATTCATGTTTCTTCGCCATTCCATATCATAAATTTCACGATCTGTCATCCAATTCAACTCTTTATACAGTCCACTTTTTCCAATTATCCAAAGCTTAGGCAATAGAATTAGTCATCATGCTACAATCTATACCTATTTCCATAAAATTGTCTCGTAAGTCAACAGAACTTCACAGGTTATTCGTCTCATGTCCAGTCACATCACAATCCAATATAGCACAGGACACCTAATTTTCCTTCGACTTCCCAGAAATTCCGTATGATTTATCACAATATACTTCTGTTGGCCAGACACAAGCATATTATCCTAAATCATACCTTCATTCTGAGTTGCTCGTAATGGAAAAATTCTACTTATCTCATTCACTAACTTATGTCTAATCAATCTCCTCAATAAGCATCGGTAATTAATTTAACTACTTTATGACTAATCAATCACAACATCTGTCCAATCATAGTTACTCAAAACATTGTCCATCAAATGCTCAAATATAATCTACCAACATTACTACACACCCAACAAGCATCGAAAATCGCAACATATGTTCATCAATGTCAAAAATACGCTCAACTAGCAGTATCATACATCCGTTTAAGCAAAGGAATTATCCAATCAGCGTAGTCCTCTTTCTATCATATCAGTTACAACAGTGATACTATCATATAATCTCATGTCGACAAAAAAATCCACTACATCAGGGTACCTAACACATCTCTATCAAAGTCACGGTTTTCAATCTCAAAAATTAACCTAAAGGTCACCCTTACCCAACCATGCACATAAGGGTCGCAACTAAGCATACAACAACATAAAACAACAAAATAAATCTTACACTACCATCAAGATTTATCAATCTAAAACACACATATATGTATATATATACAATCATACATATATACAACTAAACAGTACGAGGATTTTGAATCATACCTGCATTCACATCATAATCAACATCTGCATCTACAACCATCTGATAAGCTCTTGCTGTTGCCGTAGGTGGATTCTTTCTTTTCTGCCCAACTGAAGAACCAGAAGATCCACCTACTGATCCCGATTGCGCTCCTGGCCCCGCCCCAGAACCTGATCCTCTTACATACGAACACTGAGATGACCTATGCCCCACTTGATGACATCTCCAACATACATCCTCTTGGAACGAACACATCCGAATCTCGTGTCCCACAATACCACATCTCAAACATCTTTTGGTTGAATCTGAACAAGGACCACTATGAGATGATCTGCAACTATAGCACCAAGAATTCTGACTTGATGCGGACCCACTTTTCTGTTTCAACTTAACAGACTTCTTTGACCTAGAATCCGACTGACTCATCACCTGATCTTGTTGTGGCGTCACATGGCCTTCCATTCTTTTTCTTGCTGTTCTGACATCATCCTCTACCATCTTGGCCATAACAATTGCTTGCGATAACGTTGTTGCCATCCTAACTATTGTTCTGTACTCCCACACCTGATTTGGGAACTGTTGATTAAACTGAGACGGCAACTGATACTGTTGAGGAAACTGATACTGATATGGTAACCATTGCTGTGGTTGGAAAACACTTCCCGTTTGCTGATAATTATTTGTCTGCATCGAATACCCACTAAACATCTGATTCGGTACACTACCACTTGGATTTACTGTTACCTGTCGTTGTTCTAATTCCTTTATTCGATTTTGTGCTTCATTTAACTTACTTTGCAAATCTATTATTTGTTCCTGTGGATCTTCTTCTGACACGTATCCGTCTTCATCTGGGGCTATGAATGTTCTGGGGGCTGACGGACCAGTCGCGTTTCCTGTATTATCTGCCATATCTGCACTACCACAACATCTCACACAAACTCTTAGTGGAAAACAGGTTAGTACCTATCACAACTAACACACGTATATCCTATTTTCACTTAGCCCCCACTCCCACAGACATGTTTGACTTGCCTCAGGGTTTGGGAACAAAATACGCGCACGTATTTGCTGCCAAACCATGCTCTGATACCAACTTGTAACACCGGCCATTTTTTTTTTTTTTAAACACAGCGGAAGACTTTATTAGCAAACACAATATAAGTCACGTCATTACCTTAATCTGAGTAATTAAGTTTAAGTTTACACAACGGTGTTACGTTATTACAAAACATTATTTATACAAAAGTCCACATCAGAGTTGGGTTGTCAAACATGTCTCCTGCAACAACACCCATCCCGACTAGCAGTACCTAAACCTGCAAGGGGAGAATATGTGGGGGATTAGCGCACCGCTAAGTGAATGGAATCTATCTAACAGATATAGCTTAAGTCACACACAAGCTATATACTAACAACAACACATGCTAACTATCAACTAGCATACAATAAGACAATACGAGGATCGGCGGCTTGTACGAGCACACGACTCCTAGCTGATCGGACTTGAGTCTACCGATAGTCCCTGCTACTCAATTCACAGTATAGTTATCCAGAAGCAGGGGATGCATCATTCACACTATACTCTACAATCAGTAGCCTATGGACCCAACCTCCCCTAGGCACGGTTGACCTCATACGGACTCTAACCTCTCCTAGGCACGGTTTCGAGTCCCCAGTCTCCCTAGGCCCGACTGGTGTCATTCACACAGTGTACACATAAATCACATACAACATCAGGCATACTATATCATTCTAACATGGCAATTTCTACACTATGCATGGTAAAAGAGTCAACCACAGTAGTATGATATGCTACTTAAACTCTATCCGGAGATAGACCCACTCACCGATCACCAGCTACAGCTCAGTTATCTTACTTCTGAGCTTCTTCCTTGTTCTTATCACCTGAGAACAACACAACGAAGTCAATATACATATCTCAATCAATAGTATAATCAAATCATACTATAAACTAGGTCATAACACCATATATTCATAATTTTATGAATCTACATCATGACTCCATTCAATAATGGCATACAGGTGCGTGCAAAACACGACATACACACTAAAACTCCTTTTCCGACCCAAAAACAGTTTGATCTAGGTTCTTAAAAGTTCACCATTGAAAAGTATTCTTTATTACGATTCTAACGATAGTTTATTCATCAAAAACGGAGTTACGTTTTGAAAGTTACGCCCGTTTCAATTTCATAAAAGTACTGTAGCAAATAGTGACACTGTAGCAAATAGTAACACTGTAGCAACTCGGTACTGTAGCAACTCGGGCACTGTAGCAACTCGGGCACTGTAGCAACTTAACACTGTAGCAACTCGGTACTGTAGCAACTCGGGTACTGTAGCAACTCGGGTACTGTAGCAACTCGGTACTGTAGCAAATAGTGACACTGTAGCGAATAGTAACACTGTAGCAACTCGGGTACTGTAGCAACTCGGGTACTGTAGCAACTCGGGTACTGTAGCAAACTGGGTTTCGAACCAATTTCGCTGATTTTGATGATTTTTTGCCCAAAACTCAATTTTTAAGCGATTTTGAACAAATTTTAAGCATATGGAAGCTACCAAACATATATATAAGCTATTTCTAACATCAATTAAGCATAACAAACACCAAATATGAAGATTCAAGCTTAAAATCACACTTTTATTCAAGAACACAAAAAAACCCATTTATTCAAGAATCAAAGCAAGGATTCAAGTAAACAAACCTGATTAGATGATCACAAGGATGATATGAATCAATCCTTAAAGCCTTACAATCAAATTTCTAGCTTGGAATAATTTAAGATTTGAGAGGAAATAAGTTAGGTACGTACTAGTTTTTGGGAAATAATGTGAAATGGATGGAAATATCTAGATATTACACTTTTATGTGTTAAAAAAATAATACCCCATCACACACGGGTATTTACCAGTTATCTAAAATCTTTCGCACAAGATTAGGTAGCCCAAACGAGGTCCAAATAAAATAAACAAACCTGTTCTGGGACCCTTGTCACAAACTGGTCTTAACCAATTAATAAAATAACACCAATAAAATAATTAAAATAAAAGCACTTAAAACTAAGCATAACCCTAAGGGCAAGATAGACAACTTACAACTAGCTCGGGTTTCAGTCTGTTACACTCAGACATGTGCCCAAGCTTTTGATGCCATGTCATAGCAACTTTATCACTTGAACTATTCGAAGCAACAGATGCTTCCGATTCCTGTACCGTTTCGCCTTTCAGAATGTATAAATTAGCATCCACCTTTTCTCCTTTCATAAGTACAACCGCGCCTTTCTTGATTATCATGATCTTCTCATGTATCACCATCTTACAACCAAGATCATCCAATTGTCCTAAAGACAATAATTTCTTCTTCAAACCCTCCACGTGTCGCACACCTTGAATAGTACGAACTGTACCATCATGCATCTTCAAAACGATATCTCCAATTCCAATGATCTTTAGTTCATGATCATTGCAACTGTATACAGATCCTCCTGAGATACGTTCATAGTGTTTGAACCATTCTCTTCTAGGGGTCATGTGAAAAGTAGCTCTCGAGTCAAATAACCAGACATCAACAAATGTCTTTCTGCCTTCATTTGCTACCACTGCCTCACTAACCAAAGCAGTCCCATCATCTGAAGTGCTTGCAATATTTCCTTGAGGATTTGAGTTATTTAAACTCCGACAATCCTTCTTCAGGTGACCTTTCTTGCCACAATTGTAGCATGTATAGTTCTTCTTCTTTTTAGACTTCGGTTTACCATGATTGTGACTCCCACTTGGGCCACGTTCCGTTGATCTCCCTCCTGACACCACCAAGGCCTCCACTTGTGTGAACCGGCCTGTTTGTCCTCCTTGTTATTGCGCCGATTTTCTTCTTCTAGAATAGCAGCCGCAACTTCATCATAGACTAGATACTCCGAGAGAACATTATTGGTTAAGTTAATAATGAGTTGATCATACGAGTCAGGTAGACTCTGAAGTAAAAGTTCAGCACGTTCTTTTGGCTCTATATTGCAACTTAATGAAGCGAGTTGAGAAAATAGAGTATTCAAAGAATTAATGTGCTCATTAACTGAAGTAGATTCATTCATGCGTAGCGCATAAAGTTTCCTCTTAAGGAATATCTTGTTGTGGAGTGATTTGGTCTCGTACAATTTTACGAGGTGATCCCAAATCTCTTTCGCCGTCTTCTTTTCTTCTATGCTAGACAAAACGCCATCTGCTAGTGCCAGATGAAGATTTGCGATAGCCTGACCGTCCATCTCTTCCCATTTTTCATCAGTGACTTCGGCGGACCGTCCACTGATGGCCGCCAAACACTTATCCTTTCTCAGGATAGCTTTCATCTTTAGTTTCCATAACGAGAAGTTACTCCCGGTGAACTTTTCAATTTCAAATTTCGTAGACATTGCTATAATTACAATCTTCTTTTCGACAATACTATTTTTCTTGAAATAACACCCAAGGACTTTACCGAGTGAAAATAATCTTACTTATTTTCTGATGTGGACGATCCACTCCCGTGGCAACCACAGAGCATACGATAAGTAGATTAATACACACTAGATATTAGAACCTTAGCTCTTGATACCACTTGTTGAGAAAAGTGACACCGAATTATAGCAAACCGCTAGTAATACTCGAAATAATGACAATAAAGGAACACCAAGATTTAACGTGGAAAACCCCAATAGGGTAAAAACCACGGGCAAGGAAAGAAACGTTTCACTAATAAGAAAAATAGGAATTACACTCTCTCTAATTACAAGGATAAGTATCAATCTTTATATCTCTTGTAATTAGAAGATTAATACTCACAACTCTCTATTTATCTACTAGAATACAAGATTGAAGAATGAATATGGGATGTATAAATGAGCTTACATGTTGCTCTATTTATACTAATTCAAGATGGCTAAATGGTAAATATTTAGTAGACAATTTGGTAGGTATAGTATGCCAAGTTTTACCAAGTCTTATATCACAATATACATGTATGTTTTTGACTATAGAACTCCCCAACCAAGGCCACCATATTTGACAGGTATGCATTTCAATTTGATTTATTAAACCTGCTATTCTTTCATATTCATATGATTATCCTAATTTGAGTTAATTCACAATCAAATGACCAATTATTATTTATTAAAAACTAAATAGGCAATCAATTTAAAAAACAAACATATTTTATTTTAACATTAATTACAGAATTTTGACCTAAAAAACAAGTTGTACAGTAATCGTCTTATGTATCCACAAACAGTGACTCATTAGAACATTATATATAATTTAACCAACTAAAGTTCAAGTAACTAATACTATCCAATATTCTTTTGAAATGCAACCAACTATTGTTTGAACACAAAATTATAAACGTGTTATTTGAACACGTTTATATTTATTGTAACCAACTAATGTAACCAACTATTGTTTTTGATTACTTTTATATGGCGATCAATCCTAAATTTAAAACAATCCAAATCAACATGTAACCTTATCACAATTAAATTTCATGGTTGACTAAAATCAAAAAATTCGTTATTGAGTTTCCAAAAATTGACGTATTTAGAATTAATATACAACATCCAATTAAAGACATAACATCCCCAAAAATTAGCCTTTTACAAATATTTGGATGCAATTATAATATCGAAAAAGATACTGTAAGTCAAAACGTTTACAAAATATCATCCACATTATGACTTGCAATCTCCACAATCTGATCCACATTATAATTATAAATCCATTCTATAAAACCAAAAACATCTACAATTTATTTTCATTGTTTTCATTTCATTTCTCTTACCATAACTAACTTAAGAAAAATGCTTAACACAACAAAGATACATCATAGAATCGTGAATGATAAAAAATCAAATGGAGGAAGACCGATGAAAAACAGGAAGACCATGGTTGAAAAGCAATCAAGTGAAGGAACAAAAAAGAAAGAAAACAAAACCAATGACAAGGAAAAGGTTAGTCATGACATCATTGCTTCCACTTACTCACAAATATATATATATATATATATATATATATATATATATATATATATATATATATATATATATATATATATATATATATATATATATATATATATATATATATATATATATCATTTGTTTAGAAGCATATCAATTTACCGTGCTTTTAAATTATCTATAGGATCTGAAACAGAAACTAAGTCAAAGAGAGGCAAATAAGAGATGCAGGTTGAGAAAAAAGGTTAGTTTCATTGATATCTTTAATTACCCTTAGTTTCATTACTATTGGAGCCTTATTATACAAAGATAGCATTTAGTATTTTATTAATCTTTAATCCTATCTCTTTGTACTATTTTAAAATAAAAGTGACAATAAACAAAAGAACAATAAGTCCAGTGGAAGAATTGTAACGTAAACATATTGTCGTGTATATACCACATATGTGGAAGAATTGTAACGTAAACATATTGTCATGTATATACCACATACGTGGAAGAATTGTAATGTCTTTATGCGATATGTACTACCCATATATTAACCAAATCATTATTTATTGTATATAAATATTTATAAAATTAGGCATATGTAAATGATTTGGAACTAAAGGTTCAACAACTATCAAGACAAATTTAAGTTCAAAAAGATCAACTTACAAAGGTACTTTACAACCTTTATTCATGAATTTTATATAAAAAAAAAACACAACTTTACTTGCTACAATTGTTTATGTATTGTATGACTTTTATATTAACTAATAAATATTACTTCAAATGTTTACAGGAAATCAAGAAAGGGAATTAAAATAGTGGTAAAATTTTGACATGTTTCATTATTGCTTGAATTAACTATATTGTACACAAAAAAATTATAAATTGTATAATTATATGCTGACTGTTTTTTTTTTTTTTTGTCATTAACATATTAATATTTTCAAGATCCACTAAATTTTTCTAAAGTGTATTTGGATTGATTTGAAGAACATCAACAACTAATATATAATTTGCGTAAAGAGATGATGACAAACTTCACTGCCTTTGGTATTGTTCTAATTTTGGATGCTATTTTTGAACATTACAATCAACTATTTAAAATGAAACAATCAGCTGCCAAAGTAAACATCTTCAGCATTATTTATGGTTGTTGGATGCCACCAACAGCGCGTTGTATAATGTGGATCGGTGGTTTTCGTCCTTCTGATGATATTGAGGTAATTATATTAAAATATATTTATAACTTATTTATATGTTTAAAGAATACATTTAACACTTACGAAAACCGTAATCGAAAAATTAATTTCAGTTAACAATTAACCATGTCGAGTTGTTCACTGAACAAAAGAAGAAATTCCTACGATTGAAGGATAATTTGATGAAGCAGGAAAGTGATACTACTAAAGAGTTAGACAGTCTGCAAAAAATTATATCTAATTATTTATCAGGAAATGATTTTGTCAACAAAGGTGATGAATGTGCTATGACAAACTTTTCAAGCCACATGTCAACTTTAACAGGAAAATTTACAATTTTAATCGACATAATGGAAAAGGTAAATAAATATATAGACTATATATCGATAATATAACCAATTGCAAGTAAATAGTCAACTACTAAATTTTGCTATGTTGCTTGTGTAGGCCGATATATTGCTTCAACAGAGTTTAACGGAGATGCGAAGGATAATGAAAGAAACTCAACAAGTTGCGGCAGTGATGACCATAAACGACTACTTCAAACGCTTTTTTACATTGAATAATATCTGGGAAAGTCGTAAAAGCCATAATTAGATCCTAATAAAAAGTATAATATCAAAAATTATTAGAACAATAAATTCAACTTGGTGTTACCAATTAAGGTTTTTTTGAAAACATTTGAATTATAATTATATTTCTTTCAATGTTTGCATTCTACTTATTTTACATCATATATTTTCTTTATCTACAATTGTGCTCTTCATTTGTTTATTATGCATCATTGATGGTTAATATTTGATTGACCTAACACAAATTTTAATTTCTTATAATAATTTATTGCCGAAACCCGCGATTCCGCAGATCTTAAGCTAGTAGTTAATCATTAAATTGTGATAATATATAATCTCCCTACTAAATTTATTAATAAAAAATATTCATTAAACAATTTGAAAGAGTCAAGAGTGTATTTATCATTTCTCAAATGAACTACAACATCACTTGCAAGTTATTTTAAGCAAGTTATTTTGATGTACGAGTACTTTTAAAACTTAAATTATTATACTTTATTTATTCAGCTATGAACTAATACAAAAAATAAAATTCAATGTACATTCATTATTTGATTTGAAACCACGTAATTATTATTCGAATTGTGTGATCATAAAATAATAATAATAATAATAATAATAATAATAATAATAATAATAATAATAATAATAATAATAATAATAAAATTTGCTTGAGAATTGAATATTTATAGTTTAATAATAATTATTATTATTAATAACAAATGTCTCTTAAATTTTTTTAAGTTAAAATACATTTATTATTTGAAGGTTGTACAATATGTTTTCAAGTTTGTACATGCGTTCATGAGATATTTTTAAAAAATTGTACAATTTGTTTTAAAGATTGTACATATAGTAATATAGTGTTTTATCATAAAGTTGTACATAATGTTTCAAATATTTTATATATGGTCATGAGGATGTTTATAAGAAGGTTGTACATGATGCTTCTCATATTGTACATATGACATAACAAGTATAGAATTATTTATTTATCATTTATTAATTATGACATCATTAAATTGGCATGTTAGAACCCTTATAACAAATGTTACAACATTTAAAAGCATATGATAACCTCACCATAAACTTCCATGTATTAGATAGGATAGATAGATATGGAGTATCAACTTTGTGCATACTAAATGACTATAGTATAAGAATTCTTTTACTTATAATGTAAACGAATTAGGATAGTAGCCGCGTGTTGCTGCTGGTGTGTTGTTCTGGTTTCATAAGGCGTGTTTTGATTGCGTATGTGATGTCTTTGGCATATTCAGTTTTATTTATCTGCGTTATCGTGTAGCGTGAAATCGTTGTAGGTAAAAGTATTAAGTATTATTTTAATAATTTAAAACTCTAATAAACATATCGATTATTGATCATAAAAAAAAAATTAACACTTGTCTTTTCTTAAATTCTTTATATAAATTAATAAATTACAAATATAATGTAGCTAAAAGAAAAAAGTTTAAAAGAAAAGAGAAAAGTAGGTTATATTTGCTACTAATTATGAGAGAGATGATAGAGAGAGCGACGACGAGCAATGGTGTCCCGAAGAATGTGGCGGCGGCGTATGGAGGCGATAACGGAAGGAACAACGGCTACTACTCAACAAGGGTATTCGGGCAACATCTAACCTCCTTCTTCTTCTACAACTTTCCGATTACATGGACGATTCCCGATGTATGGAAGGTATTCAAACTGAAAGGTAACGTAAGAGATGTATACATCGCAAAAAATCCGTTAGCCAAGAGTGGATTAAGATATGGTTTTGCGAGATTTGAAGGAATAACAGATGCAGATTTCTTTGCCACAAAACTCGGCAATATTCAGATCGGCGATACATGGCTAAGAGCATACAAGGCTAATGACAATAACCATAAAAACGTAACCCTAAATATCAATCTACACACCATCCTACAAAAACCCCAGCCAAATCCAACCATTCCATTCCCTTTAACCTAAACAAACCTAATCCCACAAAACCTAACCCCGTCACCCCAAACAACTCCTTTAGAGATGGAAGAAATTTTAACGATGTAATTAGAGGTCGGAAGCATGAAAATCAAACTGTTTCGAATGGCAGATTAGTCTCACTTGAAAGTGATGAAATAAATAAAGAGCTCTCCAAAAAGGCTCTTATGGGTGAGCTAAAATCGTTGGAAACTTTGGGAAAATTACAGATACTAGGCGAACAAGAAGGTCTCACAAAATTCTCCATTAAATATCTTGGTGGTTTTGACGTAATGTTCATGTTTGAATCAGAGAAAGCTGTTGAGAACATAATAAACAAGGAGGATCATGGAATCAAAAAGTTGGTACAAGGCTTAAAGCGTTGGAAACCTAATGTTCTCAACTCAGGAAGAATAACTTGGGTAGGGATACATGGAATGACAGTCTCTCATTGGAATGTTGGAAGTTTCAAAAGAATCGCGGGTTGGTTTGGTCCGGTGATCGACACTGAAAATTGTAATATAGTTGGGTTAAATCAAAATCTAATCACTGGAAGGGTATTAGTCAAGGTTTGTAATTCCAAATTCATACACGAGATGGTAAGGGCCAAAGTAAACGATACAATAGTCTACATCAGAGTTAGGGAAGAACCAAACGATTTTATCGAACTAGAACTCAATGAAGAAGAAGATGATGGAAATGTAAACAATTCAATTGATGATGATGACAACATCATCCCCTCAGACGATGAAGATTTTTCGGAAACACATATTCTGGTTGAAAAAAAAATATTAGGCGAATTTGGAAGACCAATCATCAAGGTGTCTTGAAAAGAGAGAAAACTTTAGTCAGGGCAATAATGAAGGTCAATAATCCAAGAAAACTGTCGACAAAAGTAAAAATAATGTTGTTTCCCTAGAAAAGTCGGCGAAGATGAAGAGTCCTGAAGCAGAAGTCACAAAAAATCTTAGTCCATCGATAACTCAAAAATCACTCAGTCCACCTCGGTTGAATAAACACAAAAAGGAAACACCCTTAAGCCTAATAAATACATTTAAAGTCTTAACCACACCCTTAAACTGTAGCCCAATAGATGAAATAAGTGAACTAAATGTGAACACACATAGCCCAATCAGAATCACTAAACTCTTTGAGAGATCTCCCATTAGCCCAAACCAAAAATTTACACTAATCGACACAATCCAAACACCAAATTTTTCATCTCCGACCCCAAACATGTCACACCCGTCCCTTAATTATAGCCCAAATAGCCCATCACTAAAACCCATTTTGATAAACCCAAACCAAGAAGACAGCCCAAACCACACCCATGTTTTGAAAAGCCCAATAAACCTTTCAAACCCATACCACAAAAAAAATATACAACTCAAAACCAACCTAAACCAAAACCTTAACACCACCACAAGCCCAATTCACATACACATCAATGTTCTAAAAAATACCAGCACCTCATCAGATCAGAACCAAGACAAACAATCTCATATCAACCCAAATAACGGTCCCATCGAGATCAATTCATGCACTCAACTTCCAAAACCTCTAAACAAACCATCAAAATCCTCATTACAGTCGCATACCCAAAATCGAACTACAAAATCCAAAACACCATCCTCAAACTTAAAACCCATTCAGAACTAAACTTGCCAAAAACTAATCCCAAAATACGAAAAAAAGAAAAATAGATCAAACACAACAAACACAAACGAGAAGCAATGGAATTCGATCTTGGGATGGAAGACATCATCCCGAATTTTAAACCTCAAAAACACAGCCAGGAAGAAAAACACAAACCTTCAGAATTCAATTCCTAAGATCACAATCCCGAAAGCTGCAAGTAAGTTAAAAGCTACTAGTAGGAAATCTAACGACAACTCTTTGAGCAGTGTCAGGATAAAAGAATTTGGCAACACACTTGGGGTGAGTTGGGGTGAAAATCCCCAATAACTCATCCTACCATAATGCATACGATTTTAAGGTTATTAATGAAGATTTTATCTTTCATTATTCGAGGTTTTAAGAAAGACAATAGATCAGAAAGTAAAATAAGTTGGTTCAGAAGATTGAGAATATCGAAAAAACCTAATGTAGTTGCAATCCAAGAATCAAAATGCAATGAAGTTTCAGAATCATGGATGGAATTCATATGGGGTGACACTGATTTCAATTTCATTCAAAAACTAAAAACAGGAAAATCAGGTGGTATGTTTTTAATATGGGATACAAAGGTATTTACAGTCACAGAAGCGGTGGAGGCTAAGTTTTATCTAGCCATTTGTAACATCCTCAGATCGGGCTTAGAAGTAAGATGACCTTTTAGACCTTAGGTATAATTGTGTAGCTAATTATGCTTTTATTTTAATTATATATTTAGTGTTATTTTATTATTTGATTAAGACCAGTTTGTGACAAGGGTCACAAAACAGGTTCGTTTATTTAATTTGGACTCCGTTAGGGCAGTCAAATTAAGTACGAAAGATGTCAAATAACTGGTAAATACCCGTGTGTGATGGGGTATTGTGTTTTAACTCATATATAAGCCATGTACCAACTCATTTGTGATGTTTCTTCCAGATTCTCCATTTTCACACACACACTTAAACAAATTCAAGAACCGTAATCTCTTAAATC
Organism: Rutidosis leptorrhynchoides; assembly: GCF_046630445.1. NCBI lineage: Eukaryota > Viridiplantae > Streptophyta > Magnoliopsida > Asterales > Asteraceae > Rutidosis > Rutidosis leptorrhynchoides. The sequence goes on from NC_092333.1 coordinate 245,702,142, forward strand.
TCGTTTTTGTGTTGAATCTTTGCGTGTAATCAGTTGTTTGTGATTTCAATGTGTTAATCAAGGTAAATCTCAACTGAATTCGTGTTCAAATCAGTTGGTTTTGTGTTTTTAATTAGGTTTTGGTTCAAAATGGGGTTTTTAGTCAAATCTTGTGATTTTGATGTTGTTTTGGTATAATCCATTGGGGTTTAAGTCCCTTTTATGTGTTATAAATGTTTCTTGAGCGGATTTTAGTGTCAAAACGTGTAGAAATCGAGATTTGAGTGATTTTGGTGTGAAACCCGTGAGTTTCTTCTCCTATTGCTCTATGAACACAACCATACGGTTGCAGCCTACAACCGTACGTGTACGTGGTGCAACCGTACGGGTACGTGGTGCAACCGTACGGGTGCATGTGCAACTGTACGAATGCAGTGGTGTTGGTGCGAATGGGCAGTGGGTGTGTAACCGTACGGGTGCACGATGCAACCGTACGGATGGACTTGCAACCGTACGGATGCATGTGCAACCGTACGGGTGTATATCAGAACTGCAGTGCTGTTTAATTTAGCTGTTTTCTAGCCGTTATGCTGCCCGCGTGATTTATGATAATCAGGATGTAAATTATGGAAATGCATAAGTGTTAAGTAGATTATTTTTAACGGCGCTTTTTAATACTGATTTACCGTATTGCGCTGTTTTGAGCTAAAAGACAGAAACTAACTTAATTTGCCTTATGTTCAGGTGATAAGGATTAGGAAGCCGCTCAGTGATAGATTATCTGAGCTAGTTGCTGGTATTCGGTGAGTGGGTCTATCTCCGGATAGAGTATTATGAAGCGACCCATCCTAATCCATAAGGATGAATACAATAAAATATGGTTACATCGCGAGGCATTTGACCTCTATATAATACATTTTACAAACATTGCATTCGTTTTTAAAAGACAAACTTTCTTTACATCGAAAGTTGACGGCAAGCATACCACTTCATAATACATCCAACTCTAATTGACTTAATAATAATCTTGATGAACTCAACGACTCGAATGCAGCGTCTTTTGAAATATGTCATGAATAACTCCAAGTAATATCTCTAAAATGAGCAAATGCACAGCGGAAGATTTATTTCATACATGAGAATAAACATGCTTTCAAGTGTCAACCAAAAGGTTGGTGAGTTCATAGGTTTATCATAAGCAATAAAATTTATCATTTTGATAGACCACAAGATTTAAATACAGTACACCTATCTCGTGTACAAAACCATTTTTCATAATGCTTAGTAGAGTAGGTTCGTATCCTTTTCTCCCACGTAGGTTGCCTCGCTATTTTTAAATAACCGTACACATATCTCGTGCACAAAAATAATACACATAACCTGTGTATAAAAAACATTCTCTCGATACATAACATTCATTTTGATTTAATTGCTCAACATGGTAACCGACCTTAACATATAATGCGCATCAATAATATCCCCAAAACAGAACATCTCGTCTGTATAATATATAAACTTCGAAGTACTAAACACCACGCCCACTAGCTCTTCCGTCTAGTGAACATTCTGGGTGGGGGTGTTAAACCCGGTAGCTACCTTTAGGATTCGCGTGAATTAGGGCCATACCCGTTTCTAATTCTTAGGTTACCAAGCAATAATAATCAGGGGAAAATATTCACAACAATTAGTGGCAATTATAACGTCCAACTAATTCAATAATAATCCACAAAACTTCTGTCTGCTTAATAATTCATTCGATGAATGTTTTTCTTGTGTCTATCTCGTCAAACATTTACAAAAGTATCTCATGTATTCTCAGTTCAAAATTATAGATTTCAAAAGCATTTAAATAAAACAGTTGTAAAAATAGCGCAGGTATTCTCAGTCCCAAAAATGTAAAGAGTAAAAGGGAGCAAATGAACTCACGATACGATATTTTATAGTAAAAATATGCATACGACGGAACTGAACAATGCAGGGAGTAAAAATATTCACGAACCTATATCATTTATATATATATATATATATATATATATATATATATATATATATAAATATATATTAACACATATAATGGTAATCGAACAAATTTATGTATTATTAGTAAATTAATTGTTATTTTTATTATGTGTTTCATTAATAACCTAATTAATTACATTTATTAATATTTATTATAAAAATATTATTATAGTTTTGCTATATGTAGTAAATATGGTTTTCTATAACTAATAGTTATTTGATAAAATAATATTGATAATAATAAATACAAAGTTGTTTCATCCTATAATAATAATAATAATAATAGTTATAATAATAAAAAATGATAATTTTTTTATAAAAATGATACTTTTGATAATAATGAATACTAATAATAATAACTATAAAAATAATGGTTTTACTAATAATCATAATACTAATATTTATATTAATAACTATAATGATAATAATATTACTAATAATAATAATTATAAAAATAATAATTTTACTAATGATAATAATTCTAATATTTATATTAATAACTATAATGATGATAATATTACTAAAAATAATACTAATACTTATGATAATAATAATAAAAATAATAATCAATACTTAAATGATAAAATTAATAATAAAAAATACATTAATAATGCTTATAATAATAATAATAATAATAATAATAATAATAATAATAATAATAATAATAATAATAATAGTGATATTACTTATAACTATGATAATAATAATAATAATAATAATTATAATTATAATACTAATAATAATTATAATACTAAAATAATAATAACAATAATAATAATAATAACAATAATAATAATAATGAAACTACCTTTAAAAAGGTCTCCTAAAAAGAAATGCCTCAAACAAGGTTCGAACCTGAGACCTCTCGCTAACCTGAAACACCCCTAACCATTGAACTGCTCATAATTTCATGTATGACCTCGCACGCCTATTATTTATTCTCTAAGAATTCGTTTTATCATCAACATATTATATTTTCTTCATCGTCATATAACATCATCATCATCTTCGGTCCATGATTACTTTGGCCCAAGTTTTGAATTTTAGCCCAACAACCGGCCCAATATTGACAGCTTCCATTGTTGATTAATAAAAAAAATAATTTCGCCGTAGCCTGGTTTCGAACCCACGACCTCCTGTTCAACACCCTCACTCCAAACCATTGTTCTAATTGATTCTATCTGAGATAATTAAGACATTTAATTATTTAATATGAAAGGGACAGTTTATCATCCTCACCAACTCCATCATCATCTTCATCGATCATATTCATAATCGTAATCTTAATACGATTTAATATAATCACAATCCATGATCATTATCAATTTCATCAAGATCATAATCATTATTATATACGCTTTTTTTTATCATCATCATCGAAACTTACAGAAGGAAAAATAGAAAAATGGAACGCGACTGTAGCATCTTCATCATCATATCGTTCACTTTATCACCACCATTGTTATCATAACATCATCACCTTCATCGTTTAATTTTAACAGAATTGGAAAGAAACAGAATAATAGAAACAGCGAGGAACAAAAATAGTTTAATGGATGGCGATTTGCAGGTGGGTTGTGGTTGTGGGTCAAGAGAGACAGACCACAAATAGCTGAAATAGAAGAAAACGATGGTGGTGCGTTTGGGTTTGTGAACTATCAAGCAGAGCATAAAGAAGGAAAGATATATATATATATATATATATATATATATATATATATATATATATATATATATATATATATATATATATATATCAGCATCATTTAAATGGGTTTCGTTTGTCTCCGGTTCAAACACAGAAATGAATAATCAAAAGGTTGCAATTGGGTTTTGATGGTGGATTTTGTGTAGATACAATATGAAAAAGAAAAACAGTAAGGGGTGTTTGTTTAGTGGCGTGTTTGGTTAATCCCGACAGAAATAAAAATATGGGTTCGAATGTTTGTGGTGGTTTATCGGTTAGCAATTTGAGAGAGAGAGGGAGTGGTGATTTATATGATGGTTATGATGGTGACCAACGATGGTGGTTTAAGGGCTATGTCCGAAGTATAATTAAAAACCGAATAGTAGAAAATATAGCACCCTTCTAATGGAAGCAGGTTATGGTTTGTTGATGGTGTTCAAGGTGATGCCCGTAAAAAGAATTACAAAGTGAAAGGAAAAGTTTCAAGTGGGTTTGTTTAGTATGTATGTGTGTGTTGGTGATTCTTATGGTTTCCATGTAAGTATCTATCATTAATATTAACATATATATATATATATATATATATATATATATATATATATATATATATATATATATATATATATATATATATATATATATATATATATATATATATATATATATATATATATATATATAGCAGTGGGCATGAAACAATCAAAAACAGTATCGAATTTATCACAATCAAACACAGTAAACTTTATGTCTTAATTCAATTTACTTGTAAGACCCTAATATTTATTGTACAGAGCTGTAAATAGAGTACATGAAGTGTGGGTGACGTTGTGTATTTAAACTGAGGTCAGAAGCTGAACTGGGCAAGGTGCGCTCAGCGCACACCTATTGGTGCGCGTGGCGCACTGTCCACTGTAGCCGGGTTCTGCTTATTTTAATCAGATTTTTTGATGGGCTTTTTGGTAATTTCACTTAGGGACGAGTTAAAGGCTATCAGATCAGTTTGGGGTGAGTCATAACTCCATTATCACCAACCTTATCCTTTTTCCACTTCAATTTTAGAGAGAGAGAGAGAGAGAGATTCTTGTGTGAGTTAGTGGATTGTTATTATGTGGGTTAGTGGATGACCCGAAATGGGTGTGTTAGCTTTAAAATGGTCAAAAGAGTAACGATTGACCTAGTGGGCAGTTTTGGTGAAAATGGGGCATTTAATGCATTTAAGTCATTAAATGCACATGAGTGAATTATTGGTATTTAGTCCAACTAGTTTGTGTGTTGATTGAAGTACTTATTATATTATGTACTTTGCTTTGAAGCTTGCGGAAGTATAAAATCGTCACCAAATCGTTAAGGTGAGTGGAATGATTATATGCGTATGTATATAATGTATTTATTTGTATGCTATGGTATGAACCAAAGAGCCAGTAGTGCCATAGTATGTGCGTTTGTGCTATGATGTGAACCAAAGAGCCGGTAGCGTCATAGTATGTGTGTTGTATTGTGAACCAAAGAGCCGGTAGCACTACGGCATGAGTTGTTAGAGGGTGAACCAAAGAGCCGGTAGCACTTTAACGCGAGTATGACTCAGGTTGTGATGTGAACCAAAGAGCCGGTAGCATCATAACTGATGCGTATGGTGTGAACCAAAGAGCCGGTAGCACCATGACGCGAGAATGGTTAACCATGGTTGTGTATTGTTTTGTAGCATATTGTATTATGTCGATTATATGTTATTGATTACGCTAGTAGCGGTTTGTTGGATATTATTAGCTTTGTACTTGAGATGGTATGCTAATTGTATTGCTAGCGTGTATGCGGTATATGTGTAAGTGATTTCAAGTAGGTATATTATATATATGGGTATAATTATTGTATTCACTAAGCTTTGCTTACCCTCTCGTTGTTTATATTTTTATAGGCTCCGGTGAATACAAGGGTAAGGGCATTCGTACAGATTAGAGATCCCGTTTGTTTGTTGATGGACGCTTTTGGATGTGATAGCTTTTGGAGTTCGACCGAGATTTGGGTAGTTTAACCCCAAACACCATGCTCATAGTGTCGTTTGGAATTTAAATTAGTGTGGTCGAAACTCAAACTTTTGTATGAAACTCGTATTACGGCATATGTGGGCCCGGTTTCATAAAACTTATTTTATTATCAAATCGTGTGAGTTTTAACTATTATATCATGTTGTGAAAAGCGTTTCATCTAAATATGTCGGGAAGTGGGAGATCTTTATTTGAAAATGGACAAAACCGGACAGAACTGAAATTGGCCTGTGTGCGTCGCGCACCCTGAGGTGGTGCGCGTGGCGCACTATTCTGAATAAAAAAAAATTCTTTCGAGTGTTCGGTTGGTTATTGGTTTGGGTTGTTACAAGTGGTATCAGAGCATGGTCTAACGGATTTAGGCGACTTGAGATAGGTGCCTAGACTTAGATTTATTTGTGTATGCGCTTTATGCGGGACTTGTAGGAGACGGGTCAGACCAGGAGTTGATTAGTACTTAGGTTTATGTGAACTAACCTTGCGCTAATTGTTTTGTGTTGTGTTAGCAATCATCAAGCGAGATAGACGTTGTACTAGCAAGTTAATGCGATGTGCTGGCGTAACAATGATTAGCAACCATTGTTACGGGTTCAAATCGTGTCAAACAAGCGATGTACGATGATTGTTGAGCAAGATGGGGTAGTGTGGTGTATACGTATATACATATGTGTTAAGTCCTTTCATTTCGTTGCTTAATCTTTTCCGTTTTATAGTATGAAGACGAGAAACGGACCCGAGAACAATGAAGGGGGTACGAGCGAGGATGTCAAGTTTACGGCCAAGGTTGAGGCCATTATGCAAAGGCGTCATGCGGCCTTCCTATAGGATGTTAAGAAGATATTCTTGGATAAGATTGACGAACAAGTAGTCAATCTAGTCAAGGAACAAGTTAAGATTGTTCTTAAGGAGGATAACGCTGGAAGGCGAGACTTCCACTATAAAAACTTCAAAGATGCTTAACCTCCCACCTTTGAAGGTGAGCGAGACCCACTCAAGAGTGCTCGATGGATCTTCGATATGGAGGGGGCCTTTCGTACTAGTGAGTGCCCTCCCGATAAAAAGACGAGGTTTGGTAGTAACATGATGAGGGGTGATGCCAAGTTACGGTGGGATGCAAAAATCCGACTTTATGGCGAAGAACAAATTATGATTTTGACGTGGGACGAGTTTAAAGAAGAATTTTTCAAGGAGTATCGAACTTCGGCCAATCTTTCAAAGCTTAAGGTCGAGTTACGTACTTTAAGGCAAGGGTCAATGGATTTGAACACTCTCAAGTCCACTTTCTTATCAAAGACCCAATTTTGCCCAGAGTATGACGGGAACGATCATATGTTGAAAGAAGATTTCTACCGAACCTTGAATGATAACTATCAAGAAAGGATTAGTAGGAACTCGGCGAAGACTTTTGATGAATTGTTTGATATCGCTAAGGGTTTTGAGTCGCTTGCTCCAAGAAAGAGTGTCACCTTTGGCAAACGAAAATTTGAAGCTACTAGCCACTCGAACAAGAAGAGCAAGAGTGTGACCGAGAGCGTCGGTAGTGTGAAAAGGGGGGCTTCTAAGGGTTTTGGACCCATGTGCTACAATTGTGGTCGACAAGGGCACTTGGCCCGTGATTGTACGAACTCATCTTCCAACAAAATCTTTTGTTTTAGTTGTAATAAAGAGGGGCACAAGAGGCCGTAGTGTCCCGATTTGTGCAACGATAATGTTAAACGGCTAGAGAAGGCTGCGGGTATGGCTAGGGATCGCAATTATTTGATGACCAATGAGGAAGCCAAGCAATCTAACGAAGTTGTCTCAGGTACTTTCATGGTTAATTCTAATCCGGCAAGGATACTCTTTGATAGCGGTGCAAATTTGTCGTTTGTGTCTCCAAAATTTGTGTCTAAACTTGATAGACCGTTAGCTAAGTTAAGTCGTCCGGTAGAAGTAAAAATAGTGGATGGCAAGACGGTGCTAGTGGTTGATGTGTGTAAAAATTGTAATGTTGTGTTTGGTGCCGAAAACTTTAAAATCGATCTCATCCCGATGACTTTGGGTGATTTTGATATCGTTGTTGGTATGGATTGGCTCGATTATAATAGAGCCGATATTGCATGCCATGAAAAATCTATTCGAGTGAAGACCCCTAGTGGGGGAGAGTTAATTATTCACGGCGATAAATGAAGAAGACTTGTGCCGATATGCACTTTGCACGGGCACGTCGTTTCCTTGTTAGTGGTAGCATGGCTTTTCTAGCCCATGTTGTTGATACTCGGGATGAGCTACCACCCATTCGTGAAATTCTGGTGGTAAGTGAATTTGAAGATGTTTTTTCAGATGAGTTACCGGGTGTTCCGGCGGAAAGACAAGTTGAATTTCGCATTGAGTTGGTTTCAGGGGCTACCCCCATTGCTAAAACTCCTTACCATTTAGCACCAACGGAAATGCAAGAGTTCTTAAATCAAACCCAAGAGTTGCTTGAAAAGGGGTTTATTCGACCGAGTGCTTCGCCATGGGGCGCCCCGGTTTTATTTGTGAGAAGAACGATGGTAGTATGCGGATGTGCATCGATTATCGGGAGTTGAACAAAGCGACGATTAAGAATCGTTATCCATTGCCTAGGATTGACAATTTATTTGACCAACTCCAAGGTGCAACATATTTTTCTAAAATTGACCTACGATCCGGCTATCACCAAATGCGGGTTCGTGAGGAAGATATCGAAAAAACGGCTTTTCGAATGCGTTATGGGCATTTTGAGTTTGTGGTAATGCCTTTTGGTCTTACGAATGCACCGGCGGCATTCATAGATCTTATGAACTGAGTGTGCCAACCTATGTTGGACAAGTCGGTAATTGTGTTCATTGACGACATAATTGTCTATTCGAAGAGTATGAAGGAACATGAACATCATTTGCAGAGTGTGTTAAAGACGTTGCGGAAGGAGAAGTTGTATGCTAAATTCTCCAAATGTGAATTTTGGCTAAGGGAAGTTCAATTCCTTGGCCATATTATGAACAAAAATGGTATTCAAGTAGATCCGGGGAAGATTGAGACGGTAAAGAGTTGGGGACGACCGACTACGCCTACAGAAATCCGAAGTTTTCTCGGATTGGCCGGTTATTATCGTCGATTTATCCAAGACTTTTCTAAAATTGCTTCTCCATTGACGAAATTGACGAGAAAGAACGCGAGGTTTAATTGGGAGAACGAGCAAGAAATTGCTTTTCAATTGTTAAAAGAGAAGTTGTGTCAAACTCCGGTTTTAGTATTGCCGAAAGGGGTAGAAGACATGACGGTTTATTGTGATGCTTCTTTAAATGGGCTTGGGTGTGTTCTAATGCAAAGGGGTAAAGTCATCGCTTATGCCTCTTGACAATTAAAGGAACACGAAACGAGATATCCGACTCATGATCTTGAGTTGGCGGCGGTTGTGCATGCGTTAAAAATTTGGCGCCATTACTTGTATGGTGTCAAGTGTACGATTTATTCGGATTACAAGAGTTTGAAACATCTTTTTGATCAAAGAGATTTGAATTATCGTCAACGTAGTTGGATGGATATGGTGAAGGACTATGATTGTGAAATACTTTATCATCCGGGTAAGGCGAATGTGGTCGCGGATGCGTTAAGTTGAAAGAGTCAACATCCGGCGATACGAGTAGGATCGTTATGCGTGATTATTACTAACGATTTTCTTGTAAAGCTTGGCGAGACTCAAATCGGAGCTTTTGTTAACAATAAGCATGAGGAACGAATCGTGGGACAAACGGAGTTTATTACCTTAGGTCCGCATGGTTTGTTATCTTTTCAAGGAAGAGTGTGGGTGCCTAAAATGGGTGATCATCGACGAGTGCTAATTGATGAAGCACATAAGCCAATGAGTAACGATTCATCCGGGCGCGACGAAAATGTATCTTGATTTGAAGAAAGAGTATTGGTGGCCGGGCATGAAACGTGATGTTGTAAAGTATGTTGAACAATGTGTCACGTGTTTGCAAGTTAAATCCGAACACCAAAAGCCGTATGGTAAGTTACAACCGTTGGAAATTCCGAAATGGAAATAGGAGCACATTACCATGGATTTCATTACAAAATTACCAAAGACGGCGAGAACCCAATTTGACTCGATTTGGGTAATAGTTGATCGATTGACGAAGAGTGCCTTGTTTCTTCCCATCCGGGAATCGATATCATCGGAGACTTTGGCTAAATTGTTTATCAAGGAGGTGATAGTGACACACGGGGTTCCTATATCTATTATTTCGGATCGAGATACCCGTTTCACAGCTCGGTTTTGGGAGAAGTTTCATGAAGATATGGGTACACAATTGAAATTGAGCACATCGTATCATCCTTAGACGGACGGTTAAATCGAACGTACGAATCAAACTTTGAAGGATATGTTACGGGCGTGTATTATTGATTTCGGTGGTAGTTGGGATGAGCACTTACCTTTGGTGGAATTCTCGTACAATAATAGTTATCATACTAGTATCGGGATGCCACCTTACGATATGCTTTATGGGCGGAGTTTCCGAACTCCGATTTGTTGGGGGTGAAGTTGGTCAAAGAGAAATCGGGAGTACCAATTTGGTTTTAGAGACGAATAGCAAGATTGATATGATTCAGACTCATTTGAAAAAGGCCCAAGATAGACAAAAATCTTATGCCGATAAGCGAAGACGACAAATTAAGTTCCAAGATGGTGTCATGGTTATGCTTAAAGTTTTGCCATGGAAAGGTGTTATTCGGTTTCGAAAACGGGGAAAGTTAGCTCCTCGGTTTATTGGCCCTTTTAAAATTTTAGCTCGTGTTGGTGAAGTTTCATATCGTTTGGAATTACCCGAAGAGCTTGCGGGGATCCATAATATATTTCATGTTTCCCATCTCCGTAAGTATCTTGCGGATGATTTATCTTGGGTGCCATTAGACGAGATCGAGCTAAACAATAAGTTAGAGTATATTGAGGAGCCGATTGCTATACTCGATGAGAAAGTCAAAAGGTTGAGAAATAAATAGGTTAGGACTTTTAAAGTTCAATGGCGTCGTAGTAAAGGTTCCGAGTTTACTTGGGAGCCCAAAGAATTTGTGTTAGTTTTTCTTCCCTCTTGTCATGCGGCTTGAATCTCGAGGACGCGCTCCGATTCTAGTGGGGGAGAGTTGTAAGACCCTAATATTTATTGTACAGAGCTGTAAATAGAGTACATGAAGTGTGGGTGATGTTGTGTATTTAAACTGAGGTCAGAAACTGAATTGGGCAAGGTGCGCTCAGCGCACACCTATTGGTGCGCGTGGTGCACTGTCCACTGTAGCCGGGTTCTGCTTGTTTTAATCAGATATTTTGATGGGCTTTTTGGTAATTTCACTTGGGGACGAGTTAAAGGCTATCAGTTCAGTTTGGGGTGAGTCATAACTCCATTTTCACCAACCTTATCCTTTTTCCACTTCAATTTTAGAGAGAGAGATTCTTGTGTGAGAAAGTTCAAGCAAGGGAAGAAGGAGCTAGTTTTGGGTCTTAGCTCGAGTTATAAAGTTGTTTATCTCCTCTCTAACTACGTTTTGCTTGTAGTGGTATGTTCTAACTTTAATTTCCTTACTTTGATTTTGTGTAAGGATTAGGGTTTGGGTAAATGAAGAACATAAAACCCATATTTGATGATTTTGGGTGTTCTTGGGTAAGATCGAGTCATGAGGACTCAAGAATTGCTAACCTAGGGTTTTGAAATGATAAATGAGTTTGTGAGTCATAATTGGTTAGTTAATTATAGCACACCTAGTTAATAAATTGAATGGTTATTATGTGGGTTAGTGGATGACCCGAAATGGGTGTGTTGGCTTTAAAATGGTCAAAAGAGTAACGATTGACCTAGTGGGGAAAGAAGGGTATGAAATACCCTAAATGTGTATTAGTTAGTGTGTTGGACCTTAAGCACTAGCTTTTAGTGGTTAATGATGGTCTTGACCTTAAATGGGCGGTTTTGGTGAAAATGGGGTATTTAATGCATTTAAGTCATTAAATGCACATGAGTGAATTGTTGGTATTTAGTCCAACTAGTTTGTGTGTTGATTGAAGTACTTATTATATTAGGTACTTTGCTTTGAAGCTTGTGGAAGTATAAAACCGTCACCAAATCGTTAAGGTGAGTGGAATGATTATATGCGTATGTATATAATGTATTTATTTGTATGCTATGGTATGAACCAAAGAGCCGGTAGTGCCATAGTATGTGCCTTTGTGCTATGATGTGAACCAAAGAGTCGGTAGCGTCATAGTATGTGTGTTGTAGTGTGAACCAAAGAGCCGGTAGCACTACGGTACGAGTTGTTAGAGTGCGAACCAAAGAGCCGGTAGCACTTTAACATGAGTATGACTCGGGTTGTGATGTGAACCAAAGAGCCGGTAGCATCATAACCGATGCGTATGGTGTGAACCAAAGATCCGGTAGCACCATGATGCGAGAATGTTTAACCATGGTTGTGTATTGTTTTGTAGCATATTGTATTATGTCGATTATATGTTATTGATTACGCTAGTAGCAGTTTGTTGGAGATTATTAGCTTTGTACTTGAGATGGTATGCTAATTGTATTGCTAGCATGTATACGGTATATGTGTAAGTGATTGCAAGTAGGTATATTTTATATATATATGGGTATAATTATTGCATTCACTAAGCTTTGCTTACCCTCTCGTTGTTTATATTTTTATAGGCTCCGGTGGAGACAAGGGTAAGGGCATTCGTACAGATTAGAGATCCCGTTTGTTTGTTAGGGGACGCTTTTGGAGTTCGACCGAGATTTGGGTTGTTTAACCCCAAACACCATGCTCATAGTGTCGTTTGGAATTTAAATTAGTGTGGTCGAAACTCTAACTTTTGTATGAAACTCGTATTACGTCATATGTGGGCCCAGTTTCGTAAAACTTATTTTATTATCAAATCGTGTGAGTTTTAACTATTATATCATGTTGTGAAAAGTGTTTCATCTAAATATGTCGGGAAGTGGGAGATCTTTATTTGAAAATGGACAAAATCGGACAGAACTAAAATTGGCCTGTGCGCGCCGCGTACCCTGAGGTGGTGCGCGTGGCGCACTATTCTGAATAAAAAAATAAAAATTTCTTTCGAGTGTTCGGTTGGTTATTGGTTTGGGTTGTTACATTACTTGTACCAATTGAAAACAGAATATATATAATAATAATATTATTAATATATAATAATACTAAACGTGTACAACCAACAGTTCAGCAGCCATCAGTTTGTTTCTTTCTACCGACAGTTTTCACGGGCTTGATATTTCGTGTTCCGTTGATAATCAGTGGCGGATAAGAGTCTTCGAAAAAATTCTAAATTTTTAGATTAACTATATTTATTTATTTTGGTCATTAAGGTATAAAATTCGATCCTAAATTTATTAAATAAAAATTACATCAACTGTCCCTCTCAATTCTGGGTAAAATATAAAAAGTGTTAAAACTTAACAAATAGTTCCTAAATATATTTTTTAGTAATCCTAAAATTTATAGAACTCATTTTCGTATCACCGTTTATTTTAAAATTAGATAAGTTTGAATTTAACTTGCTTAATATCAATTGAAACATCAAATGAGTATTACAATCATTTAATATTTTTTTATATACATTATTTATATATAGAGATATATTTTAAATAATAATTATTATAATATTCTATTTTTATTTTATTATACATAATTCGTTTTAATAACAACAACATATAATGTTTTAAATTATATTTCCAATTATTATATATATATATATATATATATATATATATATATATATATATATATATATATATATATATATATATATATATTCACACATAACTATTTACAAATAGTGGTTCGTGAATCGTCGGGAATTGTCAAAGGTTAAATGAATACATGAACATAGTTCCAAAATTTTCGTGACTCAACATTACCGACTTTGCTTATCGTGTCGGAAACATATAAAGATTAAGTTTAAATTTGGTCAAAAATTTCCGGGTCGTCACACTACCTACCCGTTAAAGAAATTTCGTCCCCGAAATTTGATAGAGATCATCATGGCTGACAATATGTATTTTTTCATGACGAATCTGAGTTGTTAAATAGAGTTTTATCACTATTGAATAATATAGATAAAACGATTTGATTACTCGAAGCCTACGAATGAAGCTATCACTAAATAGTGAAATGAGATAGACAAGTTTCATCATAACTTTTCACTAGTCATGGTTGAATTTCGGAATTCAAGTGATTTAGAGAAAATCTTCGTAATAAGATTTGGTTCTTTGATAAATTAAGGAAATTAGGATCCTCTTTGGTTAAATGCGATTATCTGTCTCGATTGTTCTGTCTGATATTTCACTATAAATCCACCCTCTTCATTTCCTTTATATTTTGGAGATCCATACTTTTGTTTCCTCTTCCCGACTTTAAGTTAAGCGAATAATGGTCTAGAATTCGTAGGTATGAAGTTTCGAATGAACATGACAAATGTTCTAAGAGAGATTGTAATAGCACGATCTTGATTGGTTAAATTACCAGAATTCAAGAGAAATGATAGAACTATCAGGAAGATATGTTCTCGACATGTTTAGAGATTAAGTAGAATGTAAGAGTCGTGTAACATGAACATGATGACGTTATGGTCTGTGAATCATCACATTCCATTTAGAAACTCAGCATGACTTACTGTAATATAATCACGTTGATCAAGTGTCATTATAATATACTAACTCATGCTTCAGTTCCCAACACTACTTCAATAACATTCATATTTTAAGTTTGAATTTTTTAGAATTTAGAAACTAAAAAAGTTTTCCTTTCTGATGTAACACTGATATCGTGAAGAGATAAATGATTTCAGATAAGAATAGTTATGAAAATATCTTCAGAATTATCGAGGATATTTATAATGTAAGATACGATGATATCTTAGAATATCTAAGATCAGAGGATAATGAAGAATATTGCCCGTAAAGGTTAGAGTTAGGAGAAAAATATTCGTTAATGACTTCAGCAGATACTGAATCATTTAGATTCTTTGAAGGCAGGTTTAGCCTTTGTAATTTGTCTACAGCTTCCATCATGGTTTGCTCAATCCGTTTTTCAGTTCCAACATTTCTGATATTTGCCATCATACAATTCTTTATCATCAAACTTTTGGCTGTTAAGGTCGTTTACAGTTTTTGTTGCTTCATTAAGCTTTTTCAAAATTTGGAGTATTGATTCGTAGTCTGGGTGCTATTTAGAATTTCAGAATGGAAGATCATAATTCTAAGAGATAAATTTTATATGTATACATATAACTATTGATGTAGGAACGCTACGAAGTTCGAGAATAATGGTTGAAGATTCCCGGTAATTGATGTGGTAATTCTCGTTATAAGACGTGGATGAGTATATGATAAGGTTTTAATGAACAAGTATAATGGTTTTCGGAAAGACTTAAGCGAATGAGGAATGAAGTTGCTGGTAAGTTTTCTGCTAATGTGATGAGATATAAACGATTTCTCCGGTGACGATGATGAATAAGGCAATCCTATATATCAAGGTTATAATATGGCTAGTCCGACTAAAAAAGTCGAAGCTGACTTGCTGGAGCTGTGACAAAATTGGCTATCTCGAACAGGAGTTGCAAAGTTATTTTCGGTATTAGTAACACTAAAGGAATTAGCACAGCTACGTGTTAAACGTTTTCTCAGTTTCCGAGAGTTTTTCAGGTGCATAACTATATGCATAAATCTTTCCTTCTGTAGATGAAGTGCGGTTGGTTCATCCTCTCGATTGAGGTGTTTTCAAGAATCATGAAAGGTTTGAACGCAGATTGTAATTGTCGAGATACAAATGAGGTTTAAGATAAAATCAAGTGGCAAACTTGAAGAAATGTTTAGTTTCATATGTTATAATCAATATTTTAATTCATTTTAATTGTCTAATGTTATTAGTCCACAGTTAGTAGTCCACAATTAATAGTTCAACAATTCATATATAGTTTAATATATAATATTCGAATTAATTAATACGTGTCGTGACCCATTATATACATGTCTCAGACTCGATCACAACTCAAAGTATATATATTATTTAGAATCAACCTCAACCCTGTATAGCTAACTCGAACATTACCGCATATAGAGTGTCTATGGTTATTCCAAATAATATATATAGATGATGTCAATATGATATGTCAAAACATTGTATATGTGTCCCGATATTTAAAGTGCGTAAAATAAATAACATAAATTAAATGATGATAAATAAAATTGCGAGAATTAAAATTGCGAGAATTAAATTGCGATAAATAAATTGCGATAAATAAAATTTAATAAGGAATTAACAGTTAGCTAGGATTTTGTTAGCGTGGATTCTTAACAGAATTTCTCATAGTTAATTTGTTTGTTTCTAACAAATTTTATTTTGTCCAATGTTTTTCTTCATTATGCCACTTGTTGGATTTTGATAGGTCAAAATCCAAATATGAAATTGAATGAAAATGATTATTCCGTGGTGAACGGATACGTATATCTGTGGATGTAAGTAGGATAGTAAATGACTGTTGAATCAGATTCGAAGAATGTACAGTGTAACTTATTAACGTGAAATTTAAATATTCCTCGGGTATTATCTACCCGTTAAAATATTTTCACCATTAACAATTTGTACAAAAGAATTTTTAATTACATTCTTTATGAAAACATATATACATATATATTTTCTTCAGATGTAATCATGGATTTAATGAGTTAATATGATATTAAACTCATTTGATTTACCGTTAGAACGAGAATATATAATCTCTAAAACATTAGAGATTACATAATCGCCATGTCGAACGAAGATAAATGATGTAGAACGTCATGTAGAACGATGATTATACTCGAGGTACAGAATGAGATGTTGAGGCATGTGATGTTGAAACTTAGGTTGTTGGTGGTACTGTTGGTGCTGGTGATGTTGCTGAAGTTGGTAAGTTTTGCACCATATTCTCCAAATTGATTACTCGAGCGTGAAGCTCGTTGACTTCTTCCATTATTCCGGGATGATTGTCGGTCAAAACGACCGGATGAATAAGGTTTAGAATTTTAGATAGAATATAATCGTGGCGAGATATTCTGGAAATGAGAGTGAAATTGGTGTCTCGAACAGGTTCGCCGGTAAGTGCTTCAGGTTTTTCGCCAAGAGGGACATGTGGTGGATGGAAGGGATCACCTTCTTCTCTCCTCCACTGATTAAGTAGACTACAAACCCATCAGATGAATTGGGGATGGCTGATTGGTTGATTCATTCTGGTAACACTGCTTTTGGAGCTTAGGTGAAACTCCATATCGGAATCCGAGGGACTTGAGCTAGTGGCGAGTTCCATTTTGTTCGATTGAATGAAGGATTTTTTGATATGAAATGATTTTCCAATTATCGGATGGTATTCTAATTACATAGAATATCTATATAGAACAAAATATTTCATGGATTACGGAGGAATTTACGAAATATGTCAGGCAAAGTTTACAGTAACAGATACGCTAAGATATGAATTTTTGTCTGTACACTATTCATGCAATCCAGGTAGTAAGATATGTCTAGATTAAAAATGATAAGCAAGTGATTCCCTAAGAATGATAAGTAGGTAATTTTTGACACAAAATGATAAGAAAAACTTTTGACATGCAGACACGGTCAAAGTCTAGACTCACTAATGCATCCTAACTACTATCAGTTAGACACACTAATGCAAGACCTGGTTCGCTAAGACCACTGCTCTGATCCCACATGAAGCGACCCGTCCTAATCCATAAGGACGAATACAATAACATATGGTTACATCGCGAGACATTTGACCTCTATATGATACATTTTACAAACATTGCATTCATTTTTAAAAGACAAATTTTCTTTACATCGAAAGTTGACGGCATGCATACCACTTCATAATACATCAAACTCTAATTGACTTAATAATAATTTTGATGAACTCAACGACTCGATGCAATGTCTTTTGAAATATGTCATGAATGACTCCAAGTAATATCTCTAAAATGAGCAAATGCACAACGGAAGATTTCTTTCATACCTGAGAGTAAACATGCTTTCAAGTGTCAACCAAAAAGTTGGTGAGTTCATAGGTTTATCATAAGCAATAAAATTTATCATTTTGATAGACCACAAGATTTAAATACAGTACACCTATCTCGTGTAAAAAACCATTTTTCATAATGCTTAGCAGAGTAGGTTCGTATCCTTTTCTCCCACGTAGGTTGCTTCGTGATTTTTAAATAACCGTACACATATCTCGTGCACAAAAATAATACACATAACCTGTGTATAAAAATCATTCTCTCGATACATAACATTCATTTTGATTTAATTGCTCAACATGGTAACCGACCTTAACATATAATGTGCATCAATAATATCCCCAAAACAGAACATCTCGTCTGTATAATATATAAACTTCGAAGTACTAAACACCACGCCCACTAGCTCTTCCGTCTAGTAAATATTCTGGGTGTTGTGTTAAACCCGGTAGCTACCTTTAGGATTCGCGTGAATTAGGGCCATACCCGTTTCTAATTCTTAGGTTACCAAGCAATAATAATCAGGGGAAAATATTCACAAAATTAGTGGCAATTATAACGTCCAACTAATTAAATAATAATCCACAGAACTTCTGTCTGCATAATAATTCATTCGATGAATGTTTTGCTTGTGTCTATCTCGTCAAACATTTATAAAAGTATCTCATGTATTGTTAGTTCAAAATTATAGATTTCAAAAGCATTTAAATAAAACAGTTGTAAAAATAGCGCATGTATTCTCAGTCCCAAAAATGTAAAGAGTAAAAGGGAGCAAATGAACTCATGATACGATATTTTGTAGTAAAAATATGCATACGACGGAACTGAACAATGCAAGGTTGGCCTCAGATTCACGAACCTATATCATTTATATATATATTAACACATATAATGGTAATCGAACAAATTTATGTATTATTAGTGAATTAAATGTTATTTTAATTATGTGTTTCATTAATAACCTAATTAATTACATTTATTAATATTTATTATAAAAATATTAATATAGTTTTGCTATATGTAGTAAATATGGTTTTCTATAACTAATAGTTATTTGATAAAATAATATTGATAATAATAAATAAAAAATTGTTTCATCCTATAATAATAATAATAATAATAATAATAGTTATAATAATAAAAAGTGATAATTTTTATAAAAATGATACTTTTGATAATAATGAATACTAATAATAATAACTATAAAAATAATGGTTTTACTGATAATCATAATACTAATATTTATATTAATAACTATAATGATAATAATATTACTAATAATAATAATTATAAAAATAATAATTTTACTAATGATAATAATTCTAATATTTATATTAATAACTATAATGATGATAATATTACTAATAATAATACTAATACTTATGATAATAATAATAAAAATAATAATCAATACTTAAATGATAAAATTAATAATAAAAATACATTAATAATAATAATAATAATAATAATAATAATAATAATAATAATAATAATAATAATAATAATAATAATAATAATAATAATGATATTACTTATAACTATGATAATAATAATAATAATAATAATAATAATAATTATAATTATAATACTAATAATAATTATAATACTAAAATAATAATAACAATAATAATAATAATAATAATAATAATAATAATAATAATAATAATAACAATAATAATAATAATGAAACTACCTTTAAAAACGTCTCCTAAAAAGAAATGCCTCAAACAAGGTTCGAACCTGAGACCTCTCGCTAACCTGAAACACCCCTAACCATTGAACTGCTCATAATTTCATGTATGGCCTCGCACACCTATTATTTATTCTCTAAGAATTCGTTTTATCATCAACATATTATATTTTCTTCATCGTCATATAACATCATCATCATCTTCGGTCCATGATTACTTTGGCCCAAGTTTTGAATTTTAACCCAACAACCGACCCAATATTGACAGCTTCCATTATTGATTAATAAAAAAATAATTTTGCCGTAGCCTGGTTTCGAACCCACAACCTCCTGTTCAACACCCTCACTCCAAACCATTGTTCTAATTGATTCCATCTGAGATAATTAGGACATTTAATTATTTAATATGAAATGGACAGTTTATCATCCTCACCAACTCCATCATCATCTTCATCGATCATATTCATAATCGTAATCTTAATACGATTTAATATAATCATAATCCATTATCATTATCAATTTCATTAAGATCATAATCATTATTATATACGCTTTTTTTTATCATCATCATCGAAACTTACCGAAGGAAAAATAGAAAAATGGAACGCGACTGTAGCATCTTCATCATCATATCGTTCACTTTATCACCACCATTGTTATCATAACATCATCACCTTCATCGTTTAATTTTAACAGAATTGGAAAGAAAAAGAATAATAGAAACAGCGAGGAACAAAAACAGTTTAATGGATGGTGATTTGCAGGTGGGTTGTGGTTGTGGGTCAAGAGAGATGGACCACAAATAGCTGAAATAGAGGAAAATGATGGTGGTGCGTTTGGGTTTGTGAATTATCGAGCAGAGCATAAAGAAGGAAAGAGATATATATATATATATATATATATATATATATATATATATATATATATATATATATATATATATATATATATATATATATATATCAGCATCATTTAAATGGGTTTTGTTTGTCTCTGATTTAAACACAGAAACGAATAATCAAAAGGTTGCAATTGGGTTTTGATGGTGGATTTTGTGTAGATACAGTATGAAAAAGAAAAACAGTAAGGGGTGTTTGTTTAGTGGCGTGTTTGGTTGATCCCGACAGAAATAAAAATATGGGTTCGAATGTTTGTGGTGGTTTATTGGTTAGCAATTTGAGAGAGAGAGAGAGAGAGAGAGAGAGAGGGAGTGGTGATTTATATGATGGTTATGATGGTGACCAACGATGGTGGTTTAAGGGGTACATCCGAAGTATAATTAAAAACCGAATAGTAGAAAATATAGCACCCTTCTAATGGAAGAAGGTTATGGTTTGTTGATGGTGTTCAAGGTGATGCCCGTAAAAAGAATTACAAATTAAAAGGAAAAGTTTCAAGTGGGTTTGTTTAGTATGTATGTGTGTGTTGGTTATTCTTATGGTTTCCATGTAAGTATCTATCATTAATATATATATATATATATATATATATATATATATATATATATATATATATATATATATATATATATATATATATATATATATATATATATATATATACATATATATATAGCAGTGGGCATGAAATAATCAAAAACAGTATCGAATTTATCACAATCAAACACAGTAAACTTTATGTCTTAATTCAATTTACTTGTACCAATTGAAAACAGAATATATATAATAATAATATTATTAATATATAATAATACTAAACGTATACAACCAACAGTTCAGAAGCCATCAGTTTGTTTCTTTCTACCGACAGTTTTCATGGGCTTGATATTTCGTGTTCCGTTGATAATCAGTGGCTGATAAGAGTCTTCGGAAAAATTCCAAATTTTTAGATTAACTATATTTATTTATTTTGGTCATTATGGTATTAAATTCTATCCTTAATTTGTTAAATAAAAATTACATCAACTGTCCCTCTCAATTTTGGGTAAAATATAAAAAGTGTTAAAACTTAACAAATAGTTACTAAATATATTTTTTAATAAGCCTAAAATTTATAGAACTCATTTTCGTATCACCGTTTATTTTAAAATTACATAAGTTTGAATTTAACTTGCTTAATATCAATCGAAACATCAAACGAGTATTACAATCATTTAATATTTATTTATTTTTTTATATACTTTATTTATATATAGAGATATATTGTAAATAATAATTATTATAATATTCTATTTTTATTTTATTTTACATAATTTGTTTTAATAACAACAACATATAATGTTTCAAATTATATTTCCAATTATTATATGTATATATATATATATATATATATATATATATATATATATATATATATATATTCACACATAACTATTTATAAATAGTAGTTCATGAATCGTCGGGAATAGTCAAAGGTTAAATGAATACATGAACATAATTCCAAAATTTTCGTGACTCAACATTACAGACTTTGCTTATCTGTCGGAAACATATAAAGATTAAGTTTAAATTTGGTCGAAAAATTCCGGGTCGTCACATATTAAGTAGCTGATATGCTACTTGTTCAGACTCTTTACTCTTATATTTATATCCAGTATGAATACCATGTGTAGTTAGTTATTGCCATGCTAGTTAGGACGATTGCATGAGTGATTATATGTGATCTCATGTACGCACTGTTAGTTGGACACCAACCGAGGCGGTAAGGTTGGGAACCCACCGAGGTGGCAAGGTAGGGTTGGTGTGAGGTCGACTGTGGTAGCCTGGTCGGGTCATGATGTTACTGATTGTTTAGTATAGCATAGAAGGACGCATGTGTTGCGTCTGGACAGTTATACAGTGAAATCAGTAAAGCGAACTATCGGTAGACTATAGCCTGATCAACTAAGTCATGTGCTCGTACAATCCGCCGATCCTCATATTGTCAGTTGTTGTTATATGCTAGTTCAGGGCGTTAGCATATATGTGACCCTTGCATGTTCAGTTGCTTATGCTTGGTCTGTTAGATAGTATCCATTCACTTAGCAGTTGTGCTAATTCCCCCACATTTCCACCCCTTACAGGTTTAGATACTGCTGATTAGGATGGGTGTTGCGGACGAATTAGAAGTCATGTTTGACTATGAGTCAACTCTGATGTTTTCTGGTTTTGTAATGTTTTAATGTAACATCGATGTTTTGGAATATTGTAATAATGTTTACTAAGATGATATATTAAGTAGGGTTATTTTGGTAATAGTTGAAAGGACCCGTCCTAATCCATCTGGACGAATACATTATATTTGGTTACATAGCGAGGTACTTGACCTCGATATGATGTATTTTACAAACATTGCATTCGTTTTTAAAAGACAAACTTTCATTAAATCGAAAGTTGACGGCATGCATACCATTTCATAATATATCCAACTATAATTGACTTAATAATAATCTTGATGAGCTCAACGACTCGAATGCAACGTCTTTTGAAATATGTCATGAATGACTCCAAGTAATATCTTTAAAATGAGCAAATGCACAGTGGAAGATTTCTTTCATACCTGAGAATAAACATGCTTTAAAGTGTCAACCAAAAGGTTGGTGAGTTCATTAGTTTAACATAAATAATCATTTCCATCATTTTAATAGACCACAAGATTTTCATTTTCAGTTCTCATAAATATACGTCTCATGCATAGAGACAAAAATATCATTCATATGGATTGAACACCTGGTAACCGACATTAACAAGATGCATATAAGAATATCCCCTATCATTCCGGGAAATCCTTCGGACATGATAAAACAATATCGAAGTACTAAAGCATCCGCAACCATGGATGGGGTTCATTAGGCCCAATAGATCTATCTTTAGGATTCGCGTCAATTAGTAGATCGGTTTACTATTTCTTAGGCTACCAAGAAAAAAGGGGCATATTCGGCTTCGATCATTCAACCATATAATGTAGTTTCGATTACTTGTGTCTATTTCGTAAAACATTTATAAAAATTGCGCATGTATTCTCAGCCCAAAAATATAAAGGGTAAAAAGGCAAATGAAACTCACTTAATGTATTTTGTAGTAAAAATACATATGACGACATTGAACAATGCAGGGTTGGCCTCAGATTCACGAACCTATATCATTTGTATATATATTAACACACATAATTGTAATTGAACAATTATATATATAAATTTATTAGTTATATCCTTTTTATATTAATATATATATATATATATATATATATATATATATATATATATATATGTTTTATATATATGTTTTATATATATGTTTTATATATTCATTTTGTATAAAAAAAATATTAATTTCGGTACGTTATATGTATTAAATATATTTTTATATATATATCATTTGTTTGTTAAAAAAATAATAATTATAATAATACTAAAATAATGATAATAATGATAATATTACTACTTAATTTTAAATTATAACTTAACCAGTTCCATAATAATATTTGTGATTATAACCTTTATGTTTATATTCCTAATAATAATATTAATAATGATAATAATGATAATAAAAATAATGATTATAATAATAAAGATAATATTGATAAAAATAATGATAATTCTAATAATAATACTAATGATAGTTTTAAAAATGATAATTTTAATAGTTATTCTAATAATAATACATATACTCATAATGATAATAATGTAAATGGTAATAATATTACTAATAATGCTATTCATAATAATAATGATAATAATAATGATATTTATAATAATAATAATAATAATAATAATAATAATAATAATAATAATAATAATAATAATAATAATAATAATAATAATAAAAATTTTAGAATACAACCTTTGAAGAATCAAGCATTTAAAAAGAAACGCCACTGCCTAAACTCGAACCCGCGACCTCTCGCTTAACACGTAACATTCCTTAACTACTGCTCTACTATTGCTTTTCTGATATAACACGCGTTTATTTATTTAACTCATACGAAACGATTTATCTTCTTCTTCACATTTCAGTAATAACCTAAATCTTCGTCATCACTTAATCATAACCTCCTAATCATCATGACCATAATCTTCACAGAAACATCATCAATATCGTGTATCATCATATCGTAATCAATTCATATTCATAACCATAATCATAACATGATTATAATCATATCATATTCTCAATCATATATGATTATCACGGTCATCATCAATATCATCATCTAAATCATCATGATCATAATCATAATCATATACATATTCATAATCATACGGTATCACTATTGAAATGCCCCGTTCTTATTGATTAAAAACGTTCCATATTAATTGATTTCGTTGCGAGGTTTTGACCTCTATATGAGACGTTTTTCAAAGACTGCATTCATTTTAAAACAAACCATAACCTTTATTTCATCAATAAAGGTTTAAAAAGTTTTACGTAGATTATCAAATAATGATAATCTAAAATATCCTGTTTACATACGACCATTACATAATGGTTTACAATACAAATATGTTACAACAACATAAGTTTCTTGAATGCAGTTTTTACACAATATCATACAAGCATGGACTCCAAATCTCGTCCTTATTTAAGTATGCGACAACGGAAACTCTTAATAATCACCTGAGAATAAACATGCTTAAAACGTCAACAAAAATGTTGGTGAGTTATAGGTTTAACCTATATATATCAAATCATAATAATAGACCACAAGATTTCATATTTCAATACACATCCCATACATAGACATAAAAATCATTCATATGGTGAACACCTGGTAACCGACATTAACAAGATGCATATATAAGAATATCCCCATCATTCTGGGACACCCTTCGGATATGATATAAATTTCGAAGTACTAAAGCATCCGGTACTTTGGATGGGGTTTGTTAGGCCCAATAGATCTATCTTTAGGATTCGCGTCAATTAGGGTGTCTGTTCCCTAATTCTTAGATTACCAGACTTAATAAAAAGGGGCATATTCGATTTCGATAATTCAACCATAGAATGTAGTTTCACGTACTTGTGTCTATTTTGTAAATCATTTATAAAACCTGCATGTATTCTCATCCCAAAAATATTAGATTTTAAAAGTGGGACTATAACTCACTTTCACAGATTTTTACTTCGTCGAGAAGTAAGACTTGGCCACTGTTGATTCATGAACCTATAACAATATATACATATATATTAAAGTATGTTCAAACTATATTTACAACACTTTTAATATATTTTGATGTTTTAAGTTTATTAAGTCAGCTGTCCTCGTTAGTAACCTACAACTAGTTGTCCACAGTTAGATGTACAGAAATAAATCGATAAATATTATCTTGAATCAATCCACGACCCAGTGTATACGTATCTCAGTATTGATCACAACTCAAACTATATATATTTTGGAATCAACCTCAACCCTGTATAGCTAACTCCAACATTCACATATAGAGTGTCTATGGTTGTTCCGAAATATATATAGATGTGTCGACATGATAGGTCGAAACATTGTATACGTGTCTATGATATCTCAAGATTACATAATATACAATACAAGTTGATTAAGTTATGGTTGGAATAGATTTGTTACCAATTTTCACGTAGCTAAAATGAGAAAAATTATCCAATCTTGTTTTACCCATAAATTCTTCATTTTAAATCCGTTTTGAGTGAATCAAATTGCTATGGTTTCATATTGAACTCTATTTTATGAATCTAAACAGAAAAAGTGTAGGTTTATAGTCGGAAAAATAAGTTACAAGTCGTTTTTGTAAAGGTAGTCATTTTAGTCGAAAGAACGACGTCTAGATGACCATTTTAGAAAACATACTTCCACTTTGAGTTTAACCATAATTTTTGGATATAGTTTCATGTTCATAATAAAAATCATTTTCTAAGAATAACAACTTTTAAATCAAAGTTTATCATAGTTTTTAATTAACTAACCCAAAACAGCCCGCGGTGTTACTACGACGGCGTAAATCCGGTTTTACGGTGTTTTTCGTGTTTCCAGGTTTTAAATCATTAAGTTAGCATATCATATAGATATAGAACATGTGTTTAGTTAATTTTAAAAGTCAAGTTAGAAGGATTAACTTTTGTTTGCGAACAAGTTTAGAATTAACTAAACTATGTTCTAGTGATTACGAGTTTAAACCTTCGAATAAGATAGTTTTATATATATGAATCGAATGATGTTATGAACATCATTACTACCTCAAGTTTAGTAGGTAAACCTACTGGAAGTGACAAGAAATGATCTAGCTTCAAAGGATCTTGGATGGCTTGAAAGTTCTTGAAGTAGGATCATGACACAAAAACAAGTTCAAGTAAGATTTTTACTCGAATTAAGATAGTTTATAGTTATAGAAATTGAATCAAAGTTTGAATATGAATATTACCTTGAATAAGAAAGATAACCTACTGTATATAACAAAGGTTTCTTGATCTTAGATGATTACTTGGAATGGATTAGAAAGCTTGGAAGTAAATTAGTAAACTTGAAGGGATTTTTGAAGTGTTCTTGAAGTGTTCTTCCTATGATGATTATAGCTTGATTCTTGAAGTGATTTTTGATGAAGAAGATGATTAACTACTGGAAAAATACGTTCATAATAGTGTGTGTGTGTTGAGAGAGAATTAGAAAGAGAATTGGAAGTGAAATGGAGTGAATGATGAGTGGTAATTGGTGAGTGGTGAGTGGGGTTAAAAGGAGTTCTAGTTAGTTGACTAGCTCATGGTAGAAGTTAAAATTGATTAGTCATACATGACATAATCAAGAGTGGAATCCCATGCTAGTTCCTATTGGTATATACCCATAGTAAGTACATTTTGAAGCTGTGTATAATACGGGTAAGAATACGACTAGAATTCTTGATGAAAGAAAAGAATGGGAAAGTAACTGTAACCATTTTCGTTAAGTATGAGTGTTTTGATATATGTCTTGAAGTCTTCCAAAAGTATTTTAATACATCTAAATACACTACATGTATATACATTTTAACTGAGTCGTTAAGTCATCGTTAGTCGTTACATGTAAGTGTTGTTTTGAAACCTTTAAGTTAACGATCTCAATTAATGTTGTTAACCCATTGTTTATTATATCTAATGAGATGTTAAATTATTATATTATCATGATATTATGATATATTAATATATCTTAATATGATATATATACATTTAAATGTCGTTACAACGATAATCGTTACATATATGTCTCGTTTCGAAATCCTTAAGTTAGTAGTCTTGTTTATATGTATATAACTCATTGTTAATATACTTATGGAGATACTTAATTATCATAATCTCATGTTAACCATATGTATATCCATATATATATCATCATGTCGTTTTTACAAGTTTTAACGTTCGTGAATCGCCGGTCAACTTGGGTGGTCAATTGTCTATATGAAACATATTTCAATTAATCAAGTCTTAACAAGTTTGATTGCTTAACATGTTGGAAACATTTAATCATGTAAATATCAATCTCAATTAATATATATAAACATGGAAAAGTTCGGGTCACTACAGTACCTACCCGTTAAATAAATTTCGTCCCGAAATTTTAAGCTGTTGAAGGTGTTGACGAATCTTCTGGAAATAGATGCGGGTATTTCTTCTTCATCTGATCTTCACGCTCCCAGGTGAACTCGGGTCCTCTACGAGCATTCCATCGAACCTTAACAATTGGTATCTTGTTTTGCTTAAGTCTTTTAACCTCACGATCCATTATTTCGACGGGTTCTTCGATGAATTGGAGTTTTTCGTTGATTTAGATTTCATCTAACGGAATAGTGAGATCTTCTTTAGCAAAACATTTCTTCAAATTCGAGACGTGGAAAGTGTTATGTACAGCTGCGAGTTGTTGAGGTAACTCAAGTCGGTAAGCTACTGGTCCGACACGATCAATAATCTTGAATGGTCCAATATACCTTGGATTTAATTTCCCTCGTTTACCAAATCGAACAACGCCTTTCCAAGGTGCAACTTTAAGCATGACCATCTCTCCAAATTCAAATTCTATATCTTTTCTTTTAATATCAGCGTAGCTCTTTTGTCGACTTTGGGCGATTTTCAACCGTTGTTGAATTTGGATGATCTTCTCGGTAGTTTCTTGTATAATCTCCGAACCCGTAATCTGTCTATCCCCCACTTCACTCCAACAAATCGGAGATCTGCACTTTCTACCATAAAGTGCTTCAAACGGCGCCATCTCAATGCTTGAATGGTAGCTGTTGTTGTAGGAAAATTCTGCTAATGGTAGATGTCGATCCCAACTGTTTCCGAAATCAATAACACATGCTCGTAGCATGTCTTCAAGCGTTTGTATCGTCCTTTCGCTCTGCCCATTAGTTTGTGGATGATAGGCAGTACTCACGTCTAGACGAGTTCCTAATGCTTGCTGTAATGTCTGCCAGAATCTTGAAATAAATTTGCCATCCCTATCAGAGATAATAGAGATTGGTATTCCATGTCTGGAGACGACTTCCTTCAAATACAGTCGTGCTAACTTCTCCATCTTGTCATCTTCTCTTATTGGCAGGAAATGTGCTGATTTGGTGAGACGATCAACTATTACCCAAATAGTATCAAAACCACTTGCAGTCCTTGGCAATTTAGTGATGAAATCCATGGTAATGTTTTCCCATTTCCATTCCGGGATTTCGGGTTGTTGAAGTAGACCTGATGGTTTCTGATGCTCAGCTTTGACCTTAGAACACGTCAAACATTCTCCTACGTATTTAGCAACATCGGCTTTCATACCCGGCCACCAAAAATATTTCCTGAGATCCTTGTACATCTTCCCCGTTCCAGGATGTATTGAGTATCTGGTTTTATGAGCTTCTCTAAGTACCATTTCTCTCATATCTCCAAATTTTGGTACCCAAATCCTTTCAGCCCTATACCGGGTTCCGTCTTCCCGAATATTAAGATGTTTCTCCGATCCTTTGGGTATTTCATCCTTTAAATTTCTCTCTTTTAAAACTCCCTGTTGCGCCTCCTTTATTTGAGTAGTAAGGTTATTATGAATCATTATATTCATAGATTTTACTCGAATGGGTTCTCTGTCCTTCCTGCTCAAGGCATCGGCTACCACATTTGCCTTCCCCGGGTGGTAACGAATCTCAAAGTCGTAATCTTTCAATAATTCAATCCACCTACGCTGCCTCATATTCAGTTGTTTCTGATTAAATATGTGTTGAATACTTTTGTGGTCGGTATATATAATACTTTTGACCCCATATAAGTAGTGCCTCCAAGTCTTTAATGCAAAAACAACCGCGCCTAATTCCAAATCATGCGTCGTATAATTTTGTTCGTGAATCTTCAATTGTCTAGAAGCATAAGCAATCACCTTCGTTCGTTGCATTAATACACAACCGAGACCTTGCTTTGATGCGTCACAATAAATCACAAAATCATCATTCCCTTCAGGCAATGACAATATAGGTGCCGTAGTTAGCTTTTTCTTCAATAACTGAAACGCTTTCTCTTGTTCATCATTCCATTCAAATTTCTTCCCTTTATGCGTTAATGCAGTCAAGGGTTTTTCTATTCTGGAAAAGTCTTGGATGAACCTTCTGTAGTAACCAGCTAGTCCTAAAAACTGGGGTATGTGTTTCGGAGTTTTCGGGGTTTCCCACTTTTCAACAGTTTCTATCTTTGCCGGATCCACCTTAATACCTTCTTTGTTCACTATGTGACCGAGGAATTGAACTTCTTCCAACCAAAATGCACACTTTGAAAACTTAGCGTACAATTCTTCCTTCCTCAATACTTCTAACACCTTTCTCAAATGTTCACCGTGTTCTTGGTCATTCTTTGAGTAAATAAGTATGTCATCAATGAAAACAATGACAAACTTGTCAAGGTATGGTCCACACACTCGGTTCATAAGGTCCATGAACACAGCTGGTGCATTAGTTAAACCAAACGGCATGACCATAAACTCGTAATGACCGTAACGTGTTCTGAAAGCAGTCTTTGGAATATCATCTTCTTTCACCCGCATTTGATGATACCCGGAACGTAAGTCAATCTTTGAATAAACAGACGAGCCTTGTAGTTGATCAAATAAGTCGTCGATTCTCGGTAGTGGGTAGCGGTTCTTGATGGTAAGTTTGTTCAACTCTCGGTAGTCGATACACAACCTGAATGTATCATCTTTCTTCTTGACAAAAAAAACAGGAGCTCCCCACGGTGATGTGCTTGGTCGAATAAAAACCACGCTCTAAAATTTCTTGTAATTGGCTTTGCAGTTCTTTCATCTCGCTGGGTGCGAGTCTGTAAGGAGCACGAGCTATTGGTGCAGCTCCTGGTACAAGATCTATTTGAAATTCAACGGATCGCTGTGGGGGTAATCCCGGTAATTCTTTCGGAAATACATCGGGAAATTCTTTTGCAATGGGAACATCATTGATGCTCTTTTCTTTAGTTTGTACTTTCTCGACGTGTGCTAGAACAGCATAGCAACCTTTTCTTATTAGTTTTTGTGCCTTCAAATTACTAATAATATGTAGCTTCGTGTTGCCCTTTTCTCCGTACACCATTAAGGGTTTTCCTTTTTCTCGTATAATGCGAATTGCATTTTTGTAACAAACGATCTCTGCTTTCACTTCTTTCAACCAGTCCATACCGATTATCACATCAAAACTCCCTAACTCTACTGGTATCAAATCAATCTTAAATGTTTCGCTAACCAGTTTAATTTCTCGATTCCGACATATATTATCTGATGAAATTAATTTACCATTTGCTAATTCGAGTAAAAATTTACTATCCAAAGGCGTCAATGGACAACTTAATTTAGCACAAAAATCTCTACTCATATAGCTTCTATCCGCACCCGAATCAAATAAAACGTAAGCAGATTTATTGTCAATAAGAAACGTACCCGTAACAAGCTCCGGGTCTTCCTGTGCCTCTGCCGCATTAATATTGAAAAATCTTCCGCGGCCTTGTCCATTCGTGTTCTCCTGGTTCGGGCAATTTCTAATAATGTGGCCCGGTTTTCCACATTTATAACAAACTACATTGGCATAACTTGCACCGACACTACTTCCTCCGCCATTACTCGTTCCGACACCATTTGTTCCTTTCGTTCTATTAACCCCTGGTCCGTAGACCTCACACTTCGCCGCGCTATGACCATTTCTTTTACACTTGTTGCAAAATTTGGTGCAGAACCCCGAGTGATACTTTTCACACCTTTGGCATAGCTGCTTCTGATTGTTGTTGTTGTTGCGGTTATTATTGTTGTTGGGATGATTGTTGTAGTTGCTGTTGCTGTTGTTGTAGTTGCTGTTGCTGTTGTTGTTTATTGTAGTTGCGATTGATGTTGCGATTGTTGGGATAATTGTTGCGATTATTGTTGTAATTGCTGTTGTTGTTGTATTGGTGATTCTTATCACCGTTTTCCTCCCACTTTCTTTTGACTTGCTTCACATTGGCCTCTTCATCAGTCTGTTCTTTAATTCTTTCTTCAATCTGGTTCACTAGTTTGTGAGCCATTCTACATGCCTGTTGTATGGAGGCGGGCTCGTGTGAACTTATATCTTCTTGGATTCTTTCCGGTAATCCTTTCACAAATGCGTCGATCTTCTCTTCCTCATCTTCGAATGCTCCCGGACACAATAGTCACAATTTTGTGAATCGTCTTTCGTACGTGGTAATATCAAATCCTTGGGTTCGTGACCCTCTAAGTTCTGTCTTGAGCTTATTGACCTCGGTTCTGGGACGGTACTTCTCGTTCATCAAGTGCTTGAATACTGACCACGGTAGTGCGTACGCATCGTCTTGTCCCACTTGCTCTAGATAGGTATTCCACCATGTTAACGCAGAACCTGTGAAGGTATGTGTAGCGTACTTCACTTTGTCCTCTTCAGTACACTTACTTATGGCAAACACCGATTCGACCTTCTCGGTCCACCGTTTCAATCCGATCGGTCCTTCGGTTCCATCAAATTCCAAAGGTTTGCAGGCAGTGAATTCTTTGTAGGTGCATCCTACACGATTTCCTGGACTGCTAGATCCAAGGTTATTGTTGGTGTGTAGCGCAGCCTGTACTGCGGCTATGTTTGAAGCTAGAAAAGTACGGAATTCCTCTTCATTCATATTCACGGTGTGTCGAGTAGTCGGTGCCATTTCCTTCAAAATAGTCAAATGGAACAAGTTAATCATACAGAATATTAAGAGTAGTTAATAGTATTTCGTAGCATAATATGAACTCATTTATAAAAGCTTTTTCTTCATATTAGTGTTTTATAAATTTAAATTCGGGTAGTACCTACCCGTTAAGTTCATACTTAGTAGCTAATATACAATTCAACTACTACAATTCTATATGAAAAACTGATTATAATAATATTTCGCGTTCAAACTTTTATACAATATTTTACGAACTTACAATACCGCTTATTTTACATAAAGCATGAAATATAGCACACAATAACTTTGATACAAGATAGTTTTGAAGATAATTCTAGCTAGTACACAAGTCGTTCAGTAAAGGCAATAAAGACACGTAATTCATACGTCCAGAAACAAGTCATGCATTCTGGTTTTACTAGGACTACTTCCCATCCTTGGTCTTGTGGAACATAACCGTTATGGCCGTTGATAAGACAGCGTGTTGTAACGTCGTCAAAGGGACGAGGGTTACGTAATGTCCAACAGTCCCGTAACAATCTAAAAACCTCATTTCTTACCCCAATTACCGACTCCGTCACTTGTGGAAACGTTTTGTTTAATAGTTGTAGGCCGATGTTCTTGTTCTCACTTTGGTAAGAAGCGAACATTACTAATTCGTAAGCATAACATGCTTCTTTATGTTGCATGTTAGCCGCATTTTCTAAATCACGAAGTCCAATATTCGGATATATTGAGTCAAAATAATTTCTTAACCCATTGCGTAAAATAGCATTTGGGTTCCCCGCAATATATGCGTCAAAGTAAACACATCGTAACTTATGGATTTCCCAATGTGATATCCCCCATCTTTCAAACGAAAGCCTTTTATAAATCAAGGCATTCTTGGAACGTTCTTCGAATGTCTTACAAACTGATCTCGCCTTAAATAGTTGTGCCGAAGAATTCTGACTGACTCTAGACAAGATTTCATCAATCATGTCTCCGGGTAGGTCTCTTAAAATATTGGGTTGTCTATCCATTTTGTGTTTTTATACTGTAAAATAGAACAAGAGTTAGATTCATAAAAAAAATACTTATTAATACAAGCAATTTTTTTTACATATATCATAAAGCATAAGCACACTATATTACATATATTACACCACACGAATACAACTATCTTATTCCGACTCGCTTGTTTCTTATTCTTCGGTTTTGGTTCGTTTTGCCAAGTTTCTAGGGATATATGATGTTCCCCTAATACGAGCCGTCGTTTTCCACATTGGTTTAGAAAAACCTGGTGGTTTAGAGGTTCCCGGGTCATTGTTACAACTTAAGGACTTCGGGGGTTGACGATACATATAAAGTTCATCGGGGTTGGAATTAGATTTCTCTATTTTTATGCCCTTTCCCTTATTATTTTCTTTTGCCTTTTTAAATTCAGTTGGGGTAATTTCTATAACATCATCGGAATTCTCGTCGGAATCTGATTCATCGGAGAATTGGTAATCCTCCCAATATTTTGCTTCCTTGGCGGAAACACCATTGACCATAATTAACCTTGGTCGGTTGGTTGAGAATTTTCTTTTACTTAACCGTTTTATTATTTCCCCCACCGGTTCTATTTCTTCATCCGGTTCCGATTCTTCTTCCGGTTCCGATTCTTCTTCCGGTTCCGACTCTTCTTCTGGTTCCTCTTCGGGAACTTGTGAATCAGTCCACGAATCATTCCAATTTATATTTGACTCTTCATTATTATTAGGTGAGTCAATGGGACTTGTTTTAGAGGTAGACATCTATCACATAATATCAAACGCGTTAAGAGATTAATATATCACATAATATTCACATGTTAAAAATATATAGTTTCCAACAAAATTTGTTAAGCAATCATTTTTCAAATAAACACGGTCGAAGTCCAGACTCACTAATGCATCCTAACAAACTCGATAAGACACACTAATGCAAAATTCTGGTTCTCTAAGACCAACGCTCGGATACCAACTGAAATGTCCCGTTCTTATTGATTAAAAACGTTCCATATTAATTGATTTCGTTGCGAGGTTTTGACCTCTATATGAGACGTTTTTCAAAGACTGCATTCATTTTAAAACAAACCATAACCTTTATTTCATCAATAAAGGTTTAAAAAGTTTTACGTAGATTATCAAATAATGATAATCTAAAATATCCTGTTTACATACGACCATTACATAATGGTTTACAATACAAATATGTTACAACAACATAAGTTTCTTGAATGCAGTTTTTACACAATATCATGCAAGCATGGACTCCAAATCTCGTCCTTATTTAAGTATGCGACAGCGGAAACTCTTAATAATCACCTGAGAATAAACATGCTTAAAACGTCAACAAAAATGTTGGTGAGTTATAGGTTTAACCTATATATATCAAATCATAATAATAGACCACAAGATTTCATATTTCAATACACATCCCATACATAGAGATAAAAATCATTCATATGGTGAACACCTGGTAACCGACATTAACAAGATGCATATATAAGAATATCCCCATCATTCCGGGACACCCTTCGGATATGATATAAATTTCGAAGTACTAAAGCATCCGGTACTTTGGATGGGGTTTGTTAGGCCCAATAGATCTATCTTTAGGATTCGCGTCAATTAGGGTGTCTGTTCCCTAATTCTTAGATTACCAGACTTAATAAAAAGGGGCATATTCGATTTCGATAATTCAACCATAGAATGTAGTTTCACGTACTTGTGTCTATTTTGTAAATCATTTATAAAACCTGCATGTATTCTCATCCCAAAAATATTAGATTTTAAAAGTGGGACTATAACTCACTTTCACAGATTTTTACTTCGTCGAGAAGTAAGACTTGGCCACTGTTGATTCACGAACCTATAACAATATATACATATATATTAAAGTTTGTTCAAACTATATTTACAACACTTTTAATATATTTTGATGTTTTAAGTTTATTAAGTCAGCTGTCCTCGTTAGTAACCTACAACTAGTTGTCCACAGTTAGATGTACAGAAATAAATCGATAAATATTATCTTGAATCAATCCACGACCCAGTGTATACGTATCTCAGTATTGATCACAACTCAAACTATATATATTTTGGAATCAACCTCAACCCTGTATAGCTAACTCCAACATTCACATATAGAGTGTCTATGGTTGTTCCGAAATATATATAGATGTGTCGACATGATAGGTCGAAACATTGTATACGTGTCTATGGTATCTCAAGATTACATAATATACAATACAAGTTGATTAAGTTATGGTTGGAATAGATTTGTTACCAATTTTCACGTAGCTAAAATGAGAAAAATTATCCAATCTTGTTTTACCCATAACTTCTTCATTTTAAATCCGTTTTGAGTGAATCAAATTGCTATGGTTTCATATTGAACTCTATTTTATGAATCTAAACAGAAAAAGTGTAGGTTTATAGTCGGAAAAATAAGTTACAAGTCGTTTTTGTAAAGGTAGTCATTTCAGTCGAAAGAACGACGTCTAGATGACCATTTTAGAAAACATACTTCCACTTTGAGTTTAACCATAATTTTTGGATATAGTTTCATGTTCATAATAAAAATCATTTTCTAAGAATAACAACTTTTAAATCAAAGTTTATCATAGTTTTTAATTAACTAACCCAAAACAGCCCGCGGTGTTACTACGACGGCGTAAATCCGGTTTTACGGTGTTTTTCGTGTTTCCAGGTTTTAAATCATTAAGTTAGCATATCATATAGATATAGAACATGTGTTTAGTTAATTTTAAAAGTCAAGTTAGAAGGATTAACTTTTGTTTGCGAACAAGTTTAGAATTAACTAAACTATGTTCTAGTGATTACGAGTTTAAACCTTCGAATAAGATAGTTTTATATATATGAATCGAATGATGTTATGAACATCATTACTACCTCAAGTTTAGTAGGTAAACCTACTGGAAGTGACAAGAAATGATCTAGCTTCAAAGGATCTTGGATGGCTTGAAAGTTCTTGAAGTAGGATCATGACACAAAAACAAGTTCAAGTAAGATTTTTACTCGAATTAAGATAGTTTATAGTTATAGAAATTGAATCAAAGTTTGAATATGAATATTACCTTGAATAAGAAAGATAACCTACTGTATATAACAAAGGAATCTTGATCTTAGATGATTACTTGGAATGGATTAGAAAGCTTGGAAGTAAATTAGTAAACTTGAAGGGATTTTTGAAGTGTTCTTGAAGTGTTCTTCCTATGATGATTATAGCTTGATTGTTGAAGTGATTTTTGATGAAGAAGATGATTAACTACTGGAAAAATACGTTCATAATAGTGTGTGTGTGTTGAGAGAGAATTAGAAAGAGAATTGGAAGTGAAATGGAGTGAATGATGAGTGGTAATTGGTGAGTGGTGAGTGGGGTTAAAAGGAGTTCTAGTTAGTTGACTAGCTCATGGTAGAAGTTAAAATTGATTAGTCATACATGACATAATCAAGAGTGAAATCCCATGCTAGTTCCTATTGCTATATACCCATAGTAAGTACGTTTTAAAGCTGTGTATAATACGGGTAAGAATACGACTAGAATTCTTGATGAAAGAAAAGAATGGGAAAGTAACTGTAACCATTTTCGTTAAGTATGAGTGTTTTGATATATGTCTTGAAGTCTTCCAAAAGTATTTTAATACATCTAAATACACTACATGTATATACATTTTAACTGAGTCGCTAAGTCATCGTTAGTCGTTACATGTAAGTGTTGTTTTGAAACCTTTAAGTTAACGATCTCAATTAATGTTGTTAACCCATTGTTTATTATATCTAATGAGATGTTAAATTATTATATTATCATGATATTATGATATATTAATATATCTTAATATGATATATATACATTTAAATGTCGTTACAACGATAATCGTTACATATATGTCTCGTTTCGAAATCCTTAAGTTAGTAGTCTTGTTTATATGTATATAACTCATTGTTAATATACTTATGGAGATACTTACTTATAATAATCTCATGTTAACCATATGTATATCCATATATATATCGTCATGTCATTTTTACAAGTTTTAACGTTCGTGAATTGCCGGTCAACTTGGGTGGTCAATTGTCTATATGAAACATATTTCAATTAATCAAGTCTTAACAAGTTTGATTGCTTAACATGTTGGAAACATTTAATCATGTAAATATCAATCTCAATTAATATATATAAACATGGAAAAGTTCGGGTCACTACAGTACCTACCCGTTAAATAAATTTCGTCCCGAAATTTTAAGCTGTTGAAGGTGTTGACGAATCTTCTGGAAATAGATGCGGGTATTTCTTCTTCATCTGATCTTCACGCTCCCAGGTGAACTCGGGTCCTCTACAAGCATTCCATCGAACCTTAACAATTGGTATCTTTTTTTGCTTAAGTCTTTTAACCTCACGATCCATTATTTCGACGGGTTCTTCGATGAATTGGAGTTTTTCGTTGATTTGGAATTCATCTAACGGAATAGTGAGATCTTCTTTAGCAAAACATTTCTTCAAATTCGAGACGTGGAAAGTGTTATGTACAGCTGCGAGTTGTTGAGGTAACTCAAGTCGGTAAGCTACTGGTCCGACACGATCAATAATCTTGAATGGTCCAATATACCTTGGATTTAATTTCCCTCGTTTACCAAATCGAACAACGCCTTTCCAAGGTGCAACTTTAAGCATGACCATCTCTCCAAATTCAAATTCTATATCTTTTTTTTAATGTCAGCGTAGCTCTTTTGTCGACTTTGGGCGGTTTTCAACCGTTGTTGAATTTGGATGATCTTCTCGGTAGTTTCTTGTATAATCTCTGGACCCGTAATCTGTCTATCCCCCACTTCACTCCAACAAATCGGAGACCTGCACTTTCTACCATAAAGTGCTTCAATCGGCGCCATCTCAATGCTTGAATGGTAGCTGTTGTTGTAGGAAAATTCTACTAATGGTAGATGTCGATCCCAACTGTTTCCGAAATCAATAACACATGCTCGTAGCATGTCTTCAAGTGTTTGTATCGTCCTTTCGCTCTGCCCATCAGTTTGTGGATGATAGGCAGTACTCACGTCTAGACGAGTTCCTAATGCTTGCTGTAATGTCTTCCAGAATCTTGAAATAAATTTTCCATCCCTATCAGAGATAATAGAGATTGGTATTCCATGTCTGGAGATGACTTCCTTCAAATACAGTCGTGCTAACTTCTCCATCTTGTCATCTTCTCTTATTGGCAGGAAATGTGCTGATTTGGTGAGACGATCAACTATTACCCAAATAGTATCAAAACCACTTGCAGTCCTTGGCAATTTAGTGATGAAATCCATGGTAATGTTTTCCCATTTCCATTCCGGGATTTCGGGTTGTTGAAGTAGACCTGATGGTTTCTGATGCTCAGCTTTGACCTTAGAACACGTCAAACATTCTCCTACGTATTTAGCAACATCGGCTTTCATACCCGGCCACCAAAAATATTTCCTGAGATCCTTGTACATCTTCCCCGTTCCAGGATGTATTGAGTATCTGGTTTTATGAGCTTCTCTAAGTACCATTTCTCTCATATCTCCAGATTTTGGTACCCAAATCCTTTCAGCCCTATACCGGGTTCCGTCTTCCCGAATATTAAGATGTTTCTCCGATCCTTTGGGTATTTCATCCTTTAAATTTCCCTCTTTTAAAACTCCCTGTTGCGCCTCCTTTATTTGAGTAGTAAGGTTATTATGAATCATTATATTCATAGATTTTACTCGAATGGGTTCTCTGTCCTTCCTGCTCAAGGCATCGGCTACCACATTTGCCTTCCCCGGGTGGTAACGAATCTCAAAGTCGTAATCTTTCAATAATTCAATCCACCTACGCTGCCTCATATTCAGTTGTTTCTGATTAAATATGTGTTGAAGACTTTTGTGGTCGGTATATATAATACTTTTGACCCCATATAAGTAGTGCCTCCAAGTCTTTAATGCAAAAATAACCGCGCCTAATTCCAAATCATGCGTCGTATAATTTTGTTCGTGAATCTTCAATTGTCTAGAAGCATAAGCAATCACCTTCGTTCGTTGCATTAATACACAACCGAGACCTTGCTTTGATGCGTCACAATAAATCACAAAATCATCATTCCCTTCAGGCAATGACAATATAGGTGCCGTAGTTAGCTTTTTCTTCAATAACTGAAACGCTTTCTCTTGTTCATCATTCCATTCAAATTACTTCCCTTTATGCGTTAATGCAGTCAAGGGTTTTGCTATTCTAGAAAAGTCTTGGATGAACCTTCTGTAGTAACCAGCTAGTCCTAAAAACTGGGGTATGTGTTTCGGAGTTTTCGGGGTTTCCCACTTTTCAACAGTTTCTATCTTTGCCGGATCCACCTTAATACCTTCTTTGTTCACTATGTGACCGAGGAATTGAACTTCTTCCAACCAAAATGCACACTTTGAAAACTTAGCGTACAATTCTTCCTTCCTCAATACTTCTAACACCTTTCTCAAATGTTCACCGTGTTATTGGTCATTCTTTGAGTAAATAAGTATGTCATCAATGAAAACAATGACAAACTTGTCAAGGTATGGTCCACACACTCGGTTCATAAGGTCCATGAACACAGCTGGTGCATTAGTTAAACCAAACGGCATGACCATAAACTCGTAATGACCGTAACGTGTTCTGAAAGCAGTCTTTGGAATATCATCTTCTTTCACCCGCATTTGATGATACCCGGAACGTAAGTCAATCTTTGAATAAACAGACGAGCCTTGTAGTTGATCAAATAAGTCGTCGATTCTCGGTAGTGGGTAGCGGTTCTTGATGGTAAGTTTGTTCAACTCTCGGTAGTCGATACACAACCTGAATGTACCATCTTTCTTCTTGACAAACAAAACAGGAGCTCCCCACGGTGATGTGCTTGGTCGAATGAAACCACGCTCTAAAAGTTCTTGTAATTGGCTTTGCAGTTCTTTCATCTCGCTGGGTGCGAGTCTGTAAGGAGCACGAGCTATTGGTGCAGCTCCTGGTACAAGAACTATTTGAAATTCAACGGATCGCTGTGGGGGTAATCCCGGTAATTCTTTCGGAAATACATCGGGAAATTCTTTTGCAATGGGAACATCATTGATGCTCTTTTCTTTAGTTTGTACTTTCTCGACGTGTGCTAGAACAGCATAGCAACCTTTTCTTATTAGTTTTTGTGCCTTCAAATTACTAATAATATGTAGCTTCGTGTTGTCCTTTTCTCCGTACACCATTAAGGGTTTTCCTTTTTCTCGTATAATGCGAATTGCATTTTTGTAACAAACGATCTCTGCTTTCACTTCTTTCAACCAGTCCATACCGATTATCACATCAAAACTCCCTAACTCTACTGGTATCAAATCAATCTTAAATGTTTCGCTAACCAGTTTAATTTCTCGATTCCGACATATATTATCTGCTGAAATTAATTTACCATTTGCTAATTCGAGTAAAAATTTACTATCCAAAGGCGTCAATGGACAACTTAATTTAGCACAAAAATCTCTACTCATATAGCTTCTATCCGCACCCGAATCAAATAAAACGTAAGCAGATTTATTGTCAATAAGAAACGTACCCGTAACAAGCTCCGGGTCTTCCTGTGCCTCTGCCGCATTAATATTGAAAACTCTTCCGCGGCCTTGTCCATTCGTGTTCTCCTGGTTCGGGCAATTTCTAATAATGTGGCCCGGTTTTCCACATTTATAACAAACTACATTGGCATAACTTGCACCGACACTACTTCCTCCGCCATTACTCATTCTGACACCATTTGTTCCTTTCGTTCTATTAACCCCTGGTCCGTAGACCTCACACTTCACCGCGCTATGACCATTTCTTTTACACTTGTTGCAAAATTTGGTGCAGAACCCCGAGTGATACTTTTCACACCTTTGGCATAGCTGCTTCTGATTGTTGTTGTTGTTGCGGTTATTATTGTTGTTGGGATGATTGTTGTAGTTGCTGTTGTTGTTGTTGTTGTTGTTGTTGTTGGGCCGTTTGTTGTAGTTGCGATTGATGTTGCGATTGTTGGGATAATTGTTGCGATTATTGTTGTAATTGCTGTTGTTGTTGTATTGGTGATTCTTATCACCGTTTTCCTCCCACTTTCTTTTGACTTGCTTCACATTGGCCTCTTCATCAGTCTGTTCTTTAATTCTTTCTTCAATCTGGTTCACTAGTTTGTGAGCCATTCTACATGCCTGTTGTATGGAGGCGGGCTCATGTGAACTTATATCTTCTTGGATTCTTTCCGGTAATCCTTTCACAAATGCGTCGATCTTCTCTTCCTCATCTTCGAATGCTCCCGGACACAATAGTCACAATTCTGTGAATCGTCTTTCGTACGTGGTAATATCAAATCCTTGGGTTCGTAACCCTCTAAGTTCTGTCTTGAGCTTATTGACCTCGGTTCTGGGACGGTACTTCTCGTTCATCAAGTGCTTGAATACTGACCACGGTAGTGCGTACGCATCGTCTTGTCCCACTTTCTCTAGATAGGTATTCCACCATGTTAATGCAGAACCTGTGAAGGTATGCGTAGCGTACTTCACTTTATCCTCTTCAGTACACTTACTTATGGCAAACACCGATTCGACCTTCTCGGTCCACCGTTTCAATCCGATCGGTCCTTCGGTTCCATCAAATTCCAAAGGTTTGCAGGCAGTGAATTCTTTGTAGGTGCATCCTACACGATTTCCTGTACTGCTAGATCCAAGGTTATTGTTGGTGTGTAGCGCAGCCTGTACTGCGGCTATGTTTGAAGCTAGAAAAGTACAGAATTCCTCTTCATTCATATTCACGGTGTGTCGAGTAGTCGGTGCCATTTCCTTCAAAATAGTCAAATGGAACAAGTTAATCATACAGAATATTAAGAGTAGTTAATAGTATTTCGTAGCATAATATGAACTCATTTATAAAAGCTTTTTCTTCATATTAGCGTTTTATAAATTTAAATTCGGGTAGTACCTACCCGTTAAGTTCATACTTAGTAGCTAATATACAATTCAACTACTACAATTCTATATGAAAAACTGATTATAATAATATTTCGCGTTCAAACTTTTATACAATATTTTACGAACTTACAATACCTCTTATTTTACATAAAGCATGAAATATAGCACACAATAACTTTGATACAAGATAGTTGTGAAGATAATTCTAGCTAGTACACAAGTCGTTCAGTAAAGGCAATAAAGACACGTAATTCATACGTCCAGAAACAAGTCATGCATTCTGGTTTTACTAGGACTACTTCCCATCCTTGGTCTTGTGGAACATAACCGTTATGGCCGTTGATAAGACAGCGTGTTGTAACGTCGTCAAAGGGACGAGGGTTACGTAATGTCCAACAGTCCTGTAACAATCTAAAAACCTCATTTCTTACCCCAATTACCGACTCCGTCACTTGTGGAAACGTTTTGTTTAATAGTTGTAGGCCGATGTTCTTGTTCTCACTTTGGTAAGAAGCGAACATTACTAATCCGTAAGCATAACATGCTTCTTTATGTTGCATGTTAGCCGCTTTTTCTAAATCACGAAGTCCAATATTCGGATATATTGAGTCAAAATAATTTCTTAACCCATTGCGTAAAATAGCATTTGGGTTCCCCGCAATATATGCGTCAAAGTAAACACATCGTAACTTATGGATTTCCCAATGTGATATCCCCCATCTTTCAAACGAAAGCCTTTTATAAATCAAGGCATTCTTGGAACGTTCTTCGAATGTCTTACAAACTGATCTCGCCTTAAATAGTTGTGCC
Source organism: Rutidosis leptorrhynchoides (assembly GCF_046630445.1). Lineage (NCBI taxonomy): Eukaryota > Viridiplantae > Streptophyta > Magnoliopsida > Asterales > Asteraceae > Rutidosis > Rutidosis leptorrhynchoides. The sequence goes on from NC_092333.1 coordinate 245,745,496, forward strand.
GAAGAATTCTGACTGACTCTAGACAAGATTTCATCAATCATGTCTCCGGGTAGGTCTCTTAAAATATTGGGTTGTCTATCCATTTTGTGTTTTTATACTGTAAAATAGAACAAGAGTTAGATTCATAAAAAAAATACTTATTAATACAAGCAATTTTTTTTTACATATATCATAAAGCATAAGCACACTATATTACATATATTACACCACACGGATACAACTATCTTATTCCGACTCGCTTGTTTCTTCTTCTTCTTCGGTTTTGGTTCGTTTTGCCAAGTTTCTAGGGATATATGATGTTCCCCTAATACGAGCCGTCGTTTTCCACATTGGTTTAGAAAAACCTGGTGGTTTAGAGGTTCCCGGGTCTTTGTTAAAACTTAAGGACTTCGGGGGTTGACGATACATATAAAGTTCATCGGGGTTGGAATTAGATTTCTCTATTTTTATGCCCTTTCCCTTATTATTTTCTTTTGCCTTTTTAAATTCAGTTGGGGTAATTTCTATAACATCATCGGAATTCTCGTCGGAATCCGATTCATCGGAGAATTGGTAATCCTCCCAATATTTTGCTTCCTTGGCGGAAACACCATTGACCATAATTAACCTTGGTCGGTTGGTTGAGAATTTTCTTTTACTTAACCGTTTTATTATTTCCCCCACCGGTTCTATTTCTTCATCCGGTTCCGATTCTTCTTCCGGTTCCGATTCTTCTTCCGGTTCCGACTCTTCTTCTGGTTCCTCTTAGGGAACTTGTGAATCAGTCCACGAATCATTCCAATTTATATTTGACTCTTCATTATTATTAGGTGAGTCAATGGGACTTGTTCTAGAGGTAGACATCTATCACATAATATCAAACGCGTTAAGAGATTAATATATCACATAATATTCACATGTTAAAAATATATAGTTTCCAACAAAATTTGTTAAGCAATCATTTTTCAAATAAACACGGTCGAAGTCCAGACTCACTAATGCATCCTAACAAACTCGATAAGACACACTAATGCAAAATTCTGGTTCTCTAAGACCAACGCTCGGATACCAACTGAAATGTCCCGTTCTTATTGATTAAAAACGTTCCATATTAATTGATTTCGTTGCGAGGTTTTGACCTCTATATGAGACGTTTTTCAAAGACTGCATTCATTTTAAAACAAACCATAACCTTTATTTCATCAATAAAGGTTTAAAAAGTTTTACGTAGATTATCAAATAATGATAATCTAAAATATCCTGTTTACATACGACCATTACATAATGGTTTACAATACAAATATGTTACAACAACATAAGTTTCTTGAATGCAGTTTTTACACAATATCATACAAGCATGGACTCCAAATCTCGTCCTTATTTAAGTATGCGACAGCGGAAACTCTTAATAATCACCTGAGAATAAACATGCTTAAAACGTCAACAAAAATGTTGGTGAGTTATAGGTTTAACCTATATATATCAAATCATAATAATAGACCACAAGATTTCATATTTCAATACACATCCCATACATAGAGATAAAAATCATTCATATGGTGAACACCTGGTAACCGACATTAACAAGATGCATATATAAGAATATCCCCATCATTCCGGGACACCCTTCGGATATGATATAAATTTCGAAGTACTAAAGCATCCGGTACTTTGGATGGGGTTTGTTAGGCCTAATAGATCTATCTTTAGGATTCGCGTCAATTAGGGTGTCTGTTCCCTAATTCTTAGATTACCAGACTTAATAAAAAGGGGCATATTCGATTTCGATAATTCAACCATAGAATGTAGTTTCACGTACTTGTGTCTATTTTGTAAATCATTTATAAAACCTGCATGTATTCTCATCCCAAAAATATTAGATTTTAAAAGTGGGACTATAACTCACTTTCACAGATTTTTACTTCGTCGAGAAGTAAGACTTGGCCACTGTTGATTCACGAACCTATAACAATATATACATATATATTAAAGTATGTTCAAACTATATTTACAACACTTTTAATATATTTTGATGTTTTAAGTTTATTAAGTCAGCTGTCCTCGTTAGTAACCTACAACTAGTTGTCCACAGTTAGATGTACAGAAATAAATCGATAAATATTATCTTAAATCAATCCACGACCCAGTGTATACGTATCTCAGTATTGATCACAACTCAAACTATATATATTTTGGAATCAACCTCAACCCAGTATAGCTAACTCCAACATTCACATATAGAGTGTCTATGGTTGTTCCGAAATATATATAGATGTGTCGACATGATAGGTCGAAACATTGTATACGTGTCTATGGTATCTCAAGATTACATAATATACAATACAAGTTGATTAAGTTAAGGTTGGAATAGATTTGTTACCAATTTTCACGTAGCTAAAATGAGAAAAATTATCCAATCTTGTTTTACCCATAACTTCTTCATTTTAAATCCGTTTTGAGTGAATCAAATTGCTATGGTTTCATATTGAACTATATTTTATGAATCTAAACAGAAAAAGTGTAGGTTTATAGTCGGAAAAATAAGTTACAAGTTATTTTTGTAAAGGTAGTCATTTCAGTCGAAAGAACGACGTCTAGATGACCATTTTAGAAAACATACTTCCACTTTGAGTTTAACCATAATTTTTGGATATAGTTTCATGTTCATAATAAAAATCATTTTCTAAGAATAACAACTTTTAAATCAAAGTTTATCATAGTTTTTAATTAACTAACCCAAAACAGCCCGCGGTGTTACTACGACGGCGTAAATCCGGTTTTACGGTGTTTTTCGTGTTTCCAGGTTTTAAATCATTAAGTTAGCATATCATATAGATATAGAACATGTGTTTAGTTAATTTTAAAAGTCAAGTTAGAAGGATTAACTTTTGTTTGCGAACAAGTTTAGAATTAACTAAACTATGTTCTAGTGATTACGAGTTTAAACCTTCGAATAAGATAGTTTTATATATATGAATCGAATGATGTTATGAACATCATTACTACCTCAAGTTTAGTAGGTAAACCTACTGGAAGTGACAAGAAATGATCTAGCTTCAAAGGATCTTGGATGGCTTGAAAGTTCTTGAAGTAGGATCATGACACAAAAACAAGTTCAAGTAAGATTTTTACTCGAATTAAGATAGTTTATAGTTATAGAAATTGAATCAAAGTTTGAATATGAATATTACCTTGAATAAGAAAGATAACCTACTGTATATAACAAAGGTTTCTTGATCTTAGATGATTACTTGGAATGGATTAGAAAGCTTGGAAGTAAATTAGTAAACTTGAAGGGATTTTTGAAGTGTTCTTGAAGTGTTCTTCCTATGATGATTATAGCTTGATTCTTGAAGTGATTTTTGATGAAGAAGATGATTAACTACTGGAAAAATACGTTCATAATAGTGTGTGTGTGTTGAGAGAGAATTAGAAAGAGAATTGGAAGTGAAATGGAGTGAATGATGAGTGGTAATTGGTGAGTGGTGAGTGGGGTTAAAAGGAGTTCTAGTTAGTTGACTAGCTCATGGTAGAAGTTAAAATTGATTAGTCATACATGATATAATCAAGAGTGGAATCCCATGCTAGTTCCTATTGGTATATACCCATAGTAAGTACGTTTTGAAGCTGTGTATAATACGGGTAAGAATACGACTAGAATTCTTGATGAAAGAAAAGAATGGGAAAGTAACTGTAACCATTTTTGTTAAGTATGAGTGTTTTGATATATGTCTTGAAGTCTTCCAAAAGTATTTTAATACATCTAAATACACTACATGTATATACATTTTAACTGAGTCGTTAAGTCATCGTTAGTCGTTACATGTAAGTGTTGTTTTGAAACCTTTAAGTTAACGATCTCAATTAATGTTGTTAACCCATTGTTTATTATATCTAATGAGATGTTAAATTATTATATTATCATGATATTATGATATATTAATATATCTTAATATGATATATATACATTTAAATGTCGTTACAACGATAATCGTTACATATATGTCTCGTTTCGAAATCCTTAAGTTAGTAGTCTTGTTTATATGTATATAACTCATTGTTAATATACTTATGGAGATACTTACTTATCATAATCTCATGTTAACCATATGTATATCCATATATATATCGTCATGTCGTTTTTACAAGTTTTAACGTTCGTGAATCGCCGGTCAACTTGGGTGGTCAATTGTCTATATGAAACATATTTCAATTAATCAAGTCTTAAAAAGTTTGATTGCTTAACATGTTGGAAACATTTAATCATGTAAATATCAATCTCAATTAATATATATAAACATGGAAAAGTTCGGGTCACTACAACTATCATCATCAACACATTCATCTCTTCATCATATATATCATCATTCTTAACCTTATTCACCATAAAATCATAACCTATATCATCTTCCTAATACTTATCATCAAACGTATCATCATCATAATCATCAAGTTGATTTCGTTTGATGCAGGTTTCGTACAGCAATAATGAAAAAACTGACCCATTAAGTATAAAGGAGCCTAACAAGAAGCATACGATGGATCTCGGCCCAATCAACCTGTATACAGCCCAACATACCCACTGAATCACTCTGCCCAACAGCCGTTTTCAAGGTCCAACAAAATATCGTCCAACAAGTATAATCCTTCTATGTTTAATACGTATAGATTATATGCCAGGAGCCAAAACAGTCGATTATCAAAACAACTTTACAGTTCATCCACCATAACTTTATCACTTTAATTATTTCATTCCTATCTAATCACATTACCATCATCAATATTAATATCATATCCGTATTATTCTAATAGTTATTTAAACAGATATATGACAGCCAAGAAAATTGAACTGGACTGTTACAGCAACCGTAGTACTCCCCTTACTCGTTTATCAATGCAACAATAAGCAATTAATAAACAGATTTGCTATAGTTGTTGTAAACAGAAATAGAATTGAGAGAGAGAAAGGATGAGAGAGATGAGGTGGTTCATGGTTGTGGTTGTGGTTTTCGACGAGAGCAATTAATAAGGAACATAAAGGGTGTTCTTTGATTAACAGACCCGTATAACATAGCAATTGGTTGGTGGTTTTGTATTTGTTTCAGCCGAAAAAATTATGGTTTTCTTTTGATTTTTGGGTCGTTCAATATAACAAAAGGAGGAGGTCATCTGGGTGGGTTGTGGTGATCATGTGGTGGTTTTATTGGTGACTAAACAGTAGGAGTTGTAGGGTGGTGGATGTGGAAAGTGTAAGGTGAAGGTGATACGGTGGTGATCAAGTTTTGCAAGGTGGTGTAGTCGTGGTGAGGGTGGTTTATTCACGGTGTTTCAATGTAGCAGGAACATAAGATTGCAGCAGCACAATATGCAGTTGTAGGTAGTTTGGTTCGAGCTGGGTTCACGAAAGAGACAAAGAGAAATAGTTCGAATAGTAGAAGTAGAAGTGGTTGGTGATTCTACTCGTTAACTGTAGCAGCAGCGTAGTAGCGTAGTAACAGTAGAAGGATAGATCGAGTTGGGTTGTAAAACAAGGAGTGTTCATTGATAGTGGTCTATTCGAAACAAGAAGGAAAAACATGTGACGAGCAGAGATCCTGACCTGAATTTGATGATGTGGGTGCGTGCGTTCTTGTTGGGTATGGGTTCACTAAGGAAATAAGAAGCAACCATAGTGATAATGGCAAGTTGGTAGAGTCCGATGGTGGTGATGATCTTTGATTTGTGTTGGGGTTAATCGAACGAATGCAGGAAATGGTGATGGTGGTTTAGTTAGAAGAACAAGACAAGTGTTGAGTTGTTTGTTAAACATATGCATAACACTAGTATATATAAATATATTTAACCCGTATGATGTGAAGATACAAGTGGTGTGTGAGTGTACTAGTAAACAAAATTAGAAACAGAAAAAGGAGGTAGTAGGTTTGTGAGATTGATGAGACAGAAATCAGAAACTAGTACCTAATTCCTTGTTGTGGGTCTTTGGTAAATGAAAAGGTGTTAGTGAAGATAATGTTTATTTAAAGATAGAAAATGTATAAAGTGTGTTATGTGGTTTCCATCTCTAGTGTATGAATGTATGTATATATATAAGTTATTAATTAGGTTGCTGATTGGTTAATTAATAAACAAAAATGTGATACTAGTGGTAGTTTGAAATTGATAACATGGTAGGGTACGATATATAATAACATGAATATTAATATCCAGTCAATATCCATGTGCTAAACTGACTTTTCAAGACATATACTCGAAAAATTAGGTAGATGCAAATGGATAGAGTTTGCAAATGGATTATGATAAGAAGTCAAAAGTGGTGGGTTTTCTACTTTCTGTATCTATCATCTATATATATCTATATGTTATTATATATGTATTATATAATATATAAATTTTGTATTAGACATAATATTATTAATAATACAAATATTAATGTTACTATTAGTAATAATAATAAATGTATTGATCATAATATTAATATAATATATAAGCTTTAACTTGTAATTACATATATTATATAATAACTTTTATTGAATATTTATTATTATATAAATTTTATATATTATAACATACATATAATAATGATTATGTATAAAAATCATATATAGATTTATTTTAATCGCAACTTTATTATATTATATTATTTTTCATATTCAATTCTAATGATTAACACACATTTAATTATAAACAATTGTTCGTGAATCGTCAGGAATATTCAAAAGGGTAATTGAATACATGAACATAGTTTCAAAGTTTTCGAGACTCAACATTATAAACTTTACTTATCGTGTCAGAAACATATAAAGATCAAGTTTAAATTTGGTCAAAAATTTTTGGGTCATCACAGTACCTACCCGTTAAAGAAATTTCGTCCCGAAATTTGATAGAAGTCGTCACGGCTAACAATAAAAATATTTTTATGACGAATATGAGTCGATAAATAGAATTTTATCACCATTTGGTAATGTGGATAAAGTAATTCGATTACTCTGAGAGTTTGGATGAAGCTATCACAAAAGGGTGAAATGAATAAATGCAGATTTGTCTTAGTTGGTGACATAGTCACGGTTGATTTCCAAAATTGAAGGGATTTAGAGAAAATCTTCGAAATCTAAAAGATTTGATTCTTCTGCGAGTAAGGAAATTAAGATCTCTATAATTAAATACGGTGATCTGCCTCGATTACTCTTGTCTGATATTTCCATTTTAAATTAAGCTCTTTTGTTCCATTATTCTCACCATTCCTATACTTTCTTTCTTAGTTCTTACATCCAAAAGATTGTGAAAATGCTTAATCCCATTCTAATCCTTGATATTTTCCTAATTATCATTTCTGTCATCCTTCTTTTCAATCTTCCACCAGAAGAATTTGTTTACTTCTACTATTACCTTGGGATGATACTATTCTTAATTATACCGTGTCTTTATATTGCTATTCGTATTAATATCCACGGTTTGTAATCTCCGTGTTGTTATGGGGCTTTATATTTTCTCTTACATTTTTGAGCTCTTTTGCCTTTTTATTCTCTTCTCGACCTCTAGTAAAGTGAGTAATGGTCCAGAATTCGTAAGTATGGAGTTTCGAATGAATTAATGTTCTAAACGAGAAAGAACGTAATAGCACGATTTGATTTGTCAAATTACCAGAATCACTGAGAATAAAACTATCAAGAATATATTTTCTTGATATGTTCAGAAGTTAATCAGAATGAAAGAGTTATGTAACATGACACATGGTGACATTATAATCTGTGAATCATCATGTTCCATTTGGAAACTCAGCATGACTTACTGTAATATAATCACGTTGATCAAGTGTCATTATATTATACTAACTCATGCATCAGTTCTCAACATTACTTCAATAACATTCATATTGTAAGCTCGAAAGTTTACAAAATATAGAAACTAACAGTTTCTATATGATGTAACACTGATAGCACTAAGAGATTAATGATTTCAAATAAGAATAGTTATGAAAATATCTTCAGAAATATGGAGGATATTTATAATGAAAGATACGATGATATCTTGGAATTTCTAATATCGAAGGATGGTGAAGAAAAATTTGTCCGCAAGAGTTTGGAGTCAGAAGCAAGGTATTTGCTAAAGATTTCATCAGAAACAGAATCATCAGGATTCTTAATGTACAAGTTTAGTCCTTATGATTTGTTCAGAGATTCCTTCATAGTATATTCTATTTTTCATCATCAGGTATTTGTGATTTGTACAACATATATTCTTTATCATCAACTTTTGGCTGTTGAGGTCGTTTACAGTTTTTGTTGCTTCATTCAACTTTTCAAAATTTAGAGTATTAATTCGCAGACTAGGTGCTTTTTCAGAATTTCAGAATAGAAGATCATAGTTCTAAGAGATAAATGTTATATGGATACATATAACTGTTGATGTGGAAATGTTGCGAGACTCACAATACAGATTTGCTGATTCCTCGGTAATTGGTAGGGCAATTCTTGTTACAAGATGCGGATGAGTACATGATGAGACTTCAATAGATAAATATAGTGATTTATCGGAGAGATTTAAACCAAGGAGCGACGAGGTTGCTGGTACATCTGCTGGTAATATGGTGGAATATAAAAGGTTCCCCGGTAACAATAAAAGAGCACGCATATATATCAAGGTTATAGTAAGGCTAGTCCGACTGAAAAGTCGAAGTTGGCTTGCTGGTGCTGTGACAAATTTGGCTAATTTAGAAAGAGGTTGCAAATTTATTTTTGGAAATAACAATGCCAAGGAATTATAAGTTCATTTTAAACTTCTACTTAGCTTCCAAGAGTTTTTCAGGTGCATGCCCATATGCATAAGTTCTTCCTTTCGTAGGTATCATGTGGTTGGATCATCCTCTCGATTGAGGTGTTTTCAAGAGTCATGAAAGGTTTTGAACACAGATTGTAATCATCAAGATACAAATGAGGTTTAAGTTGAAATCAAGTGGCAAACTTGAAGAAATGTTTAGTTTCATATGTTATAATCAATATTTTAATTCATTTTAATTGTCCAATGTTATTAGTCCGCAGTCGATAGTCCACAGTTAACAGTCCAATAATTCATATATAGTTTAATATATAATATTCGAATTAATTAATACGTATCGTGACCCGTGTACATGTCTCAGACTCGATCACAACTCAAAGTATATATATTATTATAGAATCAACCTCAACCCTGTATAGCTAACTCGATCATTACTGCATATAGAGTGTCTATGGTTATTCCAAATAATATATATAGATGCGTCGATATGATATGTCAAAATATTGTATACGTGTCCCGATATTTAAAATGCGTAAATAACAGTATTTAAATGACGATAAATAAAGTGCGTAAAATAAATAACAGAAATTAAATGACGATAATTAAAATTGCGAGAATATAAATTGCGATAAATAAACTGTGATAAATAAATTGCGATAATAAAATGTAATAAGGAATTAACAGTTAGCTAGGAACAGTTAGCTAGGATTTTGTTAGCGTGGATTCTTAACAAAATTTTCTCATGGTTAATTTGTTTGTTTCTAGCAAATTTTATTTTTGTCCAATGTTTTCTTCATTATGCCACTTGTTGGATTCTGATAGATCAAAATCCAAATATGAAATTGAATGAAAAGGGTTATTCTGCGGTGAACGGATACGTATATCGGTGGTTGTAAATAGGATAGTAAATGACTGTTGAATTAGATTTCAAAGAATGTACAGTTTAACTTATTAATGTGAAATCTAAATATTCCTCGGGTATTATCTACCCGTTAAAATATTTTCACCATTAACAGTTTGTACAAAAGAATTTTTAATTACAATCTTTATGAAAACATATATACATATATATTTTCTTCAGATGTAATCATGGATTTAATGAGTCAATATGATATTAAACTCATTTGATTTACGGTTAGAACTAGAGTACATAATCTCTAAAACATTAGAGGTTACATAACCATCATGTCGAACGATGATAAATGGTGTAGAACGTCATGTAGAACGATGATTATACTCGAGGTATAGAATGAGATGTTGAGGCATGTGATGTTGAAACTTGGGTTGTTGGTGGTACTGTTGGTGCCAGTGATGTTGCTGAAGCTGGTAAGTGTTGCACTATATTTTCCAAGGCTACAACTCGGGCGCGAAGCTCTTCGACTTCTTCTATTACACCGGGATGATTGTCGGTTCGGACGAGCGGATGAATAAGATCTAAAATTTGAGATAATATATAATCGTGACGAGACACTCTGGAAATGAGAGAAAAAAAAATGGTGTCTCGAACAGGTTCACCGGTAAGTGCTTCAGGTTCTTCGCCAAGAGGGCAATGTGGTGGATGGAAAGGATCGCTTTCTTCTTGTCTCCATCAGTTTAGTCGACTACGAACCCATCAGATGAATTGGGGATGGATGATTGGTTGATTTATTCTGGTGACGCTGCTTTCGGAGTTTAGGTGAACATTCATGTCGGAATAACTGTCGAAATCCGAGGAACTCGAACTGGTTGAGGGATCCATATCGTACGATCAAATGAAGGATTTTTGATAAGAAATAGATTATAGGACGTTGATTAGTACCCTGCAATACATAATTTACATATGCATATATAATACTAAAATCCCATAAGTTACGGAGGAATCTACAGAAGCTGTCAGGCAAAGTTTACAGTAACAGATACGCTAAGATATGAATTAGCATATACGTTAAGATATGAATTTTGTCTATACACTATTCATGCAATCAATGCAGTAAGATGTGTTTTGACTAAGAATGATAAGTAGGTAATTTTCTAAGGATGGTAAACAGGTAATTTTCGACACAAAATGATAAGCAAAACTTTTGACATGCAGACACGGTCGAAGTCCAGACTCACTAATGCATCCTAACGACTTATCAGTTAGACACACTAATGCAGACCTGGTTCGCTAAGACCACCACTCTGATACCAACTGAAAGGACCCGTCCTAATCCATCTTGACGAATACATTACATTTGGTTACATCGCGAGGTACTTGACCCCTATATGATACATTTTACAAACACTGCATTCGTTTTTAAAAGACAAACTTTCATTACATCGAAAGTTGACGGCATGCATACCATTTCATAATATATCCAACTATAATTGACTTAATAATAATCTTGATGAGCTCAATGACTCGAATGCAATGTCTTTTGAAATATGTCATGAATGACTCCAAGTAATATCTTTAAAATGAGCAAATGCACAGCGGAAGATTTCTTTCATACCTGAGAATAAACATGCTTTAAAGTGTCAACCAAAAGGTTGGTGAGTTCATTAGTTTAACATAAATAATTATTTCCATCATTTTAATAGACCACAAGAGTTTCATTTTCAATTCTCATAAATATACGTCTCTTGTATAGAGACAAAAATATCATTCATATGGATTGAACACCTGGTAACCGACATTAACAAGATGCATATAAGAATATCCCCTATCATTCTGGAAAATCCTTCGGACATGATAAAACAACATCGAAGTACTAAAGCATCCGCGACCATGGATGGGGTTCATTAGGCCCAATAGATCTATCTTTAGGATTCACGTCAATTAGTAGATCGGTTTACTAATTCTTAGGCTACAAAACAAAAAAGGGCATATTCGGCTTCGATCATTCAACCATATAATGTAGTTTTGATTACTTGTGTCTATTTCATAAAACATTTATAAAAATTGCACATGTATTCTCAGCCCAAAAATATAAAGGGTAAAAAGGCAAATGAAACTCACTTAATGTATTTTGTAGTAAAAATACATATGACGACTTTGAACAATGCAGGGTTGGCCTCAGATTCATGAACCTATATCATTTGTATATATATTAACACACATAATTGTAATTGAACAATTATATATATAAATTTATTAGTTATATCCTTTTTATATTAATAATATATATATATATATATATATATATATATATATATATATATATATATATATATATATATATATATATATATATATATATATATATGTTTTATATAATCATTTTGTATAAAAAAATATTAATTTCGTTACGTTATATATATATATATATATATATATATATATATATATATATATATATATATATATATCTCATTTTTTTGTTAAAAAAATAATAATTATAATAATACTAAAATAATGATAATAATGATAATATTACTACTTCATTTTAAATTATAACTTAACCAGTTCCATAATAATATTTGTGATCATAACCTTTATGTTTATATTCCTAATAATAATATTAATAATGATAATAATGATAATAAAAATAATGATTATAATAATAAAGATAATATTGATAAAAATAATGATAATTCTAATAATAATACTAATGATAGTTTTAAAAATGATAATTTTAATAGTTATGATAATAATAATACATATACTCATAATGATAATAATGTAAATGGTAATAATATTACTAATAATGCTATTCATAATAATAATGATAATAATAATGATATTTATAATAATAATAATAATTCTAATACTTAATAATAATAATAATAATAATAATAATAATAATAATAATAATAATAATAATAATAATAATAATAATAATAATAATAAAAATTTTAGAATACAACCTTTGAAGAATCAAGCATTTAAAAAGAAACGCCACTGCCTAAACTCGAACCCACGACCTCTCGCTTAACACGTAACATTCCTTAACTACTGCTCTACTATTACTTTTCTGATATAACACGTGTTTAGTTATTTAACTCATACGAAACGATTTATCTTCTTCGTCACATTTCATTATTAACCTAAATCTTCGTCATCACTTAATCATAACCTCCTAATCATCATGACCATAATCTTCACAGAAACATCATCAATATCGTGTATCATCATATCGTAATCAATTCATAATCATAACCATAATCATAACATGATTATAATCATATCATATTCTCAATCATATATGATTATCACGGTCATCATCAATATCATCATCTAAATCATCATGATCATAATCATAATCATATACATATTCATAATCATACGGTATCACTATCATCATCAACACATTCATCTCTTCATCATATATATCATCATTCTTAACCTTATTCACCATAAAATCATAACCTATATCATCTTCCTAATCCTTATCATCAAATGTATCATCATCATAATCATCAAGTTGATTTCGTTTGATGCAGGTTTCGTACAGCAATAATGAAAAAACTGACCCATTAAGTATAAAGGAGCCTAACAAGAAGCATACGGTGGATCTCGACCCAATCAACATGTATACAGCCCAACATACCCACTGAATGACTCGGCCCAACAGCCGTTTTCAAGGTCCAACAAAATATCGTCCAACAAGTATAATCCTTCTATGTTTAATACGTATAGAGTATATGCCAGGAGCCAAAATAGTTGATTATCAAAAAAACTTTACAGCTCATCCACCATAGCTTTATCACTTTTATTATTTCATTCCTATCTAATCACATTACCATCATCAATATTAATATCATATCCGTATTATTCTAATAGTTATTTAAACAGATATATGACAGCCAAGCAAATTGAACGGGACTGTTACAGCAACCGTAGTACTCCCCTTAGTCATTTATCAATGCAACAATAAGCAATTAATAATCAGATTTGCTGTAGTTGTTGTAAACAGAAATAGAATTGAGAGAGAGAAAGGATGAGAGAGATGAGGTGGTTCATGGTTGTGGTTATGGTTTTCGATGAGAGCAATTAATAAGGAACATAAAGGGTGTTCTTTGATTAACAGACCCGTATAACATAGCAATTGGTTGGTGGTTTTGTATTTGTTTCAGCCGAAAAAAATTATGGTTTTCTTTTGATTTTTGGGTCGTTCAATATAACAAAAGGAGGAGGTCATCTGGGTGGGTTGTGGTGATCATGTGGTGGTTTTATTGGTGACTAAACAGTAGGAGTTGTAGGGTGGTAGATGTGGAAAGTGTAAGGTGAAGGTGATACGGTGGTGATCAAGTTTTGCAAGGTGGTGTAGTCGTGGTGAGGGTGGTTTATTCACGGTGTTTCACTGTAGCAGGAACATAAGATTGCAACAGCACAATATGCAGTTGTAGGTAGTTTGGTTCGAGCTGGGTTCACGAAAGAGACAAGGAGAAATAGTTTGAATAGTAGAAGTAGAAGTGGTTGGTGATTCTACTCGTTAACTGTAGCAGCGGCGTAGTAGCGTAGTAACAGTAGAAGGATAGATCGAGTTGGGTTGTAAAACAAGGAGTGTTCATTGATAGTGGTCTATTCGAAACAAGAAGGAAAAACATGTGACGAGCAGAGATCCTGACCTGAATTTGATGATGTGGGTGCGTGAGTTCTTGTTGGGTATGGGTTCACTAAGGAAATAAGAAGCAACCGTAGTGATAATGGCAAGTTGGTGGAGTCCGATGGTGGTGATGATCTTTGATTTGTGTTGGGGTTAATCGAACGAATGCAGGAAATGGTGATGGTGGTTTAGTTAGAAGAACAAGACAAGTGTTGAGTTGTTTGTTAAACATATGCATAACACTAGTATATATAAATATATTTAACCCGTATGATGTGAAGATACAAGTGGTGTTTGAGTGTACTAGTAAACAAAATTAGAAACAGAAAAAGGAGGTAGTAGGTTTGTGAGATTGATGAGACAGAAATCAGAAACTATTACCTAATTCCTTGTTGTGGGTCTTTGGTAAATGAAAAGGTGTTAGTGAAGATAATGTTTATTTAAAGATAGAAAATGTATAAAGTGTGTTATGTGGTTTCCATCTCTAGTGTATGAATGTATGTATATATATAAGTTGTTAATTAGGTTGCTGATTGGTTAATAATAAACAAAAATGTGATACTAGTGGTAGTTTGAAATTGATAACATGGTAGGGTACGATATATAATAAGATGAATATTAATATCCAGTCAATATCCATGTACTAAACTGACTTTTCAAGACATATACTCGAAAAATTAGGTAGGTGCAAATGGATAGAGTTTGCAAATGGATTATGATAAGAAGTCAAAAGTGGTGGGTTTTCTACTTTCTGTATCTTTCATCTATATATATATATATCTATATGTTATTATATATGTATTATATAATATATAAATTTTGTATTAGACATAATATTATTAATAATACAAATATTAATGTTACTATTAGTAATAATAATAAATGTATTGATCATAACATTAATATAATATCAAAGCTTTAACTTGTAATTACATATATTATATAATAACTTTTATTGAATATTTATATTATATAAATTTTATATATTATAACATACATATAATAATGATTATGTATAAAAATCATATATAGATTTATTTTAATAGCAAGTTTAAATTTGGTCGAAAATTTTCGGGTCATCACAATCGTACTTACTTCCGCTGTGATTTTTAAAAAAAAATATCAGGGTGTTACACCATTAAAGGAAGGTGGAAAGATAGGCAAAAGGATACAATCGTCACAAACATTTACGGGCCACATAATGATGTCGGGAAAAGGGAAATGTGGGAGAAACTTGAAAGTCTAATGGAATACAAAGAAACCAAATGGGTGTTATGTGGGGACTTCAACGAAGTCAGAAACGAAGAGGAAAGACTAAATTGTAAATTTGATGAATCACGTGCAAAACGCTTCAATGATTTTATTGATTAAAGTCAATTGATTGAAATCCCTTTAATTGGCAAGAAATATACAAGAATAAGTGATAACGGGATGAAAGTAAGTAAACTAGATCGCCTTTTAGTTTCAGAATTTTATTTAATGGGGGGATCTTTCGGTCACTGCACTAGATCGCAATACTTCAGACCATTGCCCGATTGTTCTTAGTGATAAAAATATTGATTTCCGACCAAAACCGTTTAAAGTTTTTGACATATGGTTCGACAATAAAGACGTTGAGCAGGTTATCGTGGAAGCATGGAATAAGATAGTTTCGGGATCTAGAGATGATTGTAGATTTAGAAACAAGATGAAAAATGTGAAGGATGCGCTTAGAAGTTGGAGTAAGGAACAATATGGTGATCAAGATATTGCTTTAAATAAGGTAAAAGAAAAGGCAAATGAATTAGATGAGAAAGCAGAAACAATTTAGTTAAATGATGCTGAAAAGGAAGAATGGGTTCCTTCGAGAGGTATGTGTAGTGACCCGAACTTTTCCATGTTTATATATTAAATGAAAACTATATTTACGTGATTAAATTTTTCCAACATGTTAAGCAATCAAACTTGTTAAGACTTGATTATTTGAAATGAGTTTCATGTAGACATTTGACCACCCAAGTTGACCGGCGATTCACGAACGTTAAAACTTGTAAAAATTATATGATATATATATATATATATATATATATATATATATATATATATATATATATATGGATATATATATATAGTTAACATGATATTATGATAAAAAAGTATCTCACTAGGTATATTAACAATGAGTTATATACATAAAATGAGACTATTGAATTAAGGAAACTCGAAATGATATATATATAACGATTATCGTTATAACAACGTCTTACTAAATACATATGTATCATATTAAGATATTAATACACTATGTTTAACATCATGAAATGATAATTACATATATCATTAAGCGTATTAACAATGAACTACACGAGTAAGATGAGACTACTAACTTAAGGATTTCGAAACAATACATATATGTAACGATTATCGTTGTAAAGTATTTTAACATATATATATATGATGTTAAGATATATTCATACACCATGTTATCATGTTAACATAACATCTTAACATCTCATTTAAGTATAATAACAATGAATTAATTACATTTAACAAGATCGTTAACTTAAAGGTTTCAAAACAACACTTACATGTAACGACTAATGATGACTTAACGACTCAGTTAAAATGTATATACATGTAGTGTATTTAGATATATTAGTACACTTTTGAAAGACTTCAAGACATATATCAAAGTACTTCTACTTAACAAAAATGCTTACAATTACATCCTCATACATTTTCATCAACAATTCTACTCATATGCAACCGTATTCGTACTTTTACAATACCCAGCTCCTAGACGTACACACTATTAGTATATACACATAAAAATCTGCTCCTTAGCAGCCTTAAATGATTAAGGAACATGTGGAACCAACCATTTGTCAACTAGCATGAATTATTTAGCAAGAAAATAAACTTAAAAATCTTTTCTTTCTTTATAATGAGTAAAAACATTTTTATGATTTCACCTCATTTTTCTACTCCATCTTCTCATACTTACACTCTAAATTCTCTCTCAAAATACTCCTAACATCATACTTGATCATCGCCAAACATTTTCACCATCTTTTATCTTCAATTACAAGCTTCAATCATCATAAAAACAACCATTCAAGAACACTTCAATAAATCTTTCAAACTTGCTAGATTACTTCCAAGCTTTCAAATCCATTCCAAGTAATCATCCAAAATCAAGAAACTTTTGTTAATCTCAGTAGATTTTCATTCTAAATCAAAGGTAAGAATCATATTCAAGCTTTGGTTCAAATTCTATAAACATAACTATCTTAATTCAAGTAGTAATCTAACTTGAACTTGTTTTCGTGTCATGATTCTACTTCAAGAACTTCCAAGCAATCGAAGATCCTTTGAAGCTCAAGTTTATTTTTCATCATTTCCAGTAGGTTTACCTATTACACTTGAGGTAGTAATGATGTTCATAACATCATTCGATTCATATATATATATATATATATATATATATATATATATATATATATATATATATATATATATATATATATATATATATATATATATATATATAGCTATCATATTCGAAGATTTAAACTTGTAATCACTAGAACATAGTTTAGTTAATTCTAAACTTGTTCGCAAACAAAGTTAATCCTTCTAACTTAACTTTTAAAATCAATTAAACACATGTTCTATATCTATATTATATGCTAACTTAATGATTTAAAACCTGGAAACACGAAAAAACACCGTAAAACCGGACATACGCCGTTGTAGTAATACTGCGGGCTGTTTTGGGTTTGATAATTAAAAACTATGATAAACTTTGATTTAAAATTTATTCTTTTGGGAAAATGATTTTTCTTATGAACATGAAACTATATCCAAAAATCATGGTTAAACTCAAAGTGAAAGTATGTTTTTCAAAATGGTCATCAAGACGTCGTTCTTTCGACTGAAATGACTACCTCTTATAATATTGACTTGTAACCTGTATTTCCAACTATAAACTTATACATTTTCTGTTTAGATTCATAAACTTAAGTTCAATATGAAAACATAGCAACTTGATTCACTCAAAACGGATTTAAAACGAAGAAGTTATGGGTAAAACAAGATTGGATAATTTTGCTAGTTGTAGCTACGTGAAAATTGGTAACAAATCTATATTAATCATACCCTAGCTAACTTATATTGTATTATACATATATTCTAATATGTTATGTAATCTTGGGATACCATAGACACGTATACAAATGTTTTGACATATCATATCGACCCATGTATATATATTATTTGGAACAACCATAGACACTCTATATGCATTAATGTTTGAGTTAGCTATACAGGGTTGAGGTTGATTCCAAAAATATATATACTTTGAGTTGTGATCTAGCCTGAGACGTGTATACACTGGGTCATGTATTGATTCAAGATAATATATATCGATTTATTTCTGTACATCTAACTGTGGAAACTAGTTGTAGGTTACTAACGAGAACAGCTGACTTTATAAACTTAAAATAGTAAAACGTATTAAAAATGTTGTAAATATATTTTGAACATACTTTGATATAGATGTACATATTTGTTATAGGTCCGTGAATTGACCAGTGGCCAAATCTTATTTTCAACGAAGGAAAAAATTTGTGAAAGTGAGTTATAGTCCCACTTTTAAAATCTAATATTTTTGGGATGAGAATACATGCAGTTTTATAAATGTTTTACCAAATAGACACAAGTAAATGAAACTACATTATATGGGTGAATGATCGAAGCCGAATATGCCCCTTTTTGCTTGGTAGCCTAAGAATTAGTAAACCGATCTACTAATTGACGCGAATCCTAAAGATAGATCTATTGGGCCTAACAAACCCCATCCAAAGTACCGGATGCTTTATTACTTCAAATTCGTTTTATTATCATGTCTGATAGATGTCCCGGAATGATAGGGGGTATTCTTATATGAATCTTGTTAATGTCGGTTACCAGGTGTTCACCATATGAATGATTTTTATCTCTATGTATGGGATGTATATTGAAATATGAAATCTTGTGGTCTATTATTACGATTTGATAAATATATAGGTTAAACCTATAATTCACCAACATTTTGTTGACGTTTAAAGCATGTTTATTTTCAGGTGATTTTTAAGAGCTTCCGCTGTTGCATGCTAAAATATGGACAAGATTTGGTGTTAGCATGCTTGTATAATATTGTTTAAAAACTGCATTCGAAGACTGAAGTTGATGTATAATATTATTGTAAACCATTATGTAATAGTCGTGTGAAACGCTATATTTTAGATTATTATTATTTGATAATCGTCGTAATATTTTTAAACCTTTATCGATAAAATAAAGGTTATGGTTTGTTTTAAAATCGAATGCAGTCTTTGAAAAACGTCTCATATAGAGGTCAAAACCTCGCAACGAAATCAATTAATATGGAACGTTTATAATCGATATGAATGGGACATTTCAGTATGTGGTTGAAAAAAGAGAAAGAAAAGGCATTAATGTTAAAGTAAAAAGCGAGAGTCAACTGGGCGATAGACGGGGATGAAAACTCGAAACTTTTTCATAGAACGATAAAAAGAAACTTTTTAAAGTCGAACATCAGGGGCTTATTTGTCGATGATAATTGGCAAGAACATCCGAAAATAATTAAAAACGAAGTTCTAACTCATTTCAAATATTTTTTTCGAAAACCAACAGAATGTAGCTTCAAATATTATTGGGCTTGATAGTCTCGGTTTTAACAATCTCATCCCACTAGATGCAACAAATCTTGAAAGCCCAATCTCTGAAACCGAAATATGGGAGGCAATCAAAATTGTGAAGATTCTAAAGCCCTGGGGCTGGATGGATTTAGTCTCAAATTCTACAAATTATTTTGGTGGCTTATCAAGGATGATCTCAAAAAAGCGATTGATTGGTTTTGAAAAAACGATTCCATCTCAATAGGATGCAACGCCTCATTTATGACCTTGATCCTGAAGAAAAGTGATCCCGTTGGGCTTAATGATTTTCGTCCTATTAGCCTAATAGGAAGCTACTACAAAATTCTTGCCAAAATCCTTTCAAACCGAATCCAAAAAATCAATCACAAGGTTGTTGGGCACGAACAAAGTGCATTCATAAAAGGATGACAAATTCTTGACGGGATCTTAATTGAAAATGAGACGATTGAAGAAAGAAAAAGTTAAAAAAGCCAAATGTTTAATCTTCAAATCCAATTTCGCAAAAGCTTTCGATAGTATCAATTGACAATTCCTTAGAGAAGTAATGAAGACAATGGGATTTTGGGAGAAGTGGATAGCATGGATGCATGAATGTCTTAAATCCGCTTCCATTTCTATTCTAGTTAACGGTTCCCCTACAAAAGAATTTAACCTTGAAAAAGGCGTGCGCCAAGGAGACCCACTTTCGCCTTACTTACTCATTATCACGACCAAAGGTCTAAATCTACTAATAAAAAAAGCTCTTGAAGCCGGGATATATAAAGGTGTTGAAGTTGTCCGAGACAAAGTGATAGTATCCCACCTTCAATATGCGGATGATACTATCATCTTTGGAGAGTGAAGCAAAAGTAATGCAAGAAACATTATGAAAATTCTTAAATTTTTTGAAAAATTATCGGGGTTGAAAGTTAACTTTACAAAAAGTTGTTTATATGGAATAGGTGTCAACAACGATCAAGTCAATGATCTCGCTTCATATATGGGATGTGAATCGGGTAACACACCTTTTAAATATCTAGGCCTCCTGATTGGTTGTAAAATGAAGAAAAGTAATGATTGGGAATTTGTTGAGGAAAAATTCAAGAAACGATTGGCAAATTGGAAAGCAAAGTTGAAAGTAAGGTGAAGACTCTTTCCCCTAATCCATCCATGAATATACTTTTTTCGTCGGTTGAATTTGCCAGCGGTGTGAAAGGAATAGCCTTGAATCTTGAGAATGAGAATGTAGGGATTGTTGTCTTTGGTAGTGTCATTTGGTGGTCGAATCACTCTTGTTGATTCGGTGCTTAGTAGCCTTCCATTATACGCCTTCTCCCTATTCCGCACTCCATTGTGCATCATCAACTCGCTTGAAGGTTTGAGACGAAAATTCTTTTGGAGAGGGTCGGGGGAAAATATATTTTCTTGGGTTAAATGGGAAACAATTTTAAATTCATACGGGAAGGGGGGGGGGGGTTAAACATTGAGTCACTAAAAGCAAAAAATTTCTCGTTACTTTAAAAATGGTTGTGGCGTTTAGAATGGAAAATGATAGTTTTTGGGTCAAAGTCATCAAAAGTATTCATAGGCGGGATGAGGGAATGGGCAATAGCAATAACCTTAAATCTTCCAGTGGGTCGATATGGAATGATATTGAAAGCCTTGACAAAGATTTGATTAAGTTTAATATCAACTTGTCGACTGTTATCGAAAATAGTTTGTGACCGGTCAGATACAAGTTTTTGGAAAGACAAATGGGTGAGGGATCAACCTTTATGTTTCATGTTTCAAAGAATTTTCAGATTAGATGGTGATAAAGAAGCAACTGTGAAGGATTGAGTGGTTCAACATAATTCAGAATGCATCTTTACTTGTTATCAGAACAGATTGATTACGGGTAGGACCGCTACAGAATTGGAGGCATTGAAAGACTTGATTTTGGGATTCAAATATGCATATGGACAGAAAGATTCTTGGTTGTGGGTCTTAGGTGGTAATGGAGGATTTGCAGCATACAAGATTCAGGAGCTAATAGACGATCAGCTTCTCATGTCGTCAGCATCTCAGGAAAAAACTTTACGCAACAACTTTCTTCCTCAAAAAATAGGGATTTTCATTTAGAGGGCACAAAGAAATTAGCTCTCGGTAAGACTTGAACTAGACAAAAAGGAGTTGATCTCAATTCGGTTCGGTGTCCTATTTGTGACAGTGAATTAGAATCAATCAAATATATTCTACTTCATTGTTCATATGCTAAAGACGTTTGGGAAAGGCTATTCAAATGGTGGAAATTAAAAGTGCTGAATGCTATTAATCTCAATGAATTGTTTAAAGGCGGGAATTTTTTTAAAGGCAACAATAATATATTGAAAATATGGCAAGATACTTTATGGGTATGTGCATACAAGCTATGGCAAAATAGAAATGAAAAGGTCTTCAACAATAAAAGTCGTATCGCTCCAATGTTAGTGCAAGAGATTTAAGCAAAGTCTTTTGAATGGATCACTGATCGATCCAAGTCGATATCCTTGAATTGGCTAAATTGGATTTCGTCTCCAAGCAAATTAGACGATCCAGGATAGGAAGTGAATGCTTGTAATCATGTTTACTAGTTTTGTCTCTTTTAATTCAATTTGTATGTAGTCATTTCCTTTTGAAGTTATGCTTCCTTAGCATGCTACATATTGTACCTATATAATCTTTAATGAAATGTTTATTGGTTGGCTTTTTAAAAAAAAAGAATAAAAAGAAGTATTTATAATTGGTTGAAAATAAAAGAATAAACAAAAAAAAAAGAAATAAAGAAAGGGAGTGATTATCACACACTACTTTTTATCCATCTACACCTAATTTACTACTATAACCTTAATTATACTTAGAATAATAATATAAGTTAAACTCTATAGGGGTATAACTATAAATTAATGAGACAAAAGTGATGAATTAAAAAGTGGTGTGTGAGAATCATCTCTCAATAAAGAATGGTCGAAAAAAATTAAAAAGAAAAAATAAGGTAAGGTGGAAAGGAAATAAAAAGGGGTTAAGGGAGAGTTCTTGCATCAATTGGTATCGTGACCTGTATGACATAAAAATGACAGGCTGATCAGTCGGGCTCAGTCGGGTTGAACTATCATTCAATATTAATTTTCAAAAATCGTCAAAATATGTTGATTTAGTTTTAAAAAAATTATTAGATGAACAGTTCTCTTATAATTAGTAAATATGGATAACTATTTATTTTTCATAAATATTAAATTTTTTTTTTTGAAAAGCAAGTAAAACTTTTTTTGATATAACGGAATATTTACAAAGCCCTATATACTATACATTGCTATGTTATAATGTAATATGGAAAGTGGAAAACGGAAGCACACGAAATATATGAACGAAGAGCCATTATCCACCATGGCACTTGAACGAGTTTGAGCTGGGGAGGGGTGGCCAGACAGTACCGCAAATGCGATGACAAAGTTGACTACAACTACCCATTTAATCAAGTGAATAATGGGGATCTAAGACATGTACTCGTGTGCCGATTGTTGCCATATAAGAGCTTTGAACCGAATTAGCTGATGCCCGTTCTTTGAAGGTTCAGGAATGTGTAAAACGAGGGGTTAATGAGCCATTGATGCCATTCGATTGTTGATTTCTTTGATCTTTTAGATTTGATCTTTTAGATATCCATGAAAATGTTTGTGCTTGAATCTCGGAAAGTATTGTGGCGGGACACCAATTGTTTTTGTTAGAAACTTTAAGGTTTCGGTGTTTCCATATTATGGAAGTTGTGGCCCATTTTGTTGCTTGCCAAATGAACTTACCAATTCGATGTGGTGAACGATTGGTCCATTAATGTAATATCATGGACATTGGAGATTGTGTTAGTGGGAAGATTCCAGCAAAATAGGATTGAGTTCCATATCGATTGTGTTGTAGGGCAATGGAATAGAGTATGTTCTATGGATTCAACATGTGAGTTACAAAGCGGGCAAAGTAAGGTGTCGAGATCCATGTTTCGTTTATCTAGTTCTACTCTAGTCGGGATTCTACCAAGTATGACCCTTCAAATAAAGATGTTAATTTTTTGGGGGATAAATTTATTTTGTTGCGTGTCAAAGGTGCTGGTAGGTGTTTCGAGTTTGAGATTGTCGAGGATGGATGAAAGGGTTTTTGTAACGAAAGTTCATTAAGTGTACGTCCATTTGGTGTACGTGACCAATTCTAATTTACGGATGTGCATGCATTGGTTGTCGTTATGCGTTCCGAGACTACAGCGTTTTTGTTGGTTTCAAGCATGTAAAGTCTTCGGAATTGATTGTTAAAAATTTATGTTTCACACCATTTTTCGAGCCAAAATTTAGTGTTGTTTCCATTTTCAATGTTCTTCGTTATTGAGTTGGTGAAATTAGCTCCAAGATTGTCCGCGATTCTGCCAGCCTTGATGATTTCATTCCAAATTGTAGTACCTGAAACATTTCTAGAAAAATCATTAGTACAACCCCCCCACCCCCGCGCATATATGCTCGATATGATTTTAACCCAAAATGCATTTTTTCATTGTGAAATCTCCACCACCATTTACATAGTAGGGATATGTTTTTGCAAAATAGATACCCGATGTTCAACCCACCTTTGTCATACGGTAAAAGGATATGTTCCCATATAATCCAATTTATTTTGTTATCCGTGTCCAAACCTCCCCAAAAAAATTTCCTTCTTTTTGTTTCAAGTATGTTAATTATTTTTAAGGGTGCGTGGAATAGGGAGAAGTAGTATAAGGGAATACTGGATAATACGGATTTTATTAGGGTGAGTCGGGCGCCATATGACGTGGACTTGGCCTTCCAATCTGATAGGTGTTCGTCGAATTTTTCAATGATCGGTTGCCATGAGGATGCTTTAGTGGAAGGGACACCAACTGGAAGGCCGAGATATGTGAAGGGGGTAGAGCCTGTCAAGCAATCGATATACTTGGCCATCTCATCGACATCGTTTATTGTGACACCTATCCAATATAAGTTACTTTTTTTAAGATTTACTTTAAGTCCGGATATGTTTTCGAAGCATTTTAATAGTTTAGAGATGTTTTTAGCATTGCGTTTGCTCCATTCGCTAAAGAAGATTGTATCATCCGCATATTGGAGATGGGATACCACAATCTTATCGTGACCAACATAAATGCCACGGAATTGATCATTTGCAATGACACGTTTAGCGAGAATGTTGAGGCCTTCGGCCGCGATTATAAAGAGGAACGGTGATATTGGATCACCTTGGCGGATGCCCCTACCAGGTGAGAACTCCAAGGTCGGGGATCCATTGATGTGAATAGAAATTGAAGATGAGGAAAGGCATGCTCAGATGAAGCTAATCCATTTGAATCCGAATCTCATACTTTTCATGGTTTCAAAAAGAAAATCCCACTCAATACAATCGAATGCCTTTTCGAAATCCACTTTGAATTATTTCTTTTAAGTTCATCAATTATTTCGTTTGCTATTAGGACGCTATCAAGGATGTATCTACCTTTTAGGAAAGCTGTCTGTTCAATACCAATTATCTTGTGGATTACTTTTGAGAGTCGGTTGGATAGGATTTTGGTGAGGATTTTATAATAACTTCCGATCAGGCAGATATGACGATATATGTTAAAACCAATTAGATTGGACTTTTTTGGTATTAGTGTGAAGAAAGAAGCATTGCAGCCCTTAGATATCTCGAAATTGATCCAAAACCAGTCCAGGGCTTTGACGAGATCTTCTTTTATCAACTACCAATATTTTTTAAAGAATTTCATATTAAAGCCGTCAGGACCGGGAGCTTTTGAACTATCGCAGTCGTGAAGTGCATCTCACACTTCATTTTCAGAAAATAAGGCTTCAAGTATGAGGTTGTCTGAATCGTCAATATAAGCTCGGTTTGGTTCGTTTTCGAAGGAGCAATTACCTTTGCATTTTTTGGATTTGAATAGTGTCTCAAAGTATTTTAGAGCCTCGTTTTTTATTTTATTTGGATCTTCGGATCATGTACCATTTAAAGAAATTCCACGAATGTTGTTTTTATTTGCCCTTCTTTTGATGTGGTTGTGAAAATATTTAGAGTTTTTGTCACCCTCGAGATTCCATTTAATACGTGACTTTTGTTTTAACATATTGGTTTTCTTTTTTCTTTTTCGATGTGTGAAATTTTATCATTTACCCAATTTTTACGTTCGGATTCGGTTAATGGCCTGGATTCTGCGAGTTTTCCCCATTCATTAGAGGCGTCAAGATGTGATTTGATTTCAGAATCAAGGTTACTTAGTTGAAGACTACAATATTTAAGTTCGAGTTTCACATCTTTTAGTTTATTATGTAGTATACAGTCGGGACGATTGCCGTTAACGGGGAGTTGCCATGTGTTTTTAATTATATCGTCAGCATTTTTTTAATTTAAACCAAGCGTTGAATACACGTGTCGGTTGAGGACCAAAGTCGGTGAAGGAGTTTTTTAGTATGATTGGGCAACGATCGAAAAGCTCTCGGTCGAGGATTTTGGATGAGATGTCTGGTCACAGGTTAAGGATACTTTCAGAGATTAAGAATCTATCAAGTTTTCCGAATTTTAGTTTGTTGAAACAAATACATGTGTATTTCTTACCACCTAATGGGAGTTCGACTAAGTTAGTATTATTTATGAAATTGTTGAAATTATCGGCCATGATTGTTTGAAATAGAAATTAAGATGTTCGGACTTGGATCTAACTTCATTAAAGTCACCGAAGATAATGTGGGGAACATCGATGGAGACTATTAGTTTTGAAAGTTCGAACCAAAATCTTAGTTTTTTCGCATGTGAATGTGGACCATAGATGTTAATTAAAACCATATCAGTGTCGTAGCCCGCCCATTTCCCTTTGATGCCTATGAAAAACTCACCCTCAATGGCATGGTCAAAAATGAAGGTGGACGCATCCCATACTAAAATTAATCCCCCCGAGGGCCCGATCGAGTCTTTTTGTACACAATTAAGGTTTGTGTTGTACCAAAAGGATTCAATTAAAGAGTCAGATGATTGGCCACATTTTGTTTCTTGTAACCAAAGATGAAAAGATTTTCTTTATTACATATTTTTTTGAGCAAATTGATTTTACCCACATGACCCAACCCACGAATATTTAATAAAATGCAATTCATTAGAGAACTTATAGTACGAATGGGTAAGGTGGAAGATTAATGCTCATACTCCCAACGAATACCAATACCAAGTCCGTATTCTACTATGTCCTTGGTATTGTTCGATCTCTTGCTTGATTTGACGCTAGTATTGTCCTTAAACTTAGAAGATGTCCTTGAGATGTTACCGGATACTTTGGAAGTGGAGTTTGTTTTACTATTAAGTTGTGAAAACTTTAGTTTCTGACTACTTCTCGCGTAATGCTTTGTGTATAGAAATTTTGATCTCGTGCTTTTCTTAATATTCTCAAGTGGCGATTTATCTATGTGTTTCGAAGTGGATTTTGGCACCGAAGTATTGCGAGCAACTTTCTTGAAGCAAATATTGGAGGAATAGTTTGTTTTCTTATTAGCATGTGCCTTGGCTTTCTGTTTGTTTTTGATTTTGTCAACAGATTTGATCTTGCCGATGTATTGATTGGAATAAATATTAGGGATGTCAAGAATCTGAATGTCATCGTTAGTTACCGTGTAAGACCCGGATATTTCGAATAATTATCTCGGGCGTAAAGTGCACGTAGCGAGTGTATTATATGTGTAAATATGTACATGAAGATGTTAGATGTATATATTGATAAATATACGTTATGTATATGGAGTACAGGATATATATCTATATCTATATATATATATATATATATATATATATATATATATATATATATATATATATATATATATATATATATATATATATATATATACACATGAGAATGTATACATGTATAAGTATATGCATGGTTTATGAAGGTATTAAGTCGAGTGAGACTTTATGGTGAAGTCTAGGTGTATATATGAAGCGAGAATGGAGTGTACAAGTCGTGTAAACAATAGTTGGAACAAGTTGACAAAAATTGGACAAATGATGCCCATGGTCGCGCCGTGGAGAGGGGAGGTCGCGCCGTGGGTTTAGGCAAGAATCAAGATCAGGTTTCACGATTAACAGCTCGAAAAATGCTCACAGAACTGCGCCGCGAGGATGAAGGGTCGCGCTGTGACCTGCCTGCAGAACTGATCCGATTTTCAATTTTAAAAAGGGTAGTTCGAGGGTATTTTTGTCTTTTCACTTGTGGATCATATTTTGGCTCTAAATCCCAGCCACTTATCTCTTTTTCTTTATTTCTTTTCTCTTTTCTTTCTCTCTTTTCTCTCAAATCCCAAAACCCTCTTAGATTCAAAGTGAGATTTGAAGGTGAAGATTTGTGATTCGATTCTTGGTGCGTGAAGGAAAGTCGTTCTCCTCGTTCTTAGCTACAAGTAGATACTAGCGGTAAGTCCTAACTCTGAATTTTGTTTTTGTGTTCATGATTATATTTAGGGCTTTTGATTGTATGATCTTGAGCAAAACCCCACTAGTGTTAAATTGAAGATTTGAACTAGTAAATGGTGAGGAAAACCATTTTAGTGGGTTTAGGGTTAGATGATGAAATTTGTGAGTTGGTAAATATGTTTAGGAGTTTAAATCACCAATTAACTTGTGTTGAAAGTGATTTGAAGTGTAAGTATGTAAAATGAGTGTTTTGACTCGATTTTAGGTCAAAATGGTATTTTGTGTAAATGTCAAATTAAAATGCGTTCAAAGACTAAAAGAGGTGTATTTAGGTATTTCAGGAACGCGGGAAGTGGTTTCGTTAGTTTTGGACTTTCGAGTATCGTTAAAAGTGAAAAAAGGTGTAAATTACACTTTAGGTCAATTTGGGCGGGTCGTGAGTCCAAATGGGAGATTGGTTGATCAAACCTTGTTTAAAAGATGCTATTGGAACATAATCATAAGTTGATTGTGATTATGAGAAGTTCGGGCGAGATTTGACTTAGTCAAAGTTGGTCAAGTGTAAATAGTCGAAATTACACTTGTGATGTTTTAAGTCGAATAAGCTTAAGTTGTAGCTTATTTGTATGTATGATTTGCGTAGGTGATATATGTGAAGTCAGTGGAAGAGGTTCAAGTTTGAGAGTTACACTTCTTCAAGTAATCGAGGTGAGTGGAATATTTATACATGTATGTATGTAGTTTATTTACTCGTGTGCGATGTGGGTCTTCGGTGCCACATCGTGAGTATTATGTTGGTATGTGTCACAAGTCGGTGACTTATTTATTGTTATGATGGGATGAGAACTACAGGTCGGTAGTGTCTCGATAGGTGATTCACAAGTCGGTGACACCTAATGGTGATTCACAAGTCGGTGACACCATATGTCAGGAAGTGATTCACAAGTCGGTGACACTTCATAGTGTTTCACAAGTCGATGACACTTAGTGATGCTTCACAAGTCGGTGACACCACATGGCGTTCACAAGTCGGTGACCCATATGTATTGGTGGGGGATTCATAAGTCGGTGATACCCTTTGGTGATTCGTAAGTCGGAGACACCTTATGATATTAACTGGTTGGTAACATCATACGAGTGAGACTCGACGTTATTGGTTGTCTACAAGTCGGTAGTGCCTGATATCGGCTAAAAAGTTACGTTTTTACCCCCGATATTGAGACCCAAAAGCATAAAGTTCAAAACTTTGTCTACAAATTAATCGCTTTTTTGGTTAAATTTGTAGATAAAGTAATTACAAAGACGATGCAAAAAGAATCAAGAGAATCGGAGCTAAAACGAAGATTCTAGAGCAAAAATGGTGAAAGACAAGAAATTAAGTTACGATCCAGGGAACAGGTAGGCCAAACGGCTTGCCAAACGGCCTGCCAGTATGTAAAACGGCTTGCCATACGACCTTGGCAAACGGGCACACAAAACGGCTTACCCTCCAGCCATTTTCTAACAAAAATCCTACTTTCCAGGGGTTTAGACATGCCTCCTATGCAAACCCCCTGCCAAACCCCCTGCCAGGGGTTTTTCAGCAACTTAATTACAATTTTGCCATCATGCATTTCCTATAAATGGGGACTTCATCCCACCATTTCAACACACACCATTCTTCACTTCTCTCTCTAAATATCTCTCTATAGTCGCTCTCTAGTGATCTATAGGAGATTAGTTCTCTCTCTACTTTCTCTCTCTAGATTCTAGAGAGAGAAAAGTACAGAGATTAGGAAAATAATTATCTCTCTATTGTCGCTCTCTAGTGATCAATAGGAGAATAGTATGTAGTTAGTAGTAGAAGCTTTCGAGCATCGTAACGCTATGGATATTATGAAGAAATACAAGTGTTATTCTGCCGATATTATTCGTAACATCTATCCTTTCTTTTATTAATTTATTATAATATTCTTGTTCGATGTTTGTGATTTATTAATATTAGAAATTCTTGTTGCCATGATGTGTGAGTAATTGCTTTATTATTTGCCATGATTTAATGATGTTAGTTAGGGATGATTATCGTTTCGTACCCGCTTTCTGTCTATGATATTAAACCTCGTTATTATCGTCTTCCACCAATAAATGTGATTACAAAATTTTATAAAGTCGACAATTATTAGGTAATTAATTATCTGTGTTTATACATTAGTCAATGCATGAACCCATCGAAAATACTATAAAGTACATGGGGAATTACCATAGGACCAGATCAAGACATTGGTCAAGAGTATAAGTGATGTGTGAAGCGGAGGTGTACGAAATACTATTATTTTTATTACGGAATACGATACAAATTACACCAAGTTTTAATTTAATTTATTTACAGATGGGATATACCTAAACCTTGCTACAACACTATAGGCAGTGTTAATCGTAGAGTAATATAGTTTTTAGTAAGTCCGGTTCGTTCCACAGGGAGACGCTTATTTTACACTACATTTTTTATATAACTATATTTGTATAAAATATATATATTACAATTATTATTATTATAAAAAGGGGGGTTTTACCGTTTAATGACTGGTTTATCGATTTTATATTTTATATCATAGTTAAAATCTAATGTAAAATATTATATATAACTTGATTCAAAGCGTAAAATACATAACGATATTTATATGACGATATATAAAATTGCGATAAAATATGAAATAAAATAATTATGCTTATTTAAACTTCCGTAATCATAATGTTTGATGTTTTGATTTTAATTTATTACCCTGGGTTAATTGTCCTTTTTCCTGGATTATTTTCATCGGTCATAATTATAAAGTGCGAGTGTCCTCGTTAAATTAACCTTATTCCTGAGGTCAAATATTCCAACTAATTGGGGATTCGAACTGTAACAAGGTTTTAATACTTTGTTTAATGATTACACCAGGTTATCGACTGCGTATAATCCAATGTTTTAATACTTTGTTAACAATTACACCAATTACCCTTGAATGTAATCCACCCCTGTTTTAATGAGTCCATTGACTATTAATCCATCCCCGTGTCCGGTCAAATGAACAATTATTAGTATTTATAAATATCCCGCCCATCATACCCGATCGAACGTATGTGGCTACTTATAAATACGTCAAATTGTAAATCTCTATATTAATCAAATATAAAGTCCATTAATAACCCATAGTCCAATTTTCATAAGTGTCAGTCTTTTATCCAAACCCCAATTATGGTCCAAAGCCCAATAACCCTGTCTTAATATTTAGTCCAACATCACGATTACTTCGGCTCAAATAAGCATAATAATAACTTAAATACGAGACATTAATTTAAAAAGGAGAATTTAGCTTACAGTGATTATTAATCGCGTAGTGTTACAGGGACAGAGTTTCGAATTTAAAACCCGTAAAATAACCTTTACATTACCCAAACTAACTAATATAAAACTAAACTAATATTATATATATATATATATATATATATATATATATATATATATATATATATATATATATATATATATATATATATATATATATATATATATATATATATATATATTATACAGAGGGAGAGAGATATGATTGTGGTTTTGGTGTTCGACAAACTGGCCAATTTATAGAACCTAACCAGCATTTCTCTTCCATGTGATCACATGGATTTGCTTCCTCCTGGCCATGCGATCGGATGGCCGCCTTGCCCAGCTCATATGTCTTTTGTTTTCTTGTTTGCCGACGTTTTATTTAATAATATAATATAATATATATAATTTTATATAATTATATATATATATATATATATATATATATTATATTCATGTGCATAGTTGACTTATAATTTTAGGCCCATTGACTCGCGCGTTGATGCTCGGTTTATGTCTTGGTTCCGGATTTTCGAACGTTTTTTCGTACGCGTAGATATCTTGTACTTTGCGGTTTGCAATTTGTAATTTGCACAAAAAATTATTTTCCTTAACTCCCAAAATCCGTGCAAGTCTTTAAATCACTTTTAGTGGCACTTTTGAGTGCACTATGGCTTTAGTGGCACTTTTCAGGCTTTAGTGGCACTTTTTCTTCAATTCTTTAATCTTCGTGCTTCGTCTTCACATTTATTTATTTAAACGATTACAACTTAAAAATAGAATAATTACAACTAAAAACTTTACATATTGGGATGATATTGCGACTAAATATATGTTCATTTGGAGCACTATCAAATATCCCCACACTTGAACATTGCTTGTCCTCAAGCAATATAGAACTTGAAATTAAATCATACTTCACTCGAATCACTTTTTTATTCTAACACTTTATACATCAGTGATTTTGATACGGCAGTATAAACAATGATAGTAACGATGTGGTTTACAGTCCCACATGACTATGAAAATTTAGATTCATTAAGGAAATTGGATCTTTATGAAAACATTTGATCTTTTAAAAATTCATTCTAGCTTTTACCCTAGATAAGTTTTCCGGAATAACCCTTCACCGGTGTTTGCAAAATGTTTTTGTGGGTTTCAGATTTTCAAATTTTAGCTCAAAACTTACGGTTTTGTGTCACCCACTTACTAACCTTGTATTAGGAAAGCAACACGTCCAGTATACTTGTTTCATATATTACCTTTCAGTAAACTACCGTCCGGTTGTAAAGGAAAGCGATGAACAAGCAACTGTTAAGGCAATGTCTAATGACATGCTTTTGATTATGGTCCACATTGTGTCGGATGCAATTAGTATCCTTTGTAGGAGAAATAGTAAAGATCACCCTATAATATTTCGGTCTGGCACAAGGTCCTGTCTTCGACCATGCTATGCAACCACCGTTCTTACGGTTGACACCCGATTTGGTTCAGGTGACCTAATGAATTCCAGGTGAATTCTTAGGATTTTACGTTCAATGGTAATGAACGCATTGAAAATAGGTTTTCAGAAAACAAATCGGTTTTATTTTGACAAAATATTTTCTCGTTCAAGCTCGAGTTTAGATATCATTGAATTTCATGAGTTTGTAATTCTCAATCTTTAAGGTCCATCCCAAGAATTGAGTAATATCAGGCTTAAAAGCTGATTTTTAATCTTTAAGGAGATTATCCTTTCTGGAGGTCTGATTCATTAGTCTTATCAAGCTAATTTGCACGGCGCCCTCCCCATTTTACGAGATAGATCCTCTCATGCATAGGATAAGTCTGACCACTTGGCGACCCTGTTTGATGCTGAGGTCCATGGATTTTCGGCTGATTTTAGAGATGACTTTTCAAGATTTTTCGTCAACCTACAGCTGGTCTGGACGACAACTTCCTGACCTAAATCAAGAAGCGCGTGTCTTTTTTGAAAGACTTTACTTCCTTTTAATGATGGAATAGATTCATCGTGTAGATCCATCTTTTCTTTCATCTTTATTACAATATATCGGGTAAAACAGTTAATTTAGTCTAAAACAAAAGCACCTGCAATAACTTTACAGAAACATGTGATAGATAGTTTTTAATTGAATAACTTGGTACATTCTCCCCACACTTGGCTTTTTTCATGTTTCTTTTTATTTCTAATAAATAAATTCACGCATTTTAGTTTGTTTATCAATTTATGTCCTTTCCGAGGTAACGATAATTTCGGCATTAACACCTAGTTTTATCGTTCATAAATATGTCTAAACATGATTTTGAATTCATTTAGTTGAAAATTTTTCAAATTTTCATAAAATTTAGAAAATAAACCAAGTATAAACCCGAGAGAATTTATAACCCTTCCCCACACTTGAGATCATGCAATGCCCTCATTTGCATGAAATCGGACTATAATTATAAATTCATGAGGGTGATTAGTGTAGAAAAGTGATTAAAAATACCCAGTTTGTAATTGCAAAGCTCGTCGAATGATAGATGACGTCTCATCGTTCATTACTTTCATTATTTTATCACACATGTTTTTCTTCAAAAACGGTTGCTTTTCTGAACTGTTTGCTAATTTTTGAAAATGTGTCTTTTACCCTAACTTATCATGCATGTTCATTAACGAGTTATGCACTAACCCGAACCCCTAATTTAACGTTAAGTGGGGTTAGACTTTAACACACTTAGCTGACGACATGTGAAGTCGGTAGAATAAGTTCCACGAATTAAAATAGTGAGCCAGTTATTTACATCTCGGGTGGTGTATAATATATCAATGGGTTTAATGTTTAGATTAACCCGATCGTCACTACTTAATTCTTTTTTAAGTGTAGCTTTTAGTAAATGGATATGTCTCTTTTCTGGTTCTTGGTCAAATGGATCGTTATACACCGACATACATATTTCTATAAGGTGGACAATTCCTAACATTTCTTTCCGTTCATTCTCGGGATCAAAGTTTTCACCTCTATTACCCAATTGGGTGAAATCCGAGGTGTCATTATCTATTACAGCTCGTAGTTCATCTTCGGTAGATGACTCGTCTATTAAGAATATTGGGTTGGAAGGTTGTGGAATGGTGAATTTCGGGATCAAAGCAAATTCTTCTTCTTTAACGTTTCTTATCGGTTCCACTATTTTGGTCTCGGGGGTAAAATTTTCAACGTTATCGTTTTCCCAAGAGTACCAATTTGTCACCCTTACTTCTTCTTCATCCATTGATGGATCGATGATTTCGTCGGTAAAGCTAATGTGTCGATATGTTGTGAAATTGGTAAAACTGAATATAAAGTATCATCGAGATAATTGGTGATTTCGGAGCTCTCGAATTCATCAAAATTCGATGATATGAGATTTTCTTGTACATGACTCCTCAGATCAACAGGTGTGTGGTCTGATAGAGTTTCAGCCTGCCAATTTGCAAACTCTCTTATCTGTTCATTTTGAGCGTCAAATTCTTGGAGTTTGATTTTCATATAATCTAAAAAAATTTCAGACACATAATTTTCCTCATCCTCTGGTTGTTGAGTCTGGATATATTCTTGAGAATAATTCCAATTTGAATTGTATTCCTTATAATCATTCCATTCAGGCTCTATGGGTGCATAATTTTCCATAGGAACGTAATAATAACATTCCCATGTTGAGTGATAATCTCCACAGATTTCACAACCAGTTATTGTTTCATCATTCGTGATCCAAGATTGACCGAATGAATTTTCATCAACACTCATTTGAGAGTATTGATTTAATTGATTTCGCATGTCAGAAAGAGTTTCCAACATATTCTCAAAATTTTCCATAATACACTTTTTACCAAATTTTAGCTACAATGTGGTGCATTTACTAATTATTCTATTAGTTATAAAACTAAAAATTATATAAGTTATCAAATTAATAGACTTTTCTGCTTTTTCCCAAGTTTCGAATAGTCAATAGATACAGCAGGTAGCCATGACCCTTTAAATCGGAAGCCCACAACTCGCCACTAACAAATCCAACTATTACTACAAACCAGAAAATTGGCGTCTATTAATTTAATCGTTTAAAATAATTTTTTTCGTCGAAATTTAAAGATTAAAAATTCTATGTCCTAAAACTAGCGCGTGGAAAAGAAAAAGAGCGTCAAAAAATAAGAAGTCGAAAAACAAACGTCGAAAAACAAAAGTCAAAAAACAAACGTCGAAAAACAAAAAAAAAATTTGAAAAATAATAATAAGAAATTAAAGCGTCGTAACTTAAATGTCTAAAAAATTAAAAATTTCGTTCAAAGGTATTAAAGCTTAAAAGGAATTCTAAACGGAAAACGACAATTACTTAAAAAGTACTAAAATCTATAAACTTAAAACGGCGTCGCAAAATTCTAAAGCGCTTAAATCTTAATCTAAATAAAAAACACTTAAGGGATTTTACGGCAAAGCCTAAAAATCTAGAAATATAAAATAACGACATCAACAACTAAGCTTAAAACTAATTACGTACGACAAATATTTCAAAGTAGACGATAAAAATACAAATTATAACTTAAAATGTTAAAAATATAAATTTTATAAAAAAATTATTTTTATATTATATTTTATAAAAGTATTAAACTATAAATATAAAAACTTAATTAAAACTAAATTTATTAAAACTAATACTAATTATTATTAAATTAAAACCCTAATTAATAATAAATATATTATAATAAAAACCCTAAACTGTCGGCAGAGGTATCAGACCTGTCAAATCGACTCATGCGATCGCATGAGTCTTCTGTTATGTGGCCATGCGGTCGCATGGACAGTGGATCCAGGCCATAAGTTGGCTGCTACAGTGTTCGGCCTAGTTCGTTTTAATTATTATATTTATTTTTTTAATATAGAAAATATTTATAGAATATTTATATAAAATATAATAAACTTGTATTTTAAAATCTTAAAAATAAAAATACTTTTTAAAGACAAAATCTTAAATATATATATATATATATATATATATATATATATATATATATATATATATATATATATATATATATATATATATATATATATATATATATATATATATATATATTTATATATATATATATATATATTTTTTTTTTCTTTTTTTAAATTTTCTTTTAACACTTATAAAAAATAACAAAATATTTTTACGAAATAAGAAATAATATAATTTTACAAAAATATATCTTTAACAAAATATAGCGTTTTTCACCGATTCCCCGGCAGCGACGCCAAAAACTTGATGTGTGAAGCGGAGGTGTACGAAATACTATTATTTTTATTACGGAATACGATACAAATTACACAAGTTTTAATTTAATTTATTTACAGATGGGATATACCTAAACCTTGCTACAACACTATAGGCAGTGTACCTAATGGTAGAGTAATATAGTTTTTAGTAAGTCCGGTTCGTTCCATAGGGAGACGCTTATTTTACAATATATTTTTTATATAACTATATTTGTACAAAATATATATATATATATATATATATATATATATATATTACAATTATTATTATTATAAAAAGAAGGGTTTTACCGTTTAATGACTGGTTTGTCGATTTTATATTTTATATCACAGTTAAAATCTAATGCAAAATATTATATATAACTTGATTCAAAGCGTAAAATAAATAACGATATTTATATGACGATATATAAAATTGCGATAAAATATGAAATAAAATAATTATGCTTATTTAAACTTCCGTAATCATAATGTTTGACGTTTTGATTTTAATTTATTACCCTGGGTTAATTGTCCTCTGTTCTGGATTATTTTCATCGGTCATAATTATAAAGTGCGAGTGTCCTCGTTAAATTAACCTTATTCCTGAGGTTAAATATTCCAACTAATTGGGGATTCGAACTGTAACAAGGTTTTAATACTTTGTTTAATGATTACACCAGGTTATCGACTGCGTATAATCCAAGGTTTTAATACTTTGTTAACAATTACCCCAATTATCCTTGAATGTAATCCACCCCTGTTTTAATGAGTCCATTGACTATTAATCCATCCCGTGTCCAGTCAATTGAACAATTATTAGTATTTATAAATATCCCGCCTATCGTACCCGATCGAACGTATGTGGCTACTTATAAATAGTCAAATTGTAAATCTCTATATTAATCAAATATAAAGTCCATTAATAACCCATAGTCCAATTTCCACAAGTGTCGGTCTTTTATCCAAACCCCAATTATGGTCCAAAGCCCAATAACCCCATCTTAATATTTAGTCCAACATCACGATTACTTCGGCTCAAATAAGCATAATAATAACTTAAATACGAGACATTAATTTAAAAAGGAGAATTTAGCTTACAGTGATTATTAATCGCGTAGTGTTACAGGGACAGAGTTCCGACTTTAAAACCCGTAAAATAACCTTTACATTACCCAAACTAACTAATATAAAACTAAACTAATATTTAATATATATATATATATATATATATATATATATATATATATATATTATATTATACAGAGGGAGAGAGATATGATTGTGGTTTTAGTGTTCGACAAAATGGCCAATTTATAGAACCTGACCAACATTTCTCTTCCATGCGATCGCATGGATTTGCTTCCTCCTGGCCATACGAATGCATGGCAGCGTTGCCCAGCTCACATGTCTTTTGTTTTCTTGTTTGCCGACGTTTTATTTAATAATATAATATAATATATATAATTTTATATAATTATATATATATATATAATTATATATATATATATATATATATATATATATATATATATATATATATATATATATATATATATATATATATATATATATATATATATATATATATATATATATATTATATTCATGTGCATAGTTCACTTGTAATTTTAGGCCCGTTGACTCGCGCGTTGATGCTCGGTTTGTGTCTCGGTTCCGGATTTTCGAACGTTTTTTCGTACGCGTAGATATCTTGTACTTTGCGTTTTGCAATTTGTAATTTGCACAAAAAATTATTTTCCTTAACTCCCAAAATCCGCGCAAGTCTTTAAATCACTTTTAGTGGCACTTTTGAGTGCACTATGGCTTTAGTGGCACTTTTCAGGCTTTAGTGGCACTTTTTTTTCAATTCTTTAATCTTCGTGCTTCGTCTTCACATTTATTTATTTAAAAGATTACAACTTAAAAATAGAATAATTACCACTAAAAACTTTACATATTGGGATGATATTGCGACTAAATATATGTTCATTTGGAGCACTATCAATAAGATCGAGGAAATACTGTTGCAACAGTAAAGTACAGTGTTGATGTACTATAGGACCACTTGAGCATGGTCAAGGTTAGAAGCTATGGAACCACTATAAGTCTAGTACATGGTGGATAACTAAGGATTTATTGGGTATATTTTAGTAAGGTCTGGTTTAAGTCATAAATGGGAGTTTAACGCACTACAATAGAAACTAAGCTTATGAATCTTCAAGGATGATTGAGAACTATCAGATGTTCTAATTTGTCTACAAACCCTTAGATTTTACCAAACCATTGACAGAAAAGAATTCGAAATACAATCATAACCACTCACTTGGGTGATACACTAAGGTGTTAAGAAAGGTTGGATATTATCTATATAAGGCTATGCTACTTTATTCGTGCGCCCAAGGTATGCATTGCATCCAAGATGGGTCGCTTATATCCTTAAACCGGATAAAGTGTCGGGAGTTGAGCATAGTCCATCCGATCAGAATCTTCAAAGCCTAGTTCCTCGTGTCATGCTAATCGGGAATCCGCTTAGTAGGGAATCTAGTGTTCACACCCAGTATATCTATCCAAAGAGTGTCTCATAATCATCCGGACACTACGTTATCTTAAATCATGGTGAACCACGTCTTCTCTGTCCTTAGCTGTTGCATGCTAGCTAGCTTATTTTAATTATATTGCTTTAATAGTTTAAATACAATTATAAATCAAATCAACCCAACTATTGCCTTTACACAATTTGATATTCCGGATAAAGTGGTGTCTAGAATAAATCGGTTGGACTTGGTTGTTGGATTTTCTGAACAGTCGCCAATTTATTGGGACCAAAAGGATCCTGCCTCTCCACACAAGGTGTACCTGGCCACTAGTCTTGGATACTAAATTGTGTATAAACCCAATCTTAATTACTAAACTATCTGAATAAACTCCGTTTCAAATTCGACCACTCAAGGAACGACCCTAGGTCATATTTGCCCTTGCTAACCTATAGGAAGGAATAATAGATTTAGGCCCAACATATATAAATTAAACAATCAACTTCTTCTGTTGATATCCTGAATTGACGTTTTATGACCTAACGACACCGCATAAATAAACCATTGGATTCAGGCATATCACGGGAGTAGTTAATTTTTGGCGCCGCTACCGGGGAGCGGTAGTACGATTTGGATCCTGTTTAGATTAGTCAGTTTTTAAGAGACCCTTTTGACTGAGAATAGCTTTGTCAGAAGTTACCAGTTTACCGTAGTTAGGTTAGATAATATTAGCTTAATTTAGTTTAATTAAAAAGTTTAAAATGGACTTCCTTATTAGTGAACCTTTAGGATGGTTTAAGCTACTTAGACCGCTAAGAATTCTTCCGACACATCCTTTCTTCTATCCGATATCATACATTGTACCCATCCGATGAGATCCACACTTATCTGCCGATAGTTCGACGATGGTCGCACGCATCACTCTTGCTGACATCACCAAACCCTCGTTAGAAGGACGAGGAGGACCAATACTCTATCCAGAGTTAACAGAGCGTCTTTTATGCTTAAGCATAGCATCATACAACTCATTGAGAATCACTGTCTATTCCATGGCTTACCAATTGATGATCCCAACTCTCACTTAGATAGATTCCTCTCCTT
Organism: Rutidosis leptorrhynchoides; assembly: GCF_046630445.1. Lineage (NCBI taxonomy): Eukaryota > Viridiplantae > Streptophyta > Magnoliopsida > Asterales > Asteraceae > Rutidosis > Rutidosis leptorrhynchoides. Next base: position 245,786,164 of record NC_092333.1, read on the forward strand.
ATCTAACTCATATAAGCAAAACGAGGTTGAACAAGATATGGTTCATCTGTATCTGTTCCCCTATTCCTTAACTCTTCATGCAAAAATCTGGTTCGAGGGTTAGAACCCAACTCTATCACCTCATGGGAGGAAATGGCAACAACTTTCTTAATCAAGTACTTTCCCCCATCAAAACAAATCAGACTTAGGAATGATATCGTAAACTTTCAACAAGTGCACGATGAATTACTCTACACTGCATGGGAAAGATTCAAACAATTGCTTCGAAGATGCCCGAACCACCACCTTGAGAGCTCTGATAAGATTTTGACCTTCTACAAAGGTCTGAATCGGAACAACAAGTCTACTCTTGATGTTGTTTCTCAAGGTAACTTCATGAACTTCACTACTGACGAGGCCTGGAGATTGATCGAGGAAATGACTATGCACCATCACGATTGGAACACGAAAGAGCATATTTCATCAGCAACACCGCTTTTCGCCTCCGATCTTATCGAAAATAAAACCTTCAAATTTCTCTCGGAACAAATAGAAAACCTCACCAAAGAAGTTGGAGAGCTAAAGAAACTCCCGCGACATGTGTCTCAAGTGCAATTATGCCAAAATTGTACTGACCCACATCTGGCCAAGGTATACGAGGCTGAATGTGAGGACTCTATTGTCTATTCCGATAAGATCCTAGCTCATCCGCACAACCCACCCACCAAACCCACTACCCCACCAGAGACAAGTCCAGATGATGTCCTACTGTGAATCATCCACATGATCACAGCAAGACAAGACGCAGCTAACTTAGTCATGACTAATCACTTGAGTAGTCTTGAAAATCAAATAAGCCAGCTAAATCAACGTCTCAATTCTCTAGGTTGTCCTAAAAATGACTCAAAGGTGGCACATAGTCAACCTTCAGTTTCTTCTAAGGAGAAGAAACTAACTAATACCCGTTCGGTAGTAGTAATTGAGTCATCACCTAAACCTACTAGGAAAACACCCATTCCATTCCCGGGCCATCTCAAGCAAAGACACAACAAGATGAAATCTTTTAAGCTTGACGGTAAATTTTTGGACACTGTGTCTAAAAATCCTCATAGCAAGAAGTATTTTAGGAAACTCCTGTCAACCAAGGATAAGGTACCCGAAGTACCCAATGTCCCACTGAACGCGAATTGTTCATCCATTCTCTTAAATACTCTTCCTGAAAAACTAGGGGATACCGGACGATTTACCCTTCCTTGTTCTATCTACCAATCTGGTACTATCTATTCTCTCGCTGACCTTGGTTCCAGCATCAATCTCATGCCCTACTCACTGTTCCAGAGACTCAAAATTGGAAACCTTAACCCTACCAAAATGAGCATCCAGCTAGCTGACCAATCCATTAGATATCCTAAGGGAATAGCTGAGAACGTCATGGTTAAGGTCGATAAATTTCTTTTTCTGACCGACTTTGTGGTTATGGACTATAAAGAAGACATAAAAACCCCTATCATCTTAAGAAGGCCTTTCATGAATACAGCCAAAGAGATCGTTGACGTTTATTCATGAACTATCACCTTAAGAGCCTGTGGAGAAGAGGTCACTTTCACGATCGACGAGTCTATATGTCCTTCTGATGGGAACGCCGAAATAAATACCATATCCACTGATGAAGTCATCTTCCATGAACCAAATTTTGAGAATGACGAGAAGAAGATAGAAGTAGAAGACAAGAAGAATAAACACTCCACACCAACCCAATCTTCATTCCCACCTTATTTTGATCTTTTAATGACTGGAAAGGATTTCATTCTAGAAGAACTCTCTGAACCAATTATTCTTGAAATTCCTGACCAGAGTGATGAGTAGGTGGAGGAAGAAATTGAAATGGAGAGCCCGGATGAGAAGAAGGAGATGGAGGATTCTAGCACCGAAGTAGTTGTTAATGTTGCTACCACATTGGAGACGTCAATGGACATCGTTCCACATCCATACTTAGAGTACAACATTACGACCAACCTGAAGTCACAATGAAGAAAGACGGGTTTTACGTCAGGGCTACCCTATAAACCATCACTCAAATACATAATGACATACATATCATTGAGTGATGAGGACCCGTTTGACCAACCCGCACAAATCAAGGAGGTAAAAGAAGTTGATTGCTTTGTTATACCTCAAGTTAAACAAAGCATTCACTTCAAACCACCTTCTCCTGTCATTGGACATAACTTATTCTATGTACGCTTCAATTCCTACGGTATGTTCCAATATTACTTCTTGTGTCTACTGATGGATGCAAGGGAGCCTCCTAGATTTCCTGAGAAATAAAGCTAGAGTCAGGCTCGTGACTCGAACAAAAACAAGCTCTTCTCAGGAGGCAAACCATGTGTTTATTTTTCTATAGCTTTAGTAGTAGTTAGATTAGGATAATTAGGTTAATTGAATAAGTGAGAAAGTGAAACTTAAAATAAAATTTTCAACGTTTCTTAGGACAAATTCACTTCTCCTACTTGTCTTGAACTTAAATGCACTATTTGCTACATTATTTCAAAAGTCTTAAAATTAAAGGCAGTCAACACTTTAAGTGTGAGATTAAGCTTTTTAGTCATACACTGATTTGTTGAATTTTCAAAAACCTATTTTTGAAGCCCACAAGTTTTCAAATAACTTTTCCTTCAAAACATAAATCACTGACTCTATAGCCTAAAGCTTAATCACCTGTCTAGGATTAACGTTTTCTATCTTTACAAGTAAAAGACAGTTATTGATGCCTGTGGAGGAGACTCTTTGAATATTGATGAAACGACAAGGAAACTCGTTGATTATTTCATTTCAAGTATTGGTGAATGTTGTATGGAGGATGAAAACACCCTAATGAGTTCGAGTACACTTCAAAAAGACCAATTCGGATCCAGCGGAAGATGGTTCTGACTAAGTCTACCTTCAGATCCTCAGCTCACAGCCGCACCCAAGGGGAGTAATTCGTTTCTTTTTCTTCATTTATTTTGCTTCATTATATCTTTAAACTATACCCTACCCTAAGCTTATCACTAAGTGTGGGATTCCAACCCGATATTGAGCTTAGATACATTTTCCGACATGTTCAAATTCTAAGTGTGGGATTTTAGTCCCTAAAATCTAAGAATGAACATTAGGGACAATGTTCCTCTAAGTGTGGGATAGCGGTGTAGTACACCGTAATTAGCTATGGGATGCTCGAAAAATGTTCTTAACTTAAAATTTTACTATGCTTTTCGAGTATACCTACTATTTAGATTCTTTGTCCTCAACGTAAATTTTTCAAAAATTTTGGCTAAATGATACTTTCTGAAAAAGTACTTTCAAAAATTAAGCGCATTTGTTCTAAAATTAAGACAAATGAGGACAGAAATCTTCTTAAGCATGAACCGATTCTCTAAAAGAGCATTCCATGACTAGGCATTATCGACCTAATATAATTGTTGTGAGGCACCCCAAGTATGGCCCAATAAGCATTCATTTTTAATGCTTCACTATCTTTTCCGTTGAGACTATCGATGTAAGCATTTAGAGTTAGAACTTGACCTTGACATGCATTTCGAAGTTAATGGTTAGTAAACGCCAAACGTGGTGTAGGTGCGATACTCCTTCCGAAATCATTCTGAATAGAGAAGAAAAAACCCATCCGTTTTCGTTTCCACTCCACGCATTGAAACCTACCAACTCATCCCAAAGAGTTGATGAATCAGAAAATACTCACACCCAAATTCACTATCAAATACGTTACCCTTTCCACCTTCTTTTCTTTCTCAAATCTAGAATTTCAAAGAGATAGATCGACCAAGTTTACTTCAAACACTTGTCGAAAAATTCCAAAATCCCAGACTATTTTTTGATAGGTCATAAAAGACCTATTTCTGGTAAATACCTTTCTCTCTGGGCACAAGAAGAAATAGACAAAGTTATGAAGATGAGATATGCACAAAAAAAATAAAAATAAAAAAAATTAGTTGAGCAAAGTCTCAAAAATAAAGAAGAGAAAAGTCTTCAAATAAAAGCATATATCCCCCAAGAAAATGAAAATTGTGACCCAAGAGGATTGCAGAAAAGAAGCAAAGTCTTCGCTGAAAATCAGCACCCTCTAAAGGAACTCTTCAACAAAAATCGAGCACCAACTTTCGTAGAAAAAGTATATCCTCATGAAACCGAAATCTATCGAATCTCAGTAATTCCTCTTGAAAGAATAATTAGGGAGAAGATCAGTGACGTCCTTATCTAACACGTGGAGATTTGATTCTTGGTCAAGCCTATGACAATACTTGCAACATGACTGGCTATGAGCGAATTCATTTCATAGATTAATAGGGAACCACAAACACTTGAGTGATTTGAGTGACCCGTGTAAGGAAGCCAATGTCATGTAACCTCCCCTCATGCTTGCAGAGATAGTTTCTACCCTTTTAGAAGACGGTTTGTCTGATCTTGCTCTTATAATAAATAACAAGACACTTGAATAATAGAACGGAAACCTCAGAAGCATATTTGAACTCAAAATAAAAGAAAGGTTTGCTTGAGGACAAGCAAAGTCTAAGTGTGGGATATTTGATATCGGCTAAAAAGTCACGTTTTTACCCCGATATTGAGATCCAAAAGCATAAAGTTCAAAACTTTGTTGGCAAATTAATTGCTTTTTCAGTTAAATTTGTAGATAAAGTAATTACGAAGACGATGCAAAAAGAATAAAGAGAATCGGAGCTAAAACGAAGATTCTAGAGTGAAAACGGTGAAAGACAAGAAATCAAGTTACGATCCAGGGAACAGGCAGGCCAAACGGCTTGCCAAATGGCCTCTCCGTATGTAAAACGGCTTGCCATACGGCCTTGGCAAATGGGCACACAAAACGGCTTGCCCTTGCAAACGGGCTTGGCAAACGGCCTGCCAAACGGCCTGCCAGCCGTTTGCCAGCCATTTGCCAGCCATTTTCTAATAAAAATCCTACTTGCCAGGGGTTTGGACATACCCCCTGCCAGGGGTTTAGACATACCCCCTATGCAAACCCCCTGCCAAACCTCCTGCCAGGGGTTTTTCAGCAAATTAATTACAATTTTGCCATCATGCATTTCTTATAAATGGGGACTTCATCCCACCATTTCAACACACACCATTCTTCACTTCTCTCTCTAAATATCTCTCTATAGTCGCTCTCTAGTGATCTATAGGAGATTAGTTCTCTCTCTACTTTCTCTCTCTAGATTATAGAGAGAGAAAAGTACAGAGATTAGGAAAATAATTATCTCTCGATTGTCGCTCTCTAGTGATCAATAGGAGAATAGTATGTGTAGTGACCCGAACTTTTCCATGTTTATATATATATATATATATATTAAATGAAATTGTTATTTACATGATTAAGTGTTTCCAACATGTTAAGTAATCAAACTTGTTAAGACTTGATTAATTGAAATAGGTTTCATATAGACAATTGACCACCCAAGTTGACCGGTGATTCACGAACGTTAAAACTTGTAAAAACTATATGATGACATATATATATATATATATATATATATATATATATATATATATATATATATATATATATATATATATATATATATATATATATATATATATATAGTTAACATGATATTATGATAAGTAAACATATCATTAAGTATATTAACAATGAACTACATATGTAAAAACAAGACTACTAACTTAATGATTTTGAAACGAGACATATATGTAACGATTATCGTTGTAACGACATTTAATGTATATATATATCATATTAAGAGATATTCATACATTATAATATCATGATAATATAATAATTTAAAATCTCATTTGATATTATAAACATTGGGTTAACAACATTTAACAAGATCATTAACCTAAAGGTTTCAAAACAACACTTACATGTAACGACTAACGATGACTTAACGACTCAGTTAAAATGTACTTACATGTAGTGTTTTAATATGTATTCATACACTATTGAAAGACTTCAAGACACTTATCAAAATACTTTTACTTAACAAAAATGCTTACAATTACATCCTCGTTCAGTTTCATCAACAATTCTACTCATATACACCCGTATTCGTACTCGTACAATACATAACTTTTAGATGTATGTACTATTGGTATATACACTCCAATGATCAACTATTAGCAGCCAATTTGAGTCACCTAACACATGTGGGAACCATCATTTGGCAACTAGCATGAAATATCTCATAAAATTTCAAAAATATGAGTAATCATTCATGACTTATTTACATGAAAACAAAATTACATATCCTTTATATCTAATCCATACACCAATGACCAAAAACACCTACAAAAACTTCCATTCTTCAATTTTCTTCATCTAATTGATCTCTCTCAAGTTCTATCTTTAAGTTCTAAGTGTTCTTCATAAATTCTACAAGTTCTAGTTTCATAAAATCAAGAATACTTCCAAGTTTGCTAGCTTACTTCCAATCTTGTAGAGTGATCATCCAACCTCAAGAAATCTTTCTTATTTACAGTAAGATATCTTTCTAATACAAGGTAATACTCATATTCAAACTTTGATTCAATTTCTATAACTATAACAATCTGAATTTCGAGTGGAAATCTTACTTGAACTTGTTTTCGTGTCATGACTCTACTTCAAGAACTTTCAAGCCATCCAAGACCCTTTGAAGCTAGATCCATTTGTCTCTTTTCCAGTAGGTTTATCCACAAAACTTTAGGTAGTAATGATGTTCATAACATCATTCGATTCATACATATAAAGCTATCTTATTCGAAGGTTTAAACTTGAAATCACTAGAACATAGTTTAGTTAATTCTAAACTTATTCGCAAACAAAAGTTAATCCTTCTAACTTGACTTTTAAAATCAACTAAACACATGTTCTATATCTATTTGATATGCTAACTTAATGATTTAAAACCTGGAAACACGAAAAATACCGTAAAACCGGACATACGCCGTCGTAGTAACACCGCGGGCTGTTTTGGGTTTGATAATTAAAAACTATGATAAACTTTGATTTAAAAGTTGTTCTTCTGAAAAAATGATTTTTCTTATGTACATGAAACTATATCCAAAAATCATGGTTAAACTCAAAGTGGAAGTATGTTTTTCAAAATGGTCATCAAGACGTCGTTCTTTCGACTGAAATGACTACCTCATACAAAAACGACTTGTAACTTATATTTCCGACTATAAACTTATACTTTTTCTGTTTAGATTCATAAAATAGAGTTCAATATGAAACCATAGCAATTTGATTCACTCAAAACGGATTTAAAATGAAGAAGTTATGGGTAAAACAAGATTGGATATTTTTTGATTTTTGTAGCTACGGGAAATATTAACAATTCTATACAAATCATATCCTAGCTAACTTATATTGTATTATACATGTATTCTAATATATTATGTAATCTTGGGATACCATAGACACGTATGCAAATGTTTGACATATCATATCGACTCATGTATATATATTATTTGGAACAACCATAGACACTCTATATGCAGTAATGTTGGAGTTAGCTATACAGGGTTGAGGTTGATTCCAAAAATATATATACTTTGAGTTGTGATCTAGCCTGAGACGTGTATACATTGGGTAGTGGATTGATTCAAGATAATATATATCGATTTATTTCTGTACATCTAACTGTGGACAACTAGTTGTAGGTTACTAACGAGGACAGCTGACTTAATAAACTTAAAACATCAAAATTTATTAAAAGTGTTGTAAATATATTTTGAACATACTTTGATATATATGTACATATTTGTTATAGGTTCGTGAATCGACCAGTGGCCAAGTCTTACTTCCCGACGAAGTAAAAATATATGAAAGTGTGTTATAGTCCCACTTTTAAAATCTAATATTTTGGGATGAGAATACATGCAGTTTTATAAATGTTTTACGAAATAGACACAAGTAATTGAAACTACATTATATGGGTGAATGATCGAAGCCTAATATGCCCCTTTTTCTTGGTAGCCTAAGAATTAGTAAACCGATATACTAATTGACGCGAATCCTAAAGATAGATCTATTGGGCCTAACGAACCCCATCCAAAGTAACGGATGCTTTAGTACTTCGAATTCGTTTTTATCATGTCCGAAGGATTTCCTGGAATGATAGGGTATATTCTTATATGCATCTTGTTAATGTCGGTTACCAGGTGTTCACCATATGAATGAATTTTATCTCTATGTATGGGATGTATATTGAAATATGAAATCTTGTGGTCTATTATTATGATTTGATAATATATAGGTTAAACCTATAACTCACCAACATTTTTGTTGACATTTTAAGCATGTTTATTCTCAGGTGATTATTAAGAGCTTCCGCTGTTGCATACTAAAATAAGGACAAGATTTGGAGTCCATACTTGTATGATATTATGTAAAAACTGCATTCAAGAAAATTATTTTTGATGTAATATATTCTTATTGTAAACCATTATGTAATGGTCGTGTGTAAACGGTATATTTTAGATTATCATTATTTGATAATCTACGTAATACTTTTTAAACCTTTATCGATAAAATAAAGGTTATGGTTGTTTTAAAAATGAATGCAGTCTTTGAAAAACGTCTCATATAGAGGTAAAAACCTCGCGACGAAATCAATTAATATGGAACGTTTATAATCAATATGAACGGGACATTTCAGTTGGTATCCGAGCGTTGGTCTTAGAGAACCAGAAAATTTGCATTAGTGTGTCTTATCGAGTTTGTTAGGATGCATTAATGAGTCTGGACATCGACCGTATTTTCTTTAAAAATGATTGCTTAACATTTTTGTTGGAAACTATATATTATTAACATGTAAATATTATGTGATATATTAATCTCTTAACATATTTGATATTGTGTGATAGATGTCTACCTCTAGCACAAATCCCATTGACTCACCTAATAATAACGAAGAGTCGAATATATATTGGCAAAATTCACAAGTTCTCGAAGAACCGGAATGTGACAACCCGAAAATTTCCAACCAAATTTAAACTTTAATCTTTATATGTTTCCGACACGATAAGCAATATTTGTTAAGTTAAATTTCAAGAATTTTAAACTATGTTCATACAGTCATTCAACCTCGACCAAGTTCCAACGATTCACGAACCATTAAACGAATATGATTATATATATATATGTGTATATATATTATAACTTGAAACGTAAACAAAATATTAGATTAAATACTTTATATGATTGTATCTGTTTCAAAATGTTTATCAATGGAATTAGAAGATAAGATCAAATGATTGAATTATCAGATATATTGAATTATGATTACAAGTCTCTGTTGAAAAGCCCACGTTGATTTGAGAAATCTTTCTATTTTAACAATATTCGGAAAATGGTAAAGTGATATATAAATAAGAACAAATTGCCAATCATTGAGAACTAGACAAAGGATAGTGGATGATTGAATCTCATAAAGACTCGATTGATCTATTTAGTTTCAAACATACAAAAACGTTTTCAGTTTAAAAAGAACTTTATTATTAAAACGTATATAACTTTTATAAATATCTATAACCACTTTTGACAACTCATTACTTAACTAGTATGATAAAGATAACGATATTTATATTTTATTTTATTAAATATATATAACGATTTAAATTAATATTATATATATTTATACGCGTATTATACGTACATAGTTTTATACTTTTACTATACTTAAACTTTACTTTTACTTTATTTTTACTTTACTTTAACTTTAATAATTCACTTTAATAATTCATACTTTAATAATTCACTTTAATAATTCATACTTTAATAATTCACTTTAATAATTCATACTTTAATAATTCACTTTAATAATTCATACTTTAATAATTCACTTTAATAATTCAAAAATCTATTATAAATAGAATTCAATAGGTTTCATTATTTCATATAAACTAGAAAATATTTTTCTCTAAACTCTCTCAATCGATTTACATATATATATTTACTCCGTATTATTTCAAGATATTATTAGTATACATAAAATATTACGACGGAGTGTTGTCCGAGTGATTTCGAAATTGTTTTTCGAGTAGGATAGGATTAAGGATATTATGGGTTATAGTTATGGAGGTGATTGAGTATGGTTCATGGGTATGCTCGTGAGGTCAATATAGTGTTTATCATTTCCGTTGCATCTACGTACCTTTCCTGCAATATTGAATCTCAATATTGATACGTGAGTACTCATAATTTAACTTTTACATACTAATAGTGTATCCCTGACTAGTGCTCGAGTATTTAGGATTATGCATGCTTGTACTTTTGATATTGCCCTTAGACAGGTTAGGTTGAATCTTGAATTAGTTACACTTGCGGTTGAGATAAGGTATAAGATATGCATGTCCTTGGAAAGCTAGCGAAAAACTAAGAACTTTTCCTTTAGATATCGAATGGTTTCGATGAACGGATTAGAAGTTATAATCAATTGAATTTTCGATATTTTTATTAAAAATGATTATTATTATCGTCATTTTTATCGTCGTTCTAGTTTTATCTTATTATTATCATTATTATTATCTTTATCAATAAAAGGGATTTATCATTAAAAATTGTTATTTTTTTATTATTATTACTATCGTTAGTATCGTTAAAGTTATAATTAGTATTATTATTATTATCCAATTATTATTATTATTATTATTATTATTATTATTATTAGTATTATTAGTATTATTATTATTATTATCATCATTATTAATATATATATCATTATTTAAAAATGGTTATTGTTATTGTTATTATTATTATTACTATATTATCATTAAGATAATTATTAGTATTATCGTTAACAATGTTATAGTAACTATCATTATTAATATTAGTGTAATTAAAATAAATATTTGTAACACCTAATTATTTTGATTACTATTATTATCATTATTATGAACACGATATAAAAGACGATTAAAAGCTATTAAACGAAACGATTAGGAAATAATGAGTAAGAGTATCATGATGAAATTAAAATATTATAAGATATTGATTTAGATAAAATTATCGTTCTTATTATTTTTATCATTACTATTATTATTAAAAGTATCGTTAGTATTAAAACTATCATTTTAACAAAAATTATCATTTCAATAGAAATGTCATTATTACTATAAAATATCATTATTATTATTATTTTAAATAAAATTATTATTTTAAAGATAATATTAAAAATTATCGTAAATATTAAAGTTATCATAATTAGAATTATCGTTTTATAATAATGTCATCTTAGTAATTATAAATATTGATATTTTTATAATAATAATTATTATTACAAAATAATACAACTTTTACTTACTATCATTATAGATATTATTTTATCAAATAAATATATGATACAAACATATTTTACTACGTGTAATAACTTACTTTAATAATACCTATCATATTATCTTTATGATATTAAATGAACCCTATAAATTTTATTACTTAATATATATAAAAGTATATTTTATTATATAAATTTAATATAAAATTTTATTTATTAATAAATAAATTATATTATTTACTCTAATAAATCTTTTAAAAATATTTAAAAATATAAAACGACGATATTTAAACTATATATTAATCATGTATAGATTTTTGAAAATTTTTTTGAGTCAAATTTACTTTTGTTGACTTTTGCATATTAGTCTCGAGCATTAGGATTGTGGTACACTATGACTTGACCTAATTTGTTAGACAAATATTGACCAACACATAAATATATATAATTAATTTAGCTTCGTGAATCCGAGGCCAACCTTGCACTTGTTCAATGATGTTATATGTATTTTTACTACGAAATACAGTATGGTGAGTTTCATTTGCCCTTTTTACTCTTTACGTTTTTGGGCTGAGAATACATGCAAATGCTTTATTAACTGTTTTACAATACTTATATGCGTGAGTTTCATTACTCCCCTTTTAAATGGTTTTGCAATATATATTTTTGGGACTGAGAATACATGCGCTTTTATAAATGTTTTATGAAATAGACACAAGTAATCGAAACTACATTATATGGTTGAATGATCGAAGCCGAATATGCCCCTTTTTGCTTGGTAACCTAAGAATTAGTAAACCAGTCTACTAATTGACGCGAATCCTAAAGATAGATCTATTGGCCTAACAAACCCCATCCAAAGTACCGGATGCTTTAGTACTTCGATGTTGTTTTTATCATGCCCGATGGATGTCCCGGAATGATAGGGGATATTCTTATATGCATCTTGTTAATGTCGGTTACCAGGTGTTCAATCTATATGAATGATTTTTGTCTCTATGCATGGGACGTATATTTATGAGAACTGGAAATGAAATTCTTGTGGTCTATTAAAATGATGGAAATAAATGATTATGATAAACTAATGAACTCACCAACCTTTTGGTTGACACTTTAAAGCATGTTTATTCTCAGGTGTTAAAGAAATCTTCCGCTGTGCATTTGCTCATTTTAAAGATATTACTTGGAGTCTTTCATAGCATATTTCGAAGAACGTTGCATTCGAGTCATTGAGTTCATCAAAGATTATTATTAAATCAATTTATAGTTGGATAGTGGATATTATGAAATGGTATGCATGCCTGTCAATTTTCGATGTAAAGAAAGTTTGTCTTTTAAAAACGAATGCAATGTTTGTAAAATGTATCATATAGAGGTCAAATACCTCACAATGTAATCAACTATTGTGAATCGTTTATAATGTATATGAACGGGTCCTTTCAGTTGGTATCAGAGTGGTGGTCTTAGCGAACCAGGTCTGCATTAGTGTGTCAAACTGATAAGTCGATAGGATGCATTAGTGAGTCTGGACTTCGACCGTGTCTGCATGTCAAAAGTTTTGCTTATCATTTTGTGTCGAAAATTAACTACTTATCATCCTCATAAAATTACTTGCTTATCATTTTTAGTCTAAGACACGTCTTGCTGCATTGATTGCATGAATAGTGTATAGACAAAAATTCATATCTTAGCATATCTGCTAAATCATATCTTATCGTATCTGTTACTTTAAACTTTGCCTGACATATCCCGCAAAGTCCTCCGTAATCTACGAAATCTTTTGATCTATATATATATATATATATATATATTCTATGTAATTAGAATACCATCCGTTAGCCAAAATCATTTCATATCGAAAAAAAAATCCTTTATCCAATCGTACGAAATGGAAATCGTCATCAGTTCAAGTCACTCAGATTCTGAAATGGAATCCCATTCAAGCTCCGAAAGCAGTGTGACCGGAATAGATCAACCAATCAGTCATCACCTATTCTAGATGAATTGGGGATGGGTTCGTAGCCTCCTCAATCATTGGAGACAAGAAGAAGGTGATCCCTTCCATCCACCACATTGCCCTCTTGACGAAGAACCTGAAGCACTTACCGACGAACCTGTCCGAAACACCATTTTCTCGCTCATTTCCAGAGTATCTCGTCACGATTATATATTACATCAAATTTTAGATTTTATTTATCCGCTCGTCCGAACCGACAATCACCCCGGTGTAATAGAAGAAGTCAATGAGCTTCGCGCTCGGGTAGTGGCTTTGGAGAATATGGTGCAGAGATTACAAACACCAGCAGCAGCATCAGCAGCATAACCAGTACCACCATCATCAACACCAACAGTACCATTACCACCTCCAACCACAACCGCGTCGTAAACCTCAACTTCACAATCTGTCCCACGAGCATCAACGTCATACGCACCATAGATACCAAGGAGTACCAACAACAATAACTGATGAAGTATTAATTCATAACTTCATTGAAGAAACATTCCGCGGCGATTATGTAATCTCTAAAGTCTTAGAGATTATCTAATCTAGCCCTAACCATAAATCAGTTAAGCGAACCAAAATGATAGAAGGAAGAGTAGAAACCCTGACAAAAATGGTGTGTGATTAACAGGCTAAACTTGCTTTACCAACAGCGTCAACGGTACCGTCAGCGTTACCAGCATCGTCAGTACAGTCAACATCCGAATCAACAGCACCGATAACATCACAAACTCTGTCAGTTCAAGAATCACTGTGGACATCATTACGAATCAATAATGTGTATATTGTATCAACGAGTTATGAAGAATTAACTCATTCCCTCTGAAGAAATTATATGTGTGTGTATATATATATATATATATATATATATATATATATATATATATATATATATATATATATATATATGAAATAAATCTTTCCGTGCTAAGCTATTGTGTGTGAATCTTAACTACTCGGTTAATTCATATTACAAATATGCAATAATGTACGTCCTTCGGCCGCAACTTAACCAGCGTTAACTACAATCTCTGTCGTAATTCAACAAATTCCAATTCATAATAAATCAAGTATATATTTGATTTTACACTTTCATCATCGATGTACCCGAAACTTTTCAGATAACATCATTCGTACTTTGCGAAATTCACAAGAATTCCACTAACCGAACATCATACATCAACAAATAACAAAGTATTGATTCATAATTTCAATGTCATTAAAGAAATACTGCGTAAAAGTTATGTACTTTTTAAAGCCTTAAGGGAATATTCAATTCTAGTTTCAACCGTAAATCAAATGAATTTAATTTAACATTAACTCATTAAATCTATGTTACATCTGAAGAAAATATACATATATATATATATATATATATATTTTCATAAAGACTGTAATAAAATTCTTTTGTACAAAATATTAATTGTGAAATTTTTTTTAACGGGTAGGTAATACCAGAGAGATATATAAATTCACAATTAATATGTTACATTCTTCGAATCTGATTCAGCAAATCATCCATTATACTCCCTACTTTCACAACAATATATATTCTTTTATAGAAATCAAAACAACCATACTCATTCAAAATTTAATTACATATTCTGATTTTGAAATCTCAAAATTCAACTTGAGATATGACCAAAATCATCACTCTTAGATCCTTACATCTTTCACAAGCTATATTTTGACTTCAAAACTGTGTTAGAATATCAAATGTATGTTAATGATTATAATCTGTGTTCAAACCCTTCAAAAATTTCTGAAAACACTTCGAATGATGAGCAATCGAGATGATGATCTAACCACATGTTACCCACAGTTATGTACCTGAAAAACTCTTGAAACCAAAGTAAAAGTTTAAACAACGTATCCGCGTCAGATTCTTTGGCACTTATTAGCAAAAATAACTTTGCGACTCCTATTCAAAGTAGCCAGTTTTGTCACAGCTCCAGCAAGTCAACTTCGACTTTTCAGTCAGACTAACCTTATTATAACCTTGAGATATACACCATCGTTACCAGGGAACCTTTTACATTCCACCACATTATTAGCAGATGTACCAACAACTTCATTACCCTTTGACTTTAGCCTCTCCAAAAAGTCATTATAATTATTCATTGAAACCCCATCATTTACTCATTCGCATCTTGTAATGAGAATTGCCATACGAATCATTGGGAATTAGCAATCAGTATTTTGAAATCTCGTAGCATGTCTACGCCAACAGTTATATGTGTATATATAACGTCTATCTTCTGGACTTAATTTGAATGTGAAGTTTCTGAAAAACACTCCGAACTACGAATTGGTTCTCCGAAAATGGAAAAAAAATGCTGATGAAGCAGCAAAAACTATAAATGACTTTAAACGGTAAAAGCTTGATGATAATGATGAAGTGTGCTGGCAAAGCGCAGAAAAAGAGAAGTTTTGGAACTGGAAAACGGATTGAGCAAAGTAGGAAGGAGGCTGTGGACAAATTACAAAGACTGAACCTGACTTCAAAGGATCCAAATGATTCAGTACCTGCTGAAGTCATTAACGAATACCTTGCTCCTGACTCTAAACCCCTGCGAACAATATTCTTCATCATCCTCTGATATTATAAATTCTAAAATATCATCATATCTTTCATTATAAATATCCTCCATATTTCTGAAGATATTTTCTTAATTTTTCTTATTTGAAATCATTTACCTCTTCGCGCTATCTGTATTACATCATAAAAAAAACTATTTTAGTTTCTAAATTCTGAAACATTCAAGTTTAAAATAGGAATATTTTGAAGTAGTGTTGGGAACTGAAGCATGAATTAGTATAATATAATGACACTTGATCAATGTGATTATATTACAGTAAGTCATGCTGAGTTTCTAAATGGAACGTGATGATTCACAGATCATAACATCATCATGTGCCATGTTATACGACTCTTGTATTCTATTTAACCTCTAAAATATCAAGAAAATATTTCTTAATGATTCGGCCTTTTCTAAGGTATTCTAGTAATTTGACAAGTCAAGATCGTGCCATCACAATTTCCTTCCTAGAACATTAACAATGTTCATTCCGAAATTCATATCTGTGAATTCTGGACCATTACAAGCGGTGCTTAATCGCAAGAAGAAGAAACGAAAGGACAAAACTCCGAAATAAAAATTTGGGTATAAATTGCAGCAAATAAAAGAGAGCATTAACTGTGAATGATAATGATTATAGAAGACAGAAGCAGAGACTTTGAAATATAAGGGAACATATAAAGCCCAATGACAAACCAGAAATTATAAACCATATATATATATGCATATAGTAATATAAAGACACGGGAGAACTAGAAACACTATAAACCCAATAGTATAGTAAAAGTAAATAGATTCTTCCGGCGGTAGATGAAAAAGAAGAATGACCGATATGAAAGTTAGAAGTATATCGAGAATCAGAACTGGATGGAGCATATTGATGAATACTTTAAAATATGAGTTGAGGGGGAAAGAATAGAAGGTGATGAAACATGACTAGGAACTTAGAAATCAATAGATTTAACTCACACAATGGCGGAATAAGTGAATCAAACCCTCTAGTGAATAGGTTAAGTTTTTTTTTTATTAATTTAGTCAAACCACAACTAAATCAAGTGTGATTAGATCAACACCTAGATCTATTATTCACCACCTGGGTGATTTGGACTGAGAGAGAATCGGAGGAGCTCACTAGATCTGAGTGTGTGTAACAAATGAGAGGCTTAACCTAAAATGAAGAACATAAGACTTTATATACCCCTGCTGTTGACTCACCCATATGATTCATTCATCACACGTACGAGTTGGCTTCATCAGCCGTACGGGTGATCACTCACTCGTGTATTCTCATTTAGGTTGTAATTATGGCTTAGCTCAGCATCAACCGTGTGTATGAGCCTGTCAGCCGTACTAGTGAGGCTTCACTCGTACGTCTGACTAAGTCTAACATAGTCAAACATCTAAATATCGTTCCTGTAGTTCCTGTAACCACATACAAACACGGATAGGATAATAACGAGCAATCATGGTGGCCTGTAAACTATTGTACCTGCAATGGACGTGGCTAGATGTCTAGGGACTTGCATAAAATGCATCAACAGAAGGTGTGAGTTGTAAGGAAACGAAGGAGGTGAATTTATAAGAAAATCTCTGACAGAACAATTAAAATGGACGATCGCATTTAAAGCGGATCCTAATTCCCTTGATTACCGGAGAGTCAAATCTTATTAAGAAGATTTTCTTCAAATCCCTTGAAATCTGGGAATCAATCATATCTACGTCAAATGATAAGATGAATCTACACTTACTCATTTCACTCTTCTATGTTAGCTTCATTCATACTCTTCATATAAAAGGATTGTTTATCCAAATTATTCGCTGATGACAAAACTCTAATTTTCAGCCCGTATGCATCATGAAAACATACTTATTATCATTCACGACCTTTCCACTCAAATTTCGGGACGAAATTTCTTTAACGGGTAGGTACTGTGATAACCCGGAAATTTCCAACCAAATTTAAACTTTAATCTTTATATGTTTCCGACACGATAAGTAATATTTGTTAAGTTAAATTTCAAGAATTTTAAACTATGTTCATACAGTCATTCAACCTCGACCAAGTTCCAACGATTCACGAACCATTAAACGAATATGATTATATATATATATATATATATATATATATATATATATATATATATATATATATATATATATATATATATATATATATGTGTGTGTGTGTGTGTGTGTGTGTGTGTGTATATATATATATTATAACTTGAAACGTAAACAAAATATTAGATTAAATACTTTATATGATTGTATCTGTTTCAAAATGTTTATCATTGGAATTAGAAGATAAGATCAAATGATTGAATTATCAGATATATTGAATTATGATTACAAGTCTCTATTGAAAGGCCCACGTTGATTTGAGAAATCTTTCCATTTTAACAATATTCAGAAAATGGTAAAGTGATTTATAAATAAGAACAAATTGTCAATCATTGAGAACTAGACAAAGGATAGTGGATGATTGAATATCATAAAGACTCGATTAATCTATTTAGTTTCAAACATACAAAAACGTTTTCAGTTTAAAAAGAACTTTATTATTAAAACGTATATAACTTTTATAAATATCTAGAACCACTTTTGACAACTCATTACTTAAATAGTATGATAAAGATACCGATATTTATATTTTATTTAATTAAATATATATTACGATTTAAATTAATATTATATATATTTATACGCGTATTATACGTACATAGTTTTATACTTTTACTATACTTAAACTTTACCTTTACTTTATTTTTACTTTACTTTAACTTTAATAATTCACTTTAATAATTCATACTTTAATAATTCACTTTAATAATTCATACTTTAATAATTCACTTTAATAATTCATACTTTAATAATTCACTTTAATAATTCATACTTTAATAATTTACTTTAATAATTCAAAAATCTATTATAAATAGAATTCAATAGGTTTCATTATTTCATAGAAACTTGAAAATATTTTTCTCTAAACTCTCTCAATCGATTTACATATATATATTTACTCCGTATAATTTTAAGATATTATTAGTATACATAAAATATTACGACGGAGTGCTGTCCGAGTGATTTCAAAATTGTTTTTCGAGTCGGATAGGATTAAGGAAATTATGGGTTATAGCTGTGGAGGTGATTGAGTATAGTTCATGGGTATGCTCGTGAGTACTCATATTGTATCCCTGACTAGTGCTCAAGTATTTAGGATTATGCATGCTTGTACTTTTGATATTGCCCTTAGACAGGTTAGCTTGAATCTTGAATTAGTTACACTTGCGGTTGAGATAAAGTATAAGATATGCATGTCCTTGGAAAGCTAGCGAAAAATTAAGAACTTTTCCTTTAGATATCGAATGGTTTCGATGAACGGATTAGAAGTTATAATCAATTGAATTTTTGATATTTTTATTAAAAATGATTATTATTATCGTCGTTTTTATCGTCGTTCAAGTTTTATCTTATTATTATCATTATTATTATCTTTATCAATAAAAGGGATTTATCATTAAAAATTATTATTTTTATTATTATTATTACTATTGTTATTATCGTTAAAGTTATAATTAGTATTATTATTATTATCCAATTATTATTATTATTATTATTATTATTAGTATTATTATTATTATTATTATCATTATTAATATATATCATTATTTAAAAATGGTTATTGATATTGTTATTATTATTATTACTATATTATCTTTAAGATAATTATTAGTATTATCATTAATAATGTTATAATAACCATCATTATTAATATTAGTGTAATTAAAACAAATATTTGTAACACCTAATTATTTTGATTACTATTATTATCATTATTATGAACACGATATAAAAGACGATTAAAAGCTATTAAATGAAACGATTAGGAAATAATGAGTAAGAGTATCATGATGAAATTAAAATATTATAAGATATTGATTTAGATAAAATTATCGTTCTTATTATTTTTATCATTAATATTATTATTAAAAGTATCATTAGTATTAAAACTATCATTTTTAACAAAAATTATCATTTTAATAGAAATGTCATTGTTACTATAAAATATCATTATTATTATTATTTTAAATAAAATTATTATTTTAAAGATAATATTAAAAATTATCGTAAATATTAAAGTTATCATAATTAGAATTATCGTTTTATCATAATGTCATCTTAGTAATTATAAATATTGATATTTTTATAATAATTATTATTATTACAAAATAATACAACTTTTATTTACTATCATTATAGATATTATTTTATCAAATAAATATGTGATACAAACATATTTTACTACGTGTAATAACTTACTTTAATAATACCTATCATATTATCTTTATGATATTAAATGAACCCTATAAATTTTATTACTTAATATATATAAAAGTATATTTTATTATATAAATTTAATATAAAAGTTTATTTATTAATAAATAAATTATATTATTTACTCTAATAAATCTTTTAAAAATATTTAAAAATATAAAACGACGATATTTAAACTATATATTAATCATGTATAGATTTTTGGAAATTATTTGGAGTCAAATTTACTTTTGCTGACTTTTTCATATTAGTCTCGAGCATTAGGATTGTGGTACACTATGACTTGACCTAATTTGTTAGACAAATATTGACCAACACATAAATATATATAATTAATTTAGGTTCGTGAATTCGAGGCCAAGCTTGCACTTGTTCAATGACGTTATATGTATTTTTACTACGAAATACAGTATGGTGAGTTTCATTTGCCCTTTTTTCTCTTTACGTTTTTGGGCTGAGAATACATGCAAATGCTTTATTAACTGTTTTATAATACTTATATGCGTGAATTTCATTACTCCCTTTTTAAATGGTTTTGCAATATATATTTTTGGGACTGAGAATACATTCGCTTTTATAAATGTTTTATGAAATAGACACAAGTAATCGAAACTACATTATATGGTTGAATGATCGAAGCCGAATATGCCCCTTTTTGCTTGGTAACCTAAGAATTAGTAAACCAGTCTACTAATTGACGCGAATCTTAAAGATAGATCTATTGGCCTAACAAACTCCATCCAAAGTACCGGATGCTTTAGTACTTCGATTTTGTTTTTATCATATCCGATGGATGTCCCAGAATGATAGGGGATATTCTTATATGCATCTTGTTAATGTCGGTTAACAGGTGTTCAATCTATATGAATGATTTTTTTCTCTATGCATGGGACGTATATTTATGAAACTGGAAATGAAATTCTTGTGGTCTATTAAAATAATGGAAATAAATGATTATGATAAACTAATGAACTCACCAACCTTTTGGTTGACACTTTAAAGCATGTTTATTCTCAGGTGTTAAAGAAATCTTCCGCTGTGCATTTGCTCATTTTAAAGATATTACTTGGAGTCTTTCATAGCATATTTCGAAGAACGTTGCATTCGAGTCATTGAGTTCATCAAAGATTATTATTAAATCAATTTATAGTTGGATAGTGGATATTATGAAATGGTATGCATGCCTGTCAATTTTCGATGTAAAGAAAGTTTGTATTTTAAAAACGAATGCAATGTTTGTAAAATGTATCATATAGAGGTCAAATACCTCGCAATGTAATCAACTATTGTGAATCGTTTATAATGTATATGAACGGGTCCTTTCACGGAAGAAGAGGAAACGGAACCGGAAGAAGAGGAACCGGAAGAAGAGGAACCAGAAGAAGAGGAACTGGAAGAAGAAGAGGTTCCGGAGGGGGAATAGTAGGAACCACAGAAAACCGGTCAAATAAAAGAAAATCCTCAACCAATGGACCAAAGTTAATAATGGTCAATGATGTTTCCGCTAAGGAAGCAAAATATTGGGACAATTACCAATTTTCCGATGAATCAGATCCTGATGAGGATTCTGATGATGTTATAGAAATTACCCCTACCCAATTTAATAAGGAAAAAGAAAATAATAAGGGAAAAGGCATCAAAATAGAGAAATCTGATTCCGACCTCGATGAACTTTATATGTACCGTCAACACCCGTATTTTCAATATCGTGACAATAACCCGGGAACCTCTAAACCACCAGGTTTTTCTAAACCAATGTGGAAAACGACGACTCGTATTAGAGGAACATCATATATCCCTAGAATATTAGGAAAAAGAACCAAGTCCGAAGAATAAGAAACCAGTGATTCAGATTAAAGGGGTGTGAGCATGTTGTGTAATAAATGTATTGTAGTGTGCTTGTACTTTTATGTTCTATGTAAAAATTGCTTGTATTGTTTGTTATTACGAATCTAATCCTTGTCTATTTTACAGTATAAATACAAAATGGACGTTAAGGGTAGACAACCGAATATTTTAGAAGACCTACCATAGGATATGATTGAGGAAATCTTGTCTAGAGTCGGTCAGAATTCATCAGCACATTTAGTTATGGCGAAATTAACTTGTCAAACATTTGAAAGACTTTCCAGAAATGTCTTAGTTTATAAAAGGCTTTCCTTTGATAGGTGGGGTATATCACATTGGGGAGACCGTAAGTTACGCCGTGTTTTCTTTAAAGCATTAAATGCGGGGAACCCAAATGCAATTTTACGCTACGGGTTAAGAACCTATTTTGACTCAACATATCCCAACATAGGATTTTGTGAATTAGAAAGAGCTTCTAACATGCAACATAAAGAAGCATGTTATGCTTACGGGTTAGTGATGTTCGCTTCTTACCAAAGTGAGAAATAGAATATCGGATTGCAACTTTTAAATAAAACCTTCCCACAAGTGACGGATTCAGTAGTTGCGGTGAGAAACAAGGTTTTTAGATTATTACGGGGCTGTTGGACATTACGAAACCCTCGTCCTTTTGACGACGTTACAACATGCTGCCTAGCCAATGGTCATAACGGTTATTTTCCACAAGACCAAGGATGGGAAGTCGTCTTAGTAAAACCAGAATGCATGACTTGTTTCTGGACTTATGAATTACGTGTCTTTATTTCCTTTGCTGAACAACTTGTGTATTAACTAGATTTATCTTCAAAACTGTCCTGTATCAAAGTGTACTATATTTCATGTTAAATGTAATATAGTGAAGTTGTAAGTTTGAAGAATATTTATATGTGATATATTATTATAATCAGTTTTTCATATGGAATTGTAGTAGATGAATTGTATATTAGCTACTAAGTATGAACTTAACGGGTAGGTAGTACCAGAATTTAAACTTATAAAACGCTAATATGAAGAAAAAGCTTTTATAAATGAGTTCATATTATGCTACGAAATACTATTGACTACTTTAATATTCTGTATGATTAACTCGATTCAGTTGTCTATTTTGAAGGAAATGGCACCGACTACTCGACACACCATGAATATGAACGAAGAGGAATTTTGTACCTTTCTTGCTGCAAACATAGCCGCAGTACAGGCTGCGCTACATACCAACAATAATCCTGAATCTAGCAATGCAGCTAACGGCGCAAGAAATCGTGTAAGATGCACCTACAAAGAATTCACTGCCAACAAACCTTTGTAATTTGATGGAACCGAAGGACCAATTGGATTGAAACGGTGGACCGAGAAAGTCGAATCGGTGTTTGCCATAAGTAAGTGTACTGAAGAGGAAAAGTTAAGTACGCTACGCATACCTTCACAGGTACTGCGTTAACATGGTGGAACACCTATCTTGAACAGGTAGGACAAAATGCTGCTTACGCACTACCGTGGTCGGCATTCAAGCAATTGATGAACGAGCAGTACCGTCCTAGAAACGAAGTCAATAAACTCAAGGCAGAACTTAGAGAGTTACGAACACAAGGGTTCGACGTTACCACATATGAACGACGATTCACAGAGTTGTGCCTATTGTGCCCGGGAGCATTCGAAGATGAAGAAGAAAAGATCGACGCATTTGTAAAAGGGTTACCAGTAAGGATTCAAGAAGATGTAAGTTCACACGAGCCCGCTTCTATACAGAAGGCAAGTCGAATGGCTCATAAACTCATAAATCAGATTGAGGGAAGAATTAAAGAGCAGGCGGCCGAAGAAGCCAACACAAAACAACTCAAGAGGAAGTGGGAGGAAAACGGTGACAAGAGTCACCAGTACAACAACAATAACAATTACAACCACAATCGCAACAACTATCCCAACAACCGCAACAACAATCGCAACAATAACCGCAATCCTAACAATAACTACAACAAACATCCCAACAATAACAACAACTACAACAACCATTTCAACAACAATAACAATCCCAAAAACAACCTCAATAACAACAACGGCAACAAAAACCAAAAACAGCCATGTCATAGGTGTGAAGAAAATCACCAGGGGTTTTGCACGACATTTTGCAACAGGTGTAAGAGAAATGGTCATAGCGCGACAAAGTGTGAGGTCTACGGACCAAATTTTAACAGAACTAAGGGAGCAAATAATGCCGGAACAAGTAATGCCGAAACGAATAGTGTCAGAGCAAGTAATACCAACGCTGTTTGTTATAAATGTGGAAAACCGGGCCACATTATTAGAAATTTCCCGAATTAGGGGAATACTAATGGGCAGGGCCGTAGAAGAGTTTTCAATATTAATGCGGCAGAAGCACAGGAAGACCCGGAGCTTGTTACGGGTACGTTTCTTATTGACGATAAATCTGATTATGTTTTATTTGATTCGGGTGCGGATAGAAGCTATATGAGTAGAGAATTTTGTGCTAAATTAAGTTGCCCATTGACGCCTTTGGATAGTAAATTTTTACTCGAATTAGCAAATGGTAAATTAATTTCAGCAGATAATATATGTCGGAATCGAGAAATTAAACTGGTTAGCGAAACATTTAAGATTGACTTGATACCAGTAGAGTTAGGGAGTTTTGATGTGATAATCGGTATGGACTGGTTGAAAGAAGTGAAAGCAGAGATCGTTTGTTACAAAAATGCAATTCGCATTATACGAGAAAAAGGAAAACCCTTAATGGTGTACGGAGAAAAGAGCAACGCAAAGTTAAATCTTATTATTAACCTGAAGGCACAAAAACTAATAAGAAAAGGTTGCTATGCTGTGCTAGCACACGTCGAGAAAGTCAATTCCGAAGAAAAGAACATCAATGATATTCCCGTCGTAAAAGAATTTCCCGATGTATTTCCGAAAGAATTACCGGGACTACCTCCACACCGATCCGTTGAATTTCAAATAGGCCTTGTACCGGGAGCTGCACCAATAGCTCGTGCTCCATACAGACTCGCACCGAGCGAAATGAAGGAACTTCAGAGCTAATTACAAGAACTTTTAGAGCGTGGTTTCATTCGACCAAGCACATCACCGTGGGGAGCTCCTGTTTTGTTTGTCAAGAAGAAAGATGGTACATTCAGGTTGTGTATCGACTATCGAGAGTTGAACAAACTTACCATCAAGAACCGCTACCCACTACCGAGAATCGACGACTTATTTGATCAACTACAAGGCTCGTCTATTTATTTGAAGATCGATTTACGTTCTGGATATCATAAAATGCGGTTGAAGGAGGATGATATTCCAAAGACTGCTTTTAGGATGCGTTACGGTCATTACAAGTTTATGGTTATGCCGTTTGGATTGACTAACGCACCAGCTGTATTCATGGACCTCATGAACTGAGTGTGTGGGCCATATCTTGACAAGTTTGTCATTGTTTTCATCGATGACATACTTATTTACTCGAAGAATGATCAAGAGCACGAAGAACATTTGAGAAAAGTGCTAGAGTTGCTGAGAAAAGAAAAACTGTAAGCTAAGTTTTCAAAGTGTGCATTTTGGTTGGAAGAAGTTCAATTCCTCGGTCACATAGTGAACAAAGAAGGTATTCAGGTGGATCCAGCAAAGATCGAAACCGTTGAAAAGTGGGAAACCCCGAAAACTCCGAAACACATACGCCAGTTTTTAGGACTAGCTGGTTACTACAGAAGGTTCATCCAAGACTTTTCCAGAATAGCAAAACCCTTGACTGCATTAACGCATAAATGGAAGAAATTTGAATGGAAGGATGAACAAGAGAAAGCGTTTCAGTTATTGAAGAAAAAGTTAAATACTTCATCGTTCAATGTTGTTGGTATTCCTTGGTATCCATGGTGCGTATGATGTTGATATTTGTGAGACAGATTGTGATGTTGTGGTGTGGGATGCGGATGTTGTTGTTGATGGTGGCACCGTTGTTGCCGGTGATGCTGCTGGTGCTTGTAACATTTGCACCATATTCTCCAAAGCCACTACACGAGCGCGAAACTCGTTGACTTCTTCTATTACACCGGGGTGATTGTCGATTCGAACGAGCGGATAGATAACATCTAGAATTTGGTATAGTATATGATCGTGACGAGATACTCTGGAGATGAGAGAGAAAATGGTGTTTCGAACAGGTTTGCCGGTAAGTGCTTCAGGTTCATCGTCAAGAGGGCAATATGGTGGGTGGAAGGGATCACCTTCTTCTTATCTCTAATAATCAAGTAGACTACGAACCCATCCCCAATTCATCCAGAATTGGTGATGGCTAATTGGTTGTTCCATTCCGGTTACACTGTCTTCGGAGCTTGAGTCGAAATCCATATCAGAATAGCTGTCGGAATCTAAAGAATTTGAACTAGTAGCGAGTTCCGTCTTGTACGATTAGATAAATGGTTTTCGATATGAAATGATTTCTGGATATCGGATGATATTCTAATTACATAGAATACCTATGTATAGTACAGAAGATCCCGTAGATTACGGAGGAAATTAAGGAAACGTGTCCGACGAGATTTAATGTGATGGGATGTGAATTTGTCTGTACATCATCTATGCAATAATTGCAATAAGACATGTCGAGACTGAAAATGATAGGTAGATACTTTTTGACAAAGAACGGTAAGCAAAACTTTTGACATGCAGACCAAGTTCAAGTCCAGACTTATTAGTGTATCCTAACAACTACCAGGTCGAAGTCCAGACTCATTAATGCATCCTAATAACTACCAGTTAAACACACTAATGCAAGACCTGGTTCGCTAAGACCAATGCTCTGATACCACCTGTAGTGACCCGTCCTTATCCACCTGGACGAAATCATCAACGTATGGTCCCATTGCGAGGTACTATCCTAAATATGCCACGAATGACTACAAGTAATATCTTTTAGATTGAGCAAATGCACAGCGGAAGACTTAATTCGTACCTGAGAATAAACATGCTTAAAAGTGTCAACCAAAAGGTTGGTGAGTTCATAGGTTTATCATAACAATCATTTCAATATATTAATAGACCACAAGATTTCCGTTTATAGATATATGTATACTCGTAAGTGTATAAAACCATTCTGCTTATGTTGAGGCCTCAGTAACCAACCTTAACAATAATATAATAAGTCATCTTCGCAAAGATGGATATGTACACTCGCAAGTGTATAAATAATCCTCGAAGTACTAAACATCCGCCCACTAGTTCTTATGTCTAGTGCAGCCTACAGGATGGGGGTGTTAAACCCGATAGATCTATCTTTAGGATTCACGCTTACATGCTCCTATAACATGTAACTAAATTACCTAGCACATCAATCCGCAGAATATCATTTTAAATCACTTGTCTCTATTTCGTAAAGCATTTATAAAATATCGCATGTATTCTCAGCCCAAAAAATGTAAATTGCAAAGCAATTAAAAAGGGAGCAAATGAAACTCACCATACTGTATTTTGTAGTAAAAATACATATGACGACATTGAACAAGTATAGGGTTGACCTCGGATTCACGAACCTATATCATTCATATATATATTAACACATATCACATTTAATCAACTAAGTTTATTTATTTTTTTATAATGTATTAAGATTAATATCTTTATATATTACATTAATTATATATTATAAATATGATGTGTAATTTAATTAAGGTTATAATAATATATTAGTTAATATATATTAAGGACATGTTAGTACGTAATATTAGTATACTTGTAATATATTTTTTTATAAAAAAAATTTATTTGTTTGTTAAAATAATAATTATAATAGTACTAAAATAATATTAGTAATGATAAAATAATAATAATAATTAGATTTAATAATGACAATAATAATAATAATATTGATAGTAATAATAACTACAAAAATGTTAATTTTACTACTAATGATAATAATGATAATAATTTTAATAATAATAATAATAATAACAATTCTACCTCAGAGAGGAAGTAGCCCTTAAAAAAAATGCCCAAGTCCGGGTTTGAACTCACGACGTCCTGCTAACCCGTTAACGCCTTTAACCAATCCTCATCTAATTATAATTCATCATCATCCATGCCATATATTACGATTTAACATAACATTCATCATTTCATACATTACGTATGATCATCCGAATCATAATTCTCGCTAATATCAATATCTAAATAATTATTTTCGTCACATAACATCATCTTTTCATCAACTTGATCAACTTCATCATCCCTATACTATCGTTATTCGTTATGATCTCTAGCCTAATTGAAAAAAAACTAGATAGTCCTTGGCCCAACACTTCAAATAGGGACGGCCCAATGTTAAAACAGAATCATAGCATCCCATTTTGCCTCTCTTGGTCCAATATCTAAGAATGTAATATGGCCCAATGATAACTAACCGACCAACACACAAGCAATGTATATGATTCGGTTTTTTTTTTAAATAAAACACGCCAAAGGCAACTTGCATACAACCACTCCCATCATTCATTATTCTATTTTTTTTAAACCCTTTTTAAATAAATCGTGGCAAGTGGGAGTTTAAAACAAAGCTTATTAGATTTTTAACTTGTGGTGGGTTCTTGTCAGGTTATGTTAAAAGTAATAGAGCACGAGTTGCAGCATGATCAACCTCCTTCTTCTTGTGAACTTAATAAACTTTCGATAAAAGAAAAAAAAAATATAATAGAAGTAGAAACTGATAGCGGGTAACAGTGGTGGGTTGTTGTATGTGCGAATAGAAATAGAAACGGTTTAAATATTGCAGGTGGTGATGACTAGTCGGTTGCGGTTATTGGCGGTTGGGTTTGGACAAGAAATAGGAAACAATTACGTAGGTGGTGATTATAGTTGAAACAGAATAAACGTGTATCAAGTGGGTTTAAAGATGGTTAATGATGTCGGGTTCACGGTGGTTTTGGTTGTTTTCTAACGAAACAGTAGCAACAAAGGATGAGAAAATAGTAAGTGTTCTTTGTTCTTTGGCCAAAACGGGAATGAAAACAATGATTTTAGGAGAAGGTGATATGGTAGCCGATGGTGGTGTTTGAGAAAAAAATATAGTGAAGATGGTGGCGAGGTAGATGATGGTGACCGTGGTCTTCTACGGTGGTCCTGTTGTTAAAGACGATGGAAATAAGAAGAACAAGGAGTGTGGTGGAGATGGTGAAGATTGGGAGTGATCGAGCATATGACTCATGTATGTATGTATCTTTAAAATATATATACATATATATATATATAATAGAGTAGGGTTTGAAAACAATAATTCAGAAACAGTAGTCCACTGTAATATCAATCATCAAACGAATAATGGAGCAGGTGTGTTGTATAATCTACTAGAATATCATAATGTTAATATTAATATATTAATTAATAATAATAATATAATATCTAATATATAATAAAATATAAAAAAAAACGTGTACCTTTTGAAAAAAATGGCCGCATTCTTTTGTGATTTGTGTGGACACTCTTTTATATTAGTAATTTTAAATTTAGATCATGGATCGCTATTTGATGTCCCGTTAACAATAGTAAATGTCAAAAAGTCTAAAAAAATTGCCAACTTTTTACACTAATTATCTTTATTTATTTCAGTCATTATGGTATAAAATTTGTTTATTAATTAATTAAAAATTAACTCAATTGTCCTTCTCATTTTTGAGTAAAATATAAAAAGTGTTAAAATTAAATAACTAGATCCTAAATACATTTTTAGTAAACCTAAATTTTATAGAACTCATTTTCGGATCACCGTTTATTTTAAAATCATATATGTTCGAATTAAATTTCTCTAAATAATAATCAGAACGTCCCACAAGTATTACAATCATTAAATAATTATATTTAATATACTCTATACATATATTTATATTTATTTTTATATGTATACACATTTATTTACAAATAATAGTTCGTGAATCGTCGAGAACAGTCGAAGGTCAATTGAATATATGAACATCGTTCCAAAATTTTTGAGGCTCAACCTAACAGATTTCTCTTATCGTGTCAAGAATATTAAATCCAATCGAGATTTTGGTTTAAAATTAGTCAAAATTTTCCGGGTCATTACAGTACCTACCCGTTAAAGAAATTTCGTCCCCGAAATTTGATAGAGGTCGTCATGGCTAACAATAGAAATGTTTTCATGACGAATATGAGTTGATAATTAGAGTTTTATCATTATTGATTAATATAGATAAAACAATTTGATTATGTGAAGTGTATGAGTGAAGCTGTCACAAAAATTTGAGATAGAGATTTAACTCTTGACGTAGTCACTGTGGATTTCTGGAATTCATGGAATTTGAAGAAAATCTTCAAATCAGAAAGAAAATGAAATAGCACGATTTATTAGCAACTGTTAGAATTACGGAAGAACGGAAATATTAAGGAAATATTTTTGTGATATACTTAGAGATCAAGTAGAATGAAAGAGTCGTGTAACATGACACATGATGATGGTATAATCTACTGTGAACCATCATCATGTTTCATTAGAAACTCAGCATGACTTACTGTAATATAATCACGTTGGCCTGACGTCATTATATTATACTAACTCATGCTTCAATTCCCAACACTTCTCTAGGAAATCATTCATAATTTAAACTCGAAGGTTTCAGAAATTTAGAACTAAAACAGTTTCCTTTATGATGTAACACAGATATCACTAGGAGATAATTGATTTCGGACGAGAATAATTATGAAGGTATCTTCAGAATTTTCGAAGATATCTATAATGGAAGATACGATGATATCTTAGGATTTCTAAAGTACCTGAAATTAGAGGATGATGCAGAAACTTTCTCTGCAAAGAATTGAAATAAGTAGGAAGTAAGATATTCACTGGAGATTTCATCAGGTACTGAATCGTCTGGATTCGTTAAGTACATGTTTACTCTTTGTTATTTGTCCACAGTCTCCTTCATGGTTTGCTCAATTCATTTTCCAGTACCAATTTTATATTGAGTGTTTCCAACACTCCATTCTTTATCATCAAACTTTTGGCCTTTAAGACCATCTACAACTTTTGCTGCTTCATCAGCATTTTCAGAACTCAGAGATCTGATTTGTAAGTTAGAGTGCTTTTCAGGAATTCAGACATTCCGAATATAAATTCATCAGTCCAGAAGATATACGTTATATATATATAACTGTTGACGTAGGAACGCTGCGAAATTCGAGAATTAATGATTAATGCTTCCCGGTATTTGGTATGGCAACTATCGCTACAAGATGACGATGAGTACACGATAGGGTTTCAATAAATAAATATAAAAATTTAGGAGAGATTTAAACCAAGGAGCAACGAGGTTGATGGTACGTCTGTTGGTAATATTGTAGGATATAAAAGGTTTCCCGGTAACAATAACAATGGCAAACGTATATATCAAAGTTATAATAAGGTTGATTCGAACGAAAAGTCGAAGTTGACTTGCTGGAGCTGTGACAAAACTGACTATTATGTAAAAGAATTGCAATGTTATCTTTTGTAATAACAATGCCAAAGGAGCTAGCACAGATACGTGATAAACGTTTACTCAGGTTCCAAGAGTTTTTCAGGTGCATAATTATATGCATAAATCTTTTCTTCCGTAGATGAGATGCAGTTGGTTCATTCTCTCGATTGAGGTGTTTTCAAGAATTATGAAAGGTTTGAACGCAAATTGTAATCATCAAGATACAAATGAGGTTTAAGATGAAATCAAGTGGCAAACTTGAAGAATTGTTTAGTTTCATATGTTATAATTAATATTTTAATTCATTTTAATTGTCCAATGTTATTAGTCCACCGTCGATAGTCCACAATTAACAGTCTAATAATTCATATATAGTTTAATATATAATATTTGAATTAATTAATACGTATCGTGACCCGTGTACATGTCTCAGACTCGATCACAACTCAAACTATATATATTATTATAGAATCAACCTCAACCATGTATAGAGAACTCGATCATTACTGCATATAGAGTGTCTATGGTTATTCCAAATAATATATATAGATGCTGTAACATCCCGCCTTTTTCCGTCTACTTTTCCGTTTAACTATTTGAGTTCCGTTATATGTTTATAACATCTCCCGTTAATACGCGTTTCGATTTATATTGATTAGGTAATTTAACGCACCCGATTGGAAGTAGAGGGACTTGTTTCGCCAACATGCCAAAATGGTGACTAGCCATTTGACTAGTCAACCCCCTTATCCTCCCCATTTTCATTTTCTTTCTTCTTTTCTTTTCATACTTCTCCATTTTTCTCAAATTCTCCAAAAAGCAAATCATCATCTAAAATCATTCAAGAAGGATTCATTCCAAACCGTTTACATATTTGAACTCCTCGTGATCTCCTCTTCGATTCCATACCAACCTCATCAAATTTGGGTAACTTTCTAAAATCACTAATCTTTGTGTTCTTGAGATTTTTAAGTTATAAGTTTGTTAATTAGTGTCTATGGCTCAAGTTTAGTTTGTTTATGTGATTTGTATGCTTGATTTCGATATTTTGAAGTAACTAGTTCATATGGAAAGTTAACATGTTTAATCTTGAATTTTAAGTGCTCATATGTTGTTAGATGCTAAGACTTCATGTTTTAATCATGTTCCTAGTGTTACTAGCTTCATTATGATGTAAAGATTGACCAAGGAAACCCCTTAAACTTGATTATGAAATTTGGTGATTTTTGGTTGGGGTTTCATGAACTAAGAATGAATCTTTGATGCATTAAATGACATGAATGTAAATTGTAAGTGTTAGGTTGTGTTGTATGCTTAATTACCTACGAAACGGCATATCGTTCATGTAATTTGGTTACCGAATCATTAAATTTCAATATTGACTTGAATGCATTGATTATGGAACATTAAATGCGATTTTTGGTTGTTATAAGTGCAAGTTTGATTGATGATATGTGTTTAGTTGCTTTCCTCGTCAAATTACCTTTCCAACGATGTATGATAGGCGTTATAAGTGTTTGCGGGTCAAGAATTGTGTTAGAATTGGTTTTGGTTCGTGCATAATTAAAAAGCAGAAAAATAGCTGAAGCAGCAGGGTGGCGCGGCGCGCCATACCCCCCGCGCGGCGCGCCGATTGGGTCTGTCCAATTTGGTCAATTTTCGAATAATGTTTGGCATGCTACGCACCTCCGATTAACATGTAACTTGGCCAACATGCTCATATATGATTTCTAAGATTAGAAAAATAGTTCGGAACCCGACCCGAACGTGTTGACTTTCGTTGACTTTGACCGACCAAAGTTTGACTTTTTGTCAAACTTAACCAAATGATTATGCAACCTTCCTAACTTATTTATATACTTGTATCTTGCATGAAACTTGGCAATTTGATTTCACATGCTAAATAATCGAGTCGTAACGAGCCATAGGACTAATTGAACATCTTTGACCTATCGTGTTTACCGTTATTGATACAACCTATTGTTTAGGTCAAGACTAGCATTGTTCTTTGCACACGTTTACTTGTTGAAGTACTTTACTACTCGTGCACTCAAGGTGAGATCATAGTCCCACTTTTACTCTTTTAACTTACTTTTGGGATGAGAAAACATAAACGATACCTTTGAACTAAGTGAACACAAGAACGGGAAAACAAACATTCTACATACGAGTTTAGAACGAAAATCCTCAATCCGATTATCATTAGTTACATCAGATGGTGTAAGCGAGAACTTATGTTATATGGCCATATGGGTTTGACAAACCCTCATTCAAACGGTTCGCTACCGTTTACGAATGAAATATATTTTCGGGAACAGTGTTGTTCTAGCACTAATTGATGGGGTATTCAACGGACGGAACGTTAAGCTTTGATAATTGGGTGCTCGTGAATATTAACTTTTAGAATGTACTATGGCTTTATTGATGTTGCAAATCTTGTGGTTCAACTTACTATTACTCATTTACTTATTTAAACCTATGATTTCACCAACGTTGTCGTTGACAGATTCTCTATGTTTTTCTCAGGTCCTTGAACTTAGGTGATACATGCTTCCGCTCATACTATTTGATACTTGCATTGGATGTCGAGTATACTTGCATACGTGGAGCGTCTTTTGACTACTTTTAATCGTGTCGCATGTGTTTCACACAAACTTTAAACATTGTTATGTACTTGTTGTGGAAACTACTTTTGTAAACTTTGAAACACCCTTATTTATGAAATGAATGCGACATACTTTTCGGTCAAACTTTGTTATAAAGACTTACGACCATGTAATGGGACCATACGTAGATGACGCCGTCATTTGACGATTTGTCGGGGTCGCTACAGTTGGTATCAGAGCTGGTTTAACCTTAGCCGTAAAGGTAGTCACGCGCGCCGGCTGTCAGGCCGGGCACTCATACGGACTATGCTTTTTGGCGGGTTAATCGTAGAGGGGGTTCTCACAGTGTTACCTGTGACGAAGCATTGGCTCTTACCCCTTGCGATCCCTTGGAATTTGAGGGTTGGCAGTTTGGCAGAAATGCGGGCTGTAAAATCAGTGTCTGAGGTACACTCAGTGGTCACCAAGCGGTTAGCTGGAAAGGCACTGGGTGGGTTTCTACCCCATCTGTCGCTACAAGTGGTATCAGAGCCTTGGTTGTAGGGATTTAGAGTTCATTGGTGTCAACCCCGAGTCATAGGGTACATTGGTGAGTCTAGACTACAACCGGCATATAGACTTGACGTAGGAATTACTTGACTATTTGTGCATTTATACTCGAACTCTCTTACTCATACCTACTCTTATCCTATCTAAATCTTGCGTTGTATAATTTAATTGACACGCCACCTTGACTATATGATGTAATGTCGAATGCACATATGAATTAGGGTAATATAATTCCCGGAAATTATATTACGGTGACTCATATGAACATACCGACATTATGACATAAAGAATTTAAGGCGGGTCAAGGATAATTTTTCTCTCTATCTTTATCCCATATCACGGTTAGTATCATTTAGAATACTAACCAACGGTATTATTTTGTTTTGAAGGAACAATGGCTCCTCGTCGTGTACGCCGCAATGAAACTCCCGAACAAGCTCTCGAACGGATGATAGCTACCGCCGTAGATGCGGCCATGGCCGGTCACTCTTCCAACAACAATAACAATAACAACAACCACAACAACAACAACAACAACAATGGGGCCGGTAACTCAAACGAGGGATGCTCCTACAAAGCTTTCATGGGGTGCAAACCTCACACTTATGATGGAACCGGTGGACCGGTTGTGCTTACTCGTTGGTTTGAACAAACCGAGGCCGTCTTTAGCATAAGCGGTTGTCGTGATCAAGACAAGGTCAAATACTCCACCCACACGTTCTCCGGTGTTGCTCTCACTTGGTGGAACACCTATGTTCAATCGGTGGGTACCGATGAAGCTCATGCCCTCTCTTGGACCGATTTGAAGGAAAAGATGATTGTCGAATATTTTCCGCGCGAAGAAACCCGAAAGCTTGAAGAAGAACTAAGAGCTTTGAAAGCGGTCGGAAACGATCTTAAGGCTTATAATCAACGCTTCGCCGAACTATCCTTAATGTGTCCTAATCTTGTTAACCCCGAATCTCAAAGGATTGAGCTTTACATGCTCGGTCTTCCAAAAAGCATCAAACAAGGGGTGATGTCATCCAAACCCACTACTCATCAAGCCGCTATGAACATGGCTCGCCAACTAATTGAAACGGTTGACGAAATCGTAGCGCCGGCTCCTAAGGCCGAGGACAAGTCGGGTGGCAACAAAAGGAAATGGGAAGCCACTCCATCAACCAACTACAACAACAACACCTTCACCAAAAAGCCCTTCAACAACGACGGCAAGAAGGGTTATGTCGGAAACTTACCTTTGTGCAACAAGTGCCACAAACATCATTACGGCGAATGTAACAAGCTAATTTGTCACCGTTGCCAAGGAGTTGGTCATAGGGCCAACAATTGCACAAGCACCGCCCCCGTCGCTCGAAAGGGGCCCAATCCTCCAAAAACGGTCACTTGTTACGAATGTGGCCAAACGGGCCATTATAAGAACGAATGCCCGAAAAAGAAAACCAACCCCAACAACCGAGGTCGAGCCTTTAACATCAACACCGAGG
Source organism: Rutidosis leptorrhynchoides (assembly GCF_046630445.1). Taxonomy (NCBI): domain Eukaryota; kingdom Viridiplantae; phylum Streptophyta; class Magnoliopsida; order Asterales; family Asteraceae; genus Rutidosis; species Rutidosis leptorrhynchoides. The sequence goes on from NC_092333.1 coordinate 245,822,346, forward strand.
AAGCCCGAGATGACAATGAACTAGTCACGGGTACGTTTCTTCTCAACAACTCTTATGTTACTTGCTTATTCGATTCGGGTGCCGATAAATGTTTTGTGTCTAAGACTTTGGCTCCTACCCTTTGCACTCCACCACACCCTTTAGATACTACTTATTCCATCGAAGTGGCCGACGGAAAACTCTTAAGTGCCGACACATATTACCGGGGGTGTACTTTAAACATTTTGGGTAATGAATTTGAAATTGACTTGATACCCATGGAATTAGGGAGTTTTGATGTAATAATCGGTATGAATTGGATGGTCAAAAATAAATCTCACATTCTTTGCGATCTTCACGCAATCCGAATTCCTATCGAGAATGGTGAACCATTGATTGTCTATGGCGATAAGAGTTGCACCAGACTCAACCTCGTTTCGTGCCTTAAAGTTAGAAAACTGCTCCGTAAGGGTTGTTTTGCGATCCTTGCTCACGTTAAGAAGGTCGAGTCCGATGAGAAGCACATCGATGATGTGCCAATTGTTAGTGACTATTCCGATGTATTTCCCGACGAATTGCCGGGTCTTCCGCCTCATCGACCGGTTGAATTCCAAATCGATCTTATTCCGGGAGCCGCACCCGTAGCGCGTGCACCATATAGACTCGCTCCATCTGAAATGCAAGAATTGCAAAGTCAAATCCAAGAACTACTTGATCGTGGTTTTATCCAACCTAGCCATTCACCTTGGGGCGCTCCGATTTTGTTTGTTAAAAAGAAAGACGGATCCCTACGAATGTGCATTGATTATCGCGAACTAAATAAATTGACGGTTAAGAACCGATATCCTCTTCCTCGCATCGATGACCTCTTTGATCAACTACAAGGGTCTTGTGTATATTCGAAAATCGATCTCCGCTCGGGTTATCATCAATTGAGGGTTAAGGGGGAAGATGTCTCCAAAACCGCTTTCCGAACTCGTTATGGTAGTTATGAATTCCTTGTCATGCCATTTGGTCTCACTAACGCACCGGCGGTATTCATGGATCTTATGAACCGCGTGTGCAAACCGTATCTCGATAAATTCGTTATTGTGTTCATCGATGACATATTGATCTATTCTAAAAATGAAGAAGAGCACGAACAACATCTCCGACTTGTGCTTGAACTTTTAAGACAAGAACAACTCTATGCCAAATTCTCCAAGTGTGAATTTTGGTTAAAGGAAGTTCAATTTCTTGGTCATGTTGTAAGTGACCAAGGTATTAAAGTCGATCCATCGAAAATCGAAGCCATTAGCAAATGGGAGACTCCTACTACTCCTACTCACATTCGTCAATTTTTGGGTCTCGCCGGGTACTATCGTAGATTCATCGAAAATTTCTCTTTGGTTGCACGTCCTCTAACCGCCTTGACTCACAAGGGAAAGAAATTCATTTGGGCGACCGAACATGAATCCGCATTCCAAATCTTGAAAACGAAGCTAACCACCGCTCCTATCTTGTCACTTCCCGAAGGCAATGATGACTTTGTTGTATATTGCGATGCCTCAAAACATGGTTTTGGGTGTGTATTGATGCAACGAACGAAAGTCATTGCTTATGCTTCTCGACAACTTAAGATTCATGAACGAAACTATACGACACATGATCTCGAACTCGGAGCCGTTGTCTTTGCACTTAAAATGTGGAGACACTATCTTTATGGAACCAAGAGTACTATCTTTACCGACCACAAAAGTCTCCAACACATTTTCGATCAAAAGCAACTAAACATGAGACAACGAAGGTGGATTGAAACCTTAAACGATTACGATTGCGAGCTTCGTTACCATCCCGGGAAGGCAAATGTAGTAGCCGATGCTTTAAGTCGAAAAGAAAGAGCGGTGCCTCTTCGTGTCCGAGCCTTAAACATCACCATCCACACAAACCTCAATAGCCAAATTCGGGTAGCCCAAGATGAGGCTCTCAAGGATGAAAACCTTTCACACGAGCTCTTGAACATTCTCGTCTCTCGATTCGAAATTAGGGAGACCGGACTCCGATATTACGCCGGAAGGATTTGGGTGCCTAGTTATGGGGACCTACGAAGCCTTATTTTAGATGAAGCCCATAAGTCACGATACTCGATTCACCCCGGTGCCAATAAGATGTACCACGACCTTAAACAACTATATTGGTGGCCGAACATCAAAAAGGACGTAGCTACTTATGTTTCCAAGTGTTTGACATGTTCCAAAGTCAAAGCCGAACACCAAAGACCGTCCGGACTACTTCAACAACCCGAGATCCCGCAATGGAAGTGGGAAAGGATAACGATGGATTTTATCACCAAGCTACCAAAAACGACGGGCGGTTATGATACCATTTGGGTTATTGTTGACCGTCTCACCAAATCCGCACACTTCCTTGCCATGAAAGAAACGGACAAAATGGAGAAACTTGCACAACTTTACATTAAGGAGATCGTAGCCCGACACGGTGTACCTTTATCGATTATCTCCGACCGAGATGGTCGTTTCGTTTCTAGATTTTGGCGTACATTGCAAGAAGCGTTGGGAACGCGTTTAGACATGAGCACCGCATATCATCCTCAAACCGATGGACAAAGCGAACGTACAATTCAAACCTTAGAGGACATGTTACGAGCTTGCGTGGTTGACTTCGGAAAAGCTTGGGACAAGCACTTACCTCTCGCCGAGTTCTCTTACAACAATAGTTATCACGCGAGTATTAAAGCCGCACCTTTTGAAGCGCTATATGGCCGCAAATGTCGTTCACCTCTTTGTTGGGCCGAGGTAGGCGACGTGCAAATCACCGGACCCGAACTCATTCACGAAACCACCGAGAAAATCGTTCAAATCCGAGATAGGCTTAGGACGGCCCGAAGTCGTCAAAAGAGCTATACCGATAAACGACGCAACGATCTTGAATTTCAAGTCGGTGACCAAGTAATGTTAAAAGTCGCACCTTGGAAGGGTGTAATCCGTTTTGGGAAACGCGGGAAGCTAAATCCGCGGTATATTGGTCCTTTCGAAATCTTGGAGCGTATTGGAACCGTTGCTTATCGTTTGGATCTTCCGCCTCAATTGAGCTCCGTTCATCCTACTTTCCATGTATCTAACTTGAAAAAGTGTCTTGCCGAACCCGATATCGTCATTCCTCTCGAGGAGCTTACCATTGATGACAAACTTCATTTTGTGGAGGAACCGGTTGAAATTGTGGACACCTCCGTCAAGACATTGAAACAAAGCCGAATTCCAATTGTCAAGGTTCGTTGGAATGCCAAAAGAGGACCCGAGTTTACTTGGGAAAGACAAGATCAAATGCAAGGGAAGTATCCTCATCTATTCGTGAATTCGGAAACGCAAGATCTCGAGGAAGAAACAACGATTACTACGCCTGTCTAAATTTCGGGACGAAATTTCTTTTAAGGTGTAGGTAATGTAACATCCCGCCTTTTTCCGTCTACTTTTCCGTTTAACTATTTGAGTTCCGTTATATGTTTATAACATCTCCCGTTAATACGCGTTTCGATTTATATTGATTAGGTAATTTAACGCACCCGATTGGAAGTAGAGGGACTTGTTTCGCCAACATGCCAAAATGGTGACTAGCCATTTGACTAGTCAACCCCCTTATCCTCCCCATTTTCATTTTCTTTCTTCTTTTCTTTTCATACTTCTCCATTTTTCTCAAATTCTCCAAAAAGCAAATCATCATCTAAAATCATTCAAGAAGGATTCATTCCAAACCGTTTACATATTTGAACTCCTCGTGATCTCCTCTTCGATTCCATACCAACCTCATCAAATTTGGGTAACTTTCTAAAATCACTAATCTTTGTGTTCTTGAGATTTTTAAGTTATAAGTTTGTTAATTAGTGTCTATGGCTCAAGTTTAGTTTGTTTATGTGATTTGTATGCTTGATTTCGATATTTTGAAGTAACTAGTTCATATGGAAAGTTAACATGTTTAATCTTGAATTTTAAGTGCTCATATGTTGTTAGATGCTAAGACTTCATGTTTTAATCATGTTCCTAGTGTTACTAGCTTCATTATGATGTAAAGATTGACCAAGGAAACCCCTTAAACTTGATTATGAAATTTGGTGATTTTTGGTTGGGGTTTCATGAACTAAGAATGAATCTTTGATGCATTAAATGACATGAATGTAAATTGTAAGTGTTAGGTTGTGTTGTATGCTTAATTACCTACGAAACGGCATATCGTTCATGTAATTTGGTTACCGAATCATTAAATTTCAATATTGACTTGAATGCATTGGTTATGGAACATTAAATGCGATTTTTGGTTGTTATAAGTGCAAGTTTGATTGATGATATGTGTTTAGTTGCTTTCCTCGTCAAATTACCTTTCCAACGATGTATGATAGGCGTTATAAGTGTTTGCGGGTCAAGAATTGTGTTAGAATTGGTTTTGGTTCGTGCATAATTAAAAAGCAGAAAAATAGCTGAAGCAGCAGGGTGGCGCGGCGCGCCATACCCCCCGCGCGGCGCGCCGATTGGGTCTGTCCAATTTGGTCAATTTTCGAATAATGTTTGGCATGCTACGCACCTCCGATTAACATGTAACTTGGCCAACATGCTCATATATGATTTCTAAGATTAGAAAAATAGTTCGGAACCCGACCCGAACGTGTTGACTTTCGTTGACTTTGACCGACCAAAGTTTGACTTTTTGTCAAACTTAACCAAATGATTATGCAACCTTCCTAACTTATTTATATACTTGTATCTTGCATGAAACTTGGCAATTTGATTTCACATGCTAAATAATCGAGTCGTAACGAGCCATAGGACTAATTGAACATCTTTGACCTATCGTGTTTACCGTTATTGATACAACCTATTGTTTAGGTCAAGACTAGCATTGTTCTTTGCACACGTTTACTTGTTGAAGTACTTTACTACTCGTGCACTCAAGGTGAGATCATAGTCCCACTTTTACTCTTTTAACTTACTTTTGGGATGAGAAAACATAAACGATACCTTTGAACTAAGTGAACACAAGAACGGGAAAACAAACATTCTACATACGAGTTTAGAACGAAAATCCTCAATCCGATTATCATTAGTTACATCAGATGGTGTAAGCGAGAACTTATGTTATATGGCCATATGGGTTTGACAAACCCTCATTCAAACGGTTCGCTACCGTTTACGAATGAAATATATTTTCGGGAACAGTGTTGTTCTAGCACTAATTGATGGGGTATTCAACGGACGGAACGTTAAGCTTTGATAATTGGGTGCTCGTGAATATTAACTTTTAGAATGTACTATGGCTTTATTGATGTTGCAAATCTTGTGGTTCAACTTACTATTACTCATTTACTTATTTAAACCTATGATTTCACCAACGTTGTCGTTGACAGATTCTCTATGTTTTTCTCAGGTCCTTGAACTTAGGTGATACATGATTCCGCTCATACTATTTGATACTTGCATTGGATGTCGAGTATACTTGCATACGTGGAGCGTCTTTTGACTACTTTTAATCGTGTCGCATGTGTTTCACACAAACTTTAAACATTGTTATGTACTTGTTGTGGAAACTACTTTTGTAAACTTTGAAACACCCTTATTTATGAAATGAATGCGACATACTTTTCGGTCAAACTTTGTTATAAAGACTTACGACCATGTAATGGGACCATACGTAGATGACGCCGTCATTTGACGATTTGTCGGGGTCGCTACAGATGCGTCGATATGATATGTCAAAACCTTGTATACCTGTCCCGATATTTAAAGTGCGTAAAATAAATAACAGAAATTAAATGACGATAAATAAAATTGCGATAAATAAATTTAATCTGTTAGCTAGGAATAGTTAGCTGGAACAGTTAGCGTGAATTCTTAACAAAATTTTTACATAGTTAATTTGTTTGTTTCTAACAAATTTTATTTGTCCAATGTTTTCTTCATTATGCCACTTGTTGAATTCTGATAAGTCAAAATCCAAATATGAAATTGAATAAAAATAGTTATTCTATGGTGAACGGATTCGTATATCGATGAATGTAAACAGGATAGTAAACGACCGTTGAATCAGATTCGAAAAATGTACAGTGTAACTTTTTAATGTGAAATCTAAATATTCCTCAGGTATTACCTACCCGTTAAAATATTTTCACCATTAATAGTTTGTACGAAAGAAATTTGTAATTACAATCTTTATGAAAATATACTTACATATATATTTTCTTCAGATGTAACCATGGATTTAATGAGTTAATATGATATTAATCTCATTTTCTTTTCGGCTTGAGCTAGAATAAGTAATCTTTAAAACTATTAGGAACCACATATTCTTCACAGAATATCAATGAAGTTATGGATCAATACTTCATCGTTCAATGTTGTTGGTATTCCTTGGTATCCATGGTGCGTATGATGTTGATATTTGTGGGACAGATTGTGATGTTGTGGTGTGGGATGCGGATGTTGCTGTTGATGGTGGCACCGTTGTTGCCGGTGATGCTGCTGGTGCTTGTAACATTTGCACCATATTCTCCAAAGCCACTACACGAGCGCGAAACTCGTTGACTTCTTCTATTACACCGGGGTGATTGTCGATTCGAACGAGCAGATAGATAACATCTAGAATTTGGTATAGTATATGATCATGACGAGATACTCTGGAGATGAGAGAGAAAATGGTGTTTCGAACAGGTTCGCCGGTAAGTGCTTCAGGTTCATCGTCAAGAGGGCAATATGGTGGGTGGAAGGGATCACCTTCTTCTTGTCTCTAATAATCAAGTAGACTACGAACCCATTCCCAATTCATCTAGAATTGGTGATGGCTAATTGGTTATTCCATTCCGGTTACACTGTCTTCAGAGCTTGAGTCTAAATCCATATCAGAATAGCTGTCGGAATCTAAGGAATTTGAACTAGTAGCGAGTTCCGTCTTGTACGATTAGATAAATGGTTTTTGATATGAAATGATTTCTGGATATCGGATGATATTCTAATTACATAGAATACCTATGTATAGTACAGAAGATCCCGTAGATTACGGAGGAAATTAAGGAAACGTGTCCGACGATATTTAATGTGATGGGATGTGAATTTGTCTGTACATCATCTATGCAATAATTGCAATAAGACATGTCGAGACTGAAAATGATAGGTAGATACTTTTTGACAAAGAACGGTAAGCAAAACTTTTGACATGCAGACCAAGTTCAAGTCCAGACTTATTAGTGTATCTTAACCACTACCAGGTCGAAGTCCAGACTCATTAATGCATCCTAACAACTACCAGTTAAACACACTAATGCAAGACCTGGTTCGCTAAGACCAACGCTCTGATACCACCTGTAGTGACCCGTCCTTATCCACCTGGATGAAATCATCAACATCTGGTCCCATTGCGAGGTACTATCCTAAATATGCCATGAATGACTCCAAGTAATATCTTTTAGATTGAGCAAATGCACAGCGGAAGACTTAATTCGTACCTGAGAATAAACATGCTTAAAAGTGTCAACCAAAAGGTTGGTGAGTTCATAGGTTTATCATAACAATCATTTCAATATATTAATAGACCACAAGATTTCCGTTTATAAATATATGTACACTCGTAAGTGTATAAAACCATTCTACTTATGTTGAGGCCTCAATAACCAACCTTAACAATAATATAATAAGTCATCTTCGCAAAGATGGATATGTACACTCGCAAGTGTATAAATAATCCTCGAAGAACTAAACATCCGCCCACTAGTTCTTATGTCTAGTGCAGCCTACAGGATGGGGGTGTTAAACCCGATAGATCTATCTTTAGGTTTCGCGCTTACATGCTCCTATAACATGTAACTAAATTACCTAGCACATCAATCCGCAGAATATCATTTTAAATCACTTGTCTCTATTTTGTAAAGCATTTATAAAATATCGCATGTATTCTCAGCCCAAAAAATATAAATTGCAAAGCAATTAAAAAGGAAGCAAATGAAACTCACCATACTGTATTTTGTAGTAAAAATACATATGACGACATTGAACAAGTATAGGGTTGACCTCGGATTCACGAATCTATATCATTCATATATATATTAACACATATCACATTTAATCAACTAAGTTTATTTATTTTTTTATAATGTATTAAGATTAATATCTTTATATATTACATTAATTATATATTATAAATATGATGTATAATTTAATTAAGGTTATAATAATATATTAGTTAATATATATTAAGAACATGTTAGTACGTAATATTAGTATACTTGTAATATATTTTTTTGTAAAAAAAAATTATTTGTTTGTTAAAATAATAATTATAATAGTACTAAAATAATATTAGTAAAGATAAAATAATAATAATAATTAGATTTAATAATGACAATAATAATAATAATATTGATAGTAATAATAACTACAAAAATGTTAATTTTACTACTAATGATAATATTGATAATAATTTTAATAATAATAATAATAATAAAAATTCTACCTCAGAGAGGAAGTAGCCCTTAAAAAAAAGCCCAAGTCCGGGTTTGAACTCACGACGTCCCGCTAACCCGTTAACGCCTTTAACCAATCCTCATCTAATTATAATTCATCATCATCCATGCCATATATTACGATTTAACATAACATTCATCATTTCATACATTACGTATGATCATCCGAATCATAATTCTCGCTAATATCAATATCTAAATAATTATTTTCGTCACATAACATCATATTTTCATCAACTTGATCAACTTCATCATCCCTATACTATCGTTATTCGTTATGATCTCTAGCCTAATTGAAAAAAAACTAGATAGTCCTTGGCCCAACACTTCAAATAGGGACGGCCCAATGTTAAAACAGAATCATAGCATCCCATTTTGCCTCTCTTGGTCCAATATCTAAGAATGTAATATGGCCCAATGATAACTAACGGCCCAACACACAAGCAATGTATAGGATTCGGTTTTTTTTTAAATAAAACACGCCAAAGGCAACTTGCATACAACCACTCCCATCATTCATTATTCTATTTTTTTAAACCCTTTTTAAATAAATCGTGGCAAGTGGGAGTTTAAAACAAAGCTTATTAGATTTTCAACTTGTGGTGGGTTCTTGTCAGGTTATGTTAAAAGTAATAGAGCACGAGTTGCAGCATGATCAACCTCCTTCTTCTTGTGAACTTAATAAACTTTCGATAAAAGAAAAAAATATATAATAGAAGTAGAAACCGATAGCGGGTAACAGTGGTGGGTTGTTGTATGTGCGAATAGAAATAGAAACGGTTTAAATATTGCAGGTGGTGATGACTAGTCGGTGGCGGTTATTGGCGGTTGGGTTTGAACAAGAAATAGGAAACAATTACGTAGGTGGTGATTATAGTTGAAATAGAATAAACGTGTATCAAGTGAGTTTAAAAATGGTTAATGATGTCGGGTTCACGGTGGTTTTGGTTGTTTTCCAACGAAACAGTAGCAACAAAGGATGAGAAAATAGTAAGTGTTCTTTGTTCTTTGGCCAAAACGGGAATGAAAACAATGATTTTAGGAGAAGGTGATATGGTAGCCGATGGTGGTGTTTGAGAAAAAAATATAGTGAAGATGGTGGCGAGGTAGATGATGGTGACCGTGGTCTTCTACGGTGGTCCTGTTGTTGAAGACGATGGAAACAAGAAGAACAAGGAGTGTGGTGGAGATGGTGAAGATTAGGAGTGATCGAGCATATGACTCATGTATGTATGTATCTTTAAAATATATATACATATATATATATATATATATATATATATATATATATATATATATATATATATATATATATATATATATATATATATATATATATATATAATAGAGTAGGGTTTGAAAACAATAATTCAGAAACAGTAGTCCACTGTAATATCAATCATCAAATGAATAATGGAGCAGGTGTGTTGTATAATCTATTAGAATATCATAATGTTAATATTAATATATTAATTAATAATAATAATAATATAATATCTAATATCTAATATATAATAAAATATAAAAAAAACGTGTACCTTTTGAAAAAAAATGGCCGCATTCTTTTGTGATTTGTGTGGACACTCTTTTATATTAGTAATTTTAAATTTAGATCATGGATCGCTATTTGATGTCCCGTTAACAATAGTAAATGCCAAAAAGTCTAAAAAATATTGCCAACTTTTTACACTAATTATCTTTATTTATTTCAGTCATTATGGTATAAAATTTGTTTATTAATTAATTAAAAATTAACTCAACTGTCCATCTCATTTTTGAGTAAAATATAAAAAGTGTTAAAATTAAATAACTAGATCCTAAATACATTTTTAGTAAACCTAAATTTTATAGAACTCATTTTCGGATCACCGTTTATTTTAAAATCATATATGTTCGAATTAAATTTCTCTAAATAATAATCGAAACGTCCCACAAGTATTACAATCATTAAATATTTATATTTAATATACTCTATACATATATTTATATTTATTTTTATATGTATACACATTTATTTACAAATAATAGTTCGTGAATCGTCGAGAACAGTCGAAGGTCAATTGAATATATGAACATCGTTCCAAAATTTTTGAGACTCAACCTAACAGATTTCTATTATCGTGTCAAGAATATTAAATCCAATCGAGATTTTGGTTTAAAATTAGTCGAAATTTTCCGGGTCATTACATATATACCGACTACAAAAGTCTTCAACACATATTTAATCAGAAACAACTGAATATGAGGCAGCGTAGGTGGATTGAATTGTTGAATGATTACGACTTTGAGATTCGTTACCACCTGGGGAAGGCAAATGTGGTAGCCGATGCCTTGAGCAGGAAGGACAGAGAACCCATTCGAGTAAAATCTATGAATATAATGATTCACAATAACCTTACTACTCAAATAAAGGAGGCGCAACAAGGAGTTTTAAAAGAGGGAAATTTAAAGGATGAAATACCCAAAGGATCGGAGAAGCATCTTAATATTCGGGAAGACGGAACCCAGTATAGGGCTAAAAGGATTTGGGTACCAAAATTTGGAGATATGAGAGAAATGGTACTTAGAGAAGCTCATAAAACCAGATACTCAATACATCCTGGAACGGGGAAGATGTACAAGGATCTCAAGAAACATTTTTGGTGGCCGGGTATGAAAGCCGATGTTGCTAAATACGTAGGAGAATGTTTGACGTGTTCTAAGGTCAAAGCTGAGCATCAGAAACCATCAGGTCTACTTCAACAACCCTAAATCCAGGAATGGAAATGGGAAAACATTACCATGGATTTCATCACTAAATTGCCAAGGACTGCAAGTGGTTTTGATACTATTTAGGTAATAGTTGATCGTCTCACCAAATCAGCACACTTCCTGCCAATAAGAGAAGATGGCAAGATGGAGAAGTTAGCACGACTGTATTTGAAGGAAGTCGTCTCCAGACATGGAATACCAATCTCTATTATCTCTGATAGGGATGTCAGATTTATTTCAAGATTCTGGCAGATATTACAGCAAGCATTAGGAACTCGTCTAGACATGAGTACTCCCTATCATCCACAAAATGATGGGCAGAGCGAAAGGATGATACAAACGCTTGAAGACATGCTACGAGCATGTGTTATTGATTTCGGAAACAGTTGGGATCGACATCTACCGTTAGCAGAATTTTCCTACAACAACAGCTACCATTCAAGCATTGAGATGGCACCATTTGAAGCACTTTATGGTAGAAAGTGCAGGTCTCCAATTTGTTGGAGTGAAGTGGGGGATAGACAGATTACGGTTCCGGAGATTATACAAGAAACTACCGAGAAGATCATCCAAATTCAACAACGGTTGAAAACCGCCCAAAGTCGACAAAAGAGCTACGCTGACATTAAAAGAAAAGATATAGAATTTGAAATTGGAGAGATGGTCATGCTTAAAGTTTCACCTTGGAAAGGCGTTGTTCGATTTGGTAAACGAGGGAAATTAAATCCAAGGTATATTGGACCATTCAAGATTATTGATCGTGTCGGACCAGGAGCTTACCGACTTGAGTTACCTCAACAACTCGCGGCTGTACATAACACTTTCCACGTCTCGAATTTGAAGAAATGTTTTGCTAAAGAAGATCTCACTATTCCGTTAGATGAAATCCAAATCAACAAAAAACTTCAATTCATCGAAGAACCCGTCGAAATAATGGATCGTGAGGTTAAAAGACTCAAGAAAAATAAGATACCAATTGTTAAGGTTCGATAGAATGCTCGTAGAGGACCCGAGTTCACCTTGGAATGAGAAGATCAGATGAAGAAGAAATACCCGCATTTATTTCCAGAAGATACGTCAACACCTCCAACTGCTTAAAATTTCGGGACGAAATTTATTTAACGGGTAGGTACTGTAGTGACCCGAACTTTTACATGTTTATATATATATTAAATGAAATTGTTATTTACATGATTAAGTGTTTCCAACATGTTAAGCAATCAAACTTTTTAAGACTTGATTAATTGAAATATGTTTCATATAGACAATTGACCACCCAAGTTGACCGGTGATTCGCGAACGTTAAAACTTGTAAAAACTATATGATGATATATATATGGATATATATATATAGTTAACATGATATTATGATAAGTAAACATATCATTAATTATATTAACAATGAACTACATATGTAAAAACAAGACTACTAACTTAATGATTTTGAAACGAGACATATATGTAACGATTATCGTTGTAACGACATTTAATGTATATATATCATATTAAGAGATATTCATACATCATAATATCATGACAATATAATAATTTAAAATCTCATTTGATATTATAAACATTGGGTTAACAACATTTAACAAGATCGTTAACCTAAAGGTTTCAAAACAACACTTACATGTAACGACTAACGATGACTTAACGACTCAGTTAAAATGTATTTACATGTAGTTTTTTAATATGTATTCATACACTTTTGAAAGACTTCAAGACACTTATCAAAATACTTCTACTTAACAAAAATACTTACAATTACATCCTCGTTCAGTTTCATCAACAATTCTACTCGTATGCACCCGTATTCGTACTCGTACAATACACAGCTTTTAGATGAATGTACTATTGGTATATACACTCCAATGATCAACTCTTAGCAGCCCATTTGAGTCACCTAACACATGTGGGAACCATCATTTGGCAACTAGCATGAAATATCTCATAAAATTTCAAAAATATGAGTAATCATTCATGACTTATTTACATGAAAACAAAATTACATATCCTTTATATCTAATCCATACACCAATGACCAAAAACACCTACAAACACTTTCATTCTTCAATTTTCTTCATCTAATTGATCTCTCTCAAGTTCTATCTTCAAGTTCTAAGTGTTCTTCATAAATTCTACAAGTTCTAGTTTCATAAAATTAAGAATACTTCCAAGTTTGCTAGCTTACTTCCAATCTTGTAGAGTGATAATCTAACCTCAAGAAATCTTTCTTATTTACAGTAAGATATCTTTCTAATACAAGGTAATACTCATATTCAAATTTTGATTCAATTTCTATAACTATAACAATCTTATTTCGAGTGGAAATCTTACTTGAACTTGTTTTCGTGTCATGATTCTACTTCAAGAACTTTCTAGCCATCCAAGATCCTTTGAAGCTAGATCCATTTGTCTTTTTTCCAGTAGGTTTATCCATAAAACTTGAGGTAGTAATGATGTTCATAACATCATTCGATTCATACATATAAAGCTATTTTATTCGAAGGTTTAAACTTGAAATCACTAGAAGATAGTTTAGTTAATTCTAAACTTGTTCGCAAACAAAAGTTAATCCTTCTAAATTGACTTTTAAAATAAACTAAAAACATGTTATATATCTATATGATATGCTAACTTAATGATTTAAAACCTGGAAACACGAAAAACACCGTAAAACCGGACATACGCCGTCGTAGTAACACTGCGGGCTGTTTTGGATTTGATAATTAAAAACTATGATAAACTTTGATTTAAAAGTTGTTATTCTGGTAAAATGATTTTTCTTATGAACATGAAACTATATCCAAAAATCATGGTTAAACTCAAAGTGGAAGTATGTTTTTCAAAATGGTCATCAAGACGTCGTTATTTCGACTGAAATGACTACCTCTTACAAAAATGACTTGTAACTTATATTTTAGACTATAAAACTATACTTTTTATGTTTAGATTCATAAAATAGAGTTCAATATGAAACCATAGCAATTTGATTCACTCAAAACGGATTTAAAATGAAGAAGTTATGGGTAAAACAAGATTGGATATTTTTTGATTTTTGTAGCTACGAGAAATATTAACAATTCTATACAAATCATATCCTAGCTAACTTATATTGTATTATACATGTATTCTAATATATTATGTAATCTTGGGATACCATAGATACGCAAGCAAATGTTTTGACATATCATATCGACCCATGTATATATATTATTTGGAACAACCATACACACTCTATATGCAGTAATGTTGGAGTTAGCTATACAGGGTTGAGGTTAATTCCAAAAATATATACACTTTGAGTTGTTATCTAGCCTGAGACATGTATACACTGGGTCATGGATTGATTCAAGATAATATATATCGATTTATTTATGTACATCTAACTGTGGACAACTAGTTGTAGGTTACTAACGAGGACAGCTGACTTAATAAACTTAAAACATCAAAATGTATTAAAAGTGTTGTAAATATATTTTGAACATACTTTGATATATATGTACATATTTGTTATAGGTTCGTGAATCGATCAGTGGCCAAGTCTTACTTCCCGACGAAGTAAAAATCTGTGAAAGTGAGTTATAGTCCCACTTTTAAAATCTAATATTTTGGGATGAGAATACATGCAGTTTTATAAATGTTTTACGAAATAGACACAAGTAATTGAAACTACATTATATGGGTGAATGATCGAAGCCGAATATGCCCCTTTTTCTTGGTAGCGTAAGAATTAGTAAACCAATCTACTAATTGACGTGAATCCTAAAGATAGATCTATTGGGCCTAACGAACCCCATCTAAAGTACCAGATGCTTTAGTACTTCGAATTCATTTTTATCATGTCCGAAGAATTTCCCGGAATGATAGGGGATATTCTTATATGCATCTTGTTAATGTTGGTTACCAGGTGTTCACCATATGAATGAATTTTATCTCTATGTATGGGATGTATATTGAAATATGAAATCTTGTGGTCTATTATTATGATTTGATAATATATAGGTTAAACCTATAACTCACCAACATTTTTGTTGACGTTTTAAGCATGTTTATTATCAGGTGATTATTAAGAGCTTCCGCTATTGCATACTAAAATAAGGACAAGATTTGGAGTCCATGCTTGTATGATATTATGTAAAAACTGCATTCAAGAAACTTATTTTTGATGTAATATATTCTTATTGTAAACCATTATGTAATGGTCGTGTGTAAACGGTATATTTTAGATTATCATTATTTGATAATCTACGTAATACTTTTTAAACCTTTATCGATAAAATAAAGGTTATGGTTGTTTTAAAAATGAATGCAGTCTTTGAAAAACGTCTCATATAGAGGTCAAAACCTCGTGACGAAATCAATTAATATGGAACGTTTATAATCAATATGAACGGGACATTTCAGTATGTAGTTAGTAGTAGAAGCTTTCAAGCATTGCAACGCTATGGATATTATGAAGAAATACAAGTGTTATTCTCCCGACATTATTCGGTAACATCTATCCTTTCTTTTATTAATTTATTATAATATTCTAGTTCGATGTTTGTGATTTATTAATATTAGAAATTCTTATTGCCATGATGTGTGAGTAATTGCTTGATTGTTTGCCATGATTTAATGATGTTAGTTAGGGATGATTATCGTTTCGTACCCGCTTTCTGTCTATGATATTAAACCTCGTTATTATCGTCCTTCCACCAATAATCGTGATTAAAACCTTTTATAAAGTCAACAATTATTAGGTAATTAATAATCTGTGTTTATACATTGGTCAAGGCATGAACCCATCGGAAATACTATAAAGTACATGGGGAATTACCATGGGACCAGATTAAGACATTGGTCAAGAGTATAAGACTCGAGGAAATACTGTTGCAATAGTAGAGTACAGTGTTGATGTACTATAGGACCACTTGAGCATGGTCAAGGTTAGAAGCTATGGAACCACTATAAGTCTAGTACATGGTGGATAACTAAGGATTTATTGGGTAGATTTAAGTAAGGGCTGGTTTAAGTCATAAATGGGAGTTTAACGCACTATAATACAAACTAAGCTTATGAATCTTCAAGGATGATTGAGAACTATTAGATGTTCTAATTTGTCTACAAACCCTTAGATTTTACCAAACCATTGACAGAAAAGAATTCGAAACACAATCATAAGAACTCACTTGGGTGATACACTAAGGTGTTAATAAAGGTTGGATATTATCTATATAAGGCAATGCTAATTTATTCGTGCACCCAAGGTATGCATTGCATCCAAGATGGGCCGCTTATATCCTTAAACCGGATAAAGCGTCGGGAGTTGAGCATAGTCCATCCGATCAGAATCTTTAAAGCCTGGTTCCTCGTGACATGCTAATCGGGAAACCGCTTAGTAGGGAATCTAGTGTTCACACCAAGGTATATCTATCCAAAGAGTGTCTCATAATCATCCGGACACTACGTTATCTTAAATCATGGTGAACCACGTCTTCTCTGTCCTTAGCTGTTGCATGCTAGCTAGCTTATTTTAATTATATTGCTTTAATAGTTTAAATACAATTATAAATCAAATCAACCCAACTATTGCCTTTACACAATTTGATATTCCGGATAAAGTGGTGTCTAGAATAAACCGGTTGAACTTGGTTGTTGGATTTTCTGAACAGTCGCCAATTTATTGGGACCAAACGGATCCTGCCTCTCCACACAAGGTGTAACTGGCCACTAGTCTTGGATACTAAATTGTGTATAAACCTAATCTTAATTACTAAACTATCTGAATAAACTCCGTTTCAAATTCGACCGCTCAAGGAACGACCCTAGGTCATATTTGCCCTTTCTAACCCATAGGAAGAAATAATAGATTTAAGCCCAGCATATATAAATTAAACAATCAACTTCTTCTGTTGATATCCTGAATTGACGTTTTGCGACCTAACGACACCGCATAAATAAACCGTCGGATTCGGGCATATCAGTGCCAAAGCGGGGAATGGCTTGGTATGTTTATGAATTGTTATGATTTAGTATATTATTGTGGCAGTTTATATACTAATGTTTTTGATTGTTGTATGTGGTAATGCTAGATTGCTTATACGTGTATACATGTTGTGTGTTGGGTATGCGTGTAGGTAAACTATATATGTATGTGTATAAATGTTTTACTCACTAAGCAATTAGCTTACCCTCTCGTTGTTTATATTTTTATTGGTTGCAAGTGGCGGCTTGGGTTTGCTTGGGGACTAGTGCTTTACGGATTGCTTTATATTTTGATTAGGATTGGGTAGTTTTCCCAATCACCATGCTCGGTTTTGGTTGTAAAGTGAACTAGTCGGGTCATGAACTATATTTTGGATACGTCAAATGGGTCCCGGGTTGCATTCCCATTTTGTAAACTTAACTTATATATTGTATGTTTTAAAGATGTTTAAACTTAACATTGTAATGATGATGTTTTCAGAAACGTACATGCACTAACGTTGCATATATTATTATGATAAAAAGGAAAAAATTATGGGCTAGAAATACGACGGGTTGGGTCGTTACAAGTGGTATCAGAGCATGGTCTAAGGGATTTTGGTGACTTGAGATAGGCGCCTTGACTTAGACTTTTTTTGTGTGCTATTATGCGGGACTTGTAGGATTACGGGTCGGTACGGGTTTTTATCTAGTGCCTTAGAGAATAAGTGAACTAGCTATGTGTTGATTATTGTTGCTACTAATCATGTTGTTTTGTGTTGAACATCTAGCGAGATGGTTGTTTTATTTATGAGCTCGGCGTGGCATGCGAGCGTAATAATGCTTCGCGACCATTATTACGATTGCAAGCCAAGTCAAGTAAGTAGTGTACAATAAGTATTGAACTAGATGGGGCGTACGAACATTGATATACTTATATGATTGTGAATATCGATCGTGGCGGTGTATGTAATTTATTCGTGTTGTGTTTCTAACCGAGTTCATTTCTTAGAATGACGACAAGGAACGAACAAGTTAACGAAGACCAAGGCGACGAGAGTGATTTTACGACCAAGGTAGAGGCTATCTTAAAGAGTCACAAGGTGGAATTTCTTGCGAACGTTAGGAGGGTCTTCCAAGAATCGGTTGATGAACAAGTGACCGATATGATAAAGGAGCAAATGAGTGCTCTTATCAAAGAGTAGTTTGATAAAAGGTTTCCTATCTCTCAAGAGAGGTGTATGGAGGGTTTAACGAGTGATGTTGGGAGGAGAGACTTCCATTTCAAGAACTTTAAATTATCTCAACCTCCTATGTTTCATGGTGAGCGAGATCCACATAAGAGCACGTGTTGGATCACCGATATTGAGGGTACTTTTTGTACGAGTGAATGTCCTCTCGATAAGAAGACGAGATATGGTAGTAGTATGTTGCGAGATAATGCAAAATTATGGTGGGATGGAAAGGTTCAAGTTTATGGCGAAGAATAATGTTTGGGTTTAACTTAGGAAGAGTTCAAGGAGGAATTCTTTAAAGAGTATCACACTCAAGCCGATATTTTTCGAATAAGAAATGAGTTGCAAAACTTAGAGCAAGGGTCGATGGACTTGAATGAACTAAAGTCCACCTTTTTGTCAAAGACCCGATTTTGCCCGGAGTATATCGGGAATGATCGTATGTTAATGGAAGATTTCTATCGAGTGTTGAACGATGATTTGAAAAACAAAATTGGTAGAGGGTCGGTGGACTCTTTTGAGAGGTTGTTTGAGGTGGCAAGGGGTTTTCAGACCCTTATTCCAAAAGGAAGCGGTTTCGATGTTAGTAAGCGGAAGTTCAAAGTGACGATGTTTTCGAACAAGAAAAGTAAAAGTGCTACCGAAGGTGTCGGAAGCGTGAAGATGAGTGGCACGGGTGGTTCTAAATTTGCGTGTTATAATTGTGGGCAAACAGGACATAAGTCTCGTGATTATCCATCGGGTACAGTCACGCGTTTTAAGTGCCGGAAGGATGGACACAAGGTCAGAGTGTGCCGAGTTGAGTTGATGACAAGGCACGAGATCCTCGCGACGTGGGTTTAAGGTACTATTCGATTAGGTACCTATTTTATTTTGTTATATGTGTGATGTTGGGTAATAAACGGGTTTACCATGTGATGTAATGACTAGCTAGGTCGAGTTAGCTCATTGAGTTTTGATTAGCCGAGTCGGGTTAGTCATTAGATATTAGGTGTTGACCGAGGCGGGTTGACCGTGTGTGTTGACTTAATTGAGTCGGGGTAGTCATTAGATGTTAGGTGTTGACCGAGGCGGGTTGACCGTGTGTGTTGACTTAACCGAGTCGGGTTAGTCATTAGATGTTAGGTGTTGACCGAGGTGGGTTGATATGTGTGTTGACTTAACCAAGTCGGGTAAGTCATTAGATGTTAGGTGTTGACCGAGGCGGGTTAACCGTGTGTGTTGACTTAACCAAGTCGAGTTAGTCATTAAATGTTAGGTGTTGAACGAGGCGGGTCGACCGTGTGTGTTTGACTTAACCAAGTTGGGTTAATCAATTGTTGTTAGGTGTTGGCCAAGTGGGATTGACCAAGTGAGTTGACTTAGCCGAGTCGGGTTAATCAACAAGTGTTAGAGGTTTGACCGAGTCGGGTTGACCAAGTGAGTTGACTTAACCAAGTCGGGTTAGCCATTAGATGTCGAGGGTTAACTACGTTGGGTTGACCAAATGTGTTTGACTTAACCAAGTCGGGTTAGTCATTACATGTTAAGGGTTGGCTATGTTGGGTTGACCAAGGGAGTTTGATTAATTAAGTCGGGATTAATCATTTAGTATCGAGAGCCCAGACGAGTCGGGTGTAACCGTATGGTGGTAAGTGGTTACTTGTGTTACTTTCAATTACATGATGTCGTGGCAAGAGAGTTGACGTGCAAGAAGATGCGTAAGTAGGGATGTTCATGGGAGTGAAACCCGTAGATGATGGCACGTGTTAGTATATTGCGGAATGGGTGACATGAACAGATGGAACCTTGTGGATCGATTCTTTGATCCCGATGGAAGTTGGTTGTGGAGTCTACATGACGCGTCGTCAGGTGCCTTTTCATGCCTGCGGACGTAACATTTGACTTCAATGTTAGTGAGGTTACGTTGTACTCAGGGTGCCAGTAAGAAACCCTTAAGTGCATGAGTGACCAGGTGAGGAGACAAGCGATGCCAACTTGATGATTGCGAGAGTGAAGCTTGTATGCTAAGTAGAAAATTCCTTCGTGTGAGGTGATGAATGATGATCATAAATTATTCGAATGATTTTAGTTGTGATGGGTCGGGTGAACCCAATGTTTCGAAAAGGTCTACCTTGCAGGTAGCGGTATTTGATATACATGGTTCGAGTTGAGTTGGCTTTAGGTCATTGCTTTGAAGACGCCAATGAATGACAGCGAGTGTCGGCTTCATGAAGTGAAGCGAGTTTGTTAAAATTGGAGACTATGACCGATGGAGAGATTGGTCGGTAGCGTTAGATGATGTGATTTTCGCAAGATGGTGATATCTTGGCGGTGAATTTATGAAACGAAGTTCCAAGTGGGGAGTTACACTCCCGCACAGAAGTGTGTACGTATGAAGATTTCGGATGATGCTCGTAATAGATCCTGAAATTTGTGTGGAGATCTAGATTTGATCGGTTGATGTAGAGTCCGTTTCGGACTAAATTTCATGATTATGGGAATTTAAATTGCTACTAGAGGTAGCGACGTGGTGAGAATTCGTTAAGAGTCGAATGGTTGAGTCCGACGAATGGGATGAAGTCCCCTAGATGAGAGATAAGTGTGCCAAATTCTCTCTAAGAGTTGCTATGTGTGAGATTTAGTCAAACTTTCATGAATTGGAAAGCAAGATACGAGGCGTAACGTTCCGGTTGGGTAAGTGACGAAGATCACGAGGACGTGATCGAGTTTAAGTGGGGGAGAGTTGTAAGACCCGGATATTTCGAATAATTATCTCGGGTGTAAAGTGTACGTAGCGAGTGTATTATATGTGTAAATATGTACATGAAGATGTTACATGTATATATTGATAAATATACGTTATGTATATGGAGTACACGATATATATATATATATATATATATATATATATATATATATATATATATATATATATATATATATATATATACACACATGAGAATGTATACATGTATAAGTATATGCATGGTTTATGAAGGTATTAAGTCGAGTGAGACTCTATGGTGAAGTCTAGGTGTATATACGAAGCGAGAATGGAGTGTACGAGTCGTGTAAACAATAGTTGGAACAAGTTGATGAAAATTGGACAAATGATGCCCATGATCGCGCCGTGGAGAGGGGAGATCGCGCCGCGGGTTTAGGCAAGAATCAAGATCAGGTTGCACGATTAACAGCTCGAAAAATACTCACAGAACCGTGCTGCGAGGATGAAGGGTCGCGGCGCGACCTGCCTGCAGGACTAATCTGATTTTCAGTTTTAAAAAGGGTAGGTCGAGGGTATTTTTGTCTTTTTGCGTGTGGATCAGATTGTGGCTCTAAATCCCAGCCACTTATCTCTTTTTCTTCATTTCTTTTCTCTTTTCTTTCTCTCTTTTCTCTCAAATCCCTAAACCCTCTTAGATTCAAAGTGAGATTTGAATGTGAAGATTTGTGATTCGATTCTTGGTCCGTGAAGGAAAGTCATTCTCCTCGTTCTTAGCTACAAGTAGATACTAGCGGTAAGTCCTAACTTCGAATTTCGTTTTTGTGTTCATGTTTATATTTAGGACTTTTGATTGTATGATCTTGGGCAAAACCCCACTAGTGTTAAATTGAAGATTTGAACTAGTAAATGGTGAGGAAAACCATTTTAGTGGGTTTAGAATTGGATGATGAAATTGGTGAGTTGGTAAACATGTTTAGGAGTTTAAATCACCAATTAACTTGTGTTGAAAGTGATTTGAAGTGTAAGTATCTAAAATGAGTGTTTTGACTCGATTTTATGTCAAAATGGGATTTTGTGTAAATGTCGAATTAAAATGCATTCAAAGACTAAAAGAAGTGTATTTAGGTATTTCGGGAATGCGGGAAGTGGTCTCGTTAGTTTTGGACTTTCGAGTATCGTTAAAAGTGCAAAAAGGTGTAAATTACACTTTAGGTCAATTTGGGCTGGTCGTGAGTCCAAATGGGAGATTGGTTGATCAAACCTTGTTTAAAAGATGCTATTGGAACATAATCACAAGTTTATTGTGATTATGAGAAGTTCAGGCGAGATTTGACTTAGTCAAAGTTGGTCAAGTGTAAATAGTCGAAATTACACTTGTGATGTTTTAAGTCGAATAAGCTTAAGTTGTAGCTTATTTGCATGTATGATTTGCGTAGGTGATATACGTAAAGTCAGTGGAAGAAGTTCAAGTTTGCGAGTTACGCTTCTTCAAGTAATCGAGGTGAGTGGAATATTTATACATGTATGTATGTAGTTTATTTGCTCGTGTGCGATGTGGGTCTTCGGTGCCACATCGTGAGTATTATGTTGGTATGTGTCACAAGTCGGTGACTTATTTGTTGGTATGATGGGATGAGAACTACAAGTCGGTAGTGTCTCGATAGGTGATTCACAAGTCGGTGACACCTAATAGTGATTCACAAGTCGGTGACACCATATGTCGGGAAGTGATTCACAAGTCGGTGAGATTTCATAGTGTTTCACAAGTCAGTGACACTTAGTGGTGCTTCACAAGTCGATGACACCACATGGCATTCACAAGTCGGTGACCCATATGTATTGGTGGGAGATTCACAAGCCAGTGACACCCTTTGGTGATTCACAAGTCGGTGACACCTTATGATGATTCACAAGTCGGTGACATCATACGAGTGAGACTCAAAGTTATTGGTCGTCTACAAGTCGGTAGTGCCATAGCGGGGAATGGTTTGGTATGTTTATGCATTGTTATGATTTAGTATATTATTGTGGCGGTTTATATACTAATGTTGTTGATTGTTGTATGTGGTAATGCTAGATTGCTTATATGTGTTGTGTGTTGGGTATGCGTGTAGGTAAACTATATATGTATGTGTATAAATGTTTTACTCACTAAGCAATTAGCTTACCCTCTCATTGTTTATATTTTTATAGGTTACAAGTGGCGGGTTGGGTTTGCTTGGGGACTAGTGCTTTACGGATTGCTTTATACTTTTGATTAGGATTGGGTAGCGTTCCCAATCACCATGCTCGGTTTTGGTTGTAAAGTGAACTAGTCGGGTCATGAACTATATTTTGGATACGCAAATGGATCCCGGGTTGCATTCCCGTTTTGTAAACTTAATTTATATATTGTATGTTTTAAAGATGTTTGAACTTTACATTGTAATGATGATGTTTTCAGAAACGTACATGGACTAATGTTGCATATATTATTATGATAAAAAGGAAAAAAAAATTATGGGCCGGAAATACGACGGGTTGGGTCGTTACATACCGATTGTGCAGGAGCTGGGGTTGGCTCAGTATGTACGTCAATATGATCAACAGGTGATGTAATCGGATCAGTGACAGGCGGGTTCGGATCAGTGTGAAGGTTCAGGATGTGTGCTCGATATGTGGTGATGCTTCTCATTATGCAAACGGTTGCAAAAAGGGGATACCATTAGGGATAGAAGAGCAAGTGAACGAGGTTCAAGGGCGGAAGTATGATCCATATTCCAACACCTACAACCCAGGGTGGAGGAATCATCCGAACTTCAGCTGGAACAACAACAACACATTGAATGCACCAAACCAACTTCAAACCCAATACCCGAACCAATTTCAAAACAACAACCAATACCAAATGCAAAACCAAAACCAAAACTTGTCTGAAAATAATCAACTAAATCAATCTTCAAGCACAAATGCTAGGATGGAGTCATTTATAGAAGAGATGAAAAAGACTTTGGAAATTCAAAATAAGTCAATTGAGGCATTGGGTAAGCAAATTGGTCAAGTGGCAGAAGATAAGGTAACACGAGAACCAGGTACAATTCCAAGTTATACATTGCTAAACCCGAATCATGAATCACAAGGAAGAGGACATGAAGTGAACATGGTGGGCACTTTAAGGAGTGGAAAGACATATGATAATAAGGTAAAAATGTCCAAGAAATCAAAAATCAAGTATGGTCCAGGTAAGTCTCCTATTTTAAATGATTTGAGTAATGATGCTAATGAGGTTCCCGTGGATTTTGGGGTTGGGTTAAATGTGGAAAAAACAGTAGTTGAAAAGTTTGAGGAAATGTATCATTAACAGATGAAGTAATCGGGTCAGGTGAAGTAATCGGATCAGTGTTGGGCTTTGTTGTAATGGGTTCAGTTGTGGTTGTGTTTTTGGGCCAAGTTTTGGTGGGCTCGGGTATAACATGAGTATTACGGCGCTTGCTGTCTTCCAAAAGCGAGTCCATATCGAGTTTAGTTGGTTCAATTTGTGGAGTCCATGGCTCGTTGGGAAAAGGTTCGGTATTGTTGTAAATGGGCTTGGTTGATAGCAAGTAATCAGTAATATCGTTTGGGCGCATGTGTGTGGACAGGTTTGTAGAGGGTGTTTCTATGTAGGTATGGTTGTTATTGTTAGGTTGTAAGTCATGTTTGGTGGGCTAGCATCATTGACTGTTTCCGATATATGAGATGTTTCAGGTGGGTTTTGGATGTTCTGGCTTATGTTAACATTGTTGTTTGTGTGAAACTTGGTTGTTTCGATGTGTTTCGAAGATGTTGAAGTAGTGGTATGAGATTAATTTGTGGGCTGAGTGTTGTTGGTTTTTTACATTTTGGTCGTTAGGTTCATCATCCATGTGGGATTCATTATCAGATAAATATTCATCCGAATGCATATCATCCTCCCAAACCGATGATTCATTGTCCGTTGAATTAAATTCAATAGGTATGTTGAAGTTTTCGAACACAAAAGCAGAAGTAATTTTGGAGTCGTGATGAATGTATACCTGACTGATGATTGATGCGAAAGAGGTTGTTTTGATGAGTGCTTTAACGGAGGATAAGTCTTGAGAACCCTTCTCATCTATTGAGCAGTTTTGAAGTTCTAAGACTTCACCTTAAGATTCGAATATTTTGTGACACGTAGCCTCATTCCAACATGTTAATGGGACCCCTTTTATATCGATCCAAACTAAACATCCCGGTGATGTAAACTCGTCCGGGTCCCATGGGCGTATGTTATCTAACCAATTCCACAAAGGATGTTTTCTACCAAAACTCATAGGATTAATAACATCAAGTGCACGAAGATTATCATCAAACAAAAGCATAACATCCTTACCTCCTAGATATTTACATTCAAAACCATTAAGATTCTTGGACTTACATATTTCATTAAAGTAGTCGAGGTGTTCAATGTTCTTGATCTCACCGATAAGGGCGTGCCCTAGAAGTTCAACAAGTTTTTCATTATTAGGAGCCATGATGGAAAATTCTTTGGTATAGGGGGCTTCGTTACAAATATTGATTTGAACTTTGTTACTGAGGACATCAGAGAAGGTACGATCATTGATAAGGTTATTTAAGTTGAGATTAGAGTTTATCTCCGGTTGAGCAGGGTTTGGCGGTTTGTTTTTGTTTTGAACAACATGGTTGGGGTTTTGTTTATTAATCTGGTCTTGGGCTTTGTAAACCACCAACAACATGCCGTCAGCTTCGATCATGTTAAGTTTTCGAGCCATGGTATCTGCTTGATGATGAGAAATGTTCTTATAACGTACGAAGCCGAATCGTTTCTCGTTCTTTAACCTTTTTTTAGGTATATAAACCTCTGTGATATCGCTGTGTTTCTTGAAGAATGACCAAAGGTTAACAGAGTTCCATGAATTTGGGTAATTAAAGAAGAGAAAGGATGTGACATTATTGTTTGCTGGTTTGATTGCGGGTTGAACATGTTTAGTGTTATCATATGTAGGGTTAGGGTTACCAAACTTCTTAATTAGGGTTTTAGCTTTTTCTTGCTGCTTGAAAGATTGGTAAATGGAACTGTTTGCGGCATTCAATCGATTAAAGAAAGGGTTATTAGGGTTTACAGATTGTCGATTTAATGGAGGAAAGTCTTTGATTTATGGTGCATGATCGGACGATTGGTTTTTTGTAGGGTTTTTACGATTTTCATCAACCTTGATCCAAACCCCCACATTATCCGGTTGATACTTGATGTTATTTTCGACATGTGAAGAGTTCGGATGTTTGTTGGATTGATTGGATCTCGGTGTGAATGGAGGTAGGGGGATGGAAAACATTGCCGATGAAGGAAAATATAGTACAACGATTAATAACTAGAAGAATCAAAAGAAAGTAAAACGAAATAAGAATTAGTGAAGAAGATTGCCGGAAAAAGTTCGCCGGCGATCGTTTATTGAAGAAGAAAAGAGCGTCATAAATATTAAATAATCTTTAAAATATAAATATTCCATATAAATAATATATATATATTAGTTGAAGGACCTGTGAATTCACGAGTTTGTTAAAAGAAAATATAAAAATAAAACTATTAAAAGAATGGTTTATAAAAACATATAACGTATGTACATTGTTTGAGTGTTTAAAGTATGTTAATGAAATGACTATTATTTTTTAATATCAGTAGGTAAATAGGTAATAGGTAAGTATAAGATAATGGATAAACTCAAATATAAATATAGATGGAGCTGGTTCATATTTAATTTTAATTTAGTAATTTAGTAATTTTATAATAACAGTAGTAATGTTAAATCTTGTTATTAAAATATTTGCCTTAAGTTTAGTACTATGTTAATACAATTTAATACTCTGTATGATTTACTTTACTAACACTTAATAATATCATAATTATATGTGATGTGATGGTAGACGGTACTGTATTTATTTTAGGTGATTTGGGTGATGCATCTAATTCTAATTTTCTAATTTCTAATTTTCTAATACAAAAGATGATCAATGTAAATAACAATGTAGCAATAGCAACATAATGAATTTAATTAAAACAACCTTCGGTCAAATATATAAGACATATACATGAATATCTTTCAAACTTTTCAAGCTTGTTCCATTATAGAAAAATTATCATCAATATATTCCTCTTTAGCATATGAAACAACTTATCATTTGATAGTAACCTTCTAATTTCGTGACTGTGAGCAGATCTATCAATAAAAAAATAAGTAACTAATTCGATTCAACAAATAAGATTTAAGCATCGTATATACCGTCTTACGATTCTAGATATCTACAACAACTTTTTAATACCCATTTACATGTTTAATTATGGATTTGAAAAAAAAATACACTTGAGAACCATAAACACTACGACAGACAATTTAACAAACAATTTAACAACAAATCTATTAACATAGTGCTTGTATTTGGTCAACATGAATGATAACGAAATAATCAACAACCGCTAAAACACATTCATCCATTATAAGAGCAACAAATTAGTAGAGAATTAGAATCAAAGATTTTGACGAAAATCACCAATTGAAAATCGCTACATTGTAGCAGTGAAATTTGAGACTTGAAGTTCCACCACCTGAAATATGATATAGTAATGAACTACAACAAATTCATCCATAATAAGAGCAACAAATTAGTAGAATTAAAGACCTGAAGTTCCACCACCTGAAATATAATACAGTAATGAACTACAACAAACACCACAAAAATAAAAAATAAAATGTTGGTACGATTTTCCGTGTAGTGGTTGTAAGGTACCAGTGCAATACAATAACTGCCTAGCGTAGAGCGTATGATGCCGACTGATGTTTGGCCTCGAAAAAATATCTCTGCAGACCCGGAACACGGATGAGAGATCCGTGGGGTGGCCTCAATCAATCTTTGGATCAATCTGTAATTGATCCGTCTAGCGTTCTGCTGCTAAGCGGTTAACGTGTTTTTAGAGTGAGAAAGAACTATGTGAGAGAGAAAGTGTACTTCTCTCTGACTGACGTTCATATAGTAAATGCGGTGACTCAAGGGATCTATTTATAGGCGTAGCATGTCCGAAATTCTCGGGATACACGTGTCAATCACTGATTAATTCTGTTATGGGAAATATCCGGAACCGAATTTGGCGTGGCTGCGTGCCGTTCATGCGCCTAGTAGAAGGGCTTAAGCATAGAAGCTGCCTGCAGGGCTTACGCATGACGTTGGGCTTACGCATGACGCTGGCCGTTCACTGCAAATGCTAAAAACTGTCACATATTGTTATCTTTTGTGCTCTTTGATCCATTTTTCTGTATAAAAATGATGCTTTTATGCGTGTATCCCCTAGAATACACCATTATATATAATAATAATAATAATAATAATAATAATAATAATAATAATAATAATAATAATAATAATAATAATAATAATAATAATAATAATTTGAATATCAGAAAACCAAATCATCATGTTTCATTTTGTTTACCATCTCAAAGAATCCCAAAACCGAAACAACCTATACTATAAATTTTTGGTAAATAAACTGAAAAGCAAACAGACCAATTACTTACCTTAATTGAGTGATATTCTGTTGAAACACATAGCCCTATCGCAATCACATAAAAACCAAATTAGCGAGAGAGACAATTATTGAGACGAATCCTTGAATTAACTTGATGGAAAATAGTTGTGTAGTCTCAAGATATGGAGCATGCCATGGTTTCAAAGATGAATCCAATTGTGAAGACGATGATGATGTTTTTTCTAGTTTCTTAATTTTCAAATTAATATTTTGGTAAAATTTAAAGATAGTTGGATAAGTGATATGATATCACGTGCAAAGCACGTGCCACAGTTTAAATGAAGAACACGTGCTCCTCACGTGACTGTAGCCATCTTCCCCAAATTGAACCGCTTACTTTCTGTTGAGTTTCTGTTTTCATTCAGTTAGGGTTAGTTAAATACAAGGATTGTAGTTAGTTGATTCAGTTTTCCATTTGTAATAACAATCTTTCTCTCTTGTAAATTTCAATTCTATCAATAACAATGGCGATTGCATTTCAAAGCTTTTCTTTTCATTAGGCTTTTAGATCAATTGTTAGTTCTACTTCGATCAATCAATTGATCCAGGTTGAACGTTGTATCAGTGGTATCATAGCTCAACGATCCTGTGGATGATTGAGTAAAAATTCAACAATGGTGAACGCGACAAGAAATGGTCCGGTGGCGCCGGAGGGAACTTCGATTGATTCTTTAAAGACAATGATTGAAGAATTAAGTCGAAATATACAGTCATCACAAGCTGTTCAGGCTCAGATGAATGAACGGCTCAACGGAATGTTTTTGCAACATCAACATTTTCAAACAGAGTTACAGAAGATGAAGAATGGCGAAGGCACGAGTCAAAGAAACAATGCACAATGGACCAGGTGTACAAAATTAGAGTTTCCTAAATTTGATGGCAGTGATGTCAAGGGTTGGATTTACAGAAGCAGGCAATTCTTTGCAGTGGATCAAATTGAAGATGATGATAAAATTAGAATTGTGTCAATTCATTTGCAGGGGAAGGCTTTGACCTGGAATCAACAGTTCATTCGATTAAATGGTGAAAATGTAGATTGGGAGGTATATGAAGCAGCTATTCAAAAGAGATTTGGATCTGCCATTGAAGATCCACTTTCTGAACTCAAGAACTTAAGACAAACTAGTACTGTGACAGAGTATCATGATGAATTCGAAATGCTGTTAAACAAGCTGGATGTAGCGACCCCGACAAATCGTCAAATGACGGCGTCATCTACGTATGGTCCCATTACATGGTCGTAAGTCTTTATAACAAGGTTTGACCGAAAAAAATATGTCGCATTCATTTCATAAATAAGGATGTTTCAAAGTTTACAAAAGTAGTTTCCATAACAAGTACATAACAATGTTTAAAGTTTGTATGAAACACGTGCGACACAATTAAAAGTAGTCAAAAAGACGCTCCACGTGTGCAAGTATACTCGACATCCAATGCAAGTATCAAAAAAGTATGAGCGGAAGCATGTATCACCTAAGTTCAAGGACCTGAGAAAAATATAGAGAATCTGTCAACGAAAACGTTGGTGAAATCATAGGTTTAAATAAGTAAGTGAGTAATAGTAAGTTGAACCACAAGATTAGCAACATCGATAAAGTCATAGTACATTCTAAAAGTTAATATTCACGAGCACTCAATTATCAAAGCTTAACATTCCATCCGTTGAACCCCGTAATAATAGTGTTAGAACATACACTGTTTCCCGAAAATATATTTCACCCGTAGACGGTAGCAAACCGTCCGAAGTGAGGGTTTGTCAAACCCATATGGCCATATAACATAAGTTCTCGCTTACACCATCTGATGTAACTAATGATAATCGAATTGAGGATTTGTGTTCAAACTCGTATGTAGAATGTTTGTTTTCCCTGTACTTGTGTTCACGTAGTTTAAAAGAACGTTTATGTTTTCTCATCCCAAAAGTAAGTTCAAAAAGAGTAAAAGTGGGACTATGATCTCACCTTGTATGCACGAACCAAAAAGTACTTCGACAAGTAACGTGTGCAAAGAACAATGCTAGTCTTGACCTAAACAAATAGGTTGTATCAATAACGATAGTCACGAAGGGTCAAAGATGTTCAATTAGTCCTATGGCTCGTTACGACTCGATTATGTAGCATGTGAAATCAAATTGTCAAATTTCATGCAAGGTACAAGTATATAAACAAGTTAGGAGGGTTGCATAATCATTTGGTTAAGTTTGACAAAAAGTCAAACTTTGGTCGGTCAAAGTCAACAAAAAGTCAACACGTTCGGGTCGGGTCCCGAACTATTTTCCTGAGGTTTTTAATCATGTATGAGCATGTTAGGACAAGTTACATGTGAATCGGAGGTGCGTAGCATAGCAAACATTATTCGAAAATTGACAAAGTTGGACAGACCATAATGGCGCGCCGCGCGGGTATATGGCGCGCCGCGCCATTACCTGTGCAGAGAGTTCTGGCAGTTTTTAAGTTTTATGCACGAACCTAACTTCAAACAATCACCATTTATGATCCACAAACAATCAAGACAAGTATCTTATACCGTTGGGAAGGTAATTTGACGAGGAAAACAACTAAACACATTTCATCAATCAATCTACCTATTACAACAACCAAAACCGCATCTAATGCTTAACATTAACCGCATACAAGTTCATAAATGCAATTCAATGATTCGGGCAACCAATTTACATGAATGATATGCCGTTTCGAAGGTAATCAAGCATACAATCCAACTAAACACTTACCAATAATATTATCAAGCATTTAATGCATCAAGATTCAATTTACTTCTATCAAACCCTAACCCAAAATCACAAATTCAACAATCATGATTATGAAACTAATCCATGTCAACCTACATACCAATTTGAAGCTAGTGATGTTAGGAACACAATTAAAACATGAACTTTCATCATCAAACAACATATGAACACCTAAAACTCAAGATTATGCAAGTGTTCTTTCATAATGAACTAGTTACATCAAAATTGCAAGAACAAGCATACAAATCACATAATCATACTAGACTTGAGCCATAGACACTAATTAACAACTTTATAACTCAAAAATCTCAAGAACACATAAAATTAGTGATTTTAGAAAGTTACCCAAAATTGATGAAATCGGTATGGAATCGAAGAGGAGATCACGAGGAGTTCAAATATGTAATTTGTTTTGATTGAATCCTTCTTGAACGAATTTGGATGATGATTTCCTTTTGATGAAATTTGAGAAAAATATGGAAGTATTTTAGAAAAAGAGAAATGAATGGATAATGGTGGGGAGGTGGTTGACTTAGTCAAAAGCTAGTCACCACTTTGGTGTTTTGGCGAAACTAGTCCCTCGAGTTCGGTTGCGGGTGCGTTAAATTACCTAAACATGATAATTTAAAACGGGTATTAACGAGATGTGTTATAAACATATAACGGAACTTAAATAGTTAAACGGAAAATTGACAGAAAAAGGCGGGATGTTACACTGGAAATAAGTGAAAAGCATGCAATAAGTCTCTTTTTAGGAGGGTTGAAAAAGGACATTGAACTAGCCGTCAGAATGTTTAAGCCAAAGTCAATTGAAGATGCTTTTACACTAGCTAAACTGCAAGAAGATATGGCAGCTGTTACCAATAAGAGGTATACCCCAATTATTCCAAGTTCAAGAAATAATACATTTAACAATACTTCCAAAAATGTCTACAGTAACTACAACCAGTCAAAATCCATTATGTTACCACCTGCAAATACCCAATTAGCCTTACCTAGTACCACAACCACCACTGCCAATCCACAACCTAAAACTAATAACCTTTATCAACCAAGAAAAAGGCTGAGTCAAAAGGAGTTGGAGGAAAAAAGGGCTAAGGGCCAATGTTTTTACTGTGACCAAAGGTATGCACCTGGGTACAAATGTCCAGGCCAATTGTACTCATTGGAAGTGTTAGCTGAAGAAGATTATGGGGAAACAGTAATGGAAGAAGAAGAAGGTAATGAAGACTATCAAGAGCTGTCCTGTGGTGATGTACCCCACATCTCAATGAATGCTTTGACTGGTACAAATGCTTATCAAACCATGAGGGTCAAAGGTCAAGTCAATAAATGTCACGTGCAGATCCTAATTGATTCAGGGAGTACACACAATTTTATGGATGTTGCAGTAGCAAAAAAATTAGGGTGTATAGCTAGTAATATTGCACCCCTGCATGTGTTCATTCCTGGTGGGGGTAAAACGTTGACTACAAATAAATGTGTTGACTTCCAATGGCAAATGGGTGGGCACACATTTAAGAGTGATATGCTATTGTTACAAATTGGGGGATGTGATATGGTTTTGGGAATTCAATGGCTAGAAACCTTGGGAGATATTATGTGGAATTTTGAGAAATTGATGATGACTTTCAAATATGCTGGAATTAAGGTGGTTTTAAGAGGTCAGAAGTCTTCTGCAACTATGGTAGAAGGGAAAAGATTATCAAGGGTTGTAAACACCCCTCAAATTCAATTGAATGCTATGTGCTTATATGTCTATCCAATACAGCTGTGTAATATGGAGTTACCAAAAGCAAGTCCAACTCAAGAAGTGCAGCATAACCCTGAATTGACAGATCTGCTCAAACAGTACGCTGATGTGTTTGCAGTACCAAGGTCATTACCACCAAAAAGAGAATGTGATCATAGAATATTGTTGATAGATGGCACACAACCAGTCAATGTAAGACCATACAGGCATCCACCTTCACAAAAGGATGCCATTGAAGTTATGGTTAAAGAATTGTTGGAGGCAGGTATCATTAGACCAAGCCATAGTCCATTTTCTTCTCCTATTGTAATGGTGAAGAAAAAGGATGGAACTTGGAGAATGTGTGTGGATTATAGAGAACTAAATGCCAAAACAATCAAGGATAGGTTCCCAATACCTATTATAGAAGAATTAATTGATGAGCTTAATGGTTCTATGGTGTTTACAAAGCTGGATCTTAGGTCTGGGTACCATCAGATCCGGATGTTTGATGATGATATAGCAAAGACAGCCTTTAGAACACATGATGGCCACTATGAATTTCTAGTGATGCCTTTTGACCTCACAAATGCTCCATCCACATTCCAATCCTTAATGAATAAGGTATTCAAACCCTTTTTGAGGAAATTTACTCTGGTGTTCTTTGATGATATACTAGTGTACAGCCCAGATATGGAAACTCACCTCCAACATTTGCAACAAATATTAGAAGTTATGAGAAGTAATACTTTGTTTGCAAAAGAATCCAAATGTGTATTTGCAACAAGTCAGGTGGAATACTTAGGTCATGTGATCTCTGCTAAAGGTGTAGCTACTGACCCAACTAAGATTGAAGCTGTTAGTAAGTGGCCCCAGCCCAAAACACTTAAGCAATTACGTGGTTTTTTGGGTTTGACTGGGTATTACAGGAAATTTTGTGAAGAATTATGCTGTCATTAGTCAACCACTGACCAAGTTACTTAAAAAAGATGCTTTCAAATGGAGTGAGGATGCAACTGCAGCTTTTAACTCCCTCAAACAACACATGATGCAAGCCCCAGTGTTGAAAATGCCAGACTTTACTCAACCTTTTGTCATTGAAACTGATGCATCAGGCATTGGTATTGGTGCAGTGTTACAGCAAAATGGGTACCCTATTACTTTTATGAGCAAAACATTGTCCCACAAACACCAGTCATTGTCCACATATGAAAGAGAGTTTCTGGCCATTATTCATGCAGTAGAAAAGTGGAGGGGCTACCTGTTGGATAGACATTTCAAGATCGTAACAGATCATGTCAGTCTTAAGTACTTAACTGGGCAAAGGTTATCCACTCCTACACAATTAAAATGGTTGCCTAAATTGATTGGATTGGATTATGAAATCCAATACAAAAAGGGAAATGAAAATGGTGCTGCTGATGCTTTGTCAAGAATTGAAGAGAGGGTCCAACTATTTAACATATGTGCTACTTCCATTATGTCTGATGTCTATGAAAGGGTCAAACTTAGTGTGGAACAAGATGTGGATTTACAGTTGATTAAGTCAAAGGTGCAACTGCAAGACCCTAGATATCACAATTACACTGTAAAAGATGGTAATTTGTACAAAAAGGGTAAATTGGTAGTGGGATCTGATGAAGATCTCAGGTAGAGTATTATCAATCATTGTCACAATGATTCAAATGGTGGACATTCAGGCATAGCTTCAACTTGTCAAAAGGTGGCTACTTGTTTCTATTGGAAGAAAATGAAAAAGCAGGTCAAACATTTTATGAGGCAATGTCAAACTTGCCAAAGGTGTAAACCTGATCTCAGTCAATATCCAGGTTATTTGCAGCCATTGCCAATTCCATCCAAGGTTTGGTCTGATATATCCATGGATTTCATAGAAGGGTTGCCATTATCCAATGGAAAAAGTGTTATTTTTGTGGTAGTAGACAGGTTGAGCAAATACAGTCATTTTATGGCTCTAAGCCATCCTTTTACAGCTAGTACTATTTCTCAATTTTTCCTGGACAAGATTTACAAGCTCCATGGATTGCCAAAGAATATTGTAAGTGATCGTGATAAGGTGTTTCTAAGTACATTTTGCAGAGAAATGTTCAAGATCTTAAAGGTTAATTTGAATTTTTCCACTGCTTATCACCCTCAATCTGACAGTCAAACTGAAGTGGTCAACAGGTATCTTGAATGTTACTTAAGGTGCATGACATGTGACAAGCCAAGGGAATGTAGCAAATGGTTACCACTAGCTGAATACTGGTATAACACTAACTTTCACACTTCCATCCAAACAACTCCTTATGAAGTTTTATATGGTCAGCCACCACCTGCTCCAATTATGTACACTAGTGGTGAAAGTCGTGTAGAAGCTGTAGACAGGTCCTTAC
Source organism: Rutidosis leptorrhynchoides (assembly GCF_046630445.1). Lineage (NCBI taxonomy): Eukaryota > Viridiplantae > Streptophyta > Magnoliopsida > Asterales > Asteraceae > Rutidosis > Rutidosis leptorrhynchoides. Next base: position 245,857,923 of record NC_092333.1, read on the forward strand.
AAGCCAGGGAGCAGGCCATTACATTGTTAAAATTTCACCTCCAACGAGCACAGGATAGAATGAAGCTGTATGCAGATGCTAGACGTACAGATAGAACATTTGAGGTGGATTCACGGGTCTATGTTAAACTGCAGCCTCACAGGCAAGTTACATTAAGGATGGGCAAATATAACAAGTTATCTCCCAAGTACTATGGTCTTTTCCAAATTGAACAACGAATTGGGCAGGTTGCATACAGGCTCAAGTTGCCAAGTGTCAGTCAAATTCATCCTGTCTTTCATGTTTCTCAACTGAAAGCTTACAGGGGTCCACCAGTCACAGAAATGGCTATGTTACCAGCAGTAAATGATCAAGGAATTATTACACCAGTGCCATGGAAGATATTGGAACGAAAGTTGTTAAAACGTCACAATAGAGCTGTAGTCTATGCTTTGGTTCAATGGCAGCAAGGTACTGTTGAAGATGCAACCTGGGAAGCTTTGGAGGAATTGATGCTGCGTTACCCTAATTCTCCAGTTTTCAACAATGCTTGAGGTCAAGCATTTTTTCAAGGAAAGGGGATTGATATGATATCACGTGCAAAGCACGTGCCACAGTTTAAATGAAGAACACGTGATCCTCACGTGACTGTAGCCATCTTCCCCAAATTGAACCGCTTACTTTCTGTTGAGTTTCTGTTTTCATTCAGTTAGGGTTAGTTAAATACAAGGATTGTAGTTAGTTGATTCAGTTTTCCAATTGTAATAACAATCTTTCTCTCTTGTAAATTCCAATTCTATCAATAACAATGGCGATTGCATTTCAAAGCTTTTCTTTTCATTAGGCTTTCAGATCAATTGTTAGTTCCACTTCAATCAATCAATTGATCCAGGTTGAACGTTGTATCAAGAAGTAGCATCGTCTAACGATGAAGAAGGGTTCAACTAAACTACCCATTACAAACTCAGAATCCTTTAAACATCTCAAAATTCTCCTTCTTGATAAACAAAAGACATGCAAGGTAAGCTACTGAATTTCCTTAATTCCAATGATACTTTTTTAATTTCCAATGCATATCATAGCTGAACAGTCTGGCGTGTATAAACACATATTCACAAATATTTTATTTTCGGATTTAGTAAAGTAATTTTTTCACAGTATATGAGAACAATCACCTGGTTTTTTGAGTTATGAGTAAGAAGATGGGGAAGATTCAAATTTTAAAATTTTAAAAGTGAAAAAATGGGTTTTCTAGAATTTTTTTAAATTGGAAACAGAAGCTGGAACCGATTGCAATCTTCCATCTTTTAATTTTAATTTAAGGTCAAATAAGTACTCCTTACCAGTAAACCCGATTACTCGCCGATTAATCTTCGGTTAATCATTTTTAAGAGCAATCCGTTCCGAGTTTCTAAAATCCGTTTAATTAATAGGTCAACGTCAATTCATGGGTCAAAATCGAATTTAGTAATCAAAGTCGGTCAAAGTCAAAATTGGTCAAAATTTTAACATGAATTTAAGCTAGAACTATATAGTTTTTGAACAAAATGAACAATTTTAAAATTATGTTAAAGTTTATGTTTATGACTTTCTTCTATATTTACACATATAATTTTAAAAATATAATATTAATTTGTATAAAGTACAATCCTATTAATCGCCGAATAATTTTCGAATTGCCTATTAATCCTTTCAAAGTCCCGACCGATTAATTACCGAATAGCAAAATTTGAAACCTTGCTCCTTACCATAAGTAATAGTACTCCGTAAGTAATACAAATTATATTTAAAATTTAATTAATTAGTATTATGACATCATCAAAATGGCTTCTAATTTTTTGTTTTTCTTTTTGATTTTTTTAAAGAAGGGAAATTATTGTTTAATGATGTCATCCAAATAACAATTTAATAGAATCTATAGATAGAGGCAGGTTCAAACGAGAACCACAAAAAAGATGAGAACAACGAGAACTTTTTAATTTCATAGTTTTTATGCATTTAAATGCAACAAATTACACACAAATGTTAATTAATACTCATATCTTTAACAAACATATGTTCATTATCACATATTAAATGTTAAATTGCTAATTATATGAAATGTTCAAATGTTACAGAAACAAAAATGCACATGTGAACATAAAACTATATATTCAATTATATAGATAAAATATAAGTTTTTTAAAACTATTTTATGTTCATTCTTACTCTCCATCAACATTTATGGGTGATTCAATTTACTCACGTGTGAAAATCTTTGTAAATTAAAAGTTTTCGCAGTTCTCGCTTTTTTCTGATTCTCGTTTGAACTTTTAAATATATATATATATATATATATATATATATATATATATATATATATATATATATATATATATAGTTTTCTTATTATATATTCCTCTTGTCCCAATACTCTACTGTTGACTTTTCAATATCTTCTTTGTAAAATTTGACTGTAAATATTTTATTTGTGTATACATATAATATGAAATATAGATATAGAATATAGATAGATAGATAGATATAGATAGATATAGATAGAATATAGAATATAGATATAGATTATTAGTGGCGAAATTCTATCATTTTAATTATTTTTCAACTTTTAATCTTAACTCTTTATTGGTTTATAGTTTTTTTTTTTTCTATATACATCTATAACTTCATAAAAATCTTTAAAACATATGCTTTATGTTGAGTGCTTCAATGCAATCTATAGTTTTATTTAAGGGCGAAGATTTCAGGAGTAGAGATGGGCAATGGCATCCGCCCAAAATGAAACTGGTTAGTACTTTTTGGGTTGTTGAACTAATTAAATCGGAGTTTGTATAAAGTAGATATGCTAAAAATGATGAAGTCTCCCAAAATTAAAGAGTTGTCACTGTTTTGGTTATATTTCTTTGTACGGATTCGGATTTAGTTAATAGAAAAACTCAAACGCTTGTAACTCACATAACTACAAATTTCTATTTTATGATTTTTGCATGGCAATTTTATTGAAATATATGGAAATATATAGTTTCCAAGCACACTATGAGTGAACCGCGATTATATGCGCCAATTACATCAGTAATTTCTATTTTATGGTTACTTTAAGTTCATATCTTCTTTTCTGGAAGAGGCTCTATCTCTTCTGGGACTAATGTACTAAAAATTTGTTGGTTATGTTGGTTTCATTTGAACATGAAGTTTTGTTCCATATTTTTTGGCAGTAAAGAGGTTAGAAAAAGTGGTTATATTGATGGGATAGTTCTTGCAAGGTTCAAGAGAAAAAGTGAAGTAGTTTGGAATTCGAAGATGATAATTAGTGTGTATAACATCCAAGTGATGCTAAAACTCTTTAACGCAGCAGCAAAACATGGTGTTATAATTAAATTCATATATGTTTAATAAAACCTATATCATATATTCATAAGCAATACATAAAAAAAAGTAATATACTCAACATGATCGGTGTTGCAATCATTCCCTAGGCTTTTATTGTTTACTTAAAGTTTATATTCAATAGTTGAAATTTTAGCATCATGTAATGTCATTGGTAATATGAATTTTTTTCTTTAAATAGTAATTTTTGTTAGGATTATTTCAAAAATAGAAAAAGTGAAATTTTTTTTACAAAAATGGTAAAACCGAAGTTTGAAACTTCGGTTTTGCCAAATCCGAAGTTTCAAACTTCGGATTTGCTTCTTTTTTTTTTTGGAACTTATGCGTATATTATTAATGGGTGATGATATTTTATTTTTTATAAATTCACTTCTATTGTAATAATACTCGGTAATAATAATAACTAGATGGAGGTCCGGAGTAGCCCACTCCGTTGGGCCAGATAATCGGGATGAAAAACTGTAAAAAAAAAACCCACTAAAAGACGAAATAGGTGATGTCGTGATGACATCACCCGAGTACTATACATTGGTGGTGGCTAATATACTTATTGTAAATACATTAATATAATAATAAATTTGTAGTGGAAAATAAAAGTGGAAATATGATCAAATCTTAACATCAAAACTTAGAATAGAACCTCAAATCTTAAAATATACAGAGTAAATAAAATAAATAAATAGACAGCATCTTCACCAATTTTTCGTTCTCAAATATGCTACATCCACGAAACCCACTACGAACAACAATTGACTAAAGATTAAAATGGTGGAGGAGAAAGATAGTGGTTCCATACAATGAAATAAATAATATACTCCATTTATAGTGAATTTATAAAAAATAATAGTGAAAATATCATCACCCATTAATTATATAGGCATAGGTTCAAAAAAAAAAAGCAAATCCGAAGTTTGAAACTTCGGTTAGTTTGAAACTTCGGATTTGGCAAAACCGAAGTTTCAAACTTCGGTTTTACCATTTTTTTTTTTTTTTTTTAAAAAAAAAAAACTTTTTCTATTTTTGCAAAAAATAAAAAATAAAAATAAAAAAATCTTGGTAATATACTAATATTTTTTATGAAACTTAGAACTATCATCAACAACAGGGGCCATCAACTGTTACATGACAAACAAGATGCATCTTCGTATGCTAATGTTGAAGCCGGAAGCAGTTGCCAAGATATGATGGGTTACTAATCCACACAAAAGTTAATCACTCAAATGAGATCTGGGAAACAAGGTAATTTAACTATTACCGATCTGCTCATGCAGAAAGGTACATGCAAACGATATTTTATAATTTATTTCTATTTATATGATGCATACAATGGCCGGCTCCAAATGTTTTGTGCGTTTAAAGTATATTTTGAGTGACTTCTGGCCCATTTAACCTCTTGAAAATAAAACAATACCTGAACAGACCAACCTGTTAGTAAAACATTAAAGAAGAAAAGAAATGCTTTTAATTTAGGTATGCATACTTCTCATTCGTAACATATTGTATTTGTAAGTACTCGATATGATTTATTGTATACTTTATTTAACCTTTCAGTTTTATACAAAGTATAACGGTTAATATGCATGAGATAAAATGTCGTCCAATTCCAACTTTGTGGTATACTTTTAGACATGTGCGTTTGTTTAACAATCTATTGAATATTAATCCATATTTCAGTCCTATAAAAAGCGGATTCTAAACTACTACTCTATCTGTTTCAAATCTATTATTCATTTTCATTATACTTTTAAAAAATGTTCCAAATTGATTATCAAATTCTATAAATAAATAGGAATAATGTATTACATATACCAAGTAAAATCATAGGAAATATATGAGTTGGCCACTTAATTTTGACACAAATTCAATCACACAATGATGTGATCCAATTAAATTACGAAAAAGAATCGAAAAAATTACGCCGTTGATACCTGTGGTTTGTTCACATTTGCATCATAACACCTAAACTTTTTATTTTGCGTAGTTGGTACCTTAGCTTTGTTTAAGTATCGTGGTTGGCACCCCAACCTAACTGCAGTAATAATTTCATGGTTAACCCCTCACATGTGAGGGCATATGTGTCAACAAGGTACATAAATGTGTGCATGCGTAAACCCATCAACCCAACCCCCTGGTAATATATATCATATGATGATGGACTGTTTTATGTGTCAACAAGGTACATAAATGTGTGAATGCTTTATGCTTTACGTAAAATTGAGAAGATGAACTAAAATGAACCTTGAAGTCAAATGGTTTATGGTTAAATAAATCAATCACCTCATTGTTATTTATTAGATATTAGATAAAAAAGTTGAAAATTGTTACAAACAAGACGAACAAATACCACTATAGATTCATGACATTCTAAATCACTACAATTTGGAGTCATCCAATTTTCTGTTAAATCAAATGAACAAAACCTACTCAACATTAACTGAAAATATTTACAACTTTAAGTAACAATCAATCTCAAGTTCAGTCACTAACAATGCCATGACACTACAACATCATGAAAATCATCACCGCCGCGGCCGCTAACCACCGTCAACGTCACTAAAACCGTCACCGCACCGTCATTTCAACCAACAACAACTACGCAAATTTAATTGATTGTTGTCGGTTACAAGCAGCTTCATATTGCCGCTACATGCAATTCATTTTATGTGTCACCATTTTCATATATTTTTCTCGTATGCATGACAATTTCAAATATTATTCAAAAAATATATTATTATAAGCTAATTAACTTATGAAAGAAATGGACCAAGGAAAGGTGAAGATGACAGCTACGTGGTTAATAAATAATTATTAAAAGGAAGAGTGATTGACACATATGCCCTCACATGCATAGCACGTGTGAGAACTTAACCATTAAACTTTGACTATAGTTAAGTTGGGGTACCAACCACGATAATTAAACAAAATTGAGGTACCAGCTACGCAAAAAAATAAGTTTAGATGTTATGATGTAAATATAAACAAACCACAGGTACCAACAGCGTAATTTTTTCAAAAGAATCACTAGAAAGAAACAAGTGATTAATTTGATTGGTTACTAATATACTTAATGTCATTGTGTGAATTTTTTTTGTGTTAAAATTTGTTTGAATGTAGCATATTTGTTTTACTAACGATCAACAAGCACAATGTCCTGCTCCACAGCCTGCTCCTAAGCAGGTTGTTCAACCTCTTCTTCACCCTCCTCCTCTAAATGCTCTTCAACATTCCCTTCGATCTCCAAGTCACGATCGGCAACTACAGGAGCATTAAGTTGACCCACCCTACCCTAGGTTAGTTCATCAAGATCGCCAAAAGCCAGGGCAGTGTTAAGTTCCAATGCTGCAAAAAAAGAAATAAAATCTTATGAATAAAACAAGGCAGAAGCATAACTCCGGATAGGACAAATTCTTACCTTGTCTGTCACGAAACAAAACAGGGACATAACCAGGAAATTTTCACCGGCTTCTCACTCCACCCATCACAAGCATATGTTCAGGATAGGGGCATTGTAGAATTTCTAACTCTTTGATACTCTCAAGGTAAGATTTTTCAACAACATTGAGAGAGGGGGCCTTACCAACCCCCTTTTAGCTTTAGGACGCCACTCGGAAAGAGCAAGAAATCTGGCCGGAAAAGTTTTGTTCTATTAAAAACAAAATTTTCTCTCCAGCATTTTAAAGAAGAATCCATATGGCCAGAATAATGGTAACCATTTTTCTAGTTTATAGTAAACCAGCCATTTCAGATGCAGTGACGGTGAAACAGGATCGAAAGAGACGAAGGGAAGGGCGTACATGTTGGGAGCAAAAATACATTTCCCACATAATAAGTTTCTTGTAGGCATGAGGATGCAATTGAGCAGGGCAAAGTCATAGTGTGTTCGAAAAATTCATATAAAAACTCAGTCAGGGGCAAACGAAGGTTGCTAACGTAAATTGAGGCACCATGCCATATATGGAGGAGGCCTGTTGGCCCTCTGATCAGGTTCAGGAATCACATGATGATAAGAATTGAGAAAAGGAAAGTCATCCAAAATGGTTGACATATATCTTTGGTCCACTAAACTACGAACATACTTGATAAAAACCTTCATTATAGAGACACGACTGCTTGTGGATGGGGCAGATTCGCTAGCCATTGTGCATAAAATAATAAGAAATAAAAATTGACACGTAAAAAAGCGCATGAAAGAAATCTAACCTTAAAAAAGATAAAAAGAAGATTGCAGAATCTAGAAAAAGTGTTTGTTTGAAAAAGTTTGATAGCTTAAAATTTGAAATAAGGAGAAAAGAAAGGTATTTATAGGGTGAGGAACAATGAAATCAAACGATGAAAATGAAATACATGTGTCGAGAGGATATGGAAAAAATCACAAGGATACTTTTAGGGTAATAATTAGAATTTCAAAAAAGAATAATAGACATTGGAAACGATGCGTCACAAAAAGTGTCTTTTCACCAACACAGACACATAATACATGTCAAATCAATCAGTAATATGTTTAAAGTTTGGAAACGTAGCCATACTGGCTTGCGTTACCAAATTGGAGGGACTTGATGATACGCATATTTAATCCGTATAAAATAAGCCTTATTTGTATGACTTACCCACATTTATCAAATAAAACATTGAAAGAATTCAAAATAAGTACCGGTGCCAGCAGAGAACAAGACAACAGTTAAAATCAAACCGTCTGTCGGACACAATAGTGACATACAAGCCACCCGGACGCTAGCCAATAAACATAGACAGGCGGATGGAAAGTGATGGGTATAACTCTAACATGCAATTCGTCAAAGAGACCATCCGGATAGAGAATGTCGTGGATAAGCACTTGACGATTTAAGGCTTTGTTTACACATAAGCCTTTTCACTTGGCCAAGTGTGTAATAACCCGCATTTTTTCGTTAATTTATTTTAACGCCGTTTTTTTTAAAATAATATCTTTTGTTATCTAAATTCGTATCTTCATTTGACTAGCGTATTAATATTTCCCGTTATTTAATTATAACATCTCTCGTTACCTTAGCGTATTTAAAATATTTCGTTCGGTTAGCTTTTAAACTCGAGGGACTAATGTTGTCAAGGGACCAAAGTTTTGACTAGGTCAAATGGTCAAACTCCACCTTCCACCACTCATTCATCTCCCACCTCCCAACTCTTTTCTCTCTAGTTACCAAAACCCCATTATCACTCAATTCACAAATTCTTCATCTAAATCATTTCAAGGAAGCAAACATCAAAATAAATTGTACTTTTAGAATTCTTGCATCATCCTCTTCAATTTGGTACCAATTTCATAGCTTGGGGTAAGCTTTTCAAAATCTCTAATTTTCATAAATTAGACCTTTAAACTTAAAAGTGTGTTAGTTAGTGTCTATGGCTCGAGTCTAACATGAATATGTGATTTATTTGCTCGATCTTGTTATTTTGCATAAACTAGCATGAACTTGAAAATGGGTGTGTTTAATCTTGAGTTTTGGGCGATTTAATGTTGTTAGATGTTAATGATATTGTGTTAAATGTGTTACTAGCATCATTAGCTTCGTTTTGGTATGTAGTTTAACTTGAAAAAACTTCATTAACATAAATGTTGAATTCATGATTCTTGGTTAGGGTTTGATAGCATTTAAATGAACTTTTGATGCCTTGAATGCTATGAGACGTTGTTGGTAAGTGTTTAGTTGTATTGTATGCGTAATTACCTATGAAACGGCATATTATATGTGTGTAGTAAGTTCCCGAATCAGGAAATGCGTTTTACGAACTTGAAACTTTAATGATGAATTTTTAACGATCATTCGACGAGGATTTGGTCATTTAAAATGATGCGATTGTTTAATGATATGTGTTTAGTTGTATTCCTCATTAAAATACCTTTCCAACGATGTATGATATGCATTTTACATGTTTGCGATTCATAAATTGTGTTTAAAAGTGTTTTGGTTCGAGACTTGTGAAATTTTAGCAAATACAGCAGCTCAGGTGTTTGGACGCCTTCCCACCCCTTGGACGCTGTCCAGTCTTTTACTGTTGGATGCCGTCCAGCCATTCTGGACGCCGTCCAGATGGTCTGTCAAGGGCTGTCCAATTTTGCACTTTTTCATTTAATTCCAACTATGCTACGCACCTCTGATTAACATGCAACTTGTTCTAACATGCTCATATATGATTATATAACTTAGAAAAATTGTCCGAGACCCGACCCGAACGTGTTGACGTTTTCGTTGACTTTGACCAAGTTTGACTTTTATTCAAACTTAACCAATACTTTGGTTAATCGTTATAACCTCTCTCTTGTACTTATATCTTGCATGAAACTTGATAATGTAATTCACATGCTATATAATCGTGTCGTAACGAGCCATAAGACTAATTGAACAACTTTGACCGACCTTGTGTCTTACTCGGTATTGATACAACTTACTTGTTTAGGTCAAGACTAAACAACTTTCATGCACACGTTTACTTTGTGAAGTACCTTTATACTCGTGCACGCAAGGTGAGATCATAGTCCCACCTTTTCAATAACTTTTACTCTTTAAATTATGGGATGAGAAACATATACGTATCATACTTTTATGCTTTGAACACAAGTACGAAAACAAACATTCCACAGCGAGTTAGAACAAAAAGTTTCAATTCAATTATCATTAGTTACACTTGTAGGGTGTAAATGTGAACTTATGTTGTGTGGATCCATACGGGCTTGACGCGCCCTCATTCGGACGGTTCGCTACCGTTAGCGGATGAAGTATATTTTAGGCTATAGTGTATGTTCTAACACTACGTAACAGGGTACAAAACAGTTAAGTCTTGATAATTGGGTGCTCGCAAACGTACAACAACTTTGGAATGCAAACAATTTGGATAATCAACTCATACAAAATCTTGTGGTTCAAAAACAATGTTTACAAATACACATATGATTTCACCAACGTTTTTCGTTGACAGTTTTCTATATGTTTCTCATGTTCATACTTGGCTACTTGATACATGCTTCAACACACTTTGATTACTTGCTTGGGGTCAAGCATAAATGCATACGCTAGCGATAGCAACTTTGGATTGAAACTTAATATTTACATGCATGCGCTATTGATAGCATTCATGATTTTCAACTTATATTATGTCGCAAGTTACTTCATTTATACTTATTAACTTTTGTAAACTTATACTTGTTGTCGAACCTTTTGGTTTACTTAAAACTTTGAAAGTCATACACGTTTCAAATGAATGGGACATAATTTTGGTCAAACGCGTCTCATTTAGAGACTATGACCACGTAACGGGACCTAAGTTGACGGCGCCGTCAATGGCAATTTTGTCGGGTCGTCACAAAGTGTGTAGGATACCCTGTAGCCTGCACACGGATACCACAAAGATCTGGGCATTAACACACGAATAGAGCATATGTGTCACGTCATCCCGAATCTTCTGGAAAGTTTGTTATGATAGTTTTTTACAATCATGAGAGGGACATGTGCCACATCATCATTCCTTCTAACAAACTATTAGCATCTATAAATACACCTTTGGGTCATTCATTACACCACAACTAATACGTCGTTACTCTGTCAAACATCACTTACACTCATTTACGCTGAATTCCGATCATCACCAGAGTTCAATTACTTCAAGATATTAATCTATTCGATCCAATTGAGTAGATTAATTCGACTAATTTTTTTATGCCCTCATGAATCCAAATTCCGGCCAGGTTTGTACGATTAACGAAGTTAAAACAATCTGTAAGTAACTAGAGGGGGGGTGAATAGTTACTTAATACGTTTTTAACAATTTTTCGATTGATCACCAAATTCGATTTTACTTTGATCAACCAACTCAACTCAAACTTGATGTGTGTAGTGTATATGTTCAAAATGATAAATGAAGTAATGTAAAGAACATAGACACAAGAATTTATAGTGGTTCGGATGGATGTTAACTAATCCAACTTAATCCACTCCCCAATTACACTAATCGGGATTTGTTTCTTCACTAAGCACTTTTTTCCAAACCCGGTGGAGATCCGATTAAAAGTCTTCAATCTTTTTTAGTAGACAACAAACCTAATCTTTCTATCCCTTTGAAAGATCAACTCCAACCTAGATCAAGTTGTCTTCACCTTCGACAAGTATTAATCTCTAAATAAGATTAATCGACTTCCTAAGTCCCTTTAAGGAAGTAGATCACTAAGCTAGCCTATGCTTCCACTAATTTAAGTTACAAGACTTATACACTCTGCAATGATGATCCTAACACAATACTAGGATACACATTACATTAAGTAAACTCACAAGATAAATGATTTTGATTAGTAAGTTTACAATAACCCAATTCTATATCTATAAGATCATAGAATCTTCTCTTGCTTGATCACATTTGAGTAGTAGTTGATGCACTTGTGATCACTGGAGATAAGCCTTTGAATTGTGCAAGTGGGTCAGCTTCAAATGCTCTTAAATGTTTGCCTTTTATAGTGGGATTCAAAAAATAGCCGTTGACACACGGTTGCCTGCACGGTCGACCATGGTGCGACCGTGCGTGCTCCAGTCCAAAATTGGTATCCGTTGTATAGCCGTTTGACTCGGATTTGAACACCACATTTTGGCACCTTTACTCCTTCTAGCACCTGCAAAAGAACCCAAACATCCTATACAAGTACTATATGCATTAAGTGTGTGAGATTTGGTCTTATTGCATGAAAGTGACTAATCATTCCAAAAGTGGCAAACCCAATATTCTTGGAGAAGTGTCTTGATTGATATTTAGGGAAATTTCAGTTTGGTCAAGACTTAGTTAGTCACATTAATGCTCTTGGTTCAATTCTAAAGGCTAGTCACAATATCATTAACTTCCTAGTTCCAATTAATCACAAGTCATGTTTCATTTGAGTTTAGTTAGGGATTAATTAAATAATGTCTCTATAAGATAATCATGAAGTATGTAGAGACATTAGGGTTAAGTTATTCTTGAACAAGCAATCACACTTAGTTACTTAGACTAGACCAAATAGACAATTGACTATAGTTTCATTGTGAACCATTTAACACTTAATCTATTGGAGTAGGTTAGTTACTTGAATCCTAACTAATGAGCACATGGCAAACATATTAATCAAGTTGACAAGTTTATGAGTATTAAGCATTATTAGCAAGTAGCAAGTAATACTCACATATCAAGAGATACTTATTCTAGGATCAATCATATAGATAATTGCACAACTTATAATTCAAGCACTTAATAAGTTTAATGTGCAATATAACACATTACATGATTAATGTGTAAGCACACATTAATGTCCAACACATGCACAAGGGAAGAGCAATTTATAGTTGGGACTTGGTGACCATCCTAAATGTATCTAAGTGTATTTTAGGATTACAAGTCATTTCTAGTTTAACCTTGAGAGCATTGTTCTTCATTTAGCCTTAATTAATCACTAAGTCATTTCTAATAGCAATTATTGTTCTAGTGATATTGGCTTAAGTGTGTTGGTACTTGATGATCATACTAAGGATATCTAGATAAGAATTAAGATCACAAGTTGTTGATTAACACTTATGTGTTATGCCTAATCTTGGTTAATTTGTCATTAAGATGTCATTAGGCGTAATTAATCACAATTAGTGTTTTTATGACCAAAACTCAATTGAGTATGGAGAAGGCATCTATTCTAATCATGTTGAGAAAGGTTTCATGAATTATAGATGTCGGGAACTAGTCAAACCTTATTTGGTCAAAAACGGTGACAGAAGAAACTGCGGTCGCACTGCGGTTGACCGTGGTGGCGACTGTGCAACTTGTTTTCACAAAACTGCGTTGCAATTCAGTTTGGGGTTTCACAGTTGACTATGCGGTAGACCGTACCTAGATCGTGTGTTTACCTGAACTTTTAATTTCATTCTTTAACCTATGTTTGACTTGGTCGTTTGCAAGATAAAGTATGGATTAGTGACCTTGCGTGTTTTATGTTAAGATGTCAGTCATCACTTATGCATATGTGTGTGTCATCATCAAAACATATTCTTTGGTTAATTACACTTTGGTTAATTATACTTAAGTTTATTGTTTAGTGTATTAACCCACATTCAACCAACACAATCTATCAACCACTTTTTTTCAAGTCAAGAGCTCAAATTAAATTAAATAAGTTTTACGTTTACTCATTTATGTTAATTAATTATTATAATATATACAATAATATATTATATTTATATATTATATTATAATATAATATATATTATATTAATTACCCAGGAACACTGCCCGAATGGATGCATTCTCGGGTACCTTCGATCAGGTTCGGGTTTCCGTTTGAACGTGTGTGATACATGCAAGAGATGATGCTCGTTGAAATAAATGATCTACTGATGGCAAAAAATTGTCGTAAAAGAATATATAATATAATATAATCCGCATTTGACTTGATAATAAAATTTTGACGTGCCCATGAACTAGCATATTCGCGTGTTCATGAAATTACAAACACCTATCTTACGTCAACTATACTAGTGATTGTGTACACTCATCAATACACGTCTTTAAATATGTGATAGAGAGAGTTCGTGTGTATTCGTGGGTTTAAAAATAAACGAAACTCATTCCTATCTACGACAAATGTCATTCATATTTTGAATTTCAAATAAGCTTTATAAATGTTAACTTTATTGTGTTTGACTTGACATTTCAATTGTGACTAGTGCAAATACCTGTAGTATCATGGAATTTTTAATTTTTTTTTTAATGATACGTTATATAATCACGTGCAGATAAACTAACAAAATTCATCAATTTATATGAGATACAACACAACAATGTTTTAATAAATACTTGAAAGAACGATAATTAAAAATAGAAATTCAAAAACATAGTCGTTAAGTTACAAAACATTAACAAAAAAAATGAAAAGCATGTTAACAATTGATTACTTCCAAACAAAATTGAATGACATTGAAAGAATAAATATAAATAACAAATGTTTACATTATTAATTATTAATATATGTATTGGTCCACAAATTGGTCTAAAAATGAATCAAAAGTTATGTAACCCAAAATCTTCAAAACTGATGTAATTAAAAAGGAACCAATATCATCCCACTCACCACATGAAGTCAAACTCCCTATTAACAATCCATAAAAAATTATGTAATAATAATAACACCAAAACCATATCCTAATATACCAAAGATTTAACCTAATGCCTTTCCATATATGAACCATATCAACCTGATTCATCAAACTATCCAAAAACAAAAATAGTTGACTTTTCATAGTCAACATATCAATCAAACCTTTCACCTGAATAACATGAGTCTTCATATACTTTATAATATTACTCATGAAGATAAACCAAACCAAAATACTCATGCCCTGAATATGATGACACCTCAGCCCTAAAAAATGACAATCTGACCACCAAAAGTCAAACTATCACTTTTGTTTTTCAAAACACTCTTGGAATGCTTCTTTAAACCAAACCACATATTAATAAAAATTCAGAATATTATTTCCTAAGATACAGGTGACAAACCATTTCACACTGCTAATACATATCAAATGTTGTTGACTTTCAGAAATCCATACACTGCTAAATATACATCTAAAAGCTGACCTGAAATAGAGTTAAAATACCATCGTTTATAGAATTGTGACAAACGTCCAGATCCAAAAAGTAATGATCCCTTGCAGTTTGGAAGTCACTTATAGTAAGTATATAACAAGATCACCAATTTTACTCAAAGAAAGTTACAAATATATGTGTGACTGGAAAACATTCAATACTCTCTTAACACAATATAAAGACAAACTTACAATTCCATCAAACATTCTAGTAGCTTCATTAATTTCTTGAATTGTAATAAACTCAAAACCTTTGCTTCTACTTGTCAAGCTATCATAAATCAAGCTATCATAAACAATCCGATCAAGCACAAAAATTAAGTAAATAGAACTCAACAATTATGAGTGCTTTATTGCCTCACCCATCAATATAAATACAAAAACATATTAAGCATCAAATCTTCTTGGCATATTAGCAATGATCAATGTTCTTTGTGTACTCACCTAAGAAACTTTGACATCCATTCTTTACTTCAAAACACTAACAAACTGATTAAAAAATGTATATGAATCACTACCCGCTTGTTATATACCGATGATCAAAATTACAAAGGAACAATAGTATCATAATACTAATTCAAAGAATCGAATTTTTTCTAAATACATTTTATCATATACAGACATAGAAAAGTTCATAACATAAAGGAAGATAATAGATCAACAAAAAGATCCATATAAGCGCCTTCCATGCATGCATGCATGCATGCATTTACTTTAATCATCTCAAATTAGAATTTATACAATATTTGTACAATATTTCAATAACTTTATTTGTTCCTATACCAATAATGCTTTATAAACATATCACAATTTCTTTGTTCCCAGGTATGAATAATTTATATGCATATTCAGATGCTGATTGGGGAAAATGTCTGGGGACAAGAAGGTCTGTGTCTGGATATTGTCTATACTTCTGTGGGTCCCTTATTAGTTGGAACTGTAAAAAACAACCTACAGTTTCAAGGTCATCCACAGAATCTGAGTATAGATCTTTAGCTGCCACAACCTGTGAGATTATTTAGGTTGTGAACTGCTTGTTGATCTTAAAGTGACAAATTTGCTACCTGTAAAACTACTATGTGATAACAAATATGCCCTTTTATTAGTTGCTAATCATGTTTTTCATGAATGATCTAAACATTTTGAAAATGATGTTCATGTTGTAAGAGAAAAGAACTTGGCAGGTGTTATTAAAACTGGTTACATTGATACTACAAAACAGGTAGCTGCCATTTTTACAAAGTCCTTGAATAAGTCACAACACAAGTTGTTGTGTAATAAACTTGGAGTTTTCAATGTGTACAAAGATAAGATTGAGGGAGGATGTTAAAATCAAGTAATTCAATCTAATCTTTGTACTTTCACATCCTTCTCACTGTGTCTGTGTGTAAGTGTAGGTTTGGTGTGAAAAGTTGAATAAAAGGAAGTTGGGTGGCTTGCATTTTGAAGTTTGAGTTGTAGTTAGCAAGTTGGTGATACTTCAGGGGGCAAATATGTTTCTTCGGTTGAAGGCTATAAATACCCACTTAGGGTTCATGGTCACACACGCTCCATCTGTTTTCTCTGCAATCATCATCCTCATCTCATTGCTGTTTATTGATTCAATCGGTGTGTCTGTTATTTCGAGTTATAAATTCGTCGAGTGTTAGATTGTTTATCAGTTGTAATCGTTCACCTTGTATCTTGTTTTGTTCATTTCATCACAGTGTATTTTAATCCTTATGTTCTAAGGTCCATTGAAGTGTTGGTTGATTAATAAGATCTGGAAGTTTGTGTTTTCGTTCACATCAACATCTAATTCAGGTCTAATAAGCTCCATATGCCAATTTGGACGAAACATGTTCCTAATATTACCATCACCACCAAAAATATCACCTTTACTTTCAATAAAATCCATTTTAGTTTTACAAATAGCGTCACCAACACGATAACTTTGAAACCACATGTACCTTATAGAACTTAAATTCAATGCTAACATTGATATAGCCTCCTCGCTAAAATAACAGCCCCTCACTTCAAATTTCTGCAATTTTGGACACCCTGCTGATAACTGCATAAGTCCATCATTTGATGCGTCTAGATAACCAAGCATAAGAGACATTAAATTTTGACCGAATTTTCCAATAGACCATAAACTGACAGCTGTGAGTGGTACATTATTGCGAATGTAAATACCTAGCTTTTCAAGCTTCGTGCACCCCATTAGCAAAGCTCGAACCCCTTTATCTAGCGGTAAATCTGTCATCTTCTCACGCGTATCAACCGAAGTAATACGAAAATCATAGAGATTTTTCAAGTTAGATTCTATGCATTCCAAAGCTTCATTTGTAATATCTTTAATATAAGCATGCAAACATTCCAATTTAACGCATCCTCTTGCAAGTGCACTTAACCCAATTTGTGACACAACACCTTTTACAGAGTCCCCTCACTTAATCTTAACCCTACGCAACCTCTTACAATATTGACTAAGAACTTGCAATCCAGCATCTCCAAAGGTACCTTTAGTATACAAAACTTCTAAATTTGGACACTCATAAGCAAGAAAACCGCCAAAATTTATGTCATCAGACATACTACACATTAGGTCTAATTTCATTAATTGTTGTGCAAGATCAACCACAATAGGAAAATCATTTCTACGCATATAAGATATTGTCGTATCGGATTTGTATGACGGTGCACCACCAAATTCTTCCAACTTAACTGCATAACAAAATAGAGTCAAAAGATCCCTTAAATCATAATCATTAAGGTTCAAACTAATAAGTGGTTCACTACAATTTTTTGCTAGTAACACAATATCTTTCATATCATAACAATCAATATCCGATTCGTAGAAATTCAACGATTCCATACACGTGCAACGCAAGGCTAATTCGTGCAACCATTCACCGTCCTTGTCCACGATTTCACTCTTTTGCAAACCCAATGTTCTCAAATTACAGCAATTAGCACTAAATATTGAAACGATCCATCCTTATCCACCCGGACGAAATCATCAACATTTGGTCTCATTGCGATGATCGACTCCAAATAATGTCCTTAAATTGAGCAAATGCACAGCGGAAGACTTAATTCGTACCTGAGAATAAACATGCTTTAAAGTGTCAACCAAAAGGTTGGTGAGTTCATAGGTTTATCCTAACAATCATTTCAATATATTAATAGACCACAAGATTTCATAATCATAAATATTTTAATAAAGATATTCTAAGTGGTTGAGCACTTGGTAACCATACTTAACATTTAATCAACGTCGCATATTCCCTTTATTATGAAATCTCACTACACCGTACCAAGTGTAGTAACGAAACGAAGTACTGTGCAACCGTTGAATACTGGTCGTCCAGTCCGGTTGGGGTTGTCAGGCCCGATTGATCTATCAACAGGATTCGCGTTTACAATACCCATGTAAATAGTAGTTACCAAGCTACAAGGAAGTATGCCAGTGGTACAACTCAACGTAGAATATATTTTCAAGTACTTGTGTCTATTTCGTAAATATTTATAAAAGCAGCGCATGTATTCTCAGCCCAAAAATAAATATTGCAAAAGCAATTAAAAAGGGAGCAAATGAAACTCACCACACTGTATTTTGTAGTAAAAATACATACGGCGACATTTAACAAGTGTAGGGTTGGCCTCGGATTCACGAACCTATATCAATTATATATATATTAACATATATAATTGTAATCAAACAAATTTATATATATATATAAATTTATTAGTTATATCATTTTCATATTAATAATTTATATATTTCATATATTCAATTAATATATTTTTTTATAAATAAAATGTTTATTTTTCTATGTTATATGTATTAAAAATAATATTAGAAATGATAAAAATAATATTAATAATAATATTAATAATAATAATAATGATAATTATATTAATGTATCTATTAATGATACTAACAATGATAGTTTTAACTTTGACGAATATCTTTGTATCAACCCCTATAATCATAACCATCTTTCATATCATAAGTTTCTTATTATATCGTAAGTCCTAGTCTTCATACTTTATTCTTAAATCATAAACTTATTCATAATTCTTCTTGATAATTATACTTATAACCATAACATGTCTATATATTTTACGACTTTTAACTCATAATTCTAATCATATTCTATTAGTCATACCTACGTTTTAATAACATACGAGCATCAACTTGTATCAAGCTTTTAAGATTAAAACGTTATAACAATAACTTATCTTATTTATTTTTCCCAAGACGTTTTTCGTAAATCAATTCAAGATCTTTTATGATCAAATAAGTTTGTCTATATTACTATGCTTGTAGCTAATACATGTTAATAATAATTGTAGTTATAGTGTATATCAAGTATATATTTAACTAGAGTTATAGTTAATACCATAGGAGTAGGCGATCGAAGGGAAAAAAAAAAGAACGGGTCCATGTGTGTGTTGAAGAGACCGAGTAGCTGAAATAAAAAAAAACGAACAGCAGCAGCAACATTTAGAAGTCCAACCCGATACTGCAGCAGCCCACAAATCAAGTTATCTGGCCCAAGTTAGCGGTCCAACAATGTAAAAAAAATTACACTGCCCGAAATAAAATTGTGGCCAACCGAATTTTGTACAATTCGAATTCTTTTGCAAACAGCAATTCGAGTGCAGTCAACATCATAGATTCATCATCATGGAACATTATTATCTTTCTCATTTGTTCAAAAAAAAAAATGGAACGTCAATTTGAGTGACCCATTATGTCTGCCATTCAGGTCCCATTTATTCCCACTTGCTTATTAGATAAACGCCATCTCATATTATTCTATAACCAAACAAAAATCCAAACAATTAACTAGTATTGATTCTTTCTTCTTTTGTTTTTGTAAGCTCTTCAAACGCACCCCATTTTTCTTTGTTTCTTTACGTCAATCAACAGAAGGAATTAGCAAAAATTGCAGTCTACCATGGTGACGGTTTAAGTAGGAAACTAATAACAATAGCATTGAGGTAGTTTTGACGTGGGTTTTCTTGTTAGCGTTAATCGAAAGAGTAAATGGAAAATGGTAAGAATTTGTGGTTTAACCTGAAACAAGACAGAATCAGAGTAGCAGCAGCTACTAAATAGCGAAAGTAGTGGTGATGATGACAGAGACGATAGCAGTGGCAGTGAACAATAGCGTAAATAATAATTAGTTGTTGGGGTTTGGGTTTGAGCCGGAAATAACTTGGTTGATGTTCTTGTTTGGTTAAATGGTGGTTTCAAGGTGATGGTTTCATTATCATCCACGTAATGATATTGCTACTGTATCAGGAACGAACACAGATGGGAGAAGCAGCACATATGTGTTATTCGATGGTATCAAGTGGTGTTGATATTTGATAATGTTTGAGCAACAAAAACATTAGAATTCAAGGCTTTTATGGGCGGTTTACAAGGAAGAGATGGAGGAGAAGGTTGTCGATGATGTGGTCCTTGGTGGTGTTGTGCTAACCGACTGTGATCTAAATGAAACAGCAAAAAGAAATCGAATGATGAAGTGGATTTGTGATGGGTGTTATCATGGTGACCGGTGAAGCTGGCGGTGGTTTTGCAGCAGGTTGTCGATAGTTTGAATGATGGTTGTTCATGATTGCCGGAGGTGGTGATATTCTTGGTGATAATCCGGTGACGAAAGGTGATTGTGGGTTTTTGTTTTTAAACCCAAGATGTTCTCGGTTAGAAGAGAGGGAGAGAGTTATGGGAAGGTGGTGTACTATGACGGTTGGTGTAGTGGTTTAGATGTTGTTGGGTTTCGAACTAAAGAAGACCGTGGTGGTTGTTTGTGGTTCGAAGTGGTGGCGACTCGTGGTGATCAAAGTGTGAGGGTGAAGGTAGAAGAAGAGAAGGATCAAGAGTGATGTTGGTATTCATATGCATATAATCTACATATATGTATGTGTATATAGTAAAAGAGAAGATAACAAGCTTTTATAATATAAACAACAGATATTTGATGATTGAACCCAAATGTCACGGATATATTACTATTAGTCTGCCGACACTTAACACGGGTGTGATGTATCGTGTCCAATGCTAAACAGTTAGCGTATAAAAGTATTTCTAAAAATTTCAAATTTTTTGATTAAGTATATTTAATTATTTCCCTCATTAACTGTTTGAAACCTGATCAAAAAGGTTCGATAATTATTTATTTTCTGTTCCAATTTATATGTACGGAGTACTAGTATTTAATCTTAAAAAGGTAAAAATATTTTCATGAAGCCTAAAATCTTCGTAATCAATTTACAGTTCAACTTTCATTTTAAATCTTCATACATATGTACTATATCATTATGAACACTAAAAAATGTCAACCGAGTGTTACAGACGTTTACAGAATAGGTCCAAAATCATATTTATTCAATATGCTCTTTATATATATATAAGAACAATTTTAAATAATAAATTTTTACTAAGTAAATACATTTATTAATTATATATTTTAAACAATTAAATTTAATATAACAATATATATATACACAAGTAATATTTATATATATACACCTACACATATTTAAATATATACATATTTACAAACACTGGTTCGTGAATCATCAGGATTTGTCAAAGGGTAAATGAATACATGAAAACAGTTCAGAATTTTTGAGACTCGACGTAACAGACTTTGCTTATCGTGTCAAAATATTAAATCGTATCGAGAGTTTGGTTTAAAATTAGTCGAAATTTTCCGGGTCGTCACAGTACCTACCCGTTAAAGAAATTTCGTCTCGAAATTTGAGTGAGGTCGTCATGGCTAACCATAAAAATGTTTTCTTGATGAATATGAGTTGATAAGTGGAGTTTTATCATCATTGAGTAATATAAATAAAACAATTCGATTATGTGATGCGTACGAGTGAAGCTGTCACAAAAGATAGAGATAGAGATTTAACTTTTGACGTAGTCACGATGGATTTCCGAAATTTAAGGGATTTAAAGGAAATCTTTGAAATCTGAGTGAGATCTGATTCTTCGGTGAATAAGGAGATTAAGATCTCTTCAATTAAATGCGATGATCTGCCTCGATTGTTATGTCTGATATTTCCATTATAAATTAAACTCTTCCGTTCCATTATTTTCACCATTCCTATACTTTCTTCTTCTATTCCTACTTCTAAATTATTGTGGAAATGCTCCACCCAGTTCTGATTCTTGATATTTTCCTAACTATCGCATCTGTCATTCTTCTTTTCCATTTACCGCCAGAGGAATCTATTCACTTCTACTATTACCTTGGGGTTATTGTGTTTATCATACTCCCGTGTCTTTATATTGCTATTCGTATTAATGTGCATGGTTTATGATTTCTGTGTTGTTGTCGGGTTTTATATCTTCCCTTATGTTTCGGAGCTCTTTGTCTTTTTCTTCTCTTCTCGACCTCTAGTAAAGCGAGTAACGGTCTAGAATTCGTAGATATAGAGTTTCGAATGATTATAATATATTAAACTGAAAGGAAAGGTAATAGCACAATTTGATTTGTTAAATTACTAGTATCACTGAGGATAGAACTATCAAGAATATATTTTTTTGATATGTTCAGAGGTTATTTAGAATGATATAGTTATGTAACATGGCACATGATGAGGGTGAGATCTATGAACTATCATTACGTTCCATTAGAAATTCAGCATGACTTACTGTAATATAACCACGTTGGTCTGACGTCATTATATTATACTAACTCATGCTTCAATTCTTAGCACTTCTCCAAAATTCATTCGTAATTATATTTAAATTTTACAGAAGTTTCTAATATAAGGTAATACAGAAAGCACGAAGAGGTATATAATTTCGGACAAGAATACTTATGAAAATATCCTCAGAAATATCGAGGATATTTATGATGATATTTTGGAATTTCTAAGTTCGAAGGTTGATGAAGAAAGATTTTCCGCAATATTTTAACATGAGTAAGGAGCAAGATATTCGTTGAAGGTTTCATCGGATCCAGCCACCTGGATTCTTTGAATATAGGGTTTGGTCCTTGTATTTGTCCTTGGTCTCCTTCATGGTTAGCTCAATCTGTTTTTCAGTACCAAATATTTTCTATCGAGCGTTCCCAACACTTCATTCTTTTATCATCACCTTTGGCCATTAAGACCATTTACTACATGCTGCTTCATTAGCATTTTCAAAGTTAATGGATCTGTATCATTGGTTATCAAATCGAGGTGTTTTCAGGAGAATTGTGTTTTTAGATGATTAAACGCTGATGGTAATATGGTGGAATATAAAAGGTTCCCCTGTAACAATAAAAGAGCACGCAGATATATATCAAGATTATAATAAGGTTGTTTCGAACGAAAAGTTGAAGTTGTCTTGATGGAGCTGTGACAAAATTGGCTATTTTGAAAAAGAACTGCAAAGTTATTTTGGGTAATAATAACACTAAAGGAATTAGCACAGCTACGTGTTAAATGTTTACTCAGTTCTGAGTATTTTCAGGTGCATAACTATATGCATCAATCTTTTCCTTTCGTAGATGAAGTGTGGTTGGTTCATCCTCTCGATTGAGGTGTTTTCAAGAATCATGAAAGGTTTGAACGCAGAATGCAATCGTCAAGATACAAATGAGGTTTAAGATGAAATCAAGTGGCAAACTTGAAGAAATGTTTAGTTTCATATGTTATAATCAATATTTTAATTCATTTTTAACTGTCCAATCTTGATAGTCCACAGTTAACAGTCCAATAATTCATATATAATTTAATTTATAATATTCAAATTAATTGATACGTATCGTGACCCGTGTACATGTCTCAGACTCGATCACAACTCAAATTATATATATTGTTGTAGAATCAACCTCAACCCTGTATAGAGAACTCGATCATTACTGCATATAGAGTGTCTATGGTTATTCCAAATAATATATATAAATGCGTCGATATGATATGTCAAAACCTGGTATACGTGTCCCGATATTTAAAGTACGTAAAATAAATAACAGAAATTAAATAATGATAAATAAAGTGCGTAAAGTAAATAACAAAAATTAAATGACGATAAATAAAATTGCGAGAATGTAAATTGCAATAATTAAATTGCGATAAATAAAATGTAATCAGTTAGCTAGGAACAATTAGCTAAGAACAGTTAGCGTGGATTCTTAACAAAATTTCTCATAGTTAATTTGTTTGTTTCTAACAAATTTTATTTTGTCAAGTGTTTTCTTCATTATGCCACTTGTTGGATTCTGATAGATCAAAATCCAAATATGAAATTGAATGAAAATGGTTATTCTGTGGTGAACGGATACGTATATCGGTGGTTGTAAATAGGATCGTAAATGACTATTGAATTAGATTTGAAAGAATGTACAATATACTTATTAATGTGAAATCTGAATATTCCTCGGGTATTACCTACCCGTTAAAATATTTTCAACATTAACAGTTTGTACGAAAGAATTTTTAATTACAATCTTTATGAAAATATACTTACATATATATTTTCTTCAGATTTAATCATGGATTTAATGAATTAATATGATATTAATCTCATTTGCTTTTCAGTTTGAGCTAGAATAGCTAATCTCTAAGACTTTAGAGATTACATAATCGCCATGTTCCGTGAAGATAAATGATATAGAACGATCCGTAGAACGAAAATTAATCGATGTAGAACAACGTGCAAAACGAAGATTATGCTCGAGGTACAGAATGAGATGTTGAGGCATGGATTGTTGATGGTACTGGTGTTGTTACTGATGGTACTTTTGGTGCCGGTGATGTTGCTGAAGCTGGTAAATTTTGCACCATATTCTCCCAATTGATTACTCGAGCGCGAAATTCGTTGACTTCTTCTATTATTTTGGGATGATTGTCGGTTGAAACGAGTGGGTGAATAAGGTTCAGAATTGTGGATAGAATATAATCGTGTCGAACTACTCTGGAACTGAGGCTGAAAATGGTGTTACGAACAGGTTCGCCGGTAAGTGCTTCAGGTTCTTCATCAAAAGGTGAATTCGATTAGTGGAAGGGATCACCTTCTGCGCGTCTCCATTGATTAAGTCGACAACGAACCCATCAGATGAAGTGGGGATGGATGATTGGTTGATTCATTCTGGTGACACTACTTTCGGAGCTTAGGTGAAACTCCATATTAGAATAGCTGTCGGAATCCGAGGAATTCGAACTAGTTGAGGGATTCATCTCGTACGATCAGATGAAGGATTTTTGATAAGAAATAGATTATAGGATGTAGATTAGTACCCTGCATTACATAATTTACATATGCATATATAATACTAAAATCCCATAAGTTATGGAGGAATCTACGGAATATGTTAGGCAAAGTTTACAGTAATAGATATGCTAAGATATGAATTAGCAGATACGCTAAGATATGAATTATGTCTATACACTATTCACGCAATCCAGGCAGTAAGATATGTTTAGATTAAGTATGATAAGCAAGTGATTCCCTAAAAATGATAAGCAGGAAATTTTCGACACGGAATGATAAGCAAAACTTTTGACATGCAGACACGGTCGAAGTTCAGACTCACTAATGCATCTAATCAACTATCATTTAGACACACTAATGCAAGACCTGGTTTGCTAAGACCACCGCTCTGATACCAACTGAAACAATCCGTCCTTATCCACCCGGACGAAATCATCAACATTTGGTCCCATTGCGATGATCGACTCCAAATAATGTCCTTAAATTGAGCAAATGCACAGCGGAAGACTTAATTCGTACCTGAGAATAAACATGCTTTAAAGTGTCAACCAAAAGGTTGGTGAGTTCATAGGTTTATCCTAACAATCAATTCAATATATTAATAGACCACAAGATTTCATAATCATAAATATTTTAATAAAGATATTCTAAGTGGTTGAGCACTTGGTAACCATACTTAACATTTAATCAACGTCGCATATTCCCTTTATTATGAAATCTCACTACACCGTACCAAGTGTAGTAACGAAACGAAGTACTGTGCAACCGTTGAATACTGGTCGTCCAGTCCGGTTGGGGTTGTCAGGCCCGATAGATCTATCAACAGGATTCGCGTTTACAATACCCATGTAAATAGTAGTTACCAAGCTACAGGGAAGTATGCCAGTGGTACAACTCAACGTAGAATATATTTTCAAGTACTTGTGTCTATTTCGTAAATATTTATAAAAGCAGCGCATGTATTCTCAGCCCAAAAATATATATTGCAAAAGCAATTAAAAAGGGAGCAAATGAAACTCACCACACTGTATTTTGTAGTAAAAATACATACGACGACATTTAACAAGTGTAGGGTTGGCCTCGGATTCACGAACCTATATCAATTATATATATATTAACATATATAATTGTAATCAAACAAATTTATATATATATATATATATAAATTTATTAGTTATATCATTTTCATATTAATAATTTATATGTTTCATATATTCAATTAATATATTTTTTTATAAATAAAATGTTTATTTTTCTATGTTATATGTATTAAAAATAATATTAGAAATGATAAAAATAATATTAATAATAATATTAATAATAATAATAATAATAATAATAATAATGATAATTATATTAATGTATCTATTAATGATACTAACAATGATAGTTTTAACTTTGACGAATATCTTTGTATCAACCCCTATAATCATAACCATCTTTTATATCATAAGTTTCTTATTATATCGTAAGTCCTAGTCTTCATACTTTATTCTTAAATCATAAACTTATTCATAATTCTTCTTGATAATTATACTTATAACCATAACATGTCTATATATTTTACGACTTTTAACTCATAATTCTAATCATATTCTATTAGTCATACCTACGTTTTAATAACATACGAGCATCAACTTGTATCAAGCTTTTAAGATTAAAACGTTATAACAATAACTTATCTTATTTATTTATCCCAAGACGTTTTTTGTAAATCAATTCAAGATCTTTTAAGATCAAATAAGTTTGTCTATAATACTATGCTTGTAGCTAATACATGTTAATAATAATTGTAGTTATAGTGTATATCAAGTATATATTTAACTAGAGTTATAGTTAATACCATAGGAGTAGGCGATCGAAGGGAAAAAAAAAGAACGGGTCCATGTGTGTGTTGAAGAGGCCGAGTAGCTGAAATAAAAAAAAACGGACAGCAGCAGCAACATTTAGAAGTCCAACCCGATACTGCAGCCCACAAATCAAGTTATCTAGCCCAAGTTAGCGGCCCAACAATGTAAAAAAAATTACACTGCCCGAAATAAAATTGTGGCCAACCGAATTTTGTACAATTCGAATTCTTTTGCAAACAGCAATTCGAGTGCAGTCAACATCATAGATTCATCATCATGGAACATTATTATCTTTCTCATTTGTTCAAAAAAAAAAATGGAACGTCAATTTGAGTGACCCATTATGTCTGCCATTCAGGTCCCATTTATTCCCACTTGCTTATTAGATAAACGCCATCTCATATTATTCTATAACCAAACAAAAATCCAAACAATTAACTAGTATTGATTCTTTCTTCTTTTGTTTTTGTAAGCTCTTCAAACGCACCCCATTTTTCTTTGTTTCTTTACGTCAATCAACAGAAGGAATTAGCAAAAATTGCAGTCTACCATGGTGACGGTTTAAGTAGGAAACTAATAACAATAGCATTGAGGTAGTTTTGACGTGGGTTTTCTTGTTAGCGTTAATCGAAAGAGTAAATGGAAAATGGTAAGAATTTGTGGTTTAACCTGAAACAAGATAGAATCAGAGTAGCAGCAGCTACTAAATAGCGAAAGTAGTGGTGATGATGACAGAGACGATAGCAGTGGCAGTGAACAATAGCGTAAATAATAATTAGTTGTTGGGGTTTGGGTTTGAGCCGGAAATAACTTGGTTGATGTTCTTGTTTGGTTAAATGGTGGTTTCAAGGTGATGGTTTCATTATCATCCACGTAATGATATTGCTACTGTATCAGGAACGAACACAGATGGGAGAAGCAGCACATATGTGTTATTCGATGGTATCAAGTGGTGTTGATATTTGATAATGTTTGAGCAACAAAAACATTAGAATTCAAGGCTTTTATGGGCGGTTTACAAGGAAGAGATGGAGGAGAAGGTTGTCGATGATGTGGTACTTGGTGGTGTTGTGCTAACCGACTGTGATCTACACGAAACAGCAAAAAGAAATCGAATGATGAAGTGGATTTGTGATGGGTGTTATCATGGTGACCGGTGAAGGTGGTGGTGGTTTTGCAGCAGGTTGTTGATAGTTTGAATGATGGTTGTTCATGATTGCCGGAGGTGGTGATATTCTTGGTGATAATCCGGTGACGAAAGGTGATTGTGGGTTTTTGTTTTTAAACCCAAGATGTTCTCGGTTAGAAGAGAGGGAGAGAGTTATGGGAAGGTGGTGTACTATGACGGTTGGTGTAGTGGTTTAGATGTTGTTGGGTTTCGAACTAAAGAAGACCGTGGTGGTTGTTTGTGGTTCGAAGTGGTGGCGACTCGTGGTGATCAAAGTGTGAGGGTGAAGGTAGAAGAAGAGAAGGATCAAGAGTGATGTTGGTATTCATATGCATATAATCTGCATATATATGTGTATATAGTAAAAGAGAAGATAACAAGCATTTATAATACAAACAACAGATATTTGATGATTGAACCCAAATGTCACGGATATATTACTATTAGTCTGCCGACACTTAACACGGGTGTGATGTATCGTGTCCATTGCTAAACAGTTAGCGTATAAAAGTATTTCTAAAAATTTCAAATTTTTAGATTAAGTATATTTAATTATTTCCCTCATTAACTGTTTGAAACCTGATCAAAAAGGTTCGATAATTATTTATTTTCTGTTCCAATTTATATGTACGGAGTACTAGTATTTAATCTTAAAAAGGTAAAAATATTTTCATGAAGCCTAAAATCTTTGTAATCAATTTACAGTTCAACTTTCATTTTAAATCTTCATACATATGTACTATATCATTATAAATACTAAAAAATGTCAACCGAGTGTTACAGACGTTTACAGAATAGGTCCAAAATCATATTTATTCAATATGCTCTTTATATATATATATAAGAACAATTTTAAATAATAAATTTTTACTAAGTAAATACATTTATTAATTATATATTTTAAACAATTAAATTTAATATAACAATATATATATATACACAAGTAATATTTATATATATACACCTACACATATTTAAATATATACATATTTACAAACACTGGTTCGTGAATCATCGGGATTTGTCAAAGGGTAAATGAATACATGAAAACAGTTCAGAATTTTTGAGACTCGACGTAACAGACTTTGCTTATCGTGTCAAAATATTAAATCGTATCGAGAGTTTGGTTTAAAATTAGTCGAAATTTTCCGGGTC
The DNA here is from genome assembly GCF_046630445.1 of Rutidosis leptorrhynchoides. Classification (NCBI taxonomy): domain Eukaryota; kingdom Viridiplantae; phylum Streptophyta; class Magnoliopsida; order Asterales; family Asteraceae; genus Rutidosis; species Rutidosis leptorrhynchoides. The sequence goes on from NC_092333.1 coordinate 245,887,299, forward strand.
ATCACAAATATCAACAATCCATCGGTTGAAAACCCCGAACATGCGTTAATATCCAGAACCCTAATATCCGCGCATTCTGACTAACAGTTCTAAATCCGAATCGGTAACAATCATACGTCGAAATCGAATTGATTTCAAGCAACGAAATGAATTAGTATTGGAAATTACATCAATCCATGGTGTGACGTAACTGCCCCAATCATGTGGGACCCATTGGAAAGTTCCGGCACGTGGTATAGCGTTTCCCGGTTTGCCTTTTAGGGTTAGAGATTCGAGAAATGGAAAGCGTCGACTGAGACGATGTGGTGACATGGCGTAACATAAGTGGACAGTGATGTGCTTACGTGTCAAGAAATCGAGATGGAACCATCTACGGCAGACTAAGGAGACGGAGTTGCGGTCATCGTTGGTGTGGATGTACGGGATGACGTAGTCGATTACACTGTCAATTGAGTCTGGTTTCATGATGATGATTTAGGGTTTTAGTTTCTATATGATGAAATTGTTTTGAGAAATTGAAATGAGAGAAAGTGTTTTCTGATGTTGCAGTTATTTGTGTAGAAGTTGAGACTTGATAGCAGTGTTCGAAAAAAAGATTACCGATTAATCTTCTATTAATCGTTTTTAAGATCAATCCATTCTGATTTCTAAAAATTCGTTTAATTAAACGGTCAACGTCAATTAATTAGTCAAAATCGAATTTGATAATCATATTCGGTCAAAGTTAAAAATGATTAACATTTTAACATATATTTAAACTAGAACTTTATAGTTTTTGAGCAAAATAAATAATTTTAGACAATTATGTTAAAGTCTATTTTTATATTTATGGTTTTTTCTATATTTATATATATAATTTTTAAAACTTAATATTTAAATGTATAAAGTACAATCCGATTAATCCCCGAATTACCGATTAATCCTTCCAAAGTTCCGACCGATCAATCCCCAAATAGCGATTTTCTCAACCTTGCTTGAGAGAGTGTTAAAATCTTTTTTATCACATTAGACCATTTCTATCCGTGACTGTGACGTCACATGCGGTTTTGACACTTTTTGGTCAAAAAGTGCAATCCGACTGTGATTTAGCAATGTCAGTATCTGACATTTTATAACCGCGTGTGTCAATTTTTTGTGTTAAATATTGGGTAGAGTGATGTGGTAAAATCTGATTATAAATATGGGGTGGAAAAAATGATTTCCCATTTTAATTAATATATATATATATATATATATATATATATATATATATATATATATATATATATATATATATATATATATATATATTAAAATTGGAAATCATTGATTGGTTAAAAAGCAAACTGATGAATTTTTTTTTTTTTTGCGTTGAGGGCTTGACTGACGGACTAAACTGACTTCCGGTTATGAATGGTCTTATTTTTAACTTTTACTAGTTATAACCCACAACCTTGCGGGTTCTGAACCGAAAATTAGTAATTGGTTTCGCCATAATGGTAACATGAATATACAAAAGACATTGCACGAGAAACATTTAATCAACATTCTAATACATATCATTCAAATTGTTTACGGAGTTAATGTGCCAAATAATAACTTCATCAACAGTGTTGATACATGTTCGTTTCTTGGTATGCATCATGTGCCAACTCATAAACCCGTCGATCACAATTTACTCATTTCGCAAGATCAACGATTGATTAAAAATCTTAAACGTAAGCAAATCCAACAATCTTAAAAGCATGACAAAAAAACATGTAAAAGATCCTCATCATCTTGATGGTACTAATTTGGATTTATAAATAACTAACAGATTAAACATAAAAGCACCAACATCAAAACTCATTGGCATTTTGAAAGAAAATATGGATATGGATTGATATCGCCAGAAAAGTTGGTTTCATTTGTCGTGGAATGAGGTCGATCGAATGAGTCTCGGTAGGGGTATCCTGTGTATTTTATTTATTTATGCGGAGCCTAAATCTTTGATGCGAAGCGAGGTGTATATAAAATAGTTATTATTTTACTAGAAAAACTATTAAATACGATACAATTTTACACAAGATATTTATTTATTTATAGAATGGATATACTTAAACCTTGCTACAACACTTATAGGCAGTGTACCTAATCGTACAGTAGTGTAGTTTTTAGTAAGTCCGGTTCGTTCCACAGGGAAAACTTTAAACAAAGCTCAACGCTATATTAGTTTACTTTTATAAAAATACAAATATATATATAAGTAATATTATTATTATAAAGGGGGGTTTTTACCGTTTAATGACCGGTTTGTCGATTTTAAGACTTTAGTCGCAGTTAAAACCTAATGTAAAATATAAAATAAATACAAGACTTAAATTAAAGCGTAAAGTAAATAACGATAATGAAATTGCGAATAATAAAAGTGCGATAAAATAAACTTGCGATAATTAAAAAGTACGATAATTAAAAGTGCGATAAAATAAAATAAATAAAAGTGCGATAATTAGAAGTGCAATTAAATATAAAATAAAGGAAATTAAATATGAAATAAAAGAATTATGCTTATTTAAACTTCCGTAATCATGATGTTTGACGTGTTGATTTTAGTTTTATGCCCATGGGTTAATTGTCCTTTGTCCTGGATTATTCAATATGTCCGTCTGGTTTTTGTCCATAACAGTCCATCAGTCATAAATATAAATTGCAAGTGTCCTTGTCAAATTATTATTATACCCGAAGATAAATATTCCAACTAATTGGGGATTCGAATTGTAACAAGGTTTTAATACTTTGTTTAATGAATACACCAGGTTATCGACTGCGTGTAAACCAAGGTTTTACTACTTTGTTAACAATTACACCAATTACCCTTGAATGTAATTTCACCCCTGTTTTAATTATTCTAGTGGCTATTAATCCATTCCCGTGTCCGGTTAAATGAACGATTATTCGTACATATAAATACCCCGCCCATCGTGTCCGATCGAGTGTATATGGTAATTTATAGGGACGCCCAATTGTAAATCTTTATATTAACATTAACAAACTTTCATTTAGTTAAACAAATATAAAGCCCATTATTAGCCCATAGTCTAGTTTCCACAAGTGTCGTTCTTTTGTCCATACCCCAATTATGGTACAAAGCCCAATTACCCAATTTTAGTAATTAGCCCAACATCATGATTACTTCGTTTTAAATAAGCATAATAATAACTTAGCTACGAGACATTAATGTAAAAAGGTTGAACATAACTTACAATGATTAAAAATAGCGTAGCGTTACACGGACAGAATTTCGACTTACACCCTTACAACATTCGCTAACATACCCTTATTATTAGAATTATAATTAAAATTAAAATATAAATTATAAATATAAATATATTTACGTATGAAGAGGAAGAGAAAAAAGATGATGATATTTGATCAGAATTCGGTTGGCTTTATAGCCAGAGTTGAAAATTGGGGCTCCGCGACTCGCGGCAAAATGCCCTTAAAACTCCGCGAGTCGCGGAGAGGTATTTACAGCTCACACCCTTGGAGTTTCTTGCTGCCGACGGTTTTTATTATATATATATAATATATATATAATTAATATAATTAATTATATATTATATTATATTTATATACATAGTTAACTTGTAATTTTTAGTCCGTTGCGTCGAGCGTTAAGAGTTGACTCTAGTCCCGGTTCCGGATTTTCGAACGTCCTCGCGTACAATTTAATATCTTGTACTTTGCGTTTTGAATCTTGTACTCTTGTGATTTCGAGACGTTTCTTATCAATAATTGGAACCTTTTTGATTGTCTTTTGTACTTTTGAGCTTTTTGGTCGTTTGTGTCTTCAATTCATCGAATCTGTCTTTTGTCTTCACCTTTTATTATTTAAACGAATATCTCTTGTAAATAGAACAATTGCAACTAAAAGCTTGTCTTTCTTGAGGAATAATGCTATGAAATATATGTTCGTTTTTAGCATTATCAAATATTCCCACACTTGAGCGTTGCTTGTCCTCAAGCAATATCGTCTTGAAATACTATAATCACTTCTTTATTCTTCACACTTTGTACATCAGTGATTTCTATACGGCGGTATAAACAATGGTAGTAACGATATGGTTTACAGTCCCACATGACTATAAAAATTTAGATCCATTAAGGAAATTGGATCTTTATGAAAACATTTGATCTTTTGAAAATTAAATCTAGTTTTTACCCTAGATAAGTTTTCCGGAATAACCCTTTACCGGTGTTTGCAAAATATTTTTGTGGGTTTGGTGGGTTTCAGATTTGAAAATTTTAGCTCAAAACTTGCGGTTTTGTGTCACCCACTTGCTAACCTTGTATTTGGAAAGCAACACGTCCAGTTTACTTGTTCCGTATATTACCTTTCGGCAAACTACCGTCCGGTTGTAAAGGAAAGCGTTGAACAAGCAACTGTTTAAGGCAATGTCCCGTGACATGCTTTTGATTATGGTCTATAACGTGTCGGACGCAATTACTATCCTTGGTAGGAGCAATAGTAAAGCTCACCTTTATAATTTTTCGGTCTGGCACAAGGTCCTGTCTTTGACCATGCTATGCAACCACCGTTCTTACGGTTGACACCCGATTTAGTTCAGGTGACCTAATGAATTCCAGGTGAATTCCTAGGATTTTACGTTCAATGGTAATGAACGCATTGAAAATAGGGTTTTCAGAAAACAAATCGGTTTGTAATTTTGATCAAAATATTTTCTCGTTTAAGCTCGAGTTTAGATATCATTGAATTCCATGAGTTTGTAATTCTCAATCTTTAAGGTCAATCTCAAGGATTGAGTAATATCAGGCTTAAAAGCTGATTTTTAATCTTTAAGGAGATTATCCTTTCTGGGGATCTGATTCATTAGTCTTATCAAGCTAATTTGCACGGTGCCCCCCCATTGTACGAGATAAATCCTTCTCATGGTTAGGATAAATCTGACCACTTGGCGACCCTGTTTGATGCTGAGGTCCGTGGATTTCCTGCTGATTTTAGTGATAACTTTTCTAGATTTTTCGTCAACCTACAGCTGGTCTGGACGACAACTTCATGACCTAAATCAAGAAGCGCGTGTCTTTTTCGGAAGACTTTACTTCCTTTTAATGATGGAATTGATTCATCGTGTAGATCCATCTCTTCTTTTCTTTCATTGGGTAAAACAGTTTAGTTTAGTCCAAAGCAAAAGTATTTTCAGTTATTTGTTACAGATATATGTGACATATGTTTAAAATAATTTGGTAAATTTTCCCACACTTGGCTTTTTATTTTTCTTTTTATCGTCCTCTATTCCATTTTAAATGAATTTTAACATTTTAGTTTGTTTCTCAATTTATGTCCTTTCCGAGGTAACAATAATTTCGGTGTTAAAACCTAGTTTTATCGTTCATAAATATGTATAAACATGATTTGAATTCATTTAATTGAAAATTTTGAAAAATTTTACTAGAATTGGGTAGTCAGTATATAAGACTAGGGCTGTTCTTTTTTTATCAGAGAGCACTAGATTCTAATACAACTACTGCTTTACTAGTATTTTTAATGGTAACCAAGTGTATAAAGTAAAAATTTTTAAAATCCGAAAGAATTTAACCCCTTCCCACACTTAAGATCTTGCAATGCCCTCATTTGCAAGAAATCAGTAACAATTTAAATTATTGAGGGTGATTTGTGTGAAAATGATTAAATTTTTACCAAAGTTTCCAAATATATTGGCGTTTGTTTGCTGAATGATAAATGGTGCACATCATTTGTTCATTCTGTCTTGTTGTTATTTCACATGTATTTTGCATCTTGTCGTCAAAATTAGTTGCTTTTGCTGAACTTAATGCCAGTCTTTGAAAATGCGTTGTTTTACCCTGTTGTGTACATAAGATAAACTGCAAACATATATACATATTTTTGAAGTTTGGTTTATTACCCCACATTCAAAAATTATTAAAATCTAAGAATAAAAGTTAGATAATTATAAAAATGATTACAATATTAACAAAAATATTAAATGTATCAATAATTACAAATTACAAAATAATAAAAAATAATAAGTAAACTAAGGATGATATTGGTACCAATAGGGGTTCCACGCATAACCATAAGTGCTATAGAATGCTTCGGCAGGGTCATACGTAGGATATGGTGGCTGCATCTCTATCGACCAAGGAGGGAAGACGGGTTTCGGTGTAGGAATATAGTTTCTACCTATATGTTGGCAATGCGCTATGATCTGGTTCTGATGAACTTGCCAATCTTCAAATGCTCTCTGTCTAGCATTTTCGTATTCCTGAGAAGCTATAAACCTATGCATTTCTTGCATCTCATTCCCCCCTCCTACATTACCTTGTTCCTGGTTTCTCTCTACCTGTGGATGTCTACCATTGTATCGTACTGCGGCGTTATTTCGCCGCTTCAAAACTTTCGCACCATGGTATACATTTAAACCTATAGTGTCGCGGGGTTCCGGCTCTTCTACTAATAATCCCCCCCGACTTATATCCACACCGAGATATTCACCAATCAAAGTAATAAAAATACCACCTCCTATTATGCTATGTGGACGCATCCCCCGAACCATAGCTGATAAATAATAACCCACACAATATGGTATACTTACAGCGCTGTGTGGGTCTCGAATACACATATGGTAAAACAAATCTTGTTCATTTACCTTTTCTTTGTTTTTACCCCTTTGTGTAATCGAATTAGCTAAAAACCTATGTATTACTCTTAATTCGGCTCTATCTATGTCCAAATAAGAGTAGTTTCCCCCTTTGAAACGGTGATGGCTTGTCATTTGACTCCACACACCGTGTGTATCAAAATTCTCATCTATTTTTCTACCGTTTAGTATCAATCCTCTACAATCGGCAGACGCTAACTCCTCAGGCGTATATATACGTAAAGCCTGAGCCATGTCCAGTAAAGACATGTGGCGCATCGAACCGCCTAACAAAAATCTAATAAAAGAACGATCGGTTAAACTAGCTACCCGATCATTCAACTCTATACTACATAACAACTCTTCACACCATACTTTATATACAGGTCTGCGTATGGTGAATAAACATATCCAGTCATTAAAAGAAGAATTACCATACCTCTGTACCAGTAATTCCCTAATTGGCCCGGCCAATTCTACAGCTTCCAAGGGTCCCCATTCTATGACCCTCGGTACCTCAACAACCTTAGAGTGAAGAGTATGCAAACCCCGTTGATATTTTGGATAATCTATCCAAAGTCTGTCAAATCTCAGGTTCGGGTGCAACTGTTCCAAGTGCATATCTGAAAAGGTCATGACTGGATGAGGTACATCCTGCTTGTAGTAGTTATCTACCTCCTGTTGTTCCAAGTTCTCAGCAGGAGCATGGCGGGCTTGGGATGAAGATTCACCCCTTTCATTCTGCAAAACACATCAAACACAAATTTTGTGCATCCAAATATGCATTAGTGTCAGCAAAATCATCAATCAAAATAATTACAATGACATTATCAATTTATATCAAACTTAAGCTTATTTTCACATTTTTATCAAATCTACACTTTTTCAAATAAGCATATACGAAAATTTTCACCAAGTTCATAAGCATTCAACTCAAATAACATGTCAAAATAATCATTACTAGCAAATAAACAAGTCTCAAATGGCATTATCTTTCAAAAATCAAGTTCATGAATTTTGGACTTGAAAAAGTCCACTTTAATTCTCAAAATCATGTTTAGGCTCAAAGTTTGGATCATTTAACTACCTAGACATGTTACACTACTCAATTTAGCAACAATTCATGACAAAAATCGGCCATAACCTGTTTATATCAAAAGCCCCAAATTGCTCAAGAACACAAACCCTAGATTATTCAAAATTTGAAGTTTAAGGCTTCTAATTATGTTAAACAGCATCAATCTAGGTTATACAAGCATAATACATAAACAATTTAAGTCTAATTACACTAAAAAGCATCAAAATCAAATTGGGGAAAAATAGCTCAAGAACACTAAAATTCGAATTAAATGGTGTTTAGGTGTAGAAATTTACCGTTTTTCTTGAGTAGTTCTTAGATATCATCCTTCTCAACATGATTTTAGCAAAAAATTTGGTGATTAACGGTTAAAAATTGAGATTTTTGGAGGTGATTTTCGGGTTTTTTCGGGTTCTTTTTCGCAGTATTTTTCTGTGTTTTTGTTTGTGGGAGTGAACTGATCGTTTGCAGCTCTTATTTTTTTTTTCTGTAATCCGGTCTCTCCGCGAGTCGCGGGGTTTTGCACTGCAAACTCCGCGAGTCGCGGAGTTTACCCTTTTTTTTTTTTTTTTATATAATCTTTAACTTATAAAACAATTAAGAAATTAATTTTAAAATTTTGTTTCCCTTGTTATTTAGGACGAGGTCGTTTCGGATCGATGTCCTAGTCCATCCCTCGACAAAATTTTAAAATTTGTCTTTTTGTAGCGATTGTTTTAAAAGCTAAGATTTTTGAGTTTTTTAATGTTTTTGGCATACTTTAAATCAATAAGATTAAAAATAATGATAATAAAAGTTCTCGTCCCTCCCTCGGGTAAAGCAATTTCGGTTCAAAGACCTAGTCTTCAACTTACGACGAATTTTAAAAATCATATTTTTAACTTAATGAGATAAAGTAAATTTTTGTTTTTAAATTCACACAACTTAAATATAAAATTCAAAATTAAAAATTAAAAATTAAAAATTAAAAATTCACACCAAACTTAAAATTTGAAATGCATAAAATTAAAAATTCATATTTTAAAAATTAAAAATTCATACCAAACTTAATTTAAGAATTTATAAATTCATATCAAACTTATATTAATTTTTCAAATATTTACAATTTTAAATATATTGTTTTTACAAAGTTTACAATATTAATTTAAGATTTAAATATTAATTTTAAAAACATGGTAAAAATAAAATTAAAAATCTTTTTGTCTTTTTATCCCACTTTAATCAATCAAATATTATCAAAAATATGCGCCCCTCTTTTTGGTAAAGTAATTTCGGTTCCAAGACCTAATTTAACTCATGACGAATTTTTGAAATATTTTGGGTTGATTGATTAAAGATATTTATACCTTAAGAATAAACGTTAAATTTCGCAGTGATGTAATAAATTTTTGAATGATATCAATAATTTCGGTCGCCAAACCTAATTTTATTCAATACCAATTTAATACTTTTTAGCGAACAAATTAGCGTTTATTATCAAAAGGTTAAAAATAAAAATAAAAATAAAAACTGTACAGACATACCTGTGAAATAGATTTCTTAGTTATATGATCTATTATATTCATAAGATAGTCGGTTTAATTGGTTTTCCATGGCTGCATAGGCGTAACCTCGAGCATTCATTGTCTTTTCTTCTAAACATATGAACGGTCCGTCTCTGCATAAAGTAACAAATTCGGTATTTGAATAGGTTTGATTATTTGAACATTTACCTCCATGTGACCATTTTCCGCATTTGTGACATCGTTCTAAGTGTCGTGCTCTTCTTTTCGCTGCGGATTTTGATTTTCCTTTTCCAAATTGTAACTTATTATCTTCGCATCTGGATCCTTTTCTAACTCCGTCCATTCTTTCTCTGATTACTGATACTATTTCACTCGGTAGTATGTCATTATTTCTTTTAGTGATCAAAGCGTGTAGCATTAGACCATGGTTTAATTCACAGGCAGTCTTCATTTCGTAAAAACCTAAAAAAAATAAAAATTCAGAATGGGGGGAGAAGACTAGTTCTTTAGGGTCTGCTAGGGAAAGACCATACGTGTTCCATTTTCGAGAACTACACGAAAACAGACAATCTAACTCTAACAGAAATACATATTATCCTTTAAAGATTTGATTCTCCCCACACTTAGTTAGCTGTGGTGTCGAAATTGTGATTAACTTCGTTGTCGACTTCCATCGGACCCTGTATGTAATGTTTAACTCTGTGACCATTAACTTTAAATTCAATCCCATTTGAATTTATCAATTCTATCGTTCCGTATGGGAAAACTCTTTTGACTATGAATGGTCCAGACCATCTTGATTTCAATTTTCCAGGAAATAGCTTGAATCGTGAATTGAAAAGAAGAACTCTGTCTCCTTCTTTAAATTCTTTTGAACTTCTGATTCTTTTATCATGCCATTTCTTCGTTCTTTCTTTATAGATTAACGAATTTTCGTATGCTTCATGTCTTAATTCTTCTAATTCGTTTAGTTGACTTAATCGTAGACGTCCAGCTTCATGTAAATCAAGATTACATGTCTTCAAAGCCCAAAATGCTTTGTGTTCAATTTCTACTGGAAGATGACATGCTTTTCCATAAACAAGTCTAAAAGGTGTGGTTCCAATTGGAGTTTTGTAGGCTGTTCTAAAAGCCCAGAGTGCATCCTCCAATTTAATGAACCATTCCTTCGGATTTGATCCTACGGTTTTCTCTAGAATACGTTTTAAAGCTCGGTTGGTATTTTCAACTTGTCCACTTGTTTGTGGATGATATGCGGTGGAGATTTTATGAGTTACTCCATATCTTTTAAGAACTTTCTCAAGTTGATTATTACAGAAATGAGTACCCCGATCACTTATTAAAGCTTTCGGTGTTCCAAACCTTGCAAAAAGACGTTTTAAAAAGCTGACTACAACTCGTGCATCGTTAGTTGGGAGAGCTTGTGCTTCCGCCCATTTAGATACATAATCAATGGCTACGAGTATATATAGATTATTATGAGATTTTGGAAATGGACCCATAAAGTCAATACCCCAAATGTCAAATACTTCACATACTTGGATGACATTTTGTGGCATTTCATCGCGTTGACTTATTCTTCCGGCCCTTTGACATGCATCACAGGATTTGCAAAGAAGGTGTGCGTCTTTGTAAATTGTAGGCCAATAGAATCCAGCTTCATAAACTTTTCTTGCTGTTAGTTGAGGCCCATAATGCCCTCCTGTTGGTCCTGTGTGACAATGGTTTAAAATTTTACTAGCTTCATCTTCAAATACACATCGGCGTATTATTCCATCGGGACAACTTTTAAACAGATGTGGATCTTCCCAGAAATAGTGTTTTATATCACTGAAGAATTTCTTTCGTCTTTGGTACGATAATCCTTTTTCAAGGAATCCACAAACTAAGTAGTTTGCATAGTCTGCAAACCATGGGATTTCTTTATAATCTATCTTCAATAGATATTCATCAGGAAAGTTGTCTTGTATGGCCGATTCATTCAGAACTTCTAACTCAGGATTTTCAAGACGAGAAAGATGATCAGCGGCGAGATTTTCTGCTCCCTTTTTATCTCGGATTTCAATATCAAACTCTTGTAAGAGTAAGATCCAACGGATTAATCTTGGTTTAGCATCTTGTTTTGAAAATAGGTATCTAAGAGCAGAATGGTCGGTATAGACCACCGTTTTTGCTAGAACTAGATATGATCGAAATTTGTCAAAAGCAAAGACAATAGCAAGGAGTTCTTTTTCAGTAGTTGTATAGTTCGTTTGTGCTCCTTGTAATGTCTTACTAGCATAATATATAGGTTGAAATCGTTTTTCAATCCTTTGTCCTAAAACGGCTCCCATTGCAAAATCACTTGCATCGCACATTAGTTCAAATGGTAGATTCCAATTTGGTGTTATCATGATCGGCGCATTAGTGAGTTTTTCTTTAAGAATATTAAAAGATTTGATACACTCATCTGAAAAGATGAATGGCGCATCCTTTTCTAGGAGTTTATTCATAGGAGTGGCAATTTTAGAAAAATCTTTTATGAAACGTCGGTAAAAACCGGCATGCCCTAGAAAACTCCTAACTCCTTTAACATTGGTGGGATGTGGAAGTTTTGTAATTACATCTACTTTGGCTCTATCCACTTCAATTCCTTCTTTTGAAATTTTATGTCCAAGAACGATGCCTTCTTTAACCATGAAATGGCATTTCTCCCAATTAAGTACTAGATTTGATTTTTCGCATCTAATTAGCATTCGTTCCAGATTAACTAGACATGATTTAAATGTATCACCGAAGACTGAAAAGTCATCCATGAATACTTCCATGCATTCTTCTATCATGTCATGAAAAATCGCCATCATACACCTTTGAAAGGTTGCAGGGGCGTTACAAAGTCCAAATGGCATGCGTTTGTAAGCAAACGTACCATAAGGGCACGTGAATGTGGTTTTCTCTTGGTCTTCGGGTGCTATTGGAATTTGAAAATATCCGGAAAATCCATCTAGAAAACAATAGTAACTATTTCCGGCTAATCTTTCCAACATTTGATCTATGAAAGGTAAGGGAAAGTGATCTTTTCTGGTGGCGTCATTTAATTTTCTATAATCAATACATACACGCCATCCTGTTACAGTCCTAGTAGGAATAAGCTCATTTTTCTCATTTGTGATGACAGTCATGCCACCCTTCTTAGGCACGCATTGAACTGGGCTTACCCATGGACTATCAGAAATTGGATATATCAAACCTGCATCTAGCAGCTTAATAATCTCTTTTTTTAACTACATCTTGCGTATTAGGATTTAGTCTTCGTTGGCGTTGCACATACGTTTTATGACCTTCTTCCATAAGGATTTTATGTGTGCAATACGAAGGACTTATTCCTTTAATATCATGAATCTTCCATGCAATGGCTGGTTTATGAGCTTTCAACACAGAAATGAGTTGTGATTTCTCATTTTCAGTAAGAGAAGACGATATTATTACAGGTAATTCAGATTCACCATGTAAATAAGCGTATTCCAAATGGTTTGGAAGTGGCTTTAACTCTAATTTCGGAGGTTCTTCTATCGATGATTTATATCGATATCTGTCTTCTTCTTTTAGCATTTGAATTTCTTCTGTTGTTGGTTCATATCCATTAGCTATAAGTGTAGCTAACATTTCAGCTTCATCAATTGGTTCATTACCTTCTCCTAAAGAACATTCTCCCGTTCCTTGTAATTCTGGAAATTCTTCTAATAATTCTGCATGTGCATCTATAGTTTGAATATAATAACATGTATCATCTGCAGATTGTGGTTGTTGCATTGCTCTATCAACTGAAAAGGTAACACTCTCATCCTCTATACTTAGGGTCAGTTTCTTACCGAACACGTCTATCATTGCTTTAGCCGTGTTTAAGAATGGTCTTCCTAATATGAGAGGAACTTGAGAATCTTCTTCCATGTCCAAAACAACAAAATCTACTGGAAATACTAAAGTACCAACTTTAACTAGCATGTTCTCCATTATCCCTCTAGGATATTTTATTGATCTATCGGCTAGTTGTATGCTTATTCTGGTTGGTTTCAATTCTCCAAGGTCTAGTTTAGCGTATAGTGAATACGGCATTAGATTTATACTAGCACCTAAGTCTGCCAATGCTTCTATTGAACTAAGACTACCCAGAAAACATGGAATTGTGAAACTTCCTGGATCAGATAGTTTTTCTGGTATCTTATTCAACAGCACTGCTGAACAATTAGCATTCATAGTAACAGCCGAGAGTTCTTCCATTTTCTTTCTATTCGTGATTAGATCTTTCAAGAATTTAGCATATCTTGGCATTCCTGAAATCACATCAATGAAAGGAAGATTTACATTTATCTGTTTAAACATATCCAAGAATTTGGATTGCTCGGCTTCAAGTTTTTCCTTCTTCATTTTACTCGGATAAGGAAGTGGTGGTTGGTATGGTTTAACATAAGGTTTATTCTTAACTGTGTTATCTTCATTAACCTTTTCAACTACCGGTTCTTTTTCCTTATCTTGATCAGGTTGTGGTTCTTGTGGAGTAGGAATAGTTTCATCAGAAGTTACAGGTATTTCAGGTGGTTTAAGTGTTGTACCACTTCTTGTGGTAATAGCTTTAGCTGTTTCATTCCGGGGGTTAGCATTTGTATCGCTCGGTAAACTTCCCGGTTTTCTTTCACCTATTAACCTTGCTAGGTTACTTACTTCTTGTTCCAGATTTTGAATAGAAGCTTGTTGATTTCTAAATGCTTGAGCATTTTGTTCATTGGTTTGTTTTTGAGATGTGAAAAACTGCGTTTGAGTTTCAACTAGCTTTGTCATCATATCTTCTAAATTCGGCTTTTTATCATCGGTTTGTTGTGGTGGTTTGTTTTGAAAATTTGGTCTTTGCTGATTATAAGTATTATTGGATACTTGTTGATTGCTAGGACCTTGTTGGTTGTTGTATGGAATATTTCGGTTATAATTCTGGTTTTGATTGTAAATCGGTCTTGGCGGTTGATAATTATTCTGATAATTATTTCCAGGCCTTTGGTTTATGTATGAAATATTCTCTCTTTGTTCCATTGTTAATTCAATACTTAGACAATCTTTTGTCAAATGTGGTCCTCCACACTGCTCACAACTAATTCGTATTGAGTGAATATCCTTAGTCATCTTTTCCATTCGTCTCTCGAAAGCATCTATATTTGCTGAAATGGAATCTAAGTCATGGCTAGAATCGGCTCTAGCTGCTTTAGATGATCTAATGATATCTTTTTCTTGATGCCACTCATGTGAGTGGGAAGCAGTGTTATCAATAATTTTGTAAGCATCAGTTTCGGTTTTCTTCATAATAGAACCACCAGCTGCTATATCTATATCTTTCCTTGTAGTGATGTCGCATCCTTGGTAGAATATTTGTACTATTTGGCAGGTGTCTAAACCATGTTGCGGACATCCTCTTAACAATTTCTGTGTGAACGTAACAATTTCTGCTTGAAGTCTTACGGCTTTAGATGCAGGAAAGAATTGTTTAAGAAATTTGTCAATTAAAACGTCCCATGTATCAATCGCCCCTTCAGGTAACGATTCCAACCAATCTTTGGCTTCTCCCTTTAAAGTCCAGGGAAATAACATGAGATATATCTGTTCATCCTCCACTTCTCGTATTTTAAATAGTGTGCAGATCCTATTAAAGGTACGTAGATGTTCATTTGGATCTTCCTTCGGCGCACCACTAAATTGGCATTGATTAGTCACCATGTGTAGAATTTGTCCTTTGATTTCATAATCTGGCGCATTAATGTCTGAATGAGTAATTGCGTGACCTTGGCCAGTGCGTTTAGCTCTCATTCGGTCTTCCATACTTAAAGGTTCCAGATTCTCCATAATTGAATTTGTTGAATCGGTATCACTAGATGATTCTGATTTAATAGTTCGTTCCTCAACAATCTCTGTTTGAATGATTGGTGGTTCCGGAGGAAAGTTTAATGGTTCAGGATCTATGAACCGTTCCTGAATATTTTCTGGATTCTCAATTGTGAGGTTGAGTTTAAAAAATGGATTATCGGAAATTTGAACTGAAGTACTTGGTCGACTGGATGACGATTCTAAAGAAAAATCAACGGCGGTTATATTTGTTAAACGATGTCTTGATCGAGTTACAGGTGGTGAACGTACAAAAGGTGATGAACGTCTTGCTCGGTGCATTCACAGAATATCCTATTAGTTTTTAAAAGGAAAGAAAAATTATAATAAGTTATCCAATCAATAGACTTTTCTGATTTTGCCCACGTTTCGAATAGCCAAAAGATGCAGCAGAGGGGCAGGATTCGTTTGGTCTCAATATAATTGAGGACTGTTTGGCTCCAATAACCCGGTCCACGTACAAATCCAACTATTACTACGAACCAGAAAATTTTGATGTCTATCAATTTAACCACTTAAAATAAATTTTCGTAATTTTAAGAAATTTATATAAGAAGTAGAAAAAAATTCTAAGTCCTAAAACTAGAATAGCGAGAAATAAGAGAGAAAAAGAGTTCGTCGCAAAAGGTCGAAAAAGAAAAATGGTTGAAAAATAAAAGGTGACGGAAAAATGAAAGAAACTTATAAAAACTTAAAAATACTTAACTAATTTAACCTTATTACTACAACTAACTTAAAATTATAATCGCAAATTGAAATTACTAATTGGAATGATAATTGGTACATAGTAAAAGGTCTAAAAATATTAAAGCTTACAGGAAAAACTAAATCCCAAATGGAAATAACTTAAAAAGAAACTAAAACTTAAAAAGGCGTCGCAAAATTCTAAAGCACCTAAATCTTAGTCTAAAGAAAAAGCACTTAAGGAATTCTACGGCAAAGCCTAAAAATCTAGGAGTAAAAAATAACTATAGCAAAAACTTAAGTTTAAAATTAAATCTGAGCTAAAAAAATACAAATATTATGCTACAACGATTAAAAAGGGACAAAATATAAAAATATACAAAAAGTTGTAAAAAGTACAATTTTTATAAAAATATTATTTTTATATTATTTATTTAATAAAACTACAAATTTTACAATTT
Organism: Rutidosis leptorrhynchoides; assembly: GCF_046630445.1. Taxonomy (NCBI): domain Eukaryota; kingdom Viridiplantae; phylum Streptophyta; class Magnoliopsida; order Asterales; family Asteraceae; genus Rutidosis; species Rutidosis leptorrhynchoides. The sequence goes on from NC_092333.1 coordinate 245,903,572, forward strand.
AATAAAAACTTAATTAATACTAAATACATAAATAAATAAAAAGTAAAAATAAAACTAAAACTAAAAATAATAATAATAATAATAATTATAATTATTAATAATAATAATAATTAAAAATAACCCGTAATCAATGCTTGATTAGGGTTTTGTCCGTGTGTCAGAAGGTCTCCGCGAGTTGCGGTGATTAATGAGGAAAACCCCGCGAGTCGCGGGGTTCAGGAATTCAGTTGACAGGGTTGAGTTTTTACGCGTTTTCTTTATATTTTTTTTTTTTTTTATTTATTTTATGTTTTCTGTTTTTAATTTAAATAAACGATTTTAAAATAAAACTTATATTTTTATAAACTAAAATAGAAATAAAGAAACTTATAAAACTTAAATATTTACAAAATCTTAAAAATACATATATTTTTGTTTTTCTTTTTATATTTTTGAATAATTAAAACGTATTTTTACAAAAGCGAATTTTTAATAAAAGTAACTAAAAATCTTTTTTTTTTCTTCTTATATTAGCGTTGCGCTTCCGGCGTTTAAGAGTTGTTTCCCCGGCAGCGGCGCCAAAAATATACTTGATGCGAAGCGAGGTGTATATAAAATAGTTATTATTTTACTAGAAAAACTATTAAATACGATACAATTTTACACAAGATATTTATTTATTTATAGAATGGATATACTTAAACCTTGCTACAACACTTATAGGCAGTGTACCTAATCGTACAGTAGTGTAGTTTTTAGTAAGTCCGGTTCGTTCCACAGGGAAAACTTTAAACAAAGCTCAACGCTATATTAGTTTACTTTTATAAAAATACAAATATATATATAAGTAATATTATTATTATAAAGGGGGGTTTTTACCGTTTAATGACCGGTTTGTCGATTTTAAGACTTTAGTCGCAGTTAAAACCTAATGTAAAATATAAAATAAATACAAGACTTAAATTAAAGCGTAAAGTAAATAACGATAATGAAATTGCGAATAATAAAAGTGCGATAAAATAAACTTGCGATAATTAAAAAGTACGATAATTAAAAGTGCGATAAAATAAAATAAATAAAAGTGCGATAATTAGAAGTGCAATTAAATATAAAATAAAGGAAATTAAATATGAAATAAAAGAATTATGCTTATTTAAACTTCCGTAATCATGATGTTTGACGTGTTGATTTTAGTTTTATGCCCATGGGTTAATTGTCCTTTGTCCTGGATTATTCAATATGTCCGTCTGGTTTTTGTCCATAACAGTCCATCAGTCATAAATATAAATTGCAAGTGTCCTTGTCAAATTATTATTATACCCGAAGATAAATATTCCAACTAATTGGGGATTCGAATTGTAACAAGGTTTTAATACTTTGTTTAATGAATACACCAGGTTATCGACTGCGTGTAAACCAAGGTTTTACTACTTTGTTAACAATTACACCAATTACCCTTGAATGTAATTTCACCCCTGTTTTAATTATTCTAGTGGCTATTAATCCATTCCCGTGTCCGGTTAAATGAACGATTATTCGTACATATAAATACCCCGCCCATCGTGTCCGATCGAGTGTATATGGTAATTTATAGGGACGCCCAATTGTAAATCTTTATATTAACATTAACAAACTTTCATTTAGTTAAACAAATATAAAGCCCATTATTAGCCCATAGTCTAGTTTCCACAAGTGTCGTTCTTTTGTCCAAACCCCAATTATGGTACAAAGCCCAATTACCCAATTTTAGTAATTAGCCCAACATCATGATTACTTCGTTTTAAATAAGCATAATAATAACTTAGCTACGAGACATTAATGTAAAAAGGTTGAACATAACTTACAATGATTAAAAATAGCGTAGCGTTACACGGACAGAATTTCGACTTACACCCTTACAACATTCGCTAACATACCCTTATTATTAGAATTATAATTAAAATTAAAATATAAATTATAAATATAAATATATTTACGTATGAAGAGGAAGAGAAAAAAGATGATGATATTTGATCAGAATTCGGTTGGCTTTATAGCCAGAGTTGAAAATTGGGGCTCCGCGACTCGCGGCAAAATGCCCTTAAAACTCCGCGAGTCGCGGAGAGGTATTTACAGCTCACACCCTTGGAGTTTCTTGCTGCCGACGGTTTTTATTATATATATATAATATATATATAATTAATATAATTAATTATATATTATATTATATTTATATACATAGTTAACTTGTAATTTTTAGTCCGTTGCGTCGAGCGTTAAGAGTTGACTCTAGTCCCGGTTCCGGATTTTCGAACGTCCTCGCGTACAATTTAATATCTTGTACTTTGCGTTTTGAATCTTGTACTCTTGTGATTTCGAGACGTTTCTTATCAATAATTGGAACCTTTTTGATTGTCTTTTGTACTTTTGAGCTTTTTGGTCGTTTGTGTCTTCAATTCGTCGAATCTGTCTTTTGTCTTCACCTTTTATTATTTAAACGAATATCTCTTGTAAATAGAACAATTGCAACTAAAAGCTTGTCTTTCTTGAGGAATAATGCTATGAAATATATGTTCGTTTTTAGCATTATCAATCTTCTTTTGGCATTCTAAGGTAGAAAGTGTAAGTTGACCTAGGGTCGTGTTTTTGAATGGTTTAATGAATTGAAGATCAAGAGTATAATTGTCTTTAGATAAATTGCCTAGATAACAAAATAGTAGTAGAATCTTTATTTAACGGTCCTAGACGCAAAAAAAGTAAAAAGACTGGAGAGATACCTGGAGTATGCAGATTAAGAAAATGTTGATCAAGATATACGCTTAGGCTAACGGAAGGTATTTATGTTATAGATAAACCTTTAATTAGGATAATAATGGACTGATCGGATGAGCTAATTATGTAATCGTACCGATCTTTGACATCTCTGAGTTCTCTTTGAGTAAAGGCATGTATGTCACAGAGATTACAGGTTCAAAGTGACGGAAAATCTGATGTTATCCTTGGTCAAGCATTAGGTGCTGTCAGAAGTTAAGCTCTAATCCTAACCCTCATTATCTGTTGAAGACAGAGTAACTACGTGTCGTGTTAAATGAACACAATCACAACCGGAGAAGCCTGTCGGGTTAAGTTGACAAAATTGATATTGGGACTAAAAGACCTATCATCATACTATGCAGAATCACACTATCCTAACCATTATACAACATTACAGTTTTAAGCTAACAGTAAAAAATAGAAACATACCAGAAGCATACAATAGATAGTGTGATCAGTCCTAAGGCAACAATCAAATAAGAACATGCAATAGGGTCGAATCATAAAATTGGGTGCAACTAGGTAAGTCACAACAGCCCCTAAGAGGTCTCTTCGGGTCAGTTATCATGCATACTAGTTCATTCATGACTCATTCTGTGTCCCATAAGTACAATAAATGCCTCCTGGGTTCACCGACCATACCGAGTTCATAAAATTTTTCGGGTATAGTATAAATGAGGGTCTTAATCCTATGAAGTAGCTAATTTCATACAGTTAGACAAGCCCCGATCACAACCATAGGTTGGTCAGTCCTCAAGATACTAGCATACAAGCCTATCGGGTTCACATATTCAACATAACATGATAATTGTACTATATTTACATAACTACACTAGCCTAAGTTTCTATCAAGGTAACATACAAAAGATTTACGCTAGCTTGATAATATCAAAACGCAAATAATAACATATCATTATTTAAACAAAAGTGTTTTAGATTAAAACCTCAAAAGGTGCAGCATACAAAGCTTTCGCCCGAGATTGCAGGGACGCTTGGAGTACTCTCCGAAAGGCTAACTACTACTAAAAACTACTAACTAAAACTATATTGAATCTTGAATCGGATTGTTTGGTGGATTGATGATTCCTTCAAATGGGAAATCACAAACCTATTTATAGGCCCTTCAGCCCCTGGGTAGGCCGTGCACACAGCTTGTGCACACCTGGGCAGGCCGTTTGCCATGGCCATGTGCATAATGCTAATTTCACCAAAACACACTCATAGTACATATTTATGTAGTGTAGCAAAGTTGGTATTTGAACTTTGTTCAACACAATCAAATAACTAAGTTCTATGTCCAAAATCATGTTTCATACATAGTACCTTAACTTTTTTAAAAACATTCCTATGAAATATTCATTTACTCGTATCATAGAATCACTTAAATACCCCACCTTTAAGAACATAATTACCATGTATAAGTAAATCTGCCAAGTTTCTATTTCAAATATCTCTAGTACGAAAGAAAATTTAAACTGGACATTGCAAACTCTGACAAAAACGACTAACACTATGGAATACCTAACCCAAAAGCAAGATAGGCAAACTACCTCACGTAAAAAGACCAACACCGTAACTTCCATAGCAGAATCCCATGTATATGAAGATATCTCATTTTATTCTTTTAATTTAACTCCATCTGATAATAGTAGAACCCCATGTAAAACCAGCCTCAAACCCTGTTGTTGCAATTGTTTGACCAGATTTAATGTTCCCACTACGCACTGGTTCATCTAATGCTAATTGAATGGAAATCTTAACCTGTTACTCAAGTACCCGACCTGCCAATTGGGCTACATTTGATTACAATCATTTATTGACATTTGAAAATCACCAAAATCAAAATGTCACACTCCCAAATAGGGCCGGGGGTATATATGATATTACAATATCACAACACAAGTATATAAGTGAGAACGACTCTAAATGAGACGTTTTATGGAAAGTTTTCATTTATAGTAACTTTCCAATTTTAGAAAGTTCGGGTTATAATCTTTAGCAAGACGTTGTACAACTTTACTCAAACTTCGTTGCTATCAAGTAAGTCAGGAATGACCAGATGTGACCGGGGGCCCAAGACTCTTGATCAGAATCTAAGTCATGACATTCGAGATCCACAAGTTATCCCCATAAATGGCAACCTAGACATCATTCACTTACGACCGTGAGTAGCGGTGAAGTTCGTATGAGTTGTATGTTTATCTTTTTTATTATAACCTTCACGTTTTATGAGCGTTTAGAAATACGTCACATTTAATTTAGACTATAAGTCTTTATTGTATTTTAATAAGTTATAACATATGTATTTATTAATAATGTATTATCATTATTCACATACATTATAATCATTATACTTTATTATTAGTCTTTATAATTATTATATAGTATGCTTAGATAATTAATCAATCAACTAGAAAATTATGAAATTACAAGTTTATAATTATTCATAAGTTATAATAATAATAATAATAATATTAATTTAGTATATGTAATATATATATTTATGTTAACCAAAAATTATACTAATATATGTTAATTTGATAATTAATCCATTAAATATCTAAAAATTATATTCATAATTTTTATAAAATTAGTTAATTATACAAATCAGTAGGATAATTTATAAAAATAATTTTATTAAGTTTTTGTATTTATTTCCCATTTTTCTTTATATATATTCTCGGTTTATATTAATCAAATTTAATTATGTAATAAATTTCAAATCGGCCTAAATAAAAATTTTTATATTTTTTATAGGTTCTATATTCTGTAAAAATATTATAAAAATTAATAAATCAATTTTTTTACGAAAATAATATTTATTTAGTAATTAATCTTGTATTTATATCCGGTTTAGACAAAAAAACATGTTTAATTATATCTAAAATATTATTTCGACCCATATATTTATTTTAATAATTTTCACAGATCCTATTAACCATATTAAACATATAAAAATCTAATATAAATTTATAATCTCAACTATTTATATTTATTACTATTTTTACATTATTTAACGTTTAAATAATACAAAATTCATATTTAATTATAAATAATATTCCAAAAATTATCATAACTATTTTTATATGTTCTACTACTGATCTAATTGATTTATATGTGAAGAACACTGTTTTAGATACTATATAAAATTTTAATTCGATTTATTTTACCTATTCATATATTCGGTACATATAAATCCAGTTAAATAGAAAATAAATATATAGAAAAATATATTAATTAAAATTTCGACTTTAATAGGCTCTATATTCATATTAATACTTATAAAAATTATTTGTACTATTCCAGTTATTTTATATTAATTATTATAAATTTCTCTTTATATTCATGTTAATCGATACATAAATAATAAAACAAAATTAGTAAACTAAATGAATAAACAATTAAAATAGGTTAAAATAGTGGATCAGGTTGGATATAAATATTGATCAGTTTATAAATATTTATCATAAATTTTTAACTGATTATTATATTTTTTATATTTTTGGTACATAATAATAACAACAAATTATTATTAATTTGTGTTTAATAATTATAAAATCTATAAAAATTATTTTCGGTCAATATTAGCTTGTACAAAGGTTAGGAAGCTTGTAAAATATTTTTCTTAAATTGTACATATTTATTTCATATATACATCGAGTATTCCTTTATATATATATATATATATATATATATATATATATATATATATATATATATATATATATATATTAAATTTTGTTTTAAATGCATAAAAATTATAAATTCGATTATAAAACCTAAAAGATAATTTTATAATATGTATTAATACTTAATACTAATTGTAGTATAATCATATTAATTTTAACATTGTGTTTGAATTAAATAAAAAAATAATCAGCTGAAATATGTAAAATAAAAAAATAAACCAAAAAATAAAAATAAAAAAGAAACGAAAGTGTGAGATGAAAATTACCTCAAAGTTCTACAGAGTTTTGAGAGAAAAAAATGCTTAAGTGTTTGTGATGAAATACAATTGTAGAGGACTAGTATTTATAGGTAGGAATTTGATAAAATAAATAAAATGGAAATAAAAAAATATCAAATGTAGTGAAAGTGCCAAGATTTATTGGTTAAAATTTTGATTTTGTTAAATAATACACATGGTCAAAATAGTTTAAATTCATTCTTCCTTAAAAAGTTAAAAATAAAAATTTAAAAAGTGTTTTTTTTATCTACCGAACAAAAAACATATAAGTATATAAGATATTTTTTATACAAGAACAATCTAGAATATATTTTGCTAGATAAAAATATTTTTCTTTATTACTTATCTTTAATATCCGAAATTAATAATATTATATAAGTATTATTCGGTTTTTAATAATAATGTAAATAAATTAATAAGTTTGTCATTTTCTTAGTTTAATTACCTCAAGTTTTATTACTTATAATTTTGTCAAATTTTATTTATAAAGTTAGTTATATAACTTTTTATATTTTCATACATTGTGAGATATAACTATATAACTATATATATATATATATATATATATATATATATATATATATATATATATATATATATATATATATATATATATATATATATATATACATACATATAATTAATAGCTCATTTAATTTAATAAATATTAGGGTTAGGGTTTTAAGTTATTAATTATGAGTATTTATTATATCAGAATAACAACCCTAATGATGAGGTACAGAACAAGACAACAAAACCCTAAGGGTAATTTAGTAAATTCAGAATGAAAAGTGAGGGTTGTTATAGTACATCCCCGTTAATATAAACTTCGTCCCGAAGTTTCAGGTAGATTTCTTGGATGCATCAGCGGTTGAGAAAAGATGGGGATATTTCCGCTTCATCTGGTCTTCTCGTTCCCAGGTATACTCGGAGCCTCTTCGTGAATCCCAACGGATCTTAAAAATAGGGATGCTGCTCTGTTTCAAGCGTTTAACCTCACGATCCACAACTGTTGGTCCCTTGATTAACAACAGGAGTATTGTAGGGTGGGGTGAATACAATTCTTTTAATTAACTTATCAGTTAAAATGGTTTAGTATTCAAGCAAGTAAATTAAATAGAGTGAAAGGTAATTTTTCAACTGTTTATTCTTTATTGATTGAATCATAAAGAATTACAACTATCCTTGGCGGAATCATAGTTGGTTGATACAGATTATACCTAACTTATAGCTATCGAGGATATTCTAAAGCTATTATATGTTTGAACTCTAAATAAATAAACCTACACCACTAGTTGTTACAATAGTGGATACATTAATTTATAGTATTCCTATTAACCGTGTAATTATTCTATTGTCCACTGGTACATAAGATGTCTGTACTTGTGGGGACAATTGTGTCAGAGAGAGTGCTCCCTTCTTTCCTCTTTGGTAGCTATTTGCAGGAACACTCCAATTAGGTTTGGCACCACTATTTGATTAAACAAATAGAATGTTGTGTTCCCTAGGCGTTGACAAAGAATAACACATGTCTGCACATGCGTTAAACTTCTGCATTCCCACGTGGTCTTGTAAGGTCACTTGTCAGCCACCGACGTGTGTCCTTTTCTATTCAACTTTGTTTTTGACTTCTGTTGAATAGTACAATTGATGTAGACCACTCATGCTTGTAATGGAGCATAGCTGTCTTATGTTGTATGCTGCTTTCCAGCCATGCTGGTTCTTCTATGTTGAGTCACTTGATATTCTTAAATTGCTGGGTACACATCGTGTGAAAATTGAACAATATTGTCTACCTTGTGCTGGTAGACTAGGCAGTATAGTAAACACTCGACATAGCAATATTTGCTGTCTGTACATAACTAAACCTATGCTAGCTGCACATTACATTTTAGTGTACATAAGTTTCTGTTTTGTCATAATTAAATCCTTAATTATTTTAGGGACTCAACAATCTCCCCTATTTGATGATGACAAAACGTATTACATATAGAGAAAACACTAAAGCCAACACTAAGGGACCTAATGAAAAATTGGCAGTAAATTTGTCCCTTTTTTAGGGTTGTTTTGGGATCTTTTGCTGAGTTATCTATATCTTATAAATTGATATAATTTTGAAGATAAACTCATTTCATTTTTATTACAACAGAATATATACAATAATTACAAGGCAGTATAATGAAATATGAAATAACAAAAGATACAGTTTAAGCACTAGAAGGCTATCTGTTTTTATCCTTCTCTTTATCTTGATCATCATCAGATAGCTCTTCTTCTTTCACTTTTATGGCTGCCCGGGCTTCAGGAAACAAGACAGGTAACTCAGCAGGATCAAACACTAGTATTTGAGGAGGTAGAATGATGGGATCTCTTCTGTGTGGGCCAGCACCAATAGATTTCTTTCTTTTAGGCTTCTGAGATAGAACTTCTTCTACTATCACTTTTGGTGCATTCCCATACTTGACTGCTTTATCAAAAAGTTCTTGAAATTCAGGTTTGAGTGTATCTTTGAGAGCACTTTTACCTTTATCGATGAAGTACTGCAGTATCTCCATCCATTCACTGAATCCAAAGGTTCTTAGATTCTTGTAATCTATCCTCTCATAGACATTATGTCCCTACTAACACTGAAGGACCTTTTTGTACCTTTTTGTACTTTGATGATCTTACCAGGATTAGATCTTCTGGTCATCACATTAGCATATTTACTCCTAAAGAAATGATCAGATATCTCTTTTGTTCTTTCAGTTTCTATAGGGTCTTCAGTAGGTACCTTCTCAGCAGATTCCAGTTTATCAAATACCTTGTCCTGAGCTTTGACTATGGCTTTTGCTAACTTGAGAGATGCAGCCTCTTATTTTCTGTCAGCAGCCAATTTAGCTTCTTCTTCCCTAAGCCTCAGCCTTTCAGCATACTCAGCATCATCCCTTCTTTCCTGTTCAAGCTGAACACTCGTGAGAAATTCATTTACAGTGATGTTCAGGGATTTTGCTGTTGCAATCAATTATCTGCCTTCATCAGTAGTAATGGCATCATAATATTGCTTTAAGTCCATGTCCAGCTGCACAGCCTCATAAAAGAGGGCTTTCTCCTCATCATTGTGGAGTCTTTGACCACTGTTGTATAAGTACATACCAATATCAATGTTGTACATCATGGCATCAATGTAGAATTACTGGTCAAGTAGATGATACAACAGTCTGATCTGGCGGATTCTTTCTAGTATTCCTGCTGCTCTTTGTTCTAACATCTCAGGAATAGTGATCTCCAACCTATAAGCCTCTCTTTCATCTGGATTCATCTTTCTTATGTCAGGCTTTCTTTTTGCAGCTGAGTCATCTCCTCCAAGGAAACAGAGCACAGGGGCCGCAGATTTTGTTACCAGGCTTTTTGAAAGAACCCGCGTCAGCACTCACAGAGATACATCCACCGATGCTCAGGTTTCCGCATGGGATCAGGCTGTGAGCCGGTATATGAATGAGGATGTCACACAGGGTATAGGAGGTATGGGTATGGACCCAAATTGGGGTAGAGATCTGCAGGAAAGGCAGGGTTAGCGTACATGGCCTATGATTCACACGAGCACCTCAACACTCACGGGACTGATCGCACGATCAGATGAGGTCCGGTTCAGGATATCCTCGGTCATAACACGGCAGAATTGGCACAGCAATTCACTACCGATGAGGAGATGACTGATGAGGGACAGTGAAAGGACCCGTTCATATACATTATAAACGATTCACAATAGTTGATTACATCGCGAGGTATTTGACCTCTATATGATACGTTTTACAAACATTGCATTCGTTTTTAAAAGACAAACTTCCTTTACATCAAAAATTGACGGCATGCATACCATTTCATATTACATCCAACTATAATTGACTTAATATTAATCTTGATGAACTCAACGACTCGAATGCAACGTCTTTCAAAGTATGTCATGAATGACTCCAAGTAATATCCTTAAAATGAGCTAATGCACAGTGAAAGATTTCTTTAATACCTGAGAATAAACATGCTTTAAAGTGTCAACCAAAAGGTTGGTGAGTTCATTAGTTTATCATAATCAATCATTTCCGTATTAGTAATAGACCACAAGATTTCAGTTTCTATAAATATCCGTACACTCGCAAGTGTATAAAAGTATTCTATAAGTTGTAGGCACCCGGTAACAAGCCTTAACGTTCATGTTTTACCCTCTGAAGTACACCAGATCAGGTGTGTTTAAAATAACCTCGAAGTACTAAAGCATCCCATAGTTAGGATGGGGTTTGTCAGGCCCAATAGATCTATCTTTAGGATTTGTGCCTACCGTACATAGACAAGTAGTTTAAGGTTACCAAGCTAAGGGTATATTTCTGGTTTAAACCCACGTAGAATTAGTTTTAGTACTTGTGCCTATTTCGTAAAACATTTATAAAAACAGCGCATGTATTCTCAGTCCCAAAAATATATATAAAAGGGAGCAAATGAAACTTACAATACTGTATTTCGTAGCAATTATGTATATGACGGCACTGAACAAGTGCAGGGTTTGTCTCGGATTCATGAACCTATATTAAGTATATATATATATATTTATATGTTGGTCAATATCTGTCTAACAATTTAGGTCAGGTCGTAGTGTATCACAATCCTAATGCTCGAGACCGACATGCAAAAGTCAACAAAAGTCAACTTGACCCAAAATGACTTCCAAAATCTATACATGTTTATTATATAACTTATATATAGTCGTTTTATATATTTAAATATATTTATCAGATCTTATTATACTAAATAATACAAGTCATTTATTAATAAATAAAAATTTATATTAAAATTCATATATGATAAAAATATACTTTTATATATCTCAAGTAATAAAATTTATAAAATTCACTTAATATCATAAAAATATAGTGGTATGTATTATTAATGTAATTACATTACGTATGGTAAAAATATCTTTGTACGCATATTTATTTGATAAAATAATATTGATAATAATAATAATGATAAAAATAATAAAATGATAGTTTCAATAAAAATATTAATTTTTAGTTATAAAGATAATTTTAGTAATAACATCAACTGATAACAGTTATAATAATCGTTTTAATAATAATATTAAAATTAATGATAATTCAGTTGACCATATCTTTTAATCCGTTCATCGAAACCACACGATTTCTAAATGAAAAGTTATTAATTTTTTTCTTCAGCTTTTCAACGACATGCATATCATATAACTTATCTCAGTAGCATATGTATCAAATTCGTGATTTATCATAAACTATTTAACGACGAAACTAAGCATACAAACATGCATAATCATATATACTCGAGCACTAGTCAGGGATACACTATTAATATATAAAAGATAAGATATGAATGCTCACGTATCAATATTGTGATTCAATATTGCAGGAAAGTACGTAGACGCAACGAAAATGATAAACGTTAGGTTGACCTCACGAGCAATACCCTCGATCAATACCCATAACCTTCATAGCTATAACCCATAATTTCCTTAGCTATATCCAATTTGAAAACTTATTTTGAAATCGTCTGAATATAACTCCGTCGTAGTATTTTATGTATACTAATAATATCTTGAAATAGTACTAAGTAAATATATATATATATGTAATTCGATTGAGAGAGTTTAGAGAAATATATTTTCAAGTTTCTATGAAATAATGAAACCTATTGAATTCTATTTATAATAGATTTTTGAATTATTAAAGTGAATTATTAAAGTATGAATTATTAAAGTGAATTATTAAAGTATGAATTATTAAAGTGAATTATTAAAGTATGAATTATTAAAGTGAATTATTAAAGTATGAATTATTAAAGTGAATTATTAAAATATGAATTATTAAAGTGAATTATTAAAGTATGAATTATTAAAGTGAATTATTAAAGTATGAATTATTAAAGTTAAAGTAAAGTAAAAGTAAAGTAAAGGTAAAGTTAAAGTATAGTAAAAGTATAAAACTATGTACGTATAATACACGTATAAAAATATATAATATTAATTTAAATCGTTATATATATTTAATAAAATAAAATATAAATATCGTTATCTTTATCATACTGGTTAAGTAATGAGTTGTCAAAAAGAATAGATTTCTTAAATCATAGTGGACCTCATAACATAGGCCCGTAATCATATCATAATGTATCTGATAATTCAATCATTTGATATTATCTCTTAATTCTGTCGATAAATATATCGAAACAAATATGTTCATGTAAAGTATCATATATCTAATACTTTGTTAATGTTTTCAGTTAATATTATATATTATATATACATATCTATATACACATAATTGTTCGTGAATTGTCGAACATGGTCAAAGGGTAATTGATTACATGAATGTAGTTCCAAACTTTTTAAGATTCAACATTACAAATTCTGCTTATCGTGTCGGAAACATATAAAGGTTAAGTTTAAATTTGGTCGGAAATTTCTGGGTCGTCACAGTACCTACCCGTTAAAGAAATTTCGTCCCGAAATTTGATCGAGGTCGTCATGGCTAACTATAAAAATGTTTTCATGACGAATATGAGTTGATAAATAGAGTTTTATCATCATTGAGTAATATAGATAAAACAATTTGATTACGCGAAGAGTATAAGTGAAGCTATCGCAAGAGAGTGAAATGAGTAAACGTATATTCGTTTTAACCGATGACGTAGTTATGATTGATTTTCGGAATTCATGAAATTTAAAGAAAATCTTTGCAATAAGATTTGGTTCTTTGGTAATTAAGGAAATCAGGATCTTATTTGATTAAATGCGATAATCTGTCTCGATTTCTCTGTCTGATATTTTACTATAAATCCACCCCTTCATTTCTTTATTTCCACAGCTCACACCTTCTAGTCTTTCTCCCCAATTCATACTTTAAAGCATTCATTAATATGCTTCATCCAGTATTGATTCTTGATATACTCTTAACTTTCATATCTGTCATTCTTCTTTTTCATCTACCACCGGAGGAAATTATTTTCTTCTACCATTACCTTGGGGTTATTGTGTTTTTCATCCTCCCATGTCTTTATATTGCTATACGCATTGATATACAAGGTTTGTAATTTCAGGGTTGTTATCGGGCTTTATATTCTCCATTATATTTCGGAGCTTCATGCTTTCGTTTTCTCTTCCCGACCTTAAGTCAAGCGGATAATGGTCCAGAATTTGTAGATATGAATTTTTGGATGAACATAGTTAATGTTCCAAGAAGAAAATCGTAATGGCACGATCTTGATTTGGCAAATTACCAGAATATCCTAAAATATAGAGCTATCAAGATGATATGTTCTTAATATGTTTGAAAATTGGGTAGAATGTAAGAGTCGTGTAAATAGTACATGATGACGGTATGTTCTGTGAATCATCACGTTCCATTAGAAACTCAGTATGACTTACTGTAATATAATCACATTGATCAAGTGTCATTATATTATACTAACTCATGCTTCAGTTCCCAATACTACTTCAAAAACATTCCTATTTTAAATTCGAATTTTTTTTTTTCTTCAGAATTTAGAAACTAACACAGTTTCTTTTTATGTTGTAACGCAGATATTGCGAATAGATAGAAGATTTTGGATAAGAATAGTTGTGAAAATATCTTCAGGAATATCGAAGATATTTATAATAAAAGATACGATAATATCTTAGAATTCTTAACATAGATGGATGATGAAGAAGATTTGTCTGTGAAGGTTTAGAATAAGAAGTAAGGTGTTTGCTAACTATTTCAGTAGACACTGAATCATTTGGATCCTTTGAAGGCAGGTTTAGTCTTTGTGATTTGTCCACAGCCTCCTTCATGGTCTGCTCAATCCGTTTTCCAGTTTCAAACCTTCTCTTTTTCTCAGCTTTACCACCATACTATTCTTTATCATCAAACTTTTGACTGTTAAAGTCGTTTACAGTTTTTGCTGCTTCATCAGCATTTTTTCCAATTTCGGAGAACTAGTTCATAGTTTGGGATGTTTTTCAGAAAATTCACATTCGACGTATGTAAGTCTAGGAGATAGACGTTATATGTATACATATAACTTTTGACGTAAAATTGTCGCGAAATTCAAAATACTGATTGCTAATTCCCAGTAGTTGGTATGACAATTATTGTTACAGGATGTAGGTGAGTACATGATGGGGTTTTAATGAATAAGTATAGCGGATTTTCGGAGAGGCTTAAGTCGAAGGTTAATGAAGTTGTTGAAAAGTATACTGCTAATGTGGCGAGATATGAAAGGTTCCCTGGTAACAATGATAAAGGGGTAATTGTTATAATAAGGTTTATTCGTATAAACAAATGAAGGTGATTTATTGAAGCTATGATAAAACTGTCTATTTTGAAAAGAGATTGAAAAATTATATTTGGTAATAAATATCAAAGGATCTGACACAGATACGTGTTAAACTATAACTTTGGTTTCGAGAGCTTTTCAGGTGCATGACAGTGGGTAATGTGTGGTTGGATCATCATCTCGCATGTCTTTAAGAATTTCGAAGTGTTTGAACACATATTGTAATTGTTAATATACATATGATGTTCTAAGATTTTGAATGATACAAATATTTTTGTGAGTTCCATGAATAGAAATGAGGTTCTAGGACAGTTTTGAAGTTAAAGTATAGTTTTGAAAGATGTAGAAATCTAAGAGTGATGATTTCGGTTATATCTTGAATCGAATTCTGAGATTTCAAAATCAGAATATGTAATTAGATTTTAAATGGGTATGGTTGTTTTGATTTCTATAAAAGAATGTATATTGTTGTGAAAGTATGGAGTATAATGGATGATTTGCTAAATCAGATTTGAAAAATGTAACATATTAATTGTGAATTTATATATCTCTCGGGTATTACCTACCCGTTAAAAAAATTTCACAATTAATATTTTGTACAAAAGAATTTTATGACAGTCTTTATGGAAATATATTTGTGTATATTTATTCAGATGTAATATAGATTTAATGAGTTAATATTAAATTAAACTCATTTGATTTATGGTTAAGGCTAGGATAGATAATTTCTAAACTTTAAAAATTACATAATCGACGTAGAATGTTTCCCCAATGAAGTTATGAATCAATACTTCATCGTTGTGGTATTCCTTAGTATCTACATGGCGTATGATATCGATGCTCGTAGGACAGATTGTGAAGTTGAGGTTTGCGATGCGGTTGTTGTTGGTGGTGGTAATGGTACTGTTGATGTTGTTGATGGTGGTACTGGTTATGCTGCTGGTGCTGCTGCTGGTGTTTGTAACCTTTGCACCATATTCTCCAAAGCCACTACCCGAGCGCGAAGCTCATTGACTTCTTCTATTACACCGGGGTGATTGTCGGTTCGGACGAACGGATAAATAAGATCTAGAATTAGGTGTAGTATATAATCATGACGAGATACTCTGGAAATGAGAGAGAAAATGGTGTTTCGGACAGGTTCGTCGGTAAGTGCTTCAGGTTCATTGCCAAGAGGGCAATGTGGTGGATGAAAGGGATCACCTTCTTCTTGTCTCCAATGGTTAAGTAGATTACGAACCCATCCCCAATTCATCCAGAATAGATGATGGCTAATTGGTTGATCCATTCCGGTCACGCTGATTTCGGAGCTCATGTGGAAATCCATATCGGCATAGCTGTCGGAATCCGAGGAACTCGAACTGGTTGAGGGATCCATCTTGTATGATCAGGGAAAGAATTTTTGGTATGAAATAGATTGTAGAATTTAGATTTGGTATTCTTCAATACATAATTTACATATGTATACATAATACCCAAATCCCATAAATTACGGAGGAATCTTTGAAAGATGTCAGTCAAAGTTCACAGTAACAGATATGATAAGATAAGAATTCGTCTATACACTATTATGAAATAAATGTAGGAAAACGCGTCTAGACTTAAGAATGATAAGCAGGAAATTTCCTAAGGATGGAAAGTAGATGATTTCCAACTAAAAATGATAAGCAAAACTTTTGACATGCAGACACGGTCGAAGTCCAGACTCACTAATGCATCTTAACAACTATCAGTTAGACACACTAATGCAAGACCTGGTTCGCTAAGACCACCGCTCTGATACCAACTGAAAGGACCCGTTCATATACATTATAAACGATTCACAATAGTTGATTACATCGCGAGGTATTTGACCTCTATATGATACGTTTTACAAACATTGCATTCGTTTTTAAAAGACAAACTTCCTTTACATCAAAAATTGACGGCATGCATACCATTTCATATTACATCCAACTATAATTGACTTAATATTAATCTTGATGAACTCAACGACTCGAATGCAACGTCTTTCAAAGTATGTCATGAATGACTCCAAGTAATATCCTTAAAATGAGCTAATGCACAGCGGAAGATTTCTTTAATACCTGAGAATAAACATGCTTTAAAGTGTCAACCAAAAGGTTGGTGAGTTCATTAGTTTATCATAATCAATCATTTCCGTATTAGTAATAGACCACAAGATTTCAGTTTCTATAAATATCCGTACACTCGCAAGTGTATAAAAGTATTCTATAAGTTGTAGGCACCCGGTAACAAGCCTTAACGTTCATGTTTTACCCTCTGAAGTACACCAGATCAGGTGTGTTTAAAATAACCTCGAAGTACTAAAGCATCCCATAGTCAGGATGGGGTTTGTCAGGCCCAATAGATCTATCTTTAGGATTCGCGCCTACCGTACATAGACAAGTAGTTTAAGGTTACCAAGCTAAGGGTATATTTCTGGTTTAAACCCACGTAGAATTAGTTTTAGTACTTGTGCCTATTTCATAAAACATTTATAAAAACAGTGCATGTATTCTCAGTCCCAAAAATATATATAAAAGGGAGCAAATGAAACTCACAATACTGTATTTCGTAGCAATTATGTATATGACGGCACTGAACAAGTGCAGTGTTTGTCTCGGATTCATGAACCTATATTAAGTATATATATATTTATATGTTGGTCAATATCTGTCTAACAATTTAGGTCAGGTCGTAGTGTATCACAATCCTAATGCTCGAGACCGACATGCAAAAGTCAACAAAAGTCAACTTGACCCAAAATGACTTCCAAAATCTATACATGTTTATTATATAACTTATATATAGTCGTTTTATATATTTAAATATATTTATCAGATCTTATTATACTAAATAATACAAGTCATTTATTAATAAATAAAAATTTATATTAAAATTCATATATGATAAAAATATACTTTTATATATCTCAAGTAATAAAATTTATAAAATTCACTTAATATCATAAAAATATAGTGGTATGTATTATTAATGTAATTACATTACGTGTGGTAAAAATATCTTTGTACGCATATTTATTTGATAAAATAATATTGATAATAATAATAATGATAAAAATAATAAAATGATAGTTTCAATAAAAATATTAATTTTTAGTAATAAAGATAATTTTAGTAATAACATCAACTGATAACAGTTATAATAATCGTTTTAATAATAATATTAAAATTAATGATAATTCAGTTGACCATATCTTTTAATCCGTTCATCGAAACCGCACGATTTCTAAATGAAAAGTTATTAATTTTTTTCTTCAGCTTTTCAACGACATGCATATCATATAACTTATCTCAGTAGCATATGTATCAAATTCGTGATTTATCATAAACTATTTAACGACGAAACTAAGCATACAAACATGCATAATCATATATACTCGAGCACTAGTCAGGGATACACTATTAATATATAAAAGATAAGATATGAATGCTCACGTATCAATATTGTGATTCAATATTGCAGGAAAGTACGTAGACGCAACGAAAATGATAAACGTTAGGTTGACCTCACGAGCAATACCCTCGATCAATACCCATAATCTTCATAGCTATAACCCATAATTTCCTTAGCTATATCCAATTTGAAAACTTATTTTGAAATCGTCTGAATATAACTCCGTCGTAGTATTTTATATATACTAATAATATCTTGAAATAGTACTAAGTAAATATATATATATATATATATATGTAATTCGATTGAGAGAGTTTAGAGAAATATATTTTCAAGTTTCTATGAAATAATGAAACCTATTGAATTCTATTTATAATAGATTTTTGATTTATTAAAGTGAATTATTAAAGTATGAATTATTAAAGTGAATTATTAAAGTATGAATTATTAAAGTGAATTATTAAAGTATGAATTATTAAAGTGAATTATTAAAATATGAATTATTAAAGTGAATTATTAAAGTATGAATTATTAAAGTGAATTATTAAAGTATGAATTATTAAAGTGAATTATTAAAGTATGAATTATTAAAGTTAAAGTAAAGTAAAAGTAAAGTAAAGGTAAAGTTAAAGTATAGTAAAAGTATAAAACTATGTACGTATAATACGCGTATAAAAATATATAATATTAATTTAAATCGTTATATATATTTAATAAAATAAAATATAAATATCGTTATCTTTATCATACTGGTTAAGTAATGAGTTGTCAAAAAGAATAGATTTCTTAAATCATAGTGGACCTCATAACATAGGCCCGTAATCATATCATAATGTATCTGATAATTCAATCATTTGATATTATCTCTTAATTCTGTCGATAAATATATCGAAACAAATATGTTCATGTAAAGTATCATATATCTAATACTTTGTTAATGTTTTCAGTTAATATTATATATTATATATACATATCTATATACACATAATTGTTCGTGAATTGTCGAACATGGTCAAAGGGTAATTGATTACATGAATGTAGTTCCAAACTTTTTAAGATTCAACATTACAAATTCTGCTTATCGTGTCGGAAACATATAAAGGTTAAGTTTAAATTTGGTCGGAAATTTCTGGGTCGTCACAGACAGTCTGCTTTGAGCAACCCGATGAGGCCACGCACGAATGTATCTTACTCTCTTCCCTACCATCTGGCTCAGCCATAACTTTTCCTATCTCTGAACTATTTTTATGATTACTTATGATCTTTTGATACAATATTACATTATTAAACTATGCATGTACGCCCGATCTCGGGAATAACTACTTTTATGTTTTCAAGTTTGTATGATAATTAGAATAAATTGCATGAATAAAACGTCACAAACAACTACAAGATGGAAGCACCACTTGGAGCAAGGACGCACTAAACGAGGATGACGCCAGCACGAGAATAGAAGAAACCATAACTGGAAAACCATCCAATTGCACACCTTGCAACCATATGGAAGTACTACGTCTTCACCGCTTTTTCAATAGAATATACGTAAACTAAAATACCACTTTAAACACTAAGTGTGGGATTGGTAACCCCATCAAAATAACTTTTAATAACAAAAACGCCTCTTTCAAAACCTAAGTGTGGGATACGCCGTATCCTTAACATTGAGGACAATGTTATTTTAAAGTGTGGGATAGCAAATATTGCACATAATGATTCTTGTAAAAACCCTCATTTGTTTTAAAACTAAATTTTTCACAAAATTTAAAACTTTCTGAACTATGAAACTTTAAGGATTATAAAATTCTATAAGAGATCAAAAAGTTTTTGCTACAAAATAGAAAAAAGAGTAAAACAAGGTGAAAAACTTTTTGCGAAAATCAAACCGAATTTTCCAAAAGAGCATTGCATAACGAAAGGCGCAATTCGACCCATTATAATTGTTGTGAGGCACCCCCAAATAAGGCTTTATGAGCACTCATTTTTAGTGCTTCACTATACTTCCGTCGAGTGCGCCGATGTTAACATCTCGGAATCAGAACTTGCTCTCGATCTACATTTCGGAATCACACATTTTGATGAGAACTACTAAGTTAGAACCTCGGCTATTCGTGAAGACAAAAACACCCCCATTACACACCTTCATTTCCATCTTCACTCTAAATCACCACAATTCCATCCACCACTACCTATACATTCTATTCGCTTCATAAATAAAGAAATAAATCCCGACAAAATCATTCCTTTCGGGAAATCCTCTATAAAACTGCATTAGAAAATGCAAGAATCTAAGCCAATTATCAAGGAGACCGCCAATAAAAGGAGATCTCGAAGAGAAAAGCAAAAGAAGCTTGTTGAAAAAAAATTGATGAACAAAGGTTCTGAAAAAAGGAGCGGAACCAGAAAAGATGCGAGAAAAGAACTCCTGGCAGTCAAAAAGAAGGATGCTCATCTTGAAATTCCCGACAAAAAGCTAAAGGGATCACCAAAAATAGATCTTTTAAAAGAACTCCTATCTATCAAACCCTTCACACCCCAAAAACCTCCAAATCATCATCTCTTCACGATACAAGCCGAGCCCATAACTGAAAATTCTCTCAAATAAGTGATGTAGATTTGAGTCTTGATCAAGCCTATGACGAAGAATGTGAGCATGACTGGCTAAGAGCGATTTCATTTCTTAGAACTATAGGACGCCCAAAATACCTTAGTGAATTGAGTGACCCGAGTGAGATAGCATCAGTTATGTAACCTCCTCTCATGCTTGCGAAAAAGGGTTTGGGAATAACAAAAAGAATAAAACCGAGTTTTTGCTCCTACGTCTTGCGGAACAAAGACCACTTGATCACTACGAATAAAAATCTTCAGTGTTGATAGCTCGAAAGTTTGCTTGAGGACAAGCAAAGTCTAAGTGTGGCACTCCATTCTGTGTCTTCAGTACTAGCTGACTGATTAGTATCAGCTGGCACAACTGCCTCAGTACCTTCACCAGCTGCCTCGAATAAGGGCTCTTTTCTTAAGGCTGGTTGTCCCTAAGGGCAGATTTTATCCTTTGTTTATCAATAGGCTTGGGTTCAGATGGTGGTTCTTGTGTTGATACTGGTTCTTGTGAATGATATCGGCTAAAAAGTCAAGTTTTTACCCCCGATATTGAGTCTTTAAAGCATGAAGTTCAAAACTTTCTCGGAAAAATAATCGCTTTTTCGGTTAAATTTGTAGATAAAGTAATTACAAAGACGATACAAAAAGAATCAAGAGAATCGGAGCTAAAACGAAGATTCTAGAGCAAAAACGGTGAAAGACAAGAAATTAAGTTACGATCCAGAAAATCAACAAGCCAAACGGCTTGCCAAATGGACTGCCAAACGGTTTGCCAGTATGGTAAATGGCCTGCCACATGCCCAGATCAAACGGGCATGTCAAACGGGCTGGCCTGGCAAACGGCCTCACCAAACGGCCTGCCAAACGGCCTGCCAGCTGTTTGCAGGCCATTTTCACTTCTATTTAAAGGTCTTTTATCATCCAATTTCAACATACCTCTCCTCACTCTCTCACTACAATACACTTTCTCTCACTAGAGCTTTCAAGGCCTTCTCACCTCCGAGCGGGAAATTAAGTACCCAGAGGGGAACGCCGAAGATTGTAATAGGAGCGGTCTAGAGGATATCAGCACTTGTAATGGTCCAGATCTCGTCTGTAAACGGTGAACGCTTTCCTTAATTTAATAAAGTTATCTTGTTATTTTAAGTTGCTTTCATCTTGCATGCCTATCTATCTGTAACAAATGTTTATTATATGTTGAATAATTTATCTGAAACTTATGCTATTATTTAGCTGAAACCTTAACGGTTTAGAGGTTTAATTTATGTATCACCCTTTTCGCTTATTCACGTGGATATAACCTAGTATTAGGACCTGATCAACCCTAGGATACAAGGCAAGTAGTTATATGTGCTTAACGTCAGAATAGGGATATAGTACATACGTACGAATAACCATTTATTCGTCAAAGAAGAGCTGCCCATTTAGGTTGTGATTAGAGTAGGCAATATAGAGTTCAGTGAACACTGACTTGCTTAGAAGCATGATTCGCATCAGAAGCAACGTTCTTGAGATATTGTAAGATGATCCAGGGTTGAGTAAGTAATCGCAAAGGAGAGACTTCTAATCCAATTAGCAGTACCTTAGAATATCTAAGATTGCATATCTGTTAATGTTAAGGCATAGCTTAGTATTAAGTGGTGGAATATTGCTTTAGTTAGACCAACTAGGATTAAGAAAAGCTGAGACTTTCCTTTAGGGATATACCACTTTGTTCATGTACCCAGGACTCTATCCATAAGGTCGTTTGAACCCTTTAAGGTTAACATTGATAGTAGGGATATCCGTCTTAGCCATAATCTTCAATGCCTAAACTCTTAGTGATAAATCAATTAGGTTCATAACCCAGTTGATTGAGATTTAGTGTTTATTGTAGGAAGTTTAACTCTTGTGATAATTCCCCATCAGGATTCTATTCTTCATACGTATCTGTCTTTATCTTTATAGTTATATTATAGTATTAGTAGTTAAACTTAACCTATCACCACTTGTCGCTAGGGTTAACTATATAGGCACTTTTATCCCACGTTACTAAGCAAACATACAAAAATACGAACATGAGTTATATTTACCACTTACTCGTTAAAAGGAAGACAAGTAGGTGAGTTATAGCTAGGAAACCCCAGCTAAATATAAATAATAAAACCATTACTCTATTTTGGTAGCTAATTCTGACGTGTTGCGACCTAACGACACCGCAAAAATAAAATCATCCTTTTTGGCCATATCATAAGTAAGCAATGTTTTTGGCGCTGCTGCCGAGGACTTATTTTCTATCTGTTAAAGTAATCGTTGATTCTGTCAAGATATCTGAGATTCTTGAGTGGTGTCTAAGAAAGACAATTACACACGGACTTGGTTGTTGGATTTTTCGAACAGTCTCCAATTATATTGGAACCAAAAGGATCCTGCCTGTGACGCCCCGTACTAAATCATCATGTACGGACCATCATCAACAGGATCATTACAAGGTTAAGTACTATATGCGTTTTCAAAACAGAGTTTGCATTCATTAATAAAAGTGACGTCATAACAAACGTCGAATGTTTTACAATCCCAAAAGTAAGCTTCACTAAGTAGAAGCATTAAATAAGTGTACGTGACCACAAAGGTCGTTACATAACATAGTTCCAAAAGTATATAAGTTTGAATGCAAGATAAGTAGTCATGCGATAACAACTCTAAGCAGCGGGTTCTACAGCACGACTAGTATGGTAGCGGAAGCGACTTCAAGCACCTGAGAAATACACGCTTAAAAAGGTCAACACGAAGGTTGGTGAGCTATAGTTTAAGTATAACAGTAATGTAAGTAGGCCACGAGATTTCGGTGCTACAACGAGCGTTTCAAAAGTATGTAAAAGTATATGCTTAACCGCGGGCACCCAGTAACTAACTTAACGTTTATGTACCCCCTGAAAGTGCACTTGGCAAGTGCGTATAACCTCGAAGTATTAAACACTCGTTAAATGCTAGCGCGACTAGCCCGAGTGGGGATGTCAAACCCTATGGATCCATATCTAAGATTCGCGTTCACAGTTCAAAAACCAATGATTAAACGTTACCGAGCTAAAGGGAATGTTTCTGCCGTTATATAACCCACACATATATAAAGTTTAAGTACTCGTGCCTATTATGTAAAACATAAAATGCGCATGTATTCTCAGTTCCCAAAATAAGTTAAAGTAAAAAGGGAAAGCTATAACTCACAATGATAAGTAGCGGTAAAATAGTAGTAATGTAGAGTCGGGAAAGTGTGCAAGTAATCGGTCCAAAAGTCCTCAACCTAAGTCAAATAGTACTAAGTCAGTAGCTTGTCTTAAAAGGTTTATAAGTATGTAAATAATGTCATAAGGGTCATCATCAATCATCATCAAATGAAAGGTATAGGTATGTTTTGTTCATAAAAGAAGTTTTAAAACAAAGGCTGACTTCGGTCAGTCACCACGGTCTCTATACCTACTGAAATAAGGTGAGACCAGTGGCCATGGCTCCGTCTATGAGTCCCTTAAGGGTGGTAAAAATATCAGAAGCAAACTCGTCTTAGTTTGACCGTGGCGACGGTTTAAGTGCGAGTAGGTCAGAATTTTCTGCACAACGTTAGAGGACCTAGTGACGATCGGAGGGCCATAAATCCTAAACCGTAACTCGTATTAAGACGAGTCCTAAACGAAAAATTATCTATCCGAACAGAGCTAACTGAATATCACAGTTACAGTAGCCCAGGTGTTTAGGTCTGACTCAGAAAACAGTAAACAGAAAACAGAAACAGAAAACTAGAAAAGTAAATGGACTTAGTGACGCTCGGAGGGCCATAGACTCTAAACCGTAACTCGTATGAAGACGAGTCTTATATGAAAAGTTATCTACTCGAAAAGTCATATCTAAAAATTAAGGTTAGATCAGCCCAGACCTACTGGTCTGTTACGAATTTAGCTGATCAGAAAGTTGGACAGAAACAGTAAGTTTTAAATGGATTCCGGTGGTTTGGTGCTTGATGGTCCTCACGGTTCTCATCCTTGATGCATATAGCTTCAAGTGTACAACTCGTTGATGTGTTAGCATCATCTTGACCAAGGTTTGACCATCATAACCCTTGTGTGAGTCTATGATATGAAGCACAACTCACTTTAGAGTTGCATGAAGGTTGATGAACCAAAGTTGCATCAAGGTCATAGATTCAACACATGCATGTAATGTAAAAATAACATTGTACTATAATTTGAAAATAAACTAAATAAATCAAGATCTTAAGTGGTAGTACATAGTTTTTAGATTGGTCTAAAGTTGTTAAGTAAATTTTATGTTCTTGAACCTTTTTAAAGTTTAATCTTTAGTTCAAGAGAAACGATATCAAAGTTAACTTGTAACACTTGACCATCCACAATCAAATCACGATTTTAAAAGATGAACAAATGAGAAAATAAAGTAATTACACAAGTAATAAGTTCATGGGTTTCATACTTTTAAAGATTCAAGCCTAAGTCTTGATCTTTAGAAAGTAAACTTTAAGTTTACTAACATGAATGCATGCATGATTTTTAGAACTTATTAACTTGAAATCTTTGAAACACTAGTTGTAGAACCATAAACTAGAGAGTTTAGATTCTTGCATGTTCTTGAATAACAAGATAATATGAAGAATCAACTAGAAAGTTTGCTTCTTAGTGATTTGTATGTAACAATAAGGAACTAGAAATCAAACAACTACAAGTAAGTAACAATAACAAGAACAAGTAGCAACAAGAATTAATCAACAACAAAAACAAAAGATGATGATGATTTTAGTAGCTTATGCTACTGTTTTTACAAGAGGAAAAGAGGGAGAAAAGCTCAAGTAACTTACAAGAACAAGAGAGAAAAAGGAGAGAAATTAGATGCAAGTTTGAAGTGTGTGTGAGAAATGAGAAAGCAAGAGATTATGTAGTCAAACTTGGAAACCAAAAACCCCCCTCCCCATGCTCTCTTGGCCGTGAACCTCCCACCAATGGGGGAGGGAGTTGCTCACTCAATGTGCATGCTTCTTTGACTAAGGGTGAATGGTTAAAGGGTAACTTTGTGGGGTAAGTGTGCAAGTAAGTGGTAAATAAGTTTCTTACCATGTTTTTCATCTAGGTAACTCCTAAAGTGATACTTACATAAGTGTTGGGCTAATTAAGTCCATTAAAGTGTAGGGTGGGCTTATAAGTCCACAATCATGAGTCCATAACATTTAACAAGCCCAAGTTCAAGTAATTCACAAATTAATCCATCTAAAGCCCAAGTAATTAACTAATAACTATAGTTAATCAAAATAATTAATAAAATTAATTATGAATGTAAATAATACTTGAAAATATTATTCGTGCAAGTTCCGGGTGTCGCAAGGGCGTTTCGGGCAATTAAAGTCAAGTTCGGGCAATCATGGAAACAAGTAAATGTAATAACGTACATTCGTTTAATCACACGTATTAATAATAATAATTATTAATAAATAAAAGTTGGAAAAATCCAGGGTCGTTACATTACCCACCTGTTAAAGAAAATTTCGTCCCGAAATTTTAAGCTGAACCTGAAGGTGATGGAGGAAGTGGGAAAAGGTGAGGATACTTCTGTCTCATTTGATCCTCTCGTTCCCAAGTAAACTCAGGTCCTCGTTTGGCATTCCATCGAACTCGGACAATCAGAATCCTATTGTGTTTCAACTCCTTGACTTCACGTTCCATAATTTCAACAGGCTCTTCCACAAAGTGAAGTTTGTCGTCAATAGTAAGTTCCTCCAATGGTATGATCAGTTCAGGTGGAGCAAGACACTTCTTCAAGTTTGATACGTGGAAGGTAGGATGAACTGAGCTCAATTGTGTTGGAAGGTCAAGACGATAACCAACGGGTCCAACACGCTCCAAAATTTCAAAAGGACCAATGTACCGCGGGTTTAACTTTCCGCGCTTTCCAAAATGAATCACACCCTTCCAAGGTGCAACCTTCAACATAACTCGGTCACCAACGTTGAATTCAAAGTCTTTACGTTTACTATCAGCATAACTCTTTTGGCGATCACGAGCTACCTTGAGTCTGTTTTGAATTTGGGCAATCTTCTCTGATGTTTCGTGGACTATCTCGGGCCCGGTGAGTTGCACTTCACCTAGCTCGGCCCAACAAAGAGGAGAACGGTACTTGCGGCCATACAATGCTTCAAAAGGTGCAGCTTTAATGCTCGAGTGGTAACTGTTGTTGTAAGAGAATTCGGCGAGTGGCAAATGCCTTTCCCAGGCCTTTCCAAAATCAATAACACATGCACGTAGCATGTCCTCCAAGGTTTGAATTGTTCATTCACTTTGCCCGTCAGTCTGAGGGTGATATGCAGTGCTCATGTCGAGACGAGTTCCCATGGCTTCTTGCAAAGAACGCCAAAATCTAGAAGCAAATCGAGGATCGCGATCGGAGATGATCGATAAGGGTATACCGTGTCGTGATACAACCTCTTTAATATAAAGTTGAGCAAGTCTCTCCATTGTATCGGTTTCTTTCATTGCTAAGAAATGTGCAGTCTTGGTAAGACGGTCAACAATAACCCAAATGGTATCGTATCCGCCCACTGTCTTTGGCAGTTTGGTGATAAAGTCCATAGTTATCATCTCCCACTTCCATTGTGGGATTTCCGACTGTTGAAGTAACCCAGAAGGTTTTTGATGCTCGGCTTTAACCTTTGAGCAAGTCAAACACTTACTAACATAAGCTGCAACATCTTTCTTGAGATTCGGCCACCAATATTGTTCTTTAATATCATGGTACATCTTTCCCGCTCCGGGATGAATCGAATATCTTGACTTGTGAGCTTCATCCAATATGAGGCTCCGTAAGTCTCCATAGCGTGGTACCCAAATTCTTCCGGCATAACATCGGAGTCCGGATTCTCTAACCTCGAATTTAGAGACGAGAATGTTCAAATATTCATATCGTAAGTGCTTCTCTATGAGAGCCTGTTCTTGGGCTGCTCGGATTTGGTTCTGGAGATTGGAATGAATCGTGATGTTCAATGCTCGAACGCGAAGAGGTGCCGATCTCTCCTTTCGGCTTAAGGCGTCAGCAACAACGTTGACCTTACCCGGATGATAGCGAAGTTCACACTTGTAATCATTTAGCGTCTCAATCCACCTTCGTTGTCTCATATTCAAATGTTTCTGATTGAATATATGCTGGAGACTCTTGTGATCGGTGAAGATAGTGCATTTAGTTTCATAAAGGTAGTGCCTCCACAATTTGAGCGCGAAGACAACGGCTCCAAGTTCAAGATCGTGTGTAGTATAGTTTCATTCGTGGATCTTAAGTTGACGAGAAGCATAGGCGATGACCTTCGTGCGTTGCATAAGCACACAACCATAACCAGTTTTCGAGGCGTCGCAGTAAACAACAAAATCGTCATTACCCTCAGGAAGTGATAGGATAGGCGCGGTGGTTAACTTCCGTTTCAAGAATTAAAACGCTTTATCTTGCTCGTCTCCCCAAACAAATTTCTTTCCTTTGTGTGTGAGTGCGGTTAGCGGACGTGAAATCAGAGAGAAACCTTCGATAAACCTTCGGTAATAACCGGCAAGGCCCAAAAATTGGCGGATGTGGGTCGGAGTAGTGGGGGTCTCCCACTTGCTGATAGCTTCGATCTTGGCGGGATCAACTTTGATGCCCTGGTCACTCACAACATGACCCAAAAACTGAACTTCCTTCAACCAGAATTCACACTTGGAAAACTTTGCGTAAAGTTGCTCACGTCTCAAAAGTTCAAGTACTAATCGGAGATGATGCTCGTGTTCTTCTTCGCTCTTAGAGTAGATGAGGATATCATCTATGAAGACTATAACAAATTTGTCCAAGTACGGCTTGCAAACACGATTCATAAGGTCCATAAATACAGCAGGTGCATTGGTCAGACCGAATGGCATTACAAGAAACTCATAATGTCCGTAGCGGGTTCTAAATGCAGTTTTCATCACGTCACTTTCCTTCACCCTCAACTGGTGATAGCCGGATCGTAAATCGATCTTTGAGTAAACACACTATCCTTGCAGTTGGTCAAAAAGATCGTCAATTCGTGGGAGAGGATATCGATTCTTGATTGTTAATTTGTTGAGCTCACGGTAGTCGATACACATTCGGAAGGATCCATCCTTCTTCTTTACAAATAACACAGGCGCGCCCCACGGCGAAGAACTCGGTTGAATAAACCCTCGATCAAGTAACTCTTGTAGCTGGCTTTGCAATTCTTGCATCTCGGAAGGTGTAAGTCTATAGGGTGCGCGAGCTACAGGTGCAGCTCCTGGCACTAAGTCGATTTGAAATTCTACTGCCCTCGGTGGCGGTAATCCAGGCAATTCTTCGGGAAAGACATCGGAGAACTCGTTCACAATACGCACATCTTCTACTTTCTTCTCCTCGGTTCCTACGGTTTTCACATGAGCTAGGACAGCAAATCGTCCCTTCTTCATGATCTTTTGCGCCTTCACGCAACTAATGAGGTTCAGTTGAGAGCTACATCTCTCCCCATAAATGATCAATGGCTCGTCATCTCCTTGCGGTATGCGGAGTGCTTTGTCTCCACAAATAATCTCGGCCCTTATCTTAGTTAGCCAGTCCATGCCAACAATAACATCAAAACTCCCCAACTTAATGGGTATCAAGTCTATCTCAAAGTCTACCCCGGCTATGTTGATAATAGCCCCTCGGCCAATTTGGTCCACTTTTTCAAGTTTTCCGTTGGCTACCTCGACAAGCATACTTTCCTTTAAAGGAACTAACGACCAATCTAACTTATCACAAAAATGTCTACACACATAGCTCCTATCGGCACCAGTGTCAAATAGGACAGAAGCTAAAAGATTATTGATTTCGAATATACCTGTCACCAAGTAGGGGTTGTCACGTGCGTCCCTTGCATTAACATTGAAGGCTCTAGAACGTGGTGGTCCGCCATCTTTACGCTTGTTTGGGCACTCGTTTCTGAAATGGCCCGTCTTCCCGCATTCATAACACTTCTTAGGGCCATTGTGGTTGTGGTTTGGCTTCACATTCAAAGTAGTAACCTTACAATCCTTACCAACATGCCCAGTCCGTTGGCATTTCTCACAGACAACATTGCAATACCCGGTGTGGTGCTTATAACACCTCTTGCATTGTGGTAAAGTTCCTTTGTAGTTCGGGTTAGAGCTTGTGCCGGGGTTGGTGTTGTTGTTGTTTTGCCTGAAACCTTCATGTCGCTTCACCGGGTTTTGATCATAGTTTCTACCTCGGTTGTTGTTGTTGTTGTGGTTGTTGTCCCATTTCCTCTTCTCGCCACTACCAGTTTCAAACTTAGCCTTCTCCGGCTCGTCAAGGATGATTTGATTCAAGAGAGTATGCGCCATGCGCATTGCTTCGGGAACACTTGGTGGCTTGGATGAGGTAACATTGCCCTTGATGGACTTAGGAAGTCCCGAGAAGTATTTTTCCAAGCGCTTAAATTCGGGGGTGACCATGGTCGGGCACATAAGAGCCAACTCCAAAAACCTACGATTGTAACTGTTAAGGTCGTTCCCTACGGTCTTCAATTGCATAAATTCAATTTCCATCTTTTGGATTTCGGTCCTCGGACAGTATTCCTCGATCATAGTAGATTTAAATTCTTCCCAAGGCGTAGCATACGTCTCATCAATTCCTTGCGCTTGGGCCATGGTATTCCACCATGTAAGCGCGCCATCGGAAAGCGTGCAAGATGCAAATTTCGTTTTGTTAGCCTCAGAGCAATTGCTAACCCTGAATACCGATTCTAACTTTTCGAACCATCTTGTGAGACCGACTAGTCCCTCAGTGCCACTGAAGTAGTGCGGCTTACAGCTTTGGAATTCCTTATATGTACACCCAATTTGGACGGGTGGAACAACCGGTGGTGGTGGTGGTGGAGCTTGGGGTTGCCTTTCAGCTAGAGCAGCAGCAACACGCTCGTTAATCATTTCTTCAATTTGTGCTGCGGTAGGGGTTGATCTCCCGTTGGCCATGATGTTCTAAACAAACATTTTTGACTCAAGTCAAAATCCAGTATGCAAATAATAATTATATAGTATATAACAATCAACATGAAAACAGCACAACACATGTTGATTAAGTAACGCAAGCAGATATAAGTACCACAAAACTATGATAATGTAAATAGAACACTTGTGCAAAAAGTAAACAACACAAATTTCCATTCATTAAAGATAATAAGTTCCATACATTACAATAAGTTCGTACGATACATAAGTGAAATATGAAGTTTCAAAAGAGATTACAATACAGAATCTAATACAAAGTCCTACGGTGATGGTGGGTGCAAGATGTCCAAAACCTGAGCCAACTGCTCCTCAAGATCAGTAACTCGGGCCTGAAGAATCTCAATCTCCCGCCTCAGTCCCTCATTAGAGGAAGATGGTGGGGCAGGTGGTGCTGGCGGTGCAGGGGGTGCTGGTGGTGCTGAAGTAGATGGTCCGGCTCTGGGTGGAGATGGTAATATCAGTGGGTCAGCAGGGTACGGCACCAGCCGTTTACGAGCAGTAATCCTCCGACGCCGACCAAAAGCATCAGTGATAGTACGACCCGGAATAATGCCAGCGAAGCGATACCGCTTCTTCGGCGGGGTAGAGGGTGCCTGAATCGGTCTATCAGCGGGATCCTCCTCATCACTGGAGTCATCAGATGTGGTGTTGTCTGAAGGAGCATCGGTGGAAGACTCGTCGTCTGAATCATGTGGTGGTGACACGGGTGGCTCAACTGGATATCCGAAGGCGGCCAACATCTGTCGGTGTCGGCTTGGCGTAATCACTGCTAGGTATCCGTCGGGAGTGCGTCGGCAGGGAGTGCGCCAGTGATTACGAAAAGGGCCCTCCCCGAACTCCGCGGGGATCTCCATACCACCAATGCGAGCCAGTTGCCTCGGGGGTCTGGAAGAAGACGCTGGGGCAGGTGCACTAGAGCTAGCTCCGGAAGTGGAAGCGCCGGGATCGCCAGTGGGTGTCGGGGCCGGAATATCGGCAGCAGCAGCAGCAGCAGCAGGTATAGCAGTAGGTGGGACAACGGGGTCTGAGCCTGTACTGCCCGGAATGCCAGCAGGTGGAACGTCCGACATCTGAACAAGGAAAAATAAATTTTTCCATGTCAGTAAGTCATAAAGCACGCAAATAATTGGCCAATAGTTTAAATCATGTATAACAGTAACTAGCATGGCAATAACAGCAAATCGTATGAAAGTAGCATGCAATCGAAAGCAAATAATAGCATGCAGTAGTGAAAACATGTAGTAACATACGGCATATAGCAGTAAAGGTAAGCAGCAACATGTAATAAACACAGCGGAAACAAGTAAACTAGCAAGTTGTAGATTAGTCCTATTAGTGAATCCTACTCGGGTCGGTCTTAGACTCACTAATGCATCCTAATTCCCTACAACCAAGGCTCTGATACCAAATGTGACGCCCCGTACTAAATCATCATGTACGGACCATCATCAACAGGATCATTACAAGGTTAAGTACTATATGTGTTTTCAAAACAGAGTTTGCATTCATTAATAAAAGTGACGTCATAACAAACGTCGAATGTTTTACAATCCCAAAAGTAAGATTCACTAAGTAGAAGCATTAAATAAGTGTATGTGACCACAAAGGTCGTTACATAACATAGTTCCAAAAGTATATAAGTTTGAATGCAAGATAAGTAGTCATGCGATAACAACTCTAAGCAGCGGGTTCTACAGCACGACTAGTATGGTAGCGGAAGCGACTTCAAGCACCTGAGAAATACACGCTTAAAAAGGTCAACACGAAGGTTGGTGAGCTATAGTTTAAGTAAAACAGTAATGTAAGTAGGCCACGAGATTTCGGTGCTACAACGAGCGTTTCAAAAGTATGTAAAAGTATATGCTTAACCGCGGGCACCCGGTAACTAACTTAACGTTTATGTACCCCCTGAAAGTGCACTTGGCAAGTGCGTATAACCTCGAAGTATTAAACACTCGTTAAATGCTAGCGCGACTAGCCCGAGTGGGGATGTCAAACCCTATGGATCCATATCTAAGATTCGCGTTCACAGTTCAAAAACCAATGATTAAACGTTACCGAGCTAAAGGGAATGTTTCTGCCGTTATATAACCCACACATATATAAAGTTTAAGTACTCGTGCCTATTATGTAAAACATAAAATGCGCATGTATTCTCAGTTCCCAAAATAAGTTAAAGTAAAAAGGGAAAGCTATAACTCACAATGATAAGTAGCGGTAAAATAGTAGTAATGTAGAGTCGGGAAAGTGTGCAAGTAATCGGTCCAAAAGTCCTCAACCTAAGTCAAATAGTACTAAGCCAGTAGCTTGCCTTAAAAGGTTTATAAGTATGTAAATAAGGTCATAAGGGTCATCATCAATCATCATCAAACAAAAGGTATAGGTATGTTTTGTTCATAAAAGAAGTTTTAAAACAAAGGCTGACTTCGGTCAGTCACCACGGTCTCTATACCTACTGAAATAAGGTGAGACCAGTGGCCATGGCTCCGACTATGAGTCCCTTAAGGGTGGTAAAAATCTCAGAAGCAAACTCGTCTTAGTTTGACCGTGGCGACGGTTTAAGTGCGAGTAGGTCAGAATTTTCTGCACAACGTTAGAGGACCTAGTGACGATCGGAGGGCCATAAATCCTAAACCGTAACTCGTATTAAGACGAGTCCTAAACGAAAAATTATCTACTCGAACAGAGCTAACTGAATATCACAGTTACAGTAGCCCAGGTGTTTAGGTCTGACTCAGAAAACAGTAAACAGAAAACAGAAACATAAAACTAGAAAAGTAAATGGACTTAGTGACGCTCGGAGGGCCATAGACTCTAAACCGTAACTCGTATGAAGACGAGTCTTATATGAAAAGTTATCTACTCGAAAATTCATATCTAAAAAATAAGGTTAGATCAGCCCAGACCTACTGGTCTGTTACGAATTTAGCTGATCAGAAAGTTGGACAGAAACAGTAAGTTTTAAATGGATTCCGGTGGTTTGGTGCTTGATGCTCCTCACGGTTCTCATCCTTGATGCATATAGCTTCAAGTGTACAACTAGTTGATGTGTTAGCATCATCTTGACCAAGGTTTGACCATCATAACCCTTGTGTGAGTCTATGATATGAAGCACAACTCACTTTAGAGTTGCATGAAGGTTGATGAACCAAAGTTGCATCAAGGTCATAGATTCAACACATGCATGTAATGTAAAAATAACATTGTACTATAATTTGAAAATAAACTAAATAAATCAAGATCTTAAGTGGTAGTACATAGTTTTTAGATTGGTCTAAAGTTGTTAAGTAAATTTTATGTTCTTGAACCTTTTTAAAGTTTAATCTTTAGTTCAAGAGAAACGAGATCAAAGTTAACTTGTAACACTTGACCATCCACAATCAAATCACGATTTTAAAAGATGAACAAATGAGAAAATAAAGTAATTACACAAGTAATAAGTTCATGGGTTTCATACTTTTAAAGATTCAAGCCTAAGTCTTGATCTTTAGAAAGTAAACTTTAAGTTTACTAACATGAATGCATGCATGATTTTTAGAACTTATTAACTTGAAATCTTTGAAACACTAGTTGTAGAACCATAAACTAGAGAGTTTAGATTCTTGCATGTTCTTGAATAACAAGATAATATGAAGAATCAACTAGAAAGTTTGCTTCTTAGTGATTTGTATGTAACAATAAGGAACTAGAAATCAAACAACTACAAGTAAGTAACAATAACAAGAACAAGTAGCAACAAGAATTAATCAACAACAAAAACAAAAGATGATGATGATTTTAGTAGCTTATGCTACTGTTTTTACAAGAGGAAAAGAGGGAGAAAAGCTCAAGTAACTTACAAGAACAAGAGAGAAAAAGGAGAGAAATTAGATGCAAGTTTGAAGTGTGTGTGAGAAATGAGAAAGCAAGAGATTATGTAGTCAAACTTGGAAACCAAAAACCCCCCTCCCCATGCTCTCTTGGCCGTGAACCTCCCACCAATGGGGGAGGGAGTTGCTCACTCAATGTGCATGCTTCTTTGACTAAGGGTGAATGGTTAAAGGGTAACTTTGTGGGGTAAGTGTGCAAGTAAGTGGTAAATAAGTTTCTTACCATGTTTTTCATCTAGGTAACTCCTAAAGTGATACTTACATAAGTGTTGGGCTAATTAAGTCCATTAAAGTGTAGGGTGGGCTTATAAGTCCACAATCATGAGTCCATAACATTTAACAAGCCCAAGTTCAAGTAATTCACAAATTAATCCATCTAAAGCCCAAGTAATTAACTAATAACTATAGTTAATCAAAATAATTAATAAAATTAATTATGAATGTAAATAATACTTGAAAATATTATTCGTACAAGTTCCGGGTGTCGCAAGGGCGTTTCGGGCAATTAAAGTCAAGTTCGGGCAATCATGGAAACAAGTAAATGTAATAACGTACATTCGTTTAATCACACGTATTAATAATAATAATTATTAATAAATAAAAGTTGGAAAAATCCAGGGTCGTTACACTGCCTCTCCGTTGTCGACCTGGCCACTTGTTTAAGAGATAAATTAATAAGAAACACACATGCTTAACAAACAGGGAGTTTTTTGGTATAAGATTTAAAGTCGCCATTATAGTAAATCCTTTTTAAACTATAAAAACAAAATATTAATTATGGTATTAATTTCTGTAGATTCAAACTTAACCGATTACGAAGAAACTGCGGAAGGCAGTTGCTCTCCCACAACTTCAAAAATCGAAGAAGTTTTTCTTTATAAAACCAAAACAAATCTGGACCCTGATGAATCTCATCAAGAATTAGTTCTTGATCCTTGTAGTCCAAGAAGCTGGATAACTTCATTCGACTTAGAGATTTCATTGCTTTTAGATATGTTTTACTCAAATGAACCAGGATTCGACCCTCTTCATGATCCAAAAGGGAGGCTCAGTCTTCACGAACTCCGGATTATGAAAGATGAAATACGGGAAGAATACCCAACTGTTTTCAAATACCTAAACTTGTTCGAATTTAATCCCAAAGAGAAACGACACATTGATAAAACAAAAGCTCTGTTTACTGGAAATCTGTTAAATCCTAGCAGAAGGTTAGACGTGTGTAGAGAATTCATTAGGCACCTCTATTTCCTCAGACTTTCCATTCTCAACATTTCAAATCAATCTGTTAAAAGAGCCGCGTTCTCAAGTTCATTCTCTTTACAAACTGTTAAAAGAATGTGGGGATGATATTTTTGTCAAGTATCGGGATGCAGAAATTGATTTCAAATTCGATTTAGAGTCATTCATCAGTTTTCTACCTCACATCAATGATAAGGAATTTTCTCAAATTTATATCAACCGTTATGTCGCCGCAATGATTTCTGAATTAGAATTTTGGATTGAATGCAAAAAACCTAACCCTATTTCAAAATATGGAGATCGAGATTTCTTTTACTTTGAATCAGCCTCTTATCTCATCAAAAGATTAATTGAAGTTTTTCCGGATTCAACCGAGGAAAGAATACATTCGAATTTCTTCGCAAAAAGAAAGGAAATATATTCTGAACTCGTACAAATCCTCACTATGTCAAAATTTCTATTTACAACTCCGCAAAGAAAGATCATTCGAGAAATGTCTGAAAACATTAAATTTACTATCGGTGATCCTGACTTCGCGGAAGATCTTTTATTTCAAGACACAGTGTCAAAACTTCTTTTCGAACTTAATTATCGAGATACTAGACCTAGGGATGGAATTTCAAACATTAAAAAAGTTAGAAGGGCTTTGGTTAAACTTATGGACGACATCAGAGATTTACAAAAGCGTGAGCGTAAAATGTTAAGCGATTTTTAAAATATTTTCAGTACACTCCGCTGATTTACTCTGGATAGTCAAAGAAGCTTTAAATTTATCTTTCTTTTCACGTCATTTCTGGAACTTAGTTTTGAAACCTGTGTAATTTGTGTTTTTAATAAAATAAAAATTTTTAATTTTACTCCGTCCATTTGTCTTTTCTTTTAATTTTTAGTTTAATTAATAGATCCGAAGCAAAAATTTCATTTATCTTTTAGTAATCTAGTGAAAATTTTAAAATTTTAAAAATATAAAAATTCGCGAGTCGGGTCGTGAAAATAAGCCCGTGCACCACACGGGCCCAACTTTCTTCTCCTTCTCTTCTCTCTTTCCTCTTTCTTTTTCTTCTCTTTTTCTTTTCTTCCCTTCGGCCGTCACACAAGACTCACACCTACCACCACCATTTCTTAACCATTTTTAACGATTCAAAGCTCTAATCCGCATCTCTCGTGCCTCCTAAACACGTTTCCATCGTCAATTTTGCATAAAAGGTATTCTTTCACGGTTAAAAATCGAGTTTTTACTCGTAGTCAAATTTTTGACTTTTGAGAAAAATTGTGTTTTATGCCCAATTTTGAATTTCTATATGTTTAGTTAGATAATGTGATTGATATGTGTTAGTTTTTAGGTTCGATTGAAGCATTTTTGTTCACTTTTAGCTTTTGATTCGTTAGTTTAGGTTTTAGGCTAGGAATTGGTGAAATTTTTGAAAACTTGATGTTTTGCTAGCTCATTTAGGCTTAGTGATTCATCTAGAGCACTTTGAAAATAGTTTTGGAAAAATTTAGACTTGTTTGCTTGAAAATTGAAGTTTTGGTAAAACTACACTAAATTAGACATAGGGTTATTCCTATAGTTAAAACATTTTTAAAACTTAGGATTGATTGAAAATTAGCTAAAATGAAGATATCATTGACTTGCAAATGAAAATTCAGCCTAGTCTTTGACTTTTCTTATTTTGTACATTTTGAGCAAAATGAATATTTTTTGGTAAAAACAATCTTAAAACCTTGACTTAGAGATGTTATAGGTAAAGTTTGATGATTAAAAATATTTAAGGTAATTAAAAATGGTCATTAAGAATCATTGCATGCTTAAAAATCATCCTACTTTAATCAAAGTTGCTTATTACGACTAACTCGCTATAATTATTATTTTTATCATTATTTGTTGCAATCATGGGTACCGGGTACGCTTTGAATTTTGCTTGAAAATAAGTTTATAGTAAGATTATATATTGTTTGCAGTAATTTTGGCTATAATTGACTGCAACATGGAATTGAAAAATGCCATTTTTAAAGCCCTCATTTCGAATTTTTTTCGAAAAATATAAGCATTTTTCATTTCTAAGTGTTACTATAAGTCTTATAATTTTGGAACATAACCTACATTATTTGACTTTCGCAGATGGCTAATTATCTGCCAGATGAGTATGAGTTGCCCCATTCCCTCGTCGGGCAAGACAACCCGGCGGATAACGAACCATTCATGAGAAATTGGATAAACCGACAAAAGGGTGCCAACAAATATATAAACTGGGAAATAATGGAGCAATGTAGTTGGGCCGATGAGCTGAGACAGATTTTGAGTTTTACAGCACACGGGAAAACAAACAGCGTGTGGCAAAAGCTATTTGAAATTCATGAACGGGTGTACCAGGAGGCATATGCAGAATTCATGGTAACATGGAGATTTGAAGCAAATGTTGACCATGAGGCATACAACTGTCATCAGTGTATCCATTTCCGCCATCAGAATCCAATGTATCACCTGACTCTTGCACAGTTCGCAATGCATCTAAAACTGTATAAGAGAGCACACGTTAATCGGCCAGTGTTTAAAGGGGGATACACCACCCTGAACCAAATCGATCATCAAGCTTTCTGTCGAACCTACACCTCCAATAATGAAGCCTGGAGGTCAAGTAAAAAGGCTTCACATTTCACTAATCCCATTCACCGCATTCTTCACCACCTTATCGCCAAAACCCTTCACCCAAAAACCCAACATGGCGGTGCCGTCACCGTTAATTATATGCGCCTAATGCATGCCATGATCAATAACCAAAATATGCAAGTCGCACACCTTCTAGCTCAAGCATTTACTAATGAAAGAAATGCCTCGAGAAAAGTTGTGCCAGTTTTGGGAGCCGTTGTCACCAAACTCCTTCACATGATGCATGTTTTCGGTAGTATTGAGAAATTTGGGAATTTGACAGCAGCTGAGTCTGAAGAGATAGGGTACAAATTACTGGACACTTGGCAGTACATTCGGATTGAAGATGAGCAGTTGATAGTTGCAGCTAATCCGGCAATCCCAGACTCAGAAGACCGAACAGTGCCAGGGGTAAGAGTTGGGGATTTAGGCCTGTTACAAGGACTAGGGATGGTCTAAGATGGCAAAGTTCATAGGAACCACGGGATGAGGATGATCCCACCCACAGGGTAGGCCCACTAACACCCGCCGACACTGATCAGTAGGATAGAGGGATCGGTCGCGCTTTCCACTGTACCATTATCATATGGGGGATCTGCCCGGACATGAGAGTTGGTTTGCTTAGCATGCGATCTTTTAGAATCTGGATCAATTCACACATTATGCAGGCAGACATTTTAATGTCCTGCCATATCCTCATGAGTATCCAGTGATGTTCGCCCACAGAGACCCTAGGGGTGCAGGACCTAGCCATCAGTATTCATGACCCCCATCTCTACCTCAGCATCATTACACACAGCACACGGTCATCCCATCTCCTCCAAGGGAACAGAGCACAGGGGTCGCTGATTTTGTTACCAGCATTTTTGAAACAACCCGCGTCAGCACTCACAGAGATACATCCACCGATGCTCAGGTTTTCGTAAGGGATCAGGCTGCGAGCCGGTATATGACTAAGGATGTCACACAGGGTATAGGAGGTATGGGTATGGACCCAAATTGGGGTAGAGACCTGTAGGAAGGGTAGGGTTAGCGTACAGGACCTATGATTCACACGAGCACCTCATCACTCATGAGACTGATCGCACGATAAGATGAGGTCCAGTTCAGGATATCCTCAGGGATGAACACGGTAGAATTGGCACATAAATTCACTACCGACGAGGAGATGACTGATGATGGACAGTTTTCTTTGAGGAACCCGACGAGGCCACATACGAGTTTATCTTACTCTCTTCCCTACCAACCGGCTCAGCCATAACTTTTCCTATCTCTGAACTATTTTTATGATTACTTATGATCTTTTGATACAGTATTACATTATTAAACTCTGTCTGTACGCCTGATCTCGAGCATAACTACTTTTATGTTTTCAAGTTTGTATGATAATTAGAATCAATTGCATGAATAAAACGTCACAAACAACGAACGATCGAGATCATACAAGATTGAAGCACGACTTGGAGCAAGGATGCACTAAACAAGGATGACGCCAGCACGAGAATAGAAGAAACCATAACTGGAAAACCATCCAATTGCACTCCTTGCAACCATAGGGGAGTACTACGTCTTCACTGCTTTTTCAATAGAATATACGCAAACAACTATACCACTTTAAAGACTAAGTGTGAGATTGGTAACCCCATCAAAATAACTTTTAATAACAAAAACGCCTCTTTCAAAACCTAAATGTGGGATACGCCGTATCCTTAACATTGAGTACAATGTTATTTTAAAGTGTGGGATAGCAAATATTGCACATAATGATTCTTGTAAAAACCCTCAAGTGTTTTTAAACTAAATTTTTCACAAAATTTAAAACTTTCTGAACTATGAAACACTAAGGATTATAAAATTCTATAAAAGATCAAAAAGTTTTAGCTATAAAATAGACAAAAGAGTAAGACAAAGTGAAAATTTTTTTGCGAAAATCAAACCGAATTTTCCAAAAGAGCATTGCATAATGAAAGGCGCAATTCTACCCATTATAATTGTTGTGAGGCACCCCCAAATAAGGCTTTATGAGCACTCATTTTTAGTGCTTCACTATACTTCCGTTGAGTGCGCCGATGTTAACATCTTGGAATCAAAACTTGCTCTCGATCTACATTTCAGAATCACACATTTTGACTAAAACTACTAAGTTAGAACCTCAGCTATTCGTGAAGACAAAAACACCCCCGTTATACACCTTCATTGCCATCTTCACTTCAAATCACCACTACCTATCCATTCTATTCGCTTCATAAATAAAGAAATAAATCCCGACAAAATCATTCCTTCCGGAAAATCCTCTATAAAGCCTCATTAGAAAATGCAAGAATCTAAGACAATTATCAAGGAGACCGCCAATAAAAGGATACCTCGAAGAGAAAAGCAAAAGAAGCTTGTTGAAAAAAATTGATGAATAAAGGTTCTGAAAAAAGGAGTGGAACCAGAAAAGATTCAAGAAAAGAACTCCTGGCAGTCAAAAAGAAGGATGCTCATCTTGAAATTCCCGACAAAAAGCTAAAAGGATCACAAAAATTTGATCTTTTAAAAGAACTCCTATCTATCAAACCCTTCACACCCCTAAAACCTCCAAATCATCATCTCTTCACGATACAAGCCGAGCCCATAACTGAAAATTCTCTCAAATAAGTGATGGAGATTTGAGTCTTGATCAAACCTATGACGAAGAAGGTGAGCATGACTGGCTAAGAGCGATTTCATTTCTTAGAACTATACGACACCCAAAACA
Organism: Rutidosis leptorrhynchoides; assembly: GCF_046630445.1. Classification (NCBI taxonomy): domain Eukaryota; kingdom Viridiplantae; phylum Streptophyta; class Magnoliopsida; order Asterales; family Asteraceae; genus Rutidosis; species Rutidosis leptorrhynchoides. Next base: position 245,945,189 of record NC_092333.1, read on the forward strand.
CCTTAGTGAATTGAGTGACCCGAGTGAGATAACCTTAGTTATGTAACCTCCTCTCATGCTTGCGGAAAAGGGTTTGGGAATAACAAAAAGAATAAAACCGAGTTTTCACTCCCGCGTCTTGTGGAACAAAGACCACTTGATCACTACGAATAAAAATCTACAGTGTTGAAAGCTCGAAAGTTTTCTTGAGGATAAGCAAAGTCTAAATGTGGCACTCCTTGCTGTGTCTTCAGTACCAGCTGACTGATTAGTATCAGCTGGCACAACTGCCTCAGTACCTTCACCAGCTGCCTTGAATAAGGGCTCTTTCTTTAGGGGATGGTTGTCCCTAGGGGCAGATTTTATCCTTTGTTTATCAATAGGCTTGGGTTCAGCTGTTGGTTCTTGTGTTGATACTGGTTCTTGTGGAGTGATATCGGCTAAAAAGTCAAGTTTTTACCCTCGATATTGAGTCCCAAAAGCATAAAGTTCAAAACTTTCTCGGCAAAATAATCGCTTTTTCAGTTAAATTTGTAGATAAAGTAACTACGAAGATGATGCAAAAAGAATCAAGAGAATCGGAGCTAAAACGAAGATTCTAGAGCGAAAACAGTGAAAGACAAGAAATCAAGTTACGATCTAGCAAATCAACAAGCCAAATAGCTTGCCAAACGGGCTGCCAAACGGTTTTCCAGTATGGCAAATGGCCTGCCACAAGCCCAGATCAAACGGGCATGTCAAACGGGTTGACCTGGCAAACGGCCTCACCAAACGCCCTGCCAAACGGCTTGCTAAACGGCCTGCCAGCCATTTGCAGGCCATTTTCACTTCTATTTAAAGGGCTTTTGTCATCCAATTTCAACCCAGCACTCCTCACTCTCTCACTACAATACACTTTCTCTCACTAGAGCTTTCAAGGCCTTCTCACCTTCGAGCGGAAAATTAAGTACCCGGAGGTGAATGCCGAAGATTGTAATAGGAGCGGTCTAGAGGATGTCAGCACTTGTAATGGTCCAGATCTCATCTGTAAACGATGAACACTTTAATTAATTTAATAAAGTTATCTTATTATTTTAAGGTGCTTTCACCTTGCATGCCTATCTATCTATTACAAATGTTTATTATGTGTTCAATAATTTATCTGAAACTTATGCTATTGTTATGCTGAAACCTTGACGGTTTAAAGGTTTAATTTACGGATCACCCTTTCCGCTTATTCAAGTGGCTATAACCTAGTATTAGGACCTGATCAACCCTAAGGTAAGTAGTTATGTGTCCTTAACGTCACAATAGGGATATAGTACCTACGTACGAATAACCATTTATTCATAAAAGAAGAGCTGCCCATTTAGGTTGTGATTAGAGTAGGCAATATAGTGTTCAGTAAATACTGGCTTGCTTAGAAGCATGATTCACGTCAGAAGCAACATTCTTGAGATGTTGTAAGATGATCCGGGGTTGAGTAAGTGATCGCAAAGGAGAGACTTCTAATACAATTAGCAGTACATTAGAATATCTAAGATTGCACATCTATTAATGTTAAGGTATAGCTTAGTATTAAGTGGTAGAATATTGCTTTAGTTATACCAACTAGGATTAAGAAAAGCTGAGACTTTCCTTTAGGAATATACCATTTTGTTCATGTACCTAGGACTCTATCCATAAGGTCGTTTAAACCCTTTAAGGTTAACGTTGGGAGCAGGGATATCCGTCTCAGCCAGAATCTTCAAGGCCTAAACTCTTAGTGACAAATCAATTAGGTTCATAGTCCAGTTGATTAAGGTTTAGTGTTTATTCTAGGAAGTTAAACTCTTGTGATAATTCCCCATCAGGATTCTATTCTTCATACCTATCTATCTTTATCTTTATAGTTATATTATAGTATTAGTAGTTAAACTTAACCTATCACCACTTGTCACTAGGGTTAACTATATAGGCACTTTTATCCCACGTTACTGAGCAAACATACAAAAATACAAACCTGAGTTATATTTACCACTTACTCGTTAAAAGGAAGACAAGTAGGTAAGTTATAGCTAGGAAACCTCGGCTAAATATAAATAATAAAACCATTACTCTCTTTTGGTAGCTAATTCTGATGTGTTGCGACCTAATGACACCGCATAAATAATACCGTCCATTTTGGCCATATCATGGAGGCAGTAGGGGAGTGATTGCAAGATACTCCCCCTCAGCAGCAGACTGATTTGTCTCTACTATTTTCTCTGCAACATCATCAAGGTTGATGATCTCTACTGGCTGTTGTGGTGCGGCTGGCTGATCAGAAGATGCAGGTTGAGAAGATTGGCTCGTTTTCATCATACTATCCAGCCATTTCATAAACACATCAGCTCTTTCTCTTTCTGACCTATTAGAATCCAAATACCTTTGCATCTCTTCGGGTGTCATCTTTTTGATTCTCTCTACTCGCTCAGCATACAGCTTTGCCTTCTTTCTGTCATACTTCACCATGAACTTAGCATTTCTTTTTATAGCATCCTTCTTATGTTGATTTATGCTGAGCAGTTCATTGTGAATTTCAAGCTTTTTAGGATTGAGGCTTCTTCTATGCTCAATTCTATGTCTTTTTCTTGCAGCATATCCCTCAAATTTAGCATTGAAGGCATCACTTAAATCATGCCGTCTCTACTGATGCCTCTCCATTTTTCTTTTCATCTTTCTTTCAATGGTTTGAGAAACAACAAAAGATTCAGCTAAGGCCAGTTCAGAGATATCACTGGGCTTACTGCCAGAACCAATATCATCCATAGATGTGGTAATACTGGGTTAAGATTCACCAGCAGCCTTGACACATGCTTCAGTATGAGCGTTGCTGGGCTTAGGGCTAGTTCCTTGATCCGTACCATCACCACCATCATCACCATCTCTCATTTGCTGTTTAGGAGCTTTCTCATGCTCATGCTCCCCCTCAAATTGTTTTCTCTTTTTATGTTTCTTAGATTTCTTCTCCCCATTTTTGTCATCAGCAGGGGCAGAAGTAGAGTCTGGGGGAATACTTGCATCAAGATCACTGTCTGACTCAGGAACAGAGAATGCAAAGTTGTTCCAGTCAGCATCAGCAGGAGATAGGTGAGCACCAGGGTCCATGCCATATTGCCTAAGACACATGTTTGAAGTTCTGACTTCATTTCTAGCAACACCCATGGCCATTTGATTTACACTGGCTCTAACATCAGCTTGAAGAGCAGTCATGCATTGCATTGTGTCCACCATAGTAACATAAGTAGAAGCAGGAATCATGGTAGCCATCTGCTGTTCCTGTAACTCTAATCTCTCTTCCAATACCCTGTTTTCTTCATTCAAAAACTTATTCCTTTGATTGGCAGCATCCAGTTCTGCATAAAGTCAGGTAATGTGGTCAGTATACTTATTGTGAGAGATGATTCACTGCTTAAGCTATTCTTCATCTTCATAATGTTGGCGAATGGCATCAACTGCTTGATCCACAAAGGCGGTAACTTGCTTGGGTTGAGTTTCAATAACAGAAGTGGTAATACAACCAGCTCGTCGAATAGCTTCAGCCATGCAGTCACTAGAGTTTCCATGATTGTTTTGGTGATATCAGGTGTGATTCTGGCAACTGTTCTGTAACAGCCAGAGTAGACAACCCAGTTATATCAGAAGTAGCAGGTGTACTGGTTGACAGGCATTCAGTAGCAGCCACAACAGGAGTATCTCTGTGGGGTGATGGAGGTGGAAGGTTAGTATCTGACTCATAACCATGATCACCATCATTTTTACCTTCACCTGAAGGTTTAGAACCACTGGTATCCTTTGCAGCATCATCAGGTTCATCATCACTCAGATCCACTTGTTTGTCCTTGGAGCCAGTCACATTATCATGAATGACTGTCTCTTCCTTACCAGTACCTTTATCAGCATCACTTTCAAATGAAGAAGATGATGAGGAAGAAGCTGATGAATCAGAAGGTACTGGCGAATCAGGAATATTATGCATAACACACTTACCAGTATATGGATCAAGAATGAACTTGAGAGGCCTCCATGTACCAGGCCATGGAGAAGCAACATGAGCCATACCAAAAACATGATAATAAGGTTGTTCATTAATGGTCTCCAGTGTGGCCAATCTCTCATATACTTCTTCAAGTGCTGGCTGATCCAGCTGAGAAAGTAGTTCAGTCAGCTCCTCATCAGGTAGCTTGCTGGCTGCAACTAATGCACTTTGTGGATCAATAGTGAGCTGATCCACCAGTAATGCAATTTTGAGGGTGATAGAAGCTCCCCTGTAAATAAAATTAGGCACCACTTCATCTGGATCTGGTACCTTGCAGACATACTTAGGCTTTTCACCAGAAATAAAAACCTGAGTAGATTCAGTGGTAGTAGCAGTAGATGTACCAGCATCCAATTTAACATCCTGTTCACCAGAATCTGAACCAGGGATGACCATAACATTTGCTACATTTAGAGTGATGAATTGAAACTCCATATCAGATGAATCAGTAATATCAGCAGCAGTATCAGTAGTTAAAACATTATATATATATATATATATATATATATATATATATATATATATATATATATATATATATATATATATATATATATATATATATATATATATATATATATATATATATCACCCTTGGTTTCAGTGACAGAATCAGAACCAAGAACCTCCTTAACAACTTTATCAATAACCTCTTCCAGAGCAGGAGGAGGTTCAACAATCATCTCATCAACTATTTCAGTATCAGTAGTTGAAGCAGTAGCACTGGAGATAACAGGAGGAGTAGCAGAAACTTCAGCAGTATCTACCACCTCATTACCAGTAAGATCAGTGAAACTAGTAACCACTTCATCTCCAGTAGCACCAGCAGCAGTAGAAGCAACAGTACTAGTATCAGCACCACTAGTAGAAAAATCAGTAGCACTAATACCAGTAGCAGAAGCAGAGAGCTCATCAGTACTAGTTTTAGAACCAGTAAATACAATAGGATTCCTTTCATGCTCCCCTTCTGCAAGTTCATCTACCCTGCTAAGAACTGAAACAATAAAACATTTTATATTAGCAACTGGAGAACCAAACAAATTTTACTCAACAATTGCATATGATGTTGGTCTCTGGGGACAGACTGGTTGTTTAGTCAGCCCTTTGATTGAGATAGAGTAAGGTGTATGTAAGTACAGCTGCGACTTTGCTGACTCATTGACAATACATGTTGACCTAGATTGTGTAAAAGTTTTGGCTGGTGATGATGTAGGAGTGTGACTCTTATCATGATCCAAGTAACATTTAGGTTGTGTAGTAGCCTGAGCTGGTTCAAAACAATGAGGACCCAGTTCAAATCTGCTTTGGGGGTCAGTTATGTTCTTTGCTGGTTGTACTGTCAGCAGAGGATATTTCTTGAAATATAGTTTTGAAAAATATGGAAGTGCCTGGTTAGAAGAGTATGGGTTGCTAGTCTTCTTAACACTAGTTTTAAAACCAGTCAGCTTGGGAGCAAAGTTTATACCTTCAATTCCACTTTTATTTTTCAAGTCAGCAGTAAAAATATTTTCAATTAAGTTAGAAAATTCTGCTGTTTGGTCTAGAGACGCACCAGGTTCCATAGCAGCATCCTTTGCAGGAGTAGCAGTTGAGACTGGTGCAACCTTCCCAGTGGCATGCTTGGAGCCAGCTTTTGCACGTTTGAATTTGCATGTTACCAAGAAATAGATGAGCAACGGATTCCAACACTAGAAATGGGTAGTCAGTATATAATACTAGGGCTGTTCTTTATGATCAGAGAGCACTAGATTCTAATACAACTACTTCTTTACCAGTATCTGAGACGGTGGCTGTTCTAATTGAGGTATCTGGCTTCTTCCATCGGACAGCTGGCTTTCACTGAGTTCCCTCCCCCTCAACTGGTGCACTACCAGAGGCAGTCGATTGGGTAGCTCCACCTCGAGCAGCAAGATACTCGAGCATTCCTGGCGTCAGACCAGTATGTGGAGCAGCTGGCGCTGCTTTTGTCATCCCCCTTTGTTTCAATGGAAGGTCAAAAGATTCATCATTAATTTGATGGTAAGCATCACCCAGCTCATTTTTGAACACAAGGCTCAAAAACCATGGAAAGGGGATCAAAAGTGTTCGTTTAGGTGCAAACACCATTTCCCTTAACCTCAAGTAGATTTCAGCAACATAGTCAATGTTTCTGTTGAACAGCAACCCATGACCTATTTTAAGCTCAGAATTTGAGCATTGATCAAAACTACCAGACTTCTGGCTGATGCACTGGGTCAGCAAACCAAAGAAATAGTACCACAATGGTGGCATATGCTTCCTCAATGGGCTGTGGGCTACATCACCAGTATAATCGATAATTTCCAACACCTCCCTTCTAACATCATCACTTAAGGGTGAAGCAATAAATGGTCTACTAGGCAATTGTAGGGCTTATCTAATGGCATCGACGGTGATGGAGCAGATTAGGGTTTCAGTGACCATACCATGAACACATGGTGTACCCTGTGGAGTGTTAGTCATGGTAGCCGTGTACCAAAATCTGCCTAAACAGGCCGGATAGAATCTGTAGCCCATTTATGGCTGATAACAGGCCGGAGTGGATATTGTCTTATGTACTCAATCAACGTCTAATAGCCTATGTTGGCTTTACACTTAGGGATGGAGAGGGCATGAGCAGCATTACCTCTAGATAGGTGAATAAGTGCATGATCTGGTGCATTAGCAGCCTGTACAAAGCTTGGGTGTAGAGTGAACAATGGTGCCAGTTCATTCTGCTCCTCCTGTGCCGGTGGAGGTTGTTGTTGTTGCCATTCTGGTTGTTGTTGCGGTTGTTCCTCAGGTTGGTTCTCAAGTGGTGGTGATTGTTGTTGTTGGTCTGCCATTGATGGATGTAGAAGATGAATGTTTAAATGATTTGAGGATTTGAGGATTTGGGGATTTTGAGAGAAAAGTGTGATTTTGAAAGTTTAATAACCAAAGGTTATTATGGAAAATGAATCACCATATTTAACCTTTCGGATTGGTGGAAAAAGTGTAGGAGAGAGAAAATGGCAACTGTCATGTGCAGGCGCGTGGTCAGATTTGACAGACTGACATGTTTTCTAGGGGACACAGACTATTGACATGACATTTAATCGGCTTGAACACTCATACCCCCATTAAGCATTAAATGCAGTAGGTTTTAATTCAAAAATTGAAGTTAAAAACCACAAAATAAAGTTTGTATTGAATACAAAATTCTTTGTTATATTTAATTTGTAGTGTATTTAATTTAAATCATTGGGATTAAATGAGTTTCAGTTTTAAGGTATCATTTTAATGTTGTGAGCTATTTATTACTTCATTTTAGACATTGTATATCTTGTGATATAAAAGACCTTATTGTGCTGATTGTTTGACATGTAGGAAGCAAGTAAAAATTTATGACTTACTGGTTTGCCCTACATTCTGTAGAGCCAGCACACCAACAAAGTAGTCTTTTATTTTAGAGTTCAAGCATACCCAGCTCAGAGACGAGGTAGTTAAAACGTTTCTCGTCTAAGAGCTTAGTAAATAGATCTGCTAACTGCTGGTCTGTTGAAATAAAGTGTAGCTCCACATCTCCTTTTTGAACATGATCCCTTATGAAATGATATCGAACATCAATGTGCTTAGTCCTTGAATGCATCACAGGATTGTTGGTGATAGCAATTGCACTGGTGTTGTCACAGTAGATTGGAGTTTTTGTAACATGAACACCATAGTCCTTCAGCTGGCTTTGCATTCATAGTACTTGAGCAGTACAGCTACCAGCAGAGACATATTCTGCCTCGGCAGTAGATGTGGACATAGTATTTTGCTTTTTGCTTGTCCAGCTGACTAGCCTACCACCCAGTAACTGGAAACCACCAGTTGTACTTTTCCTGTCTATTTGACATCCTGTAAAGTCGTCATCTGAATACCCAATTAGTTCAAAATCCTGGTCTTTGGGATACCAACGACCATGTTTAGCAGTACCTTTAAGATACCTAAATATTCTTTTTACTGCCAGCAAGTGTAACTCTCTAGGATCAGCTTGATATCTGGCACAGAGACATGTGGCAAACATAATATCTGGTCTGTTGGCTGTGAGATAAAGTAGGGACCCAATCATACCTCTATATTCAGTGATACTGACTGGTCACCATTGGGATCAGCATCTAATTTTATGGATGCTGCTATAGGAGTCCCTATATATTTTTTAAACAAGTCAGACCAAATTTCTTTAACATATCTTTGATATATTTATCTTGACTTATAAAAATTCCATCATCAAGTTGTTTGATTTGCAATCCAACAAAGTATTACAGATCTCTTTGTAAACTCATTTCATATGTCTTTGACATAAGTTTTGAAAATTCTTAACAATATGTTTCATTTTTAGAACCATAAATAATATCATCCACATATATCTGTACCAACAAGAGATCACAATCTATCTCTTTTGAGAATAGAGTGGTATCAATTTTTCGAACCTTAAAACCTAAACCAGTGAGATACACATGAAGTGTCTCATACCATGCTCTTGGAGCCTGTTTGAGGCCATAAAGAGCTTTGTCTAAGTTCAGGTGGCTGCTTGACAAAGACTTCTTCTTGCAGCTTCCCATTTAGAAAGGTAAATTTCACATCCATCTAGAATACCCTAAAGTTCATCTTAGCAGCATATGCCAAGAATAATCTGATAGCTTCCATCCTAGCCATTGGTGCATAAGTTTCTCCATAATCCAACCCTTCTTCCAGTCTAAACCCTTGAGCTACCAATCTAGCTTTGTTTCTGATCACAATCCCATCTTCATCCATCTTATTCTTAAACACCCACTTGGTACCAATGATTTTCTTTGACTTATCCTCAGGTTCAGGTACCAATCTCTATACTTTGTTCCTATCAAACTGAGTAAGTTCATCTTGCATTGCCCCTACCCAGCTAAGATCTTGTAAGGCTTCTTTAGGAGATGTAGGTTCAATGGTAGACACAAAATTTGCATGCATACAAAAGTTGCTGGTTGCATGTCTTCTTTTTTTAACACCACTAGCCAGATTACCAATAACTTGCTTAATAGGATGCTCCTTTGTCCATCTAGTGTTATGAACAGGTGAGCTTGTTGTGGAACACACAGCATCTTGATCATCAGTTGGTTCAGCAGTATGAGCAACAGTAGGAGACAGCTGTTCATTGTCAGTAGAATCAGTACCAACTTGTAATATTTCAGAACCAGTAGACCTCTGCTCAAGTTGTAATACTTCTGTAGAGCCAGTAGGTCCACTTATTTTAGACACAGATGGAACAGAGTGTTCCATCTCATCATCAGAGAACCCAGCAACATGGAATGGTGAGGGAATTGCTGCTGGTTCTTCTTCGTCATCTAGAGCTTGCTGAGTAGGCTCTTTAAATAGTAAATCCTCATCTTCTTGAACAAAATATGAAGTGGGGGAAGTTTCATCAAATGTAACATTAATGGATTCTTCAAAACAACCCCTTCTCTTATTGTAGACCCTATATGCCTTTGACATGTTGGAATATCCAAGAAATATTCCTTAATCAGCCTTAGCATCAAACTTGCCCAGCTGGTCCCTATCGTTTAGAATGTAACAGGGAGTGCCAAAAATATGAAGAAATGAAATTCAGGGTCTTCTGCCTTTAAGAACTTCATAAGTAGTTTTCTGATGTCTTTTCACAATTAAAGATATATTCTGGGTAAAACAAGCAGTATTCACAGCTTCTGCCCAATATGAATTCTTCAGCCCAGACTCAGCCAACATAGATCTAACTGCTCCAATGAGAGTTTTGTTTCTTCTTTCTGCAACACCATTCTGTTGAGGTGTTCTCACAGCAGAAAAGTTCTGTGAAATACCATTATCAGCACAAAATTCTTCCAATGTAGTATTTCTGAATTCTGTACCATGATCACTTCTCAGCTGCTTCACCAGTTGTCCATTCAATAGTTCCATTCTTTTGATAAAATTAATAATTTCATCAGTAACTTGACTCGTTTGCTTCAAAAAGAATGCCCATGTGTATCTGGAATATTCATCAACAATTACCAGTGTATACTTCTTCCCAATACAGTTGGCTATATTAACATGACCAAAGAGATCCATATGAATTAGGTGAAATGACTTTTCAACAGATGAAATCTGCTTTGACTTGAATGAAGCATGGTGATGCTTTCCCTTTTCACAACCAGGACACAATCTGTCCTTCACATAAGACATAGTGGGTAGCCCAGACACTAAACTTTTACTTGATAGTTTGTGAATATCTTTAAAGTTAAGATGTGAGAGTCTCTTGTGTCATAACCACTTGAGGTTGTTTGCCGCCTTTGAATAGAAACAAGTATCAGTTGTTGTGACTGCTGTGTTCATGTCAATTTGATACATTTTCTCACGTCTTTTTGCTGTCAGTAGAGGCTTCCCTGTCTTATCAAAAATAGTGCCAATTTTCCTTCTGAATTGGACTATCTTATTTTTGCTTGTCAGTTGGTTTATGCTGAGTAAATTGTGTTTAAGCCCAACGACATATGCAACATTTGAAAATGTAACATTCCGATTTGTTAAAGTACCAAAACCCTTTGTATAACCCAACGAATTATCTCCATATGAAACAACTGGACCATCCTTTTCTTGATAGTCCATCAGCAGGGACTTACATCCGGTCATATGTATCGAACAACCACTATCGATATACCAAATTTGCTTGTTTTGAATGCCCTGCACAGTAGCTAAGAGATTAGTTATTTTTGGGAACCCATCCAAGGATGGGTTCTGGAAGAGTCATCTTTGATGCTTTCTTCCTTGCTGCTTGATTGTTCTGAGGGGTAGCATCATTGGGGTTCATAACTTGGGTACACTGATGGGACAAGTGAGCTTTGCCACATTTGTAGCATTTTCTCACTTATGGTCTCGGTAGCTGGTTGGCAGTAGATGTACTGAGTGACTGGTTCTACTGCTGGCTTTGAGTAACAGCCAGTAGTAGCTGGTTGAGCTTCACAGTCAGTATCTCAGCGATATATGTCTCAGTATTAGACTCTACTATTTTAGCTTTTCCCTTATTTGCTGCTTTGCCTTTAGATTTTGACTTACCAGTGTGGAAAGTTACTGGTTTGTCTGTTGCATCTGGTTAACCAGCAGGAGTCACTTTAAACTTACAGGATTGACTGGTTCGTCTGTAGTTACTGGTTGACCAGCAGGAGTAGCAGCAGTAGGCTCAGCATTCAGACAACTAGAAGACTTAACTGATTTTAGATTCCTTCTATTATTCTCAGTTATATCTTTCTTGATTCGTCTTTCTTTGGGAGTCATATAGTAAATGCTTGAGGGATCAGTAGTTTCATCAATTGAAGTACTGATTTCCTTAGCTTTAACTTCACTCTCCAAGATCTCTTTCATGGATGGTGGGGGGGTCTCTGTAGGTCTGAAAAACTTATTTGTTAAGACCTTTTTACCCTTAACTATCTTGGCAAAAGTGTTTGGCAAGATAGCTTCAGGATCAGTTTCAAGAATAAGGTCCATAAAAGTAACTTTTGCAAGAGCAGCAGCAGCAACATAGTCACCAAAAAAGAAGGCTTCAACTTGGGCAGGCACCTGCTCATTTACACACTTGGCTGTGTGTTGAGCATATGTACACCATGAAGCAACAACCTTTTTAAGGTTGTTTAGCTGGTTCTTGACGTCTGTTGCTTTAACGTGAAGAGACTTTAAAGCAAATTTTGTTTTTCAAGTTTAGAAATTTCATCTTTCAAGATTTTAATTTCGTCAGCTTTGCCTTTAAGTTTTTCATTCAAAGATTTGTTATCATTTTTCAAAACTTCTTCACGTTTACTGCCTCTACATAAATCAACTCTTAGGTAGTCAAACATTTCAGCTTTTTCATTATCAGTATAAGTTCAAAAATTATCAACCTTATACAGCATTTCAGATTTCCATTTAGGTGAATCCTTTTTCAAGTCAGCTTCCCTCATTTCAGCCATAAATGTACTACCATTATCCTCCTCATCGGACTCCTCAACCTCATTGGCCATCAAATACAGCTTTTTACCAGAAGCATAACCAGCACATTCATCATCAGTTTCACTGTCAGAAGATGAAGATGAGCTGGTTTCATCCCAATCATGATGCTCAGCCACTAGTACCTTTTCTGGCTTCTTTTCCTTCTTATCAGCCTTTGAGCTTTCCTTCATCTGAGCCTTCATTTCTTTGTACTTGTTTTGTACTTATCAGCTTTTGAAAAGGAGTTAGCATGTGATGTTGAAGGTTTCTTGGACATGCATTCATCAGCAAAATGTTCAACCTTCCCACAATTGTAACACTCAGATTTAGGGCCCTTGACTGATTTGTTACCATACCTAGCACTAGGTTTCTCACTCCCCTTGTATGATTTGCTGGTTCTATTACAATTGAACCTTTTGAACTGTCTAGCCAGCAAAGCCATACTTTCAGCAAACCCTTCCATATCATCCTCATCATCACTACTTTCTCCAAACCCAGTACCACTATCCTCATCATCTTTAGTTGACTCTTCTTCTGCCAACAACTTTTGAACCAGTAAATCTTTTTTAGCTTTCTTTTTAGCAGCAGCAATAAGAGCAGTATCATATGTCTTAGAAGATTTTGAAGTGGTGGGGCAGGCTTAAAGTTTTCATTCAAATTAAGTTCCATTTTGGCTTCTGCCTTCTCATGGTTCCAAAGTGTACCATATAGAGAAGACATATTAAAGTTCTTTAAAGTCTGAGTGGTTCTTAAAGGGTCAGTAATAGGTTTCCATGTGGCAGGCAGTGAGTCAATGAATTTGTTTACTTGTTCAAAATCAGTATAGGTGATTTTCAAAGTAAGCAGGTCAGCCACTAAGGAGTTAAACCTAATGAAAATTTGCTTAAGGGTCTCACTCTTGTAGGCAAAGAACATTTCATATTCTCTTTTCAAAGCAATAATTTTATTTTGCCTAACCTCATCCATGCCTTCATAAGTAACAACAAGATAGTCTATCATAAGCTTACTATTCAGTTTTCCCTTAATCAGTTTAAACAGATGGTTAGGTAAAGTTATATCTATAGGTTTCTGATCTTAGGGTCAAGTCCAACACGACGTTTATCCTCAACATCGTATTTTGCTGGAGTGAGAACAACTTCTCTGCTAGGAATGGTAGGAGTGTCTACTGTAGCTGGAACACTATCAATTGTTTCAGTGGGGATGAATGGACCATCAGTAGCAATGCCAGGCATGAGTGGGTCAATAGACTCAAGGTGAAGCATGAACCTAGCTTTCCAGGTTTCATACTCATCTTCATCAAATTTGTGTGGTCTATTGGATGAGCCGTTTTCAAGGTAAGCTGTATTGGAATATGCAGCCATGAGAGAATTCAGATCCAAGATATTAGATTATCAAGACAGAAGCTTTGATACCAGTTGTTGGTCCCTTGATTAACAACATGAGTATTGTAGCAGGGTGAATACAATTTTTTAATTAAATTATCAGTTAAAACTGTTTAGTATTCAAGCAAGTAAATTAAATAGAGTCAAAGGTAATTTTTCAACTGTTTATTCTTTATTGATTGAATCACAAAGAATTACAGCTATCCTTGGCGGAATGATAGTTGGTTGATACAGATTATACCTAAGTTATATCTATCGAGGATATTCTAAAGCTATTATAAGTTTGGACTCTAAATAAATAAAACCACACCACTAGTTGTTACAATAGTGGATACATTAATTTATAGTAGTCCTATTAACTTTGTAATTGTTCTATTGTTCACTGGTACATATGATGTATGTACTTGTGGGGACAATTGTGTCAGAGAGCGTGCTCCCTTCTTTCCTCTTTGGTAGTTATTTGCAGGAACACCCCAATTTGGTTTGGCACCACTATTTGATTAAACAAATAGAATATTGTGTTTCCTAGGTGTTGACAAAGAATAACATATGTCTGCACATACGTTAAACTTCTGCATTCCCACGTGGTCTTGTAAGGTCACTTGTCAGCCACCGACGTGTGTCCTTTTCTATTCAACTTTGTCTTTGACTTCTTGAATAGTACAATTGATGTAGACCACTCAGGAAACTACTATGCTTGTAATGAAGCATAGCTGTCTTGTGTTGTACGCTGCTTTCCATCCATGCTAGTTCTTCTATGCTGAGTCACTTGATATTATTGAATTGCTGGGTACACATCCTGTGCAAATTGAAGAATACTGTCTACCTTGTACTGGTAGACCAGACAGCATACTAAACACTCGACATAGCAATATTTATTGTCTGTACATAACTAAACCTATGATGGCTGCACATTACATTTTAGTGTACATAAGTTTCTGTTTTGTCATAATTAAATCCTTAATTATTTTGGAGACTTAACAATAACCTCTATCGATTTTTCAACGAAATGCAGTTTATCATCAATGCGGATATCCTCCAATGGAATAACGAGTGTGTCATCAGCAAGACACTTTTTAAGATTCGAGACATGAAATACATCATGTACATTATTAAGCTCAGAGGGTAATTCTAATCGATACGCCACGGGACCAATTCTTTCAGTAATCTTGAAAGGTCTAACAAAACGTGGACTTAGTTTGCTTCGCTTACCAAAACGAACGACGCCTTTCCGAGTGGATATTTTCAACATGACTTTATCACCAACTTGGAATTCTAAATCTTTCCGACGATTATCAGCATAGCTCTTCTTTCAGCTTCAGGCAGTTTCTAATCGTTTCTTAATCTGAACGATCTTTTCTGTAGTTTCATGTGTGATTTCAGGACCCGTTATCTGTATGTCCTCTAATTCATCCCAACACAACGGAGATCTACATTTTCGTCCGTAAAGGCCTCAAAAAGTGCAGCCTTAATACTTGAGTAATAACTGTTGTTGTAAGAAAATTCAGCTAAAGGCAAATGTCTATCCCAACCTTTGCCAAAATTGATAACACGAGCACGTAGCATATCTTTCAACATTTGAATGGTTCGTTCAGTTTGACCATCGGTTTGTGAATGATAAGCAGTACTCATGTCGAACTGAGTTCCAAGAGCAGATTGTAGAGATTTCCAGAATCTAGAAGTGAATCGGCTGTCGCGATCGGAAATGATAGAGATAGGGACTGCATGATGTGAGACAATCTCTTTGATATATAGCTGTGACAATTTATCCATTCTGTTATTTTCTTTGATCGGTAAGAAGTGTGCAAATTTAGTAAGACGGTCCACTATGACCCAAATAGTATCATTGCCACTAGAAGTCTTGAGCAACTTAGTAATAAAATACATAGTGATACACTCCCACTTCCACTGCGGAATATCCAGCTGTTGAAGTAAACCAGAAGGCATTTGATGCTCGGCCTTAACTTTCAAACAAGTAAGACACTTGCTCACATAATCAGCAATATCAGATTTTAGGTTAGGCCACCAATAAAACTTCTTTACATCGTGATACATTTTACTAGAGCCTGGGTGAATAGAATAACTAGTCTTATGTACTTCATCCAAGACTAGTTCTCGAAGATTTTTGAAGATTGGGACCCAGATTCGGTTATTGAAATACCTTATTCCGTTTCCCTTGAGTTCAAGTTACTTTTCGAGACCTTTAAGTCCCTCGAGTTGGACATTCTCTTCCTTCAATGCCTCAAGTTGTGCTTCACAGATTTGATACGTAAGATTTGTATGAATACTCAGATTTAAAGCTCGGACTTGGATCGGTTTGGCACAATCCTTTCTACTAAGGGCATCGACAACTACATTCACCTTATCAGGATGATACTTAAGCTCACAGTCGTAGTCATTTAATAACTCGACCCAACGCCTTTGTCTCATGCTCAGTTGCTTCTGGTCAAAAATATGTTGAAGACTTTTATGATCGGTAAACACCGTGAATTTAATCCCATAGAGGTAATATCTCCACATCTTCAATGCAAACACCACAGCTCCTAACTCTAATTCATGTGTGGTATAGTTCTTCTCATATTTCTTCAGCTGTCTAGATGCATAGGCGATAACCTTTTTATGTTGCATCAAAACACATTTGAAACCTTGATTCGAGGCATGACAATAGACTACAAAGTCATCGGTTCCATCAGGTAATGATAGAATTGGGGCTGTGGTCAATTTATCCTTTAGAACCTTAAATGCAGATTCCAGTTCATCGGACCATTTAAATTTCTTCCCCTTATGAGTTAGCTTGGTGAGAGGTTTGGCTAGAATAGAAGAGTCTTTGATGAATCTTCAGTAATAACCAGCAAGTCCCAAAAATTGGCGAATATGCTTCGCATTCTAGGCACTTCCCAATTCTGTATAGCGGTGATTTTTGCAGGATCGACATGTATTCCTTCACTATCAACTACATGCCTGAGAAATTGTACGGTTCGCAGCCAAAATTCACACTTGGAAAACTTGGCATATAGTTGTTCCTTCTTTAAGAGCTCTAGAATCAATCGTAGATGCTGCTCATGCTCTTTCTCACTCTTGGAATAGATTAAGATGTCATCGATGAAAACGTTCACGAATTGGTCAAGATAAGGTTTGAATACACGGTTTATAAGATCCATGAATATAGCAGAAGCATTGGTTAAACCAGAAGGCATGACAAGAAACTCATAGTGTCCATAACGAGTTCGGAAAGCAGTCTTAGAAACATCTTCTTCCTTGACCCTCAGTTGATGATAACCCGACCTAAGATCAATCTTCGAATAGATACGTGACCCTTGTAGTTAGTCAAATAGGTCATCAATACACGGGAGTAGATAACGATTATTGATGGTTAACTTATTGAGTTCACGGTAATCAATACACATTCTCAACGTGCCATCTTTTTTCTTAACAAAAAGAATGGGTGCTCCCATGGAGACAAGCTAGGAGGAATGAAACCTTTCTCTAAAAGTTCCTGGAGCTGGTTGGAAAGTTCCTTCATCTCAGATGGGGCTAAGCGGATTTGGTGTCTTTGCAATAGGTGCATCACCGGGAGTTAAATCAATCTGAAACTCAACCTGTCGTTGAGGAGGGAGACCAGGGAGTTCCTCAGGAAATACTTCGAGAAAGTCTCTAACCACCGGTACGTCTTCAATGCATTTCTCTTCCGGTTCGAATTCCTTAACATGAGCCAAAATGGCTTGATATCCCTTCATTAGATACTTGCGGGTTTTTATGCAAGAGATGATGTTGAGCTTAGAACCACTCATCTCCCCTTTAATAATTAGTGTTTCACCATTCTCAAGAGGAATGTTAATGGTTTTCTCATAGCACATGATTGCAGCTCTTAATGGGCGTAACCAATCCATCCCTACAACTACATCAAAGCTTCCTAACCCGACTGGCAATAGGTCGATCTTAAAGTATTTGTCGGCTAGAATCAGATCACAATTTTTATACACGTTGTCTACATTCATAACCTTACCATTTGCTACTTCTACAAGATGCTTAATATCTAAGGCTTGTGATTTTTCAGTGAATAAGGCACAAAATTCAGTAGACACATAATTTCTATCAGCACCAGAATCGAATAAAACAGCAGCATAGAAGTTGTTAACAAGAAACGTACCCGTTATCACTTTATCTTCGTCACGTGCTTCTTCAGCAGTCATCACAAACGCTCGGCTCTTAGCATTAGCATTTCCTTTATTCTTTGGACATTGGTTACGAAAATGTCCTTTTTCACCACAGTCATAGCATGTAGGAACATATGCGCTGGCCTTTGTTGCAACTCTACAATTCTTGGCTATATGGCTAATCTTCTTACACTTGGTGCACTCAGCCTTGCACCGCCCAGAATGATGTTTCTCATAACGCTTACAATAAGTTTGTTTCCCATAATATCCTCCTTTTGAGTTATCAGCAACTCTCTTATTTGAACCTTGATTCTTTCCCTGAGCAGGTTCAAATTTTGTTTTGCCTTCGCTGGTCTTAGCCTCGGCTTGTTTATTTGCCACAGCCTTTCTCTTCCTAACCATCATAAGATTCTGGGCCATCATTATCACTTCATCTATGGTTTCCTTACTTGCAGCCATAACATTCCCCTGAACTTCTTCAGGAAGACCTTTCATGTACCTTTATATCTTCTTCTATTCATTAGGTACCATATCCAGGCACAATGTAACCAACTCTATAACCTGGTTGGTGTATGTTTCAATATCGGTGACCTTTACCTTCAATTCCCAGAACTCGACTTCCAGTTTCTGAATTTGGTTTCTCGGACAGCATTTATCTGCCATCATTCGTTTCAAGTCGGGCCATGGAATAGCAATTGCAACATCTAGCCTACAGATTGGGCGTAGTAATTCCACCATGTTAAAGCAAGGCCACTTAGGGTGTGAGTAGCGTATTTCACCTTGTCAACATCTCCACAGTTATAGATGCGAAATATTGATTTGAGCTTTTCGAAACAACGGGTAAATTCGACGACTTCCTCATTTCCTTTAAAGGATGGAGGCTTACAGTTCATAAATTCTTGGTAGCTGCAAGAAGTAGGGGGGTTCTGATTCCCTTGGTTGTTCCCTTGATTGTTATTATTGTTGCCTTGAGTGGCAGCAAGTAGTTATTGGAACTGTTCGGAGGTCAAAGTGACATTTGGGATATTGTTGGTAGCACCGCGAGTTGAGTGAGCCATTATTCTTCAATACATAAATACAGTATTAGTTGAAGAGTTCATGGTGCTAATATGTTATAAGTTTGATAAATGAACAAGATCCACACAACATACAATAGCATAGATAAGAGAGACAACAGGATATAACCAAACACATACGAATAAGGTAAGATAGGTAATAGAAGTAACAAGATGTAACCAAAACACTTAAATTAAAAACCACAAAAATCACTAGTATCACATGAAACAAAACCAAAGTACCATAGGCATATGCCTTTACATAAACAAAACTGAAATGGAAATAAAAGAAAATCCTAAGATCTAGTCTTTCTTAGGAGACGGAGGCTCGCACTGGTCCTTAATATAACCCTTAAAGTACATCACAAACTTCTCTAGTTCAATAAGTGCCTGACGCTATCGCTCGAGTTCCCTTTCTTGTCTAGCATACATTTGGGAGAACTTGTCGTAGACCCTCTTTACATCACTGTTTGTGTAGTCTTGGTGTTTCTCCATCATAGCTAGGCGATCGCGGAAAGAATCTCTCATAGTTTCGGTGCGACTCTGTAAGTTCATAATATCACATCGAACGAGAACATGGTCATACTCAGCATACGCAAACTCAGAAGCCTTAGGCTTCTTTGATGAACTAGCAATATCAACAGCAGGGGTTTCAGGCTCCTTCCTCTTAGGTGAGGAAGTCTTGACAGTGGGAGGTTCAAGTTCCTCCTCAGAATCATCCTCGAGACTACAAATAACCCCAAGGCCATCATAATCCTACTTAGCCTCTTCATTCACAGGCTCGTATTCTTCCTCCTCCTTAGGTTCAGATTCTTCCTCGGGTTCCCCCTCGGAATCATCCTCTCCCTCGATATGTTCTTCGATATCAATCTCTTCATCATCCCCCTCGGCGTCCCCATCATAGTCACTTTGAGGTTCCTCTTCCACCGGTGAATGTGGTAGAGTAGCAGGCTGGTACACCGGAGATGCTGGTGGATTAGCCGGTTGGTAAACTGGTGAAGTCGGGGGAGAAGCTGGTGCATATGTCGGTGTATGGACGAATCCCTCAGTGTCAGATCCCTCGGAGTCAGAAATAATAATCAGATTATGGCTCGACATCCTAAAAGAAAAGAAAGAATGAAAATTAGAATGTTTCTAAGGTAGACGTAAAGGCACGGAATACGATGTAAAGGAAAAGCACTAAAAATCTTAAATCGGGAAAGGTTATAGACCTATGGACTGCTAAGTCACCTAACTAACACATAAGGCACACATAATATGCAAACCTGGCTCTCTATAACAACTTGGCTCTGATACCACTCTGTCACACCCTCAAATAGGGCTGGGGGTAAATATGACATTACAATATCACAACACAAGTATATAAGCGAGAACGACTCTAAATGAGACGTTTTATAAAAACAATAATTGTATTACAGCGGAAACAAAATAATGTTTTACATAATAAAACCAAATGTAATTAACAATCGTTTAACAAATGATAAATTATGAATGTGTGGACTCCAATGCACATATAGCTAAGCAATGATCAAGTAGCTAATCATCAACTGAGACAAACATGCTTAAAAATGTCAACACAATGGTTGAGTGATAATCATAGGTTTAATAATCAATAAAGTTTAGACCACAAGATTTAGTTCAAACCATCAAAATAATTAATAAGCCATGGGTTATAATATCGAGCTAAACATTAACCCCCGACACTGTACATGTGTCGGTAATCATTATTATGTACCCTTTTGATGATCGGTTAATGGGTAGAGACGTCGCTCTCAATAGGCCTACTCACAATAATTAAGCTTGCAACATTTTAATTCCAGCAATTAACGATATTATGGCAGGGATTTGCATGTAAAGATACAATCAATACAAGTTAACAAAAGTTTCATGAAGTTGCATATCAAAAAGTTTAGGTACTTGTGTCTAAATTGTAAATCATTTAAAAGTAAGCATGTGTCTTGTGACGACCCGGAAATTTCTGATCAAATTTAAACTTAATCTTTATATGATTTTGACATGATAAGCAAAGTCTGTTAAACTAAATCTCAAAAACTTTGTAATGTGTTTATGTATACATTTGACCTTTGACTAATCACAACGATTCACGAACAATTGTGTGTAAATAGATATGTAAACATATATACATATGAATATATATATATATATATATATATATATATATATATATATATATATATATATATATATATATATAAACAAAAGTATATATATAATAAATTTAAATAATAAGATATAATTTAATCATTAGAATTGAATATGTAAGGTAATATACAAATAAAATAAAACTATACATAACGGTATATGATTTCGATAAATAATTATTTTGATATGAATATTTGAATATATATAAAAAGATTAATTATTATATGTTATAATTATTAAAATATACATAATTAATGATATGTAATCGTAATATACTAAGTGCAAGTTAAAAATATAGTTGTTATAGTAAAACTATTAGTACTTTTATTATTACTATTAAATATTAGTTTTATGTATATATTATAAATTGTAATTTATAAATTATTAATACAGTTATTATTAAGTATTAGTATTATAATTACTGTTAGTATAATTATTATTAGGAATTATTAATATAATGATTATTATTATAGTTATCATTGTTAATATCACTATTATATAATAATGGGTAGTAAGATTTTGATTAAGATTATTATCTTTATATTTATCATTAACATTAAAATCATTATTATAAATATTCTTAGAAAATAATACAAATTATTATTTGAATCACTAATAATATATTATACTTATCATTCTTATTAAAGATTATTAAATTTATTAAAAATTATCATTATGGTTATTATTAATATCATCATATTATTATCATTATTTTTAAATTATTATTATAAATATCTTATTAATAATAACTAATATAATTATTACTAATTAGTATTAATATTATTACTAAAGTATTTATTAATTATAAACAAATTTAATTATATAAATAAAAAAAAAGAAAGAAACGTACAACAAGTTTCCAATTTCTGTTGAATGTCACTCTCAATTTTTTTGATTTACCTGCTATTCGAATCCTTTATCAAGAATAAAACAAATTCAATTCAAATCAGTGTCAGATAATTGGTACAAATTCGATCACTTCACTATCTGAGTTAATACTTTTTATATAGTTGTTTTGTTTTCTTCTTCCTAGCTAAGGAATCCTGACTGTTATACGTCCAATTCGCAAACATGATCAATTATTATCTGCCTTAAACAAATACTTATTCTATAAAAATCGTGGTTGCATTTGATGTAAGAAAACGGAATTATAATTTTTTTTTCTTTCTTTCTTCTTCAGTGACATTCCTCTGTTTTTATTTTTATTTTTTTTACCAAATCACGAAATCAAAATAATTGTTAAAATCTAAAATTACATAGTTATTAGGAATCACATATTGAAACTCTCTGTAAATTTTTAAGTCCCAAATCATCATATTGTTTGTTAATTTACGAGTCAAAGCTTTCAAATAAAAAGTCAACAATTTTTGTTCATCGTGTAATTCGAATGCAATTGGATGTTTCAGTATCAATTGAGAGTCCAGAAAGTTTCCTTGAGGGATTTAGAACTTACTTCATGTAGAAATCATAATCTAAATCGTTCTTAAAATCAAAATCAAACAATGAGTTCTTAAACATTTTTTGTTCCCTTCATACAGCGTTTTATTTTTTTTAATTATTGGTGTCTGTCAAACTGAATTCACAATTACGAGTGGTTACGTTTGTCACTAAATTCTAAAACCGATTTTATAATTTTTGTTATGATGAATTGGGTGTCTGGGTGTTTGAACTCACGAAGAAGGAGAAGGACAGACGGTTTATTAGGTTACATAGTTTAATTCGGATATAAAAACAGAAAATAGTAAGCAGCGTAGATGGTTCAGGGTGTTGGTGTGGAAACGAGAGGTCTCGGGTTCGATCCTTGCCTGGTGCAATTCTTTTTAAAATGGATTTCTAAGGTAGTTTATATATTATTATTATTATTATTATTATTATTATTATTATTATTATTATTATTATTATTATTATTATTATTATTATAAATTATTGTTATTGTTATTGGTAATATTGTTATTATTATTAGTTAGTGATATAATGTTATTATTATTATTATTATTATTATTATTATTATTATTATTATTATTATTATTATTATTATTATTATTACTACTACTACCATTAATACAATTAATATTATTACCATTATAATTAGTACCAAGTATGATCATTTTGTACTAACAATATTAATATGTAAATTATAATCTTCATTAATATTAGCATTCTTATCATATGTATAGTTATAGTTATTATTATTACTAAGAAGATTAAGTATCATTATCATTAATATTAGTATATTTGGAGTACCCTTTAAACATTAATTTTAGTATTATTAATTATACGAACATTAAAATTTCTAATAAAGCGATATTTATTATTAAACTTACCATTACTATTTAAAATACTATCTTTGCTAAAACTATTATTTTTAATTTATCATTATTAGTAAAATTACCATTTTTAACAAAATTACTATTATCAGAATTATTATTATTCTTAAACTAATATTACTACAATTGTTAATCTTACAAAACAAAATATATATATATATATATATATATATATATATATATATATATATATATATATATATATATATAAATATATATATATATATAAATATATTTATTATATAAAGTATACTAATACTACATAAAATTTCATTTTAACCAATAACCTTAATTAAATATCGAATTAAATATCAAAATGTAAAGTAAGTATTAATAAAATTATATATATAATAATATTAATCTTAAAACATAGAACAATATGTATATACTTGTTTGATTACGATTATTTATTTTAATATATACACAAATGATATAGGTTCGTGAATCCGAGGCCAACCCTACACTTGTTCAATATCGTCATATGTATTTTTACTACAAAATACAGTATTATGAGTTCATTTGATTCCCTTTTTACTCTTTACATTTTTGGGACTAAGAATACATGCGCTGTTTTTACAACTGCTTTATTAAATGCTTTTGAAATCTATATTTTGGACTAAGAATACATGAGATGCTTTTATAAATGTTTGACGAGATAGACACAAGCAAAACATTCCTCGAATGAATTATTATGCAGACAGAAGTTCTGTGAATTATTATTGAATTAGTTGGACGTTATAATTGCCACTAATTGTTGTGAATATTTCCCCTGATTATTATTGCTTGGTAACCTAAGAATTAGAAACGGGTATGACCCTAATTCACGCGAATCCTAAAGGAAGCTACCAGGTTTAACACCCCCACCCAGAATGTTCACTAGACGGAAGAGCTAGTGGGCGTGGTGTTTAGTACTTCGAGGTTTATATATATTATACAGACGAGATGTTCTATTTTGGGGATATTATTTATGCGCATTATATGTTAAGGTCGGTTACCAAGCCAAGCTATGAAAGCAAAGTGAATGTTATGTAACGAGAGAATGATTTTATACACAAGTTATGTGTATGATATTTTTGTACACGAGATATGTGTACGGTTACTAAGATTTATGAAAATGGTTTTGTACACGAGATAGGTGTACTGCATTTAAATCTTGTGGTCTATCAATGTTGAGTCCCCAAAATAATTAAGGATTTAATTATGACAAAACAATATTTATTTGCACTAAAGTGTTATGTGCAGCCAGCACACGTTTGTTTATGTATAGTCAGCTAATATAGCTGTGTCGAGTGTTTAGTATGCTGCCTAGTCTATCAGCACAAGGTAGATATGTATTCTTCGAATCAGCACAGGATGTGCACCCAGCAAATCAAGAATATCAAGTGACTCAGCATATGAAGGACCAGTAAGTCTGGATATTAGCATACAACACAAGACAGCCATGCTCCATTACAAGCATGGTAGTTTCCCAGAGTGGTCTACATCAACGCACTATTCAACAGAAGTCGAAGACAAAGTTGAACAGAAAAGGACAGGAGTCGGCGGCTGACAAGTGACCTTACAAGACCACGTGGGAATGCAGAAGTGGAACGCATGTGCAGACATGTGTTATACTTTATTCATACCTAGGGAACACAACATTCCATTTGTCTAAAATCAAATGGTAGTGCCATACCGAATTGGTGTGTTCCAGCAAATAGCTACCTAAGAGGAAAGAAGGAGAGCACGCCTTCTGACACAATTGTCCCCACAAGTACAAGGCATCCAATGTACTAGTGGACAATAGATTAATTACACGGTTAATAGAACTACTATATATATTGTTGTATCCACTATTGTAAAAACCAGTGGTGTGGGTTTATCTGTTAGAGTCAAAACCGTGTAATAGCTTTAGTTTATCTCTTAGCTATAATCTAGGTAATCTGTATCAACCAACTATCATTTCCGCCAAGGATAGTTGTGATTCTTTCTGATTTAATCAATAAAGAATAACAGTTGAAAATTACCTGTGACTCTATCTTATTTACTACAGAATACTAAACGTGATTAACTGACTAGTTAATTAAGAAAAGAATTGTATTCACCCCCCCTCTACAATACTCCTGTTGTTATTAAGGGACCAACAACTGGTATCAGAGCTTCAGTCTTGATAATTAATATCTTGGATCTGAATTCTCTTATGGCTTCGTATTCAAACTCAGCTTACCTTGAGAATGGCTCGTCTAACAGACCACCTAAGTTTGATGAAGATGAGTATGAAACCTGGAAGGCAAGGTTCATGCTACATCTTGAGTCTGTGGATTCACTCATGCCTGGAATTGCCAAAGATGGCCCTTTTGTTCCCACTGAGACAGTTGGTAGTGCACCAGCAACAGCTGACACTCCTGCCATCCCTGGCAGAGAGGTTATTCTCACTCCCTCTAGATGGGATGATGAGGATAAACGTCGAGTTGGTCTTGACCCTAAAATCAGAACCCTGTTAGCCATAACTTTGCCTAACCCACTGTTCAAACTGATCAAGGGAAAAGAAAATGCTAAGCTTATGCTTGACTACCTAGATGTCACCTATGAGGGTATGGGAGAAGTTAGGCAGAACAGGATGATTGCTCTTAAAAGAGAATATGAAATGTTCTTTGCCTATAAGAATGAAACCCTTAAGCAAACCTTCATTAGGTTTAACTCTTTGATAGCAGACCTGACCACTTTAAATGTAACCTACACTGAATTTGAACAAGTGAACAAATTCATTGATGCACTGCCATGTAAATGGAAACCTGTTACTGACCCATTAAGAACCACACAGACCCTAAAGAACTTTAACCTGTCTTCTCTCTACAGTTCCCTTTGGAATCATGAGAAGGCAGAAGCCAATTTGAACTTAACATGAAAGAAAACTTTAGGTCTGCCCCCACCACTTCAAAATCATCTAAAAATGATGATGCTGCTCTTATTGCTGCTGCTAAATGGAAGAAAGCTCAAAAAGCTTTACTGGTTCAAAAGTTACTGGCAGAACAAGAGTCAGCTGATAGTGTTGAGGAAAGTGGTACAGGGTCTGAAGAAAGCAGTACAGATGAAAGTGATGTAGAAGGGTTTGCTGAAGGTATGGCTCTGCTGGCTAGGCAGTTCAAAAGGTTCAATCGTAGTAGAACCAGCAAGTCATACAAATGGAGCAAAAAGCCAAATGCTAGGTACAACAGCAAGACAGTCAAGGGTCCTAAATCTGAGTGCTTTAATTGTGGGAAGGTTGGACATTTTGCTGCTGAATGCATGTCCAAGAAACCTTCCACGTCACATGCTAACTCTTTCTCAAAAGCTGATAAGTACAAAAACAAGTACAAAGCTATGAAAGCTCAGATGAAGGAAAGTGCAAAGACTGACAAGAAGAGTAAACAGCCAGAAAAGGTTCTAGTTGCTGAACATCATGACTGGGATGAAGCCAGCACGTCCTCATCCTCTGATAGTGATACTGATGATGATGGTGCTGGTTATGCTACTGGTAAAAAGCTGTGTTTGATGGCCAAAGAGGTCGAGGAGTCTGATGAGGATGATGGTGGTAGTACGTTTTTGGCTGATATGAGGGAAGCTGATCATAACAGAGATTCTCCTCAATGGAAAACTGAAATGATGTATAAGGTTGATAATTTTCGAACTTATACTGATGATGAAAAAGCTGAAATGTTTGACTACCTAAGAATTGATTTATGCAGAAGCTGCAAACGTGAAGAGAGTTTGAAATCTAATAACAAATCTTTAAATGAAAAACTCAAAGGCAAAAATGATGAAATTAAGATCTTAAAAGAAACAATTTCCAAACTTGAAAAACAAAACTTTGCTTTAGAAACTCTTCACGTTGAGGCAGCAGAAGTCAAGACCCAGCTGGACAATCTCAAAAGAGTTGTTGCCTCATGGTGCACATCTGCTCAACGCACAGCTAAATGTGTTAACGAGCAGGTGCCTGCCCAAGTTCAAGCCTTCTTTGCTGGTGACTATGCTGCTGCTGCTGCTATTGCAGAAGTTACTTTCATGGACCCGATTCTTGAAACTGATCCTGAAGCTGTCTTGCCAAATACTTTTGCCAAGATAGTTGAAGGTAAAATGGTTGTGACAAACAAATTTGTTAGACCTACTGTGTCCCCACCACCTGCCATGAAAGAAATTTTGGAGGATGAAGTTAGAGCAAGAGAAGCCAGTAACTCAATTGATGAGACTACTGACCCCTCAAGCATCCACTACATGACTCCGAAAGAAAGACGTATTAAAAGGGAAATCACTGAAAACAATTTGAGAAAAGTTAAACCAACTGATTCCCCTTCGTGTTCGAGTTCTACCAGTGCTAAGCCAGCTGATGACCAATCTACTGGTCACCCAGTAGCTGCAGACAAGCCAGTGAAACGAAATACTGGCAAATCTAAGGCAGCAGTTAAGATACCTACTGGTTCATCAGCATCAGAAGACAAGCCAGCAACTTCCCACGCTAACTTGTCAAATGATAAAGAAAAGACAGTTCGCCATGGTCATGGTACTGGTTCCAAAAGGATAGCTGCCCATAAGGGAAAAGCAAAAATTGACTCGACTGATGAGCTGTCTATCACTGAGATAATGACAGCCAAGCTTGACCAGCTAATTGAGGCAGTAATTAAAAGTCGACCCGATCCTACTGCCCTTATTAGATCTGTGCATGACCAGCCACAAAAGCCAAAAGTGAGAAAATGCTACAAATGTGGCAGCAAAGCTCACCTGGCTAACCAGTGTACTCAAACCCAAACCCCATCTGCTGCTTCTTCTAGCAAGCCAGTAGAAAAGAAGAAGTCATCAAAGGTGACTCCTTCAGAACCCATCCTTGGATGGGTTCCCAAAAAGAACTAATCTCTAAGTTATTGTGCAGGGCATTCAAAACAAGCAAATCTGGTATCTCGACAGTGGATGTTCGAGACATATGACCGGAAGTAAGTCCCTGCTGATGGACTATCAGGAAAAGGATGGTCCAGTTGTTTCGTATGGAGATAATTCGTTGGGTTACACAAAGGGTTTTGGTACTTTGACAAATGGGAATGTCACGTTCTCAAATGTTGCATATGTAGTTGGGCTTAAACATAACTTACTCAGCATAAGCCAACTAACAAGCAAGAATAAGATAGTCCAATTCAGAAAGAAAATTGGTACTATTTTTGATAAGACAGGGAAGCCACTGCTGACTGCAAAACGTCATGAAAACATGTATCAAATTGACATGAACACAGCAGTCACAACAACTGATACTTGTTTCTATTCGAAGGCAGCAGACAACCTGAAGTGGTTATGGCACAAGAGACTCTCACATCTCAACTTCAAAGATATTCACAAATTATCCAGTAGAAGTTTGGTGTCTGGGCTACCCACAATGTCTTATGTGAAGGACAGATTGTGTCCTGGTTGTGAAAAGGGGAAACATCACCATGCCTCGTTCAAATCCAAGCAAATCTCATCTGTTGAGAAACCATTTCACTTACTTCATATGGATCTATTTGGTCCAGTGAATGTGGCCAGCTGTAGTGGGAAGAAGTATACACTGGTTATTGTTGATGAATACTCGAGATACACTTGGGTGTTCTTTCTAAGGCAAAAGAGTGAAGCTGCTGATGAAATCATCAATTTTATCAAAAGAATGGAGCTTTTGAATGGGCAACTGGTGAAGCAACTAAGAAGTGATCATGGTACAGAATTCAGAAATGCTACATTAGAAGAATTTTGTGCTGACAAAGGTCTTTCCCAAAATTTCTCTGCTGTGAGAACACCTCAGCAAAATGGTGTTGCAGAAAGAAGAAACAGAACTCTCATTGAAGCAGCAAGATCTATGTTGGCTGAGTCTGGGTTGAAGAATTCCTACTGGGCAGAAGCTGTGAATACTGCCTGTTTTACCCAGAATAGATCTCTTATTGTGAAAAGACATCAGAAAACTGCTTATGAAGTCCTCAAAGGAAGAAGACCCTCAATTTCATTTCTTCATGTATTTGGCACTCCCTGTTACATTCTAAATAATAGGGATCAGCTGGGAAAATTCGATGCTAAAGCTGATGAAGGTATATTCCTTGGATATTCCAACATGTCAAAGGCATATAGGGTCTACAACAAAAGAAGAGGTTGTTTTGAAGAATCCATTAATGTTACATTCGATGAAACTGCCTCTGCATCATCTACTGATCGTGAAGATGAAGTGTTACTGTTTGAAGAGCCTACTCAGCAAGCTCTTGATGATGAAGAGCCAGCAGCACAACCCTCACCAATCCATGCTGCTGGGTTCTCTGATGATGAAATGGAACATTCTGTTCCATCTGTGTCTAAACCAAGTGGACCTACTGGCTCTACTGAAGTGCTGCAACTTGAGCCTAGGTCTGCTGGTTCTGAGAGATCACAAGCTGGTACTGATATTGATCAGCAACCTTCTGTTGCTGCTCACTCATCTGAACCAGCTGATGATCAAGATGCTGTGTGTTCTACAACCAGCTCACCTGTTCATAACACCAAATGGACAAGGGAGCATCCGATTGAGCAGATTATTGGTAATCTTGCGAGTGGTGTTAAAACACGGAGGCATGCTACCAGTAACTTTTGTATGCATGTTAATTTTGTGTCTACCATTGAGCCCACGTGTCCTGAGGAAGCACTTCAAGATCCTAGCTGGGTTGGTTCAATGCAAGAAGAAATTACTCAGTTTGATAGGAACAAAGTGTGGACATTGGTACCTGAACCTGAGGATAAGACAAAGAAGATCATTGGTACTAAGTGGGTATTTAAAAACAAGATGGATGAAGATGGTGTCGTTATCAGAAACAAAGCAAGATTGGTTGCTCAAGGGTTTAGACAGGAAGAAGGATTGGATTATGGGGAAACTTATGCACCAGTGGCTAGGATGGAAGCTATCAGATTGTTCTTAGCATATGCTGCTAGGATGAACTTTAGAGTATTTCAGATGGATGTTAAATCTGCATTTCTGAATGGGAAGCTGCAAGAAGAAGTTTATGTCAAACAGCCTCCTGGTTTTGTAAGCAGTAAATATTCAGACCATGTCTACAAGTTAGACAAAGCTCTTTATGGCCTTAAACAGGCTCCAAGAGCATGGTATGAGACACTTCATGTGTATCTCACTGGTATAGGTTTTAAAGTTGGAACAATTGATACCACTCTATTCTCAAAAGAGATAGATGGTGATCTCTTGTTGGTACAGATATATGTGGATGATATTATTTATGGTTCTAAAAATGAAAAACATTGTCAAGATTTTTCAAAACGTATGTCAAAGGCATATGAAATGAGTTTACAAAGAGATCTGCAATACTTTTTAGGATTGCAGATCAAACAACTTGATGATGGAATATTCATAAGTCAAGATAAATATATCAAAGATATGTTAAAGAAATTTGGTCTGACCTGTTTAAAAGACATAGGGACTCCAATGGCAGCATCCATTAAAATAGATGCTGATCCAAATGGTGAACCAGTCAATATCACTGAATATAGAGGTATGATTGGATCCCTACTTTATCTCACAGCCAGCAGACCAGATATTATGTTCGCCACATGTCTCTGTGCCAGATATCAAGCTGATCCTAAAGAGTCACACTTGCTGGCAGTAAAAAGAATATTCAGATACCTAAAAGGTACTGCTAAACGTGGTCTTTGGTATCCCAAAGACCAGGATTTTGAACTAATTGGGTATTCAGATGCTGACTTTGCAGGGTGTAAAATAGACAGGAAAAGTACTACTGGTGGGTGCCAGTTACTGGGTAGTAGGCTAGTCAGCTGGACAAGCAAAAAGCAAAATACTGTGTCCACATCCACTGCTGAAGCAGAATATGTCTCTGCTGGTAGTTGTACTGCTCAAGTACTGTGGATGCAAAGCCAGCTAAAGGACTATGGTGTTCATGTTACAAAAACTCCAATCTACTGTGACAACACCAGTGCAATTGCTATCACCAACAATCCTGTGATGCACTCAAGGACTAAGCATATCGATGTTCGGTATCATTTCATAAGGGATCATGTTCAAAAGGGTGATGTTGAGTTACATTTTATTTCTACAGACCAGCAATTAGCAGACCTATTTACAAAGCCATTAGATGAGAAACGTTTTAACTATCTCATCTCTGAGCTGGGTATGCTTGAGCTTTAAATAAAAGACAACTTTTGTTGGTGTGCTGGCTCTACAACGTGTAGGGCAAACCAGTAAGTCATCTTTATTTACTTACTGCCTACATGTCAAACAACCAGCACAGCAAGGTCTTTTATATTTTGGTTACTTAAATGTTTTAAATGAAATAATAAATAGCTCTCCAAATTTAATGATTCCTTAAAACTGGAAACTCATTTACTTCCAATGATTTAAATTAAATTCATGACATAATTAAATGTAACAAAAGTATTTTGTATTTAATACAAAAAATTATTTTTGAGGAGTTAAATCAATTTGTTTGAAATAAAATCTGATGCATTTAATGCTGTATGGGAGTAATGAGTGTTTAAGCCGTATAAATGTCATGTCAACCGTCTGTCTCTCTTTGAAAACGTGCCAGTCTGTCACATCTGCCCACGCGCCTGCAGATGACAGTAATTTTCTCTCTCCTGCACTTTTTCACCCACTCACAACGGATAAAAGTGTGTTTCATCTTACAAAATAACCTTCGGTTATTCATTTTTCAAAATACACACACTTTTACTCTCAAAATCTTTTCAATCTTCAAATCTTCATCCTACACTCATCAATGGCAGAACAACAACAGCAATCACCACGTGCTGCAAGCCAGCAAGAGGAACAACAGCAACAACAACCTCAAACAGTCGAACCACAACCTGCCCCACAACCGGCACCGGCACCGGAGGAACCGGTGGTTCAAGAACACGTCGTTCAAGGACCACTGTTCAATCTCCACCCCAACCTAATTAGGGCTCCAAATGCACCTGATCACTCTCTGATTCGCCTATCTAGAGGCAATGCTGCACATGCCCTCTCTATTCCCAAATCGAAGGTCAACAAAGGGTATGAGGCCCTCATCGAATACATTCGTCAATCACCTTTGGCAAGAGCCATCACCGGTGTACCTTCCCGATTCTATGCTGCCTGTTTGGCACGATTTTGGTATACTGCCACTGTTGCCACCACTCCCGGCAACGTTCCATGTATTCGTGGCATGGTGACTGAAACCCTAAATTGCTCTGTCACCGTCGAAGCTATTAGACGTGCTCTTCAATTGCCCGGTGGACCATTTGTTGCTTCACCTACTAGTGACGAATTAAGAAGGGAGGTGTTGGAGACCATTGGGTTTGCTGGACCAGTGGCACATACACCATTGAGAAAGCATATGCCACCTCTGTGGTACTACTTCTTTGGGTTGATGACTCAGTGCATGAGTCAAAAGTCAGGAAGCTTTGACCAATGCTCAGATTTTGAGCTCAAGCTTGGTCATGGGTTGTTGTTCAACAGGAACATCGATTACGCCCTTGAAATTTATTTGAGGCTAAGGGAAATGGTGACTGCTAGAGTAAGAACCAACTTGATTCCATTTCCACGATTCTTAAGCCTGGTATTTGAAAGTGAACTGGGTGAAGCTTATCAGCAAATTGCTGATCAATCATTTGAGGTCCCAGTAAAACAAGGGGGTATGCCAAAGGATGTACCTGCTGCTCCATATGCTGAGTTGACACCAGCAATGAACGAGTATCTTGCTGCTCGTCGTGGAGCCACCCAATCGACTGCCTCTGGTTCTGCACCAGCTGAGGGGGAGGGTCCTCAGCGAAAGCCAGCAACGTGAAGGAAGCAGCCAGCTACCTCAACTAGTACAGCCACCGTCTCATATACTGGTAAAGCAGTAGTTGTATTAGAATCTAGTGCTCTCTAATCATAAAGAACAGCCCTAGTCTTATATACTGACTACCCATTTCTAGTGTTGGAATCCGTTGCTCATCTATTTCTTGGTAACAGGCAAACCTAAGCGTGCTAAAGCTGGCTCTAAGCGAACCACAGGGGAGATTGCACCAGTCTCAGCTGCTGCTCCTGCAAAGGATGTAGCTATGGAACCTGGTGCGTTTCTAGACCAAACAGCAGATCAATCTAACTTAATTGAAAATTTTTTTTAACTGCTGACTTGAAAAATGTTGAGGGAGTTATCGGTATAACCCTGGCTCCCAAGCTGACTGGTTTTAAAACTGGTGTCAAGAAGAGTAGCAACCCATACTCGTCTAACCAGGCACTTCCACATTTTTCTGAAATGAACTTATTGCAATACTCTCTGCTGACAGTACAACCAGCAGAGAACATTACTGACCCCCAAAGCAGGCTTGAGCTGGGTCTTCATCGTGTTGAACCAGCTCAGGTGACTGCACAGCCAGTATGTTACTCGGATACTGATAAGAGTCGCACTCCTACATCTTTACCAGCCAGATCTCTTACACTATCTGGGTCAACATGTGTTGCCAATGAGTCAGCAGAGTCACCGCTGTACTTACAGACACCTTCTTCTGTCTCACTCGAAGGGCTGACCAAATCAAAAGTCTGTCCCCAGAGACCAAAAACAGATGCAATTGTTGAGTCAAATTTATTTGGTTCTACAGTTGCTAACATAACTTGTTCTATTGTTTCAGTTCTTAGCAGGGTAGATGAACAGGCAGAGGGGGAGCAAAATAAATATGTTGTTATTCCCACTGGTGATATTGCTGCCTCTGCTACTGGTGTTGGTGCCACTGATTCTGTTACTGGTGGTGCTGATGCTAGTACTGTTGGTTCTGCTGCTGCTGGTGTGGAAGATGTTATCATGGAAGAACCTCCTGTTCTTGAGAAGGTTATTGACAATATTGTCAAGGATGTTCTTCTTGATGAACCTGTCACCCAGCCAAGAGTGGACCCTGCATTAATGACTGATGAGCCTGCTGATTCTTCTGATTCTTCTTCTATGGAACGACAAGTTCTTACAGAATCGGAAGTTCGTCATCCTATTGGTCCGATTTTGGTTGCTACTGAACCAACCGCTGAGGTTGCTGATGTTAAGGATACTGGTACCTCTGCTGACACAACTACTGATTCGACTAAGGCTTCTGTTACTGAGGAAACAAAGCCATATGTTGTGCAGGTACCAGATCCAGATGAAGTTGTTCCAAACTTCATTTTCAAGGGAGCTTCAATCTCTCCCAAGATTGCTATGCTGGTCGATCAGCTGACCATTGATCCCGAATCTGCGATAGTCTCAGCCAGCAGATTACCTCGTGAAGAGATGGTTGAGCTATTATCTCAGCTTGATAGACCAGCTAGAGAAGAAATTTATGAGAGGATAGCCCTGCTGGAGCAAATCAATGAACAGCCTTACTATCATGTTTTTGGTATGGCTCCAGCTGCTTCGCCATTTCCTGGTACATGGAGGCCTCTCAAGTTTGTCATCGATCCTACTACTGGTAAGTGTGTTATGCAAAATGTCCCTGATTCGCCAGTACCTTCTTCTTCCTCAGCTTCTTCCTCCTCATCTTCTTCTGATGAGGATGCTGATGAAGGTACTGGTAAGGGCGAACCAGTCACTCATGATAACGTGACTGGTTCCAAAGACAAACCAGTGGATCTTACTGATGACAATGCTGATTGTAATGCTGACAAGGATATCAGTGGTTCTAAGCCTTCGGGCGAAGGTAAAAACGATGGTGATCATGATGATGAGTCAGCTCCTGACCTTCCATCTCCACCACCCCACGGTGATACTCCTCTGTTAGCTTGTGCTGACCAACCTTCAACCTCTGCATACTTAAAGTTCAATGCAGATGAGGTTGCTGATATTTCCACCTTTGCTATCTATAAGACACTGCAAGGGATCACACCAAATTTGGAGGAAACTATTCGCAGAGCTATTGTTGATAGTGTTTCTGCTGCTGTCAGATCTGCTGGAGAGGCTGTTACAACTCCTATTGATCTTAAACTCCAGCAGGTGTGTGCTTTTGCTGATGTGGCAGTCGAAGCAATCACAAAGCACCATGAAGATGAAGAGGAGCTTCAAAGGCGAATTATCTCTCACAATGAATACTGTGAAAATATCACCCGACTCCAAGCTGATTTGGATGCTGCTAACCGCAGAAATACTTTCCTAAATGAGGAGAACAGGGTGTTACACGAGAGATTGGAATCGCAGGAAGCTCAAATGGCTAACATGATTCCTGCTGCTGCCTATGTTCAGATGGTTGAAAACATGCAACGAATGGCTGCTTTGCAAGGTGATGTTCGGGCCATCGTTGAACAAATGGCTATGGGTGTAGCAAGGAATGAAGTTAGATCCTCCAATCTTCTGCTACGACAATTTGGTGTGGATCCTGGTGCCCATCTTACTCCAGAGGTTGCGGAGTGGAACAATTTTGCCTTCTCTGCTCCTCAGTCAGACAGTGATCTTGATGCTACTGTCTCCCCTTATATTACTGCCCGTGCTGATGACAAAAAGGGGGAGAAAAAGTCTCAAAAGAAATCTAAAAAGAGAAAACAGTCTGAGGGGGAGCATGAACATGAAAAGGCTCCTAAACAACCCAGGAGAGATGGAGATGGTGATGGTGATGGTCAAGACACTGGCCCTAAGCCCAGCAACGCTCATACTGAAGCTGGTGGTGCACAGGCAACTGGTGGTACTCAACCCAGTGTGTCTGCCACACCAGTGGATGATATTGGTTCTGGCAGTAAGCCCAGTGATGTTTCTGATATGGCTGTAGCTGAAGCTTTTGTGCTGTCTCAATCTATTGAACGTAAAATGAAGAGGAAGTTAGAGAGACATCAAAAGCGACAGCAGGAACTAGATGATGCCTTCAATGCCAAGTTTGAGGCCTTTGCTGATCTTAAACGTCGTAAGATTATGCACAGAAGATGGCTGAGTCCAAAAGCATTGGAAGTCGATGATGACCTGACTGCCTTTGATAAACACAGAAAAGAGGCAAGAAAAAGAAATGCCAAGTTCATGGTCAAATTCGACAAACAGAGGGCAAAGTTGTATGCACAGAGAGCAGAAAGAATCAGGAACATGACTCCTGCTGAGATGAAGGATTACCTTGATTCTACTGGGTCAACTGGTGGAGTTAGAGCTGATATTTTCATGAAATGGGTTGATGCTATGTTAGAACCCAGCTCTACTCCTCAACCAGCATCTGCTGCTCAGCCAGCTACACAACAAAAACAGCCAGCAGAAACAATCATCCTTAGTGATGATGATGTTATTAGACAGGGGGAGCATCTTGCTATTGTTCCTTACCTGCCTCCTATTCAACCAGTATCGACACAAGAACCATCAGCTGAACCCAGGCCTATTGACAAATACAGGGTGAAATCTGCTCCTAGGGACAATCAGCCCCTGAGGAAAGGACCCCTATTCGAGGCAGCTGATGAAGGTACTGATGTGGTTGAGCCAGCTGATACTAATCAGTCAGCTGTCATTGAAGACACAGCAAGGAGTGCTGTGATAGAAGACCCAGCCAGAAGTGTGCTGCTGGGTAGTACAAGTGTTGAAGACCCAGCAAAGTCGGTTGAGCTGGGTGCTAAACAAGTAGGTGATGAAACGGTTGATCCTGCTCACTTCACAGTCTGGGGAAGAGACGGGCAAACATTTGTTCTATCTCCTCTTCCTCCCCAGATTCAAGTTTACTTTGACAGAACACAGGATAACCGGGTCAATCAGCATCCAGTTAGTTCATCTGGCAGCTATGAATCATCTATGTATCCTCCATCTTCCCCAAGGGTTCATGACAAACATATCACTTGGGAAGATGACTCAGTAACCCATGGTGAGCCGAACATCAGAAAAATGAACCCAGATGAAAGAGATGCCTACAGACTTCAGATCACTGTTCCAGAGTTGCTTGAACAAAGACAAATTGAACTTAATGAAAGAATTCGTCAAGTCAGGCTGCTGCATCACCCTCTTGATCAGCCACACTATATTGCTGCACTTAACTTTGGCGTTGACATTAGGGTGTACTTGAATAACAGTGGTCTCAGGCTCTCCACTACTGATGAAAGAATTCATTTTGAAGATGCTCTCCAGCTGGGTATGGATATAAGGGAGTATTGTGCTGCCCTTAGTACTGAAGAGGGTAGAAAGATGGTTGAAGCAGTAAGATCCCTGAACATTTCTTATGATGATTATCTGATGGGTTTAGCTGCTGAAAGGGAAGCCAGAGAAGCTGCTGATGCTGAACTTGCTGAACGTTCAAGGCTTCAGGATATTGAAGACAGATTGGCTGCTGACAGAAAGCAACAGGCTGAGTCCCTCAAACTAGCCAGAGCCATTGTCAAAGAACAGGATAAGGTTTTTGATAAGATAGAAACTGCTAAGGAAGTACCTACCACTGCTCCTGTAGTACCTGATCACAATATTGAGTTTCCTGATACTTACTATAAGAGCAGGTATGGTAATGTGATGAATAGAAGATCTAATCCCTGCAGAATTATCAAGGTAAACAGGGGGACAAAAAGGGCTTTTAATGTTGTCAGGGAGAACAATGTTCAAGAAAGGATTAGTTTTGATGACTTAAGAACTCTTGGATTCAGTGAATGGATAGAAATCTTGGAGTATTTCATTGGTAAAGGTGAGAGTGCTATCAAGAGTGCTCTTAAGACTGAACTCCAACAGCTGTTCAAGAAGGCAACTAAGTTTGGGAATGCACCAGTAGTTGATGTTGATGAATTTCTTGCTCAAAAGCCTAAAGGGAAGCAACCTACTGGTGAAGGACCAACTGGGAGAAGCCGAATTGTTCTACCTCCTTCCATCCCTGTTTTTGACCCTGCTGAATTACCTCTCCTGTTCCCTGAAGCCTGGAAGATTAAACAAGAGGAGCTATCTGATGAAGATAGAGAAAGAGAAAGGGATAAAGATAGATAGTCTCCTATGTGCTTAACTTGTATCTTTGTAATTTACTTTTTATTTTTGAATTATCTTGTAATTATTGTATATATCTGCTGTAATGTAAGTAAAGTGAGTTTATCTTCAAAATCATATCAAATTATAAGATATAGATAACTCATCAAAAGATCCCAAAACAAACTTAAAGGGACGAATTTACTGTCTACTCTCTCTAGGTCCCTAAGTGCTGGCTTTAGTGTTTTCTCTTCAAGTCATAGGTTTTGTCATCATCAAATAGGGGGAGATTGTTGAGTCCCCAAAATAATTAAGGATTTAATTATGACAAAACAATATTTATTTGCACTAAAGTGTTATGTGCAGCCAGCACACGTTTGTTTATGTATAGTCAGCTAATATAGCTGTGTCGAGTGTTTAGTATGCTGCCTAGTCTATCAGCACAAGGTAGATATGTATTCTTCGAATCAGCACAGGATGTGCACCCAGCAAATCAAGAATATCAAGTGACTCAGCATATGAAGGACCAGTAAGTCTGGATATTAGCATACAACACAAGACAGCCATGCTCCATTACAAGCATGGTAGTTTCCCAGAGTGGTCTACATCAACGCACTATTCAACAGAAGTCGAAGACAAAGTTGAACAGAAAAGGACAGGAGTCGGCGGCTGACAAGTGACCTTACAAGACCACGTGGGAATGCAGAAGTGGAACGCATGTGCAGACATGTGTTATACTTTATTCATACCTAGGGAACACAACATTCCATTTGTCTAAAATCAAATGGTAGTGCCATACCGAATTGGTGTGTTCCAGCAAATAGCTACCTAAGAGGAAAGAAGGAGAGCACGCCTTCTGACACAATTGTCCCCACAAGTACAAGGCATCCAATGTACTAGTGGACAATAGATTAATTACACGGTTAATAGAACTACTATATATATTGTTGTATCCACTATTGTAAAAACCAATGGTGTGGGTTTATCTGTTAGAGTCAAAACCGTGTAATAGCTTTAGTTTATCTCTTAGCTATAATCTAGGTAATCTGTATCAACCAACTATCATTTCCGCCAAGGATAGTTGTGATTCTTTCTGATTTAATCAATAAAGAATAACAGTTGAAAATTACCTGTGACTCTATCTTATTTACTACAGAATACTAAACGTGATTAACTGACTAGTTAATTAAGAAAAGAATTGTATTCACCCCCCCTCTACAATACTCCTGTTGTTATTAAGGGACCAACAATCAAAATGATGAATTTTTATTGTTTTATGATAAACCTATGAACTCACCAACCTTTTGGTTGACACTTGAAAGCATGTTTATTCTCAGGTATGAAAGAAATCTTCCGCTGTGCATTTGCTCATTTTAAAGATATTACTTGGAGTTATTCATGACATATTTCAAAAGACGTTGCATTCGAGTCGTTGAGCTCATCAAGATTATTGCTAAGTCAATTATAGTTGGATATGTTATGAAATGGTATGTATGCCGTCAACTTTCGATGTGAAGAAAGTTGTCTTTTAAAAATGAATGCAGTGTTTGTAAAATATATCATATAGAGGTCAAGTACCTCGCGATGTACCCAAATGTAATGTATTCGTCCAGATGAATTAGGAAGGGTCGTTAGATATCTCACCCCAAGATTTATAAAATTCAATAAACATATATAAAAGCGGGGCTATGAAGTTCACCTTAGTAGCAAGAAGAGTTATTCCACAAATGAAATAATCGAATGAAAGGACGTGACCTAGATCTCAACTTAGAGATAGAACGTATGATCAGATGTTGCCTAACAGACAAAAGTATATAGCAACTATATTAATAGTGATGGTTTACTAAAAGATTTTCTATTTTCGGAAGGTTACTATTTATGAAAAGTTTTCATTTATAGTAACTTTCCAATTTTAGAAAGTTCAGGTTACAATCTTTAGCAAGACGTTGTACAACTTTACTCAAACTTTGTTGCTATCAAGTAAGTCGGGAATGACCAGATGTAACCGGGGGCCCAAAACTCTTGATCAAAATCTAAGTCATGACATTCGAGATCCACAAGCTATCTCCATAAATGGCAACCTAGACATCATTCACTTACGACCGTGAGTAGCGGTGAAGTTCATATGAGTTGTACGTTTATATTTTTGATTATAACCTTCACGTTTTATGAGCATTTAGAAATACGTCACATTTAATTTAGAGTATAAGTCTTTATTGTCTTTTAATACGTTATAACATATGTATTTATTAATAATGTATTATCATTATTCACATACATTATAATCATTATACTTTATTATTAGTCTTTGTAATTATTATATAGTATGCTTAGATAATTAATCAATCAACTAGAAAATTATGAAATTACAAGTTTATAATTATCCATAAGTTATAATAATAATATTAATTTAGTATATGTAATATATATTTATGTTAACCGAAAATTATACTAATATATGTTAATTCCATAATTAATTCATTAAATATCTAAAAATTATATTCATAATTTTTATAAACTTAGTTAATCATACAAATCAGTAGGATAATTTATAAAAATAATTTTATCAAGTTTTTGTATTTATTTCCCATTTTTCTTTATATATATTCTCGGTTTATATTAATCAAAGTTAATTATGTAATAAATATCAAATCGCCCTAAATAAAAAAATTATATTTTTATAGGTTCTATATTTTGTAAAGATGTTATAAAAATTAATAAATCAATTTTTATACCGAAATATTATTTATTTAGTATTTAATCTTGTATTTATATTCGGTTTAGACAAAAAAAACTTGTTTAATTATATCTAAAATGCTAGTGAAATGACCCGTGGAATTACGGGTTTATTTAAACAAAATAGTTTAATGATATGTTTTAGGTATTAAGCGAACTTAAATGTTAAAGTCATTTAATTTAATGACCCGTGGAACCACGGATTCTGACTCACTTGTCGTTGTTTTTACAAATATATTGATGTACTTAACTTGTTCAGAATAAATGAACTACATTCATTCTCTCACTACCCTCTTCCAATTTTCATCATAATTACTGTTATCGTTGTCATAAAAACTTACATTACAACATTTTATTGAGACATGTAATTCGTATACATATGTAAGGTAATTAATCTCGTAAAGAGAACATATATATTTGAATAATAATAATAAATAATAATTAAAATAAAGTTTGCTTAAAATTTGAGTATTTATATTTTTAAAAATAGTTATTAGTAATAACAAATGTTTCTTGAAATTTTTTTAAAACTTAAAATACAATTATTATATGAAGGTTGTACAATATACTCTAAAGTTCGTTCATGTGTTCATGAGTTGTTTTGTAAAATATTATACAATTTGTTAAAAAGTTTGTACATTAATTTGTTAAAAAGTTTGTACATTTGATCATGGGGGTATTTATATATTCTAGTTATTTATTTATTAATGTATTTTTGATACTAAAAATTAATAAAAATTTATGACATCATCTACATGTTCTTAAATTTTTTCTTTTTATTTTTTGATTTTCTTTTATGAAGGAAAATTGTTATTTATGACATCATAAGGATAGAGTTTTAATATTAGTTATAGATTATTTCGACCCATATATTTATTTTAATAATTTTCGCAGATCCTATTAACCATATTAAACATATAAAAATTTTATATAAAATTTTTCTCAACTATTTATATTTATTTCTATTTTTACATTGTTTTAACGTTTAAATACTACAAAATTCATATTTAATTATAAGTAATATTCCAAAAATATCGTAACTATTTTTATATGTTATACTACTGATCTAATTGATTTATATGTGAAGAACACTGTTTTAGATACTATATAAAATTTTAATTCGATTTCTTTTACCTATTCATATATTCGGTACCTATAAATCCAGTTAAATATAAAATAAATATATAGAACGATATATTAACTACAATTTTGACTTTAATAGGCTCTATATTCATATTAATACTTATAAAAATTATTCGTACTGTTCCAATTATTTTATATTAATTATTATAAATTTCTCTTTATTTTCATGTTAATCGATGCATAAATAATAAAACAAAATTAGTAAACTAAATGAATAAACAATTAAAATAGGTTAAAATAGTGGATCAGGTTAGATATAAATATTGATCAGTTTATAAATAATTATCATAAATTTTTAACTGATTATTATATTTTTTTATATTTTCGGTACACAATAATAACAACAAATTATTATTAATTCATGTTTAATAATTATAAAATCTATAAAAATTATTTTCGGTCAATATTAGCTTGTACAGAGGTTAGGAAGCTTGTAAAAATATTTTTCTTAAATTTTACATATTTATTTCATATATACATCGAGTATACCTTCATATATATATATATATATATATATATATATATATATATATATATATATATATATATATATATATATATATAATTTCATTTTAAATGCATAAAAATTATAAATCCGATTATAAAACCTACAAGATAATTTTATAATATGTATTAATACTTAATACTAATACTAATTGTAGTATAATCGTATTAATTTTAACATTGTGTTTGAATTAAATAACAAAAATAATCGGCTGGAATATGTAAAATAAAAAAATAAATCGAAAAATAAAAATAAAAAAGAAACGAAAGTGTGAGATGAAAATTACCTCAAAGTTCTGCAGACTTTTGAGAGAAAAAAAATTCTTAAGTGTTTGTGATGAAATACAATTGTAGAGGACTAGTATTTATAGGTAGGAATTTGATAAAATAAATAAAATGGAAATAAAAAAAAATATCAAATGCAGTGAAAGTGCCGAGATTTATTGGATAAAATTTTGAGTTTGTTAAATAATACACATGGTCAACATAGTTTAAATTCATTCTTTCTTAAAAAGCTAAAAAAAATTAAAAAGTGTTTTCCTTTTTTTATTATCGGCCAAACAAAAAAACATATAAGTATATATGATTTTTTTTTTATATATACAAGAACAATTTAGAATATATTTTGCTAGATAAAAATATTTTTCTTTATTACTTATCTTTAATATCCGAAATTAATAATAATATATAAGTATTATTCGGTTTTTAATAATGATGTACATAAATTAATAAGTTTGTCATTTTCTTAGTTTAATTACCTCAAGTTTTATTACTTATAATTTTGTCACATTTTATTTATAAAGTTAGTTATATAACTTTTTATATTTTCGTACATTGTTAGATATAACTATATATATACGTATTATTAATAGCTCATTTGATTTAATAGATATTAGGGTTAGGGTTTTAAGTTATTAATTACGAGTATTTATTATATTGGAATAACAACCCTAACGATGAGGTACAGAACAAGACAACGAAACCCTAAGGGTAATTTAGTAAATTTAGAATGGAAAAATGAGGGTTGTTATACAAAACCAACGTGGAGATGGTCATGATGTTGCTGCTGGTGGTGGAGATGGTGATGGTGCTGCTGGTGGTGGTGGGAGATGGTGATGGTGCTGCTGGTTAGTACGCGGATATCAGTTACAATACCGCTAAATTTTGTAATGTGACTAATGGTCATACCTATTGGCGCAATGTAAGTTGCCTAAAAATATAAAACCAGCAAACAAACTAGGTTTTGTAATGTGACTAATAGCCATCTTTATTTTGCTAGCCTCAAAATATGATGTAAAGCAATTTTGTTAATGTGAGTTGCCACAAAATATGATGTAGTGCACCCGCTGTATATTTATCGTTTAGTAACAACTACAATGTACTCGTTGCACATTTAGGCTTAGCAACACCAACGCCCCAACGGAGCAGGGAACCTCCAATTCTCGTAGTTATTTTAATGGAGCAATTATAATAGAAAAACATACCATCTGTTCAGAATCTAAGTCATTTCTTGGATTATAAAATGAATGCCACCATCATGGCCTAATGGAGTAATGGGTATCACCTTGAAGGTGATGCAGTGCGTATTTAACACGTGTCACATTGTCATTAGTCGACTTATGCGAATAATGCGTGGTCAACTTCATGCCTTGAGCTCACATGTCATATGTGTTGCTCACATATTCATTTTAGAGCTTAAGCATATAAAACTGACTTCCTTATGTAAAACTCTGGGCGGCATGCATTATGCTTTATTGATGCTTTTCTGTACACAAAGCGATGGCCGGCTTTATTAACAAAAATGGTTTTTATGCCTTTTAAACAATTTTTCCTGTCTCGTGATGGTTTTTTTTAATGCGTGCAAACCATAGGGCGCACCATTAATTATTCTTTGATTTCATATATGGACAACTGCATCTAACTCAGCCCTAATTCCGCCTTACGACTCCGACCTCACAACTCATCTCGGCTCCCAAACACGTATTGCCGTTCCGAACTCCCACCTCATCCTGACCCTCGACATGGTGTCATGGTGAGCTTTAAAAGCGAATCCTCACTAAAAGAAGGTATGCCTTGCTACGAGCTCGTTTGCAGTTGACAAAGTTGCCTTGC
This sequence comes from Rutidosis leptorrhynchoides, assembly GCF_046630445.1. Lineage (NCBI taxonomy): Eukaryota > Viridiplantae > Streptophyta > Magnoliopsida > Asterales > Asteraceae > Rutidosis > Rutidosis leptorrhynchoides. The sequence continues at coordinate 245,989,591 of NC_092333.1, forward strand.
CTATTCGAGCTTGCAATCAAATTTTAACCTCCCCAGTGACGAGCTCGGATCACTAAAACACTAAGAGACAATGCTACATTATAAAATTAATGCCACCATCATGGGTAGATGATCGATCACCTTGAAGTGTTGGAAGCTATTGTAGTGTGTATTTGAGTTAGCTGCACTAAACTAGTTGTTTTAAATCACAAGACAATAGTTTTAACCCATCACCCATACCACAACCAATTGTTTGAATTCACATCCTAACCAATAACCTCAACTACCTGCTAATTACCACTAGGCTAGTCACTTTTTTTCACATCTGAGTATTTGCCAGGTTGAAAGTGTTTTCTAAGCAAGAACAAAAAAAAAAAAAACAAGAATAAAATTTAAAAAAAAAATTGTACAAACAAACTCCGTCCTTCCCCTCTACAAATTATAGAAGCAATGTGAAAATAGCCTAAAAGGCCCAACTAAAACAAACAGAACCCGACTAACACAACCTGAGCAAGCCATTGAGTAAATAAGTCCCACTTGAACCGAAGCTAAACAGCTACTGTGTATGAAAAGAAGGCAACAATAAACAAAAATGGAAACAACCCAAGAATGAGCACAAAACCAGAAAAACCCCAAAAATGTGCACACTACAATCCAGTCCAGTTAACTAACCAAACGAGAGGTTAACAAAAGGGACTTGAGTCAATGGGTACTTGGGTAGTAAGACAACAAAAAACAAAACTATAAAGAAAGATGAAGAGATTCTACCCACTAAAAATACACTTTAGCCAATTTTACCCGTCTGACCCGTTTCTCTGTTATAAGTTTATTTGGTTTTTTTCACCCATTTGACCTGACGGAATTCAAAAAAACCCGAGTCAACTCATTCATATGTTTTCTAATCCCCGAGTCCCAAGATTCACGAAAACTAACAATGAAATACGCAAGCAATAAAAACAATGGCCAGAATTAAGTTACTGCCAAAATGTACCAAGACTAACTACTAAACGGAACAAACAAAACGGATATTGATACCCACATATCACAACATCTCAGATAGCAAAAAAAAAAAAAAACAGTAGCAAAGAACGTACAAACTGAGTACCCCTAGCTAGTCATCGACATCATTATCATCATCCACATAACATCATCATCAAAATTAGAATCATCCAGGGGTGGGCGTGGAGGAATAACTCTCTCTGGTAAATCCATTCTTGGTCCAACAAGTGAGTAATACGCAAGCAATGAAAATGGACGAAGTTGAATGTCCAGTTCATCATCAACATCTACTTCAGGTCTAATTAGCTCCATATGCCAATTTGGTGGAAACATGTTCCTTTTATTATCATCACCTCCAAAAATAACACCATTACTTTCAATAAAATCCTTTTCACTCTCAAAAATAAAGTCACCAACACGATAACTTTGAATCCACATGTACCTTAGAGAACTTATATTCGATGCAAACATTGATATCGCCTCCTTGCGAAAAAAACAACCCATCACTTCAAACTTCTGCAGTTTTGGACACCCTACTGATAATTGCAAAAGTCCATCATTTGGTTTATCCAGAAAACCAAGCATAAGAGACCTCAAATTTCTACCAAATTTTCCAATAGACGACAAACCAACATCAGTGAGGGGTACAGGATCGCGAATGTAAATACCTAGCTTTTCAAGTTTCGTGCACCCCCTTAGCAAAGCTCGAACCCCGTTATCTAGCGGTAAATCTGTCATCTTCTCACGTGTATCAACCGAAGTAATACGAAAATCTAAGAGATTTTTCAAGTTACATCCTATGCATTCCAAAGCTTCATTTGTAATATCTTTGATATAAGCATGCAAACATTCCAATTTGACGCATCCTCTTGCAAGCGCAACTTAACCCTATTTGTGACACAACGCCTTCTTCAGAGCCCTGTCGCTTAATCTTTACCCTACGCAGCTTCTTACAAGATTGACCAAGCTCTTGCAAACCCGAATCTCCAATGGGGTCCTTAGCATACAAAACTTCTAAATTCGGACACTTATTAACAATCACGACATAATTACTTGCAGTTAAGATAGCATACGTTAGGTCTAGTTCTGTTAATTGTTGGGCAAAACCAAGTTGAATATAACCAAGTACAACTGAAGTAACAAATCTACTCATATTAGCGAATGCCATACTCCTCACTTTTGAATGAAACGTAATAAAAGTACCTGTACTGGGATTGTAAAACGGGGCACCTCCAAATTCTTCCAACTTAACTGCATAACGAAACACTCTCATAATATCACTGCAATCACAATCCATAAGCTTCAAGCTAATAAGCGTGTCACTACAATTTTTCGCAAGTGACACAATATCTTTCCTATCACACTTAATTATACTCGTTTCATAGTAATTCAACGCTTCCAGACACGTGCTACGCAAAGCTAATTCGTGCAACCATTCACCATCCTTGTCCACGATTTCACTCTTTTGCAAACACAATGTTCTCAAATTACAGCAATTAGTACTAACTTTCAACAATCCATCAGTTGAAAACCCCGAACACGCGTTAATATCCAGAACCCTAATATCCTTACCGCGCATTCTGACTAACACTTCTAAATCTGAATCGGTAACAATCATACGTCGAAATCGAATCGATTTCAAGCAACGAAATGAATTGGTATTAGCGATTACCTCGATCCACGGGGTGACGTAACCGCCCCAATCGTGTGGGACCCATTGGAAAGCTGTGGCACGTGGTATGGCGTTTCCTGGCTTGCCTTTTAGGGTTAGGGATTCGAGAAATGGAAATCGTCGACTGAGACGATGTGGTGACGTGGCATAACAAAAGTGGATGGTGACGTACTTACGTGTCAAGCAATCGAGATGGTACCATTTACGGCAGACTAACGAGACGGAGTTACGGTCATCGGTGGTGTGAATGTAGGGGATGATGAAGTCGAATACTCTGTCAATTGAGTCTGGTTCCATGATGAGGATTTAGGGTTTTAGTTTCTTGAGTATGATGACATTGATGATTTGAGAATTTGGAAATGAGGGGTTAAGAGTGTTTTTGGTACAGCAGTTGTTTGTGTAGAAGCTGAGACTCTGTTGAAATATTTTTTGATCTTTTTATTACTGTATTAGTAGTTAGACCCGGGTTTCGACAATAAAATTTTAAAATAAAATAATTTGTGTGTCGTTTCATGTAACAAATAACTCCAATCGTGTAGATGGCGGTGGCACCACTAATAGCCTTCAATCGACACCTCATAATCGCGCTACGTGTAGATGCCCGTGGTGAAGTTTGCATCAACAATCGCTCGGGTAAAGCTCTCAATCAATGAAGATGGAGATTGTGTAGGGGTTTTGTTTGGGGCACCTGTAAAGATCGTCCCAGAAGCTGGCGGACATATTAAGGGAGGGTTATCGGATAAAAAAGAGTAGACAGATAAATATAGGATGAGATGCCGTTTGAAGTAGTCAAACGGCACAATTATGTGAGAGTAGTACTGTAATAGTATAATAATAGGGTCAAACAGCACAATTATGTGAGATTAATAATAATAATAATATAATTACTGTTCAGAAAATTTATACTGATTTTTAGAATCACGCAATACAACTTTACATTTCATCATTTTATTCAATTAAAATATGACCTATTACACCCAAGTTGATGATATATGAATTGTAATTAAATAAAGACTCTGAAACAGCTCAGGTTCATGCTTCATATCATAACTGGCTATTTTTAAAGAGCATTATAACACTTAAAAAGTTAATAACGACCATTAGCTAATTTGAATTCATTTCTTAAAAGAAAGTTTTCTCGGTCGGAATTTGACCATAAGACATCATTGTCCTATTATAACCATGTAGATTAGTTGAGAAATGCATGAGTATCATTAATTTACTATCATAGTTCAAAATATATGATATCTGTTGCAAGACCTAAAGTAACAGAATCAGAAAGTGTTCAAAGCATAAAAACCATAGATACCCGTGTAATTTCTTAACTAATGCGTCATAAGAAAAGATATAAGACCTCAAAGTTACACGACGATTAACTTTAAAAATTGAAACCAAGCTAAAGTATATAACGCAACCCACCTCGACAACAGGTTTCACTGCTACTTCATAAACTCACGTATAGGCAACCGAGATCTCCTCCGAGATCTCGTTTTTAGAAGGCAATCGAGACGAGATGTTCATCTCCCGAGATTTCTCGTTCAACGGGGTCAAACTTAGTCAAAGCCACGATTTCTCGAATTTTCATGCTAATTTGTAAGATTTTCTTGTAAAATTCGTAATTTCAAAGATTTTCTCGCTCATTTCTCGGATATTTTTGTAAAATCTCGTAAAAACATATATAAATATATATATATTTATGTTTTTATGTATATTTTTATTAAAAAAAACTATAAAGTCAACGTAAGTCAACGTCCGAGATCTCCCCGAGATTATTCCGAGATGCCGAGATCTCCCTAAAAAAGTCCAAACGAGATCTCCCCGAGATCTGAATTCTCCAACCTTGGAGCATAGCATATAAAATGTAAAATGTTGCAAACCTCTAACTGTAATTTCACACAATCCGCAAAATCAATATCTGCTAACCCAACTTTGTTACGCCCCCGCTCATTTTGACACCCTATGCTATAGATTGTCATACCTCAAAAATGTACTCTTCGTGAAGAAAACTTGCCATAATATTCAACGACAACATCAGTATGATGTTAATTTGTCTAAATCATCTATTATTGGATTTTCAGTTGTAAGCGTATCAAAGTAATATCCCAATAACTCATGCATCCGATATCACATTCATTCTTTTATACAGTTAAAGTATAATATATACACTTGGCAGAAAAGACGATAAAGAAACTAATAAATTCAAGTTCAGAATAGTACATTTGACGATCACGTTCGCTACTTGGCATAGCAATTTATCAAATTAAGTACATCGAGATACACGACTCATTATCTTTTCCGCACCCCTATTTCCCAAGATAAAAAAAAATCATTGGTAACGGGAAACTTTCAGCATATTACAAAAGTGGACCGGTGGTGAAGCTTTAATGATTGAAACAAACATGCATATAAGAGACACAGGTATGTACCTTTGGAGGTCTACTGAGTGTATACATCATTGTATTCAGTGATAAAATGAATACGTCTGCATTATAGGACCTACATTTTTTCTCCAACAAATCCACGATACGTATCATCATACCCAGGGTTCATTAAATAACGAATTTGCATTCAAAACAGTGCCTGAATTGACACTAAAACTTGTAGCATCGTTGCTTTGTTTGGCATCCATGTTTCATTCCCTTTGCATGTCCACATGTTCAAAAGACTTAGACAGACTTTTCCACAATCGTACAAATTTGGGTTCAGCCGGAGCCCACCAGAGTAGTAATAAACCATCTGAAATGGACCATTAAAACTGCTTTATCATGTGCATCAGTGCATTAAAATAAACTTATTTTAAACCAGAATATTCGATCATTATAAACCGGGGGTATGTCTAGATAGTTGGGAGGAAAATGAACATCAAAGACAAAGAGACCATCATGGACAGGTGTGCCTGCTGGTCCTATGATCACAACTCTCAAAAGATCCATTCTTGATTCATATGCCCTCACAAATATAGTATCTACCAAACTAAAAAAGTTAGAAATTAATGTTACATGTACTTTAAATCATAATACAGTCTTTGATTTCATAAAGCAATTCGAGTAGTAGAAACTCGAATGTACTTTGGCTGAACATTAACCATTGAACCAGATACATTTTTATCTAACTATCAAACTTTATGTACTTTGACCCATTATAAATACATGTGATAACCCAAACTGACTCTATACTTGTTCAAGTGTATGCTCAGCAAGATCAGTTGTGGATATCATAACTCCAGCAGCAAACGAACCCAATTCTAAACTAAGACCCAACTTATCACTTGACTGTAATTACATAGATATTATTTTAAGATACGACAACCAATGCGATCTAATGGAACCATAATTAAAAAATATGAGGAAACACAAACTCAACACATTAACTTAAATGACATCAAACTGTAAATGACATCAAACTCAACACATTAACTTACGGAAACTGATCTTAACATATAAAAAAATGAAATACCAACCTGTGTTCTAAAATTGGTATTAATTAACTTACAAAAGCCGTAATTCCACATATGCACATAAATAGGAAACTTTGAATGAGTCCTCCCAGAACAGCAACAGCCCGAACAACTTTAAGCTACAAAAACAAACAAGTACTTTAAATTAGTCTCTCGCATAACTTATCGCAAGAATGATGACATAAGGCGTCAAACATTATCAGTTAATTATACAACCTTTGCCATGGAGAACTCCAGCCCCAAAGCAAACAGGAGAAAAATTACACCAAATTGTGCTACAGTCTCTACCTGCACATGAACAAACATTTTTTAACGATCTTCTAAATAAGTACGTTATCATATATGCAAAATGTTAAATACTGACATACATAACCAATTTCACTAACTACATCCAGCCCGTTAGGTGCAACAAGTGATCCTGATAGCAAATATCCAGTGATAACCTTAAGAATAATACATATGAACCTTAGCTATGAAGAATGTAAACATTATTTAAAATCAGTAATCTTACTTTTCAGACTCGATTATAGGCAAGCGTGCTACAATAAGTTCACAGTATATCTCAATCAATTCATATGCTACCACTATCTTCTCTTCTCGAATTACATGTTCAACCTGATACAAATATAAGAATAACAAGTATAAAATAGAGTTAATTGACACTGCTACACATAATCACAAAACAAAATGTGAATCAAATATGTAAAAGAAATCAGGGTTTTCCATAAGAAACTTTTAAAGAAAGTATTCAAACCAATATTAGATTTTTGATTCATGTAAAAATACGTAGCTTGAAACATCACAACTTAATCAGGATACATCCTTAGTAACTACATAAGCGCAATTGACTACCGATTTCGCCATTCTTCAAGATCACCAATGAAAGGACCCGTCCTAATCCATCTGGACGAACACATTACATTTGGTTACATCGCGAGGTACTTGACCTCTATATAGTACATTTTACAAACATTGCATTCGTTTTTAAAAGACAAACTTTCATTACATCGAATGTTGACGGCATGCATACCATTTCATAATATATCCAACTATACTTGACTTAATAATAATCTTGATGAACTCAACGACTCGAATGCAACGTCTTTTGAAATATGTCATGAATGACTCCAAGTAATATCTCTAAAATGAGCGAATGCACAGCGGAAGATTTCTTTCATACCTGAGAATAAACATGCTTTCAAGTGTCAACCAAAAGGTTGGTGAGTTCATTAGTTTAACATAAATAATCATTTCCATCATTTTAATAGACCACGAGAATTTCATTTTCAGTTCTCATAAATATACGTCACATGCATAGAGACAAAAACCATTCATATGGTGAACACCTGGTAACCGACATTAACAAGATGCATATAAGAATATCCCCTATCATTCCGGGACATCCATCGGACATGATAAAACAACATCGAAGTACTAAAGCATCCGCTACAACGGATGGGGTTTGTTAGGCACAATAGATCTATCTTTAGGATTCGCGTCAATTAGTAGACTGGTTTACTAATTCTTAGGCCACCAAGCAAAAGGGGCATATTCGGCTTCGATCATTCAACCATATAATGTAGTTTCGATTACTTGTGTCTATTTCGTAAAACATTTATAAAAAACAGCGTATGTATTCTCAGTCCCAAAAAATATATATTGCAAAAGCATTTAAAAAGGGAGCAAATGAAACTCACAATATTGTACTTTGTAGTAAAAATACATAAGACGTCATTGAACAAGTGTAGGGTTGGCCTCGGATTCACGAACCTATATCAATTATTTATCAAATAGTATTAACACATATAATGATAGTAAACAAATATTATTATTATACTTATATATATATATATATATATATATATATATATATATATATATATATATATATATATATATATTCAATTCTTATTAAAATATTTTAATTAGAGCATATATATGTCATTTATTATAAATTTTATATATATACTTAAAAATATTATATAGTGTATCAAAATGTATATTTATATGTTTGATTATGTTAAAATATACATTTATACTATATGTACATTATTTATATATAAAATTATGGATAATAATATTTTATAACAATTTGTATAATATTAATGTAATATAGTATATGTTATAAGTATATTTTATATACAAAATATTTATTTGTTACTAAGAATAGTTTTGATGAAAATAAAATGATAGTTTTTAATAAAGATATTAATTTCAATGAAAATACCAATTATAAATTATAAAATAATGATACTTTTAATAATGATAACCATAATAATACTGATAGTAATAATGATTATAATAATAGTAATTTTTATTACTAATGATAATGATATAGTTGTAATAATCATAATAATGGTAAGAGTAATAATAATGATAATGATAATAATAACACTAATATTCATAATAATTAATAATAATATTAATACTCATAATAATAATAATAATTCTAATACTTGTATTAATAACAATAACATTCATTAATAATAACAATAACAATAAAATAATAGATATAGAAATAATAATAATAATAATAACAATAATAAGGATTACAACCTTTGAAGTTTGAAGCTATGCTTAAAAAGAATACGCCACGCCAGGACTCGAACCCGCGACCTCACATATACCCAATCACAACCTAAACCGGCTGAGCTACTGCCCTTTTTCTGATTAAATCATTCCCGTAATTATATTTAAATCATCTTATTTATCTGTTTATATTTTCTCCTCAATCCAAAGTTGAATCAGCCATGGATCAAATGAAATCAATCAACGATTTAACTAACAAGTTTTAAGATTTTCCAAACGAAACAGAAACATTTAATTTGGGTGATTGGAACAATTAAAACAGAAAAAAAAAAAAAAAACGTTGTACAGTTCGTCAAAGTACTTCACGAACTCAAACTCAAATTCAAATTTTAAGAATGTTTTAGACTATACTTAAAACATGAAAATGGTTACAAATCATCCTTAGAAACTTTATAAATTATCAATTTTATCTGAAACCTCAAAACGAATTCCAATTTTCCTCAAGAACAACTCAGTTGACTTTTTAAAAAATAAGTTTGACTTCGAAATTCTTTATTAATAGAAAGAATTAGGATTTGAAAATTTGCAGAGAGTTTGAATACTAGTTTCCTAACAACACTACGTTTATACTTTTTGAATTTTCATTCGATTTCAAATTTTTGATATAAAGACACACGAACAGAGGTAGCGACGAACACAACTAGAATGGGTGAATTGGAGTTAGATATTGAGAATAGGGGTTGGAAATCATTTAATTGATGATAGAAAGTGTGATTAAGAGCTGCTCGAAATTATTGAAAGGAAGTAAGGATCGACAGACATAGCCTCACGGGTAAGCAGAAGTTAAAAAACAATTAAAAACTGAATATGATATTTAACAGCATTCGCGTAATTATTGTCCTTTTTATTTTAATTATTTTTTTAATTAATTAATAAATATATTATTAATAATATTAATAATTATTAAATTAATAATAATAATTAATAATGATACTAAAATCATAAAAAAGATAATGATTTAAGATATTAATAATAGATTGTATTATTTCCTAATAAATATAACTATATTAATACAAATAATAATAATAATAATAATAATAATAATAATAATAATAATAATAATAATAATAATAATAATAATAATAATATTGATAAAGAACAAAAATAATAACAAATAATCATAATAACTTAAAATTATAATTTTACTACTAATTATAATAATAATGATATTGGTAAAGATAACAATGATATTAATGATATTAAATTAAATGTATTAAACTTTATATTTATATGTTATATGGTAATATTAGTGGTACGGATATTAATATTAATATCCATATTTATTTTTAATCATGATGGAAATAATAATAATCATAATATGTATAATTCTTAATAATAGTTATACTAACAATAATTATAATACAAATACATGATAATAACAATTATAATAACTGAAAATATTTAGATTACAATTATAATATATACATAAAACTGATATTGATATTGATATTAGTATTAGTATTATTAATGAAAGTAATAACATGTTTATTATAACGACTATATTCTTAACTTGTATTTACACTTTATATATACAATTTATTAATTATGTAATATTTAATAATTACATATGTAACGACCCTGGATTTTCCAACGTTTAATTAATAATAGTTATTATTAATGCTTGTGTTTAATGAATGTATTTTTATACATTTACTTACTACTGTACTTGACTTTACATGCCCGACTCGTCTTTGTGACACACGTACTTTTCACGAATAATATTTTAGAATATTATTTACATTCATGATTAATTATTATTAGTCATTTTTAATTAACTAAGGTTACTAGTTAATTACATGGGCTTATTTATTTAATTTGTTACGTACTTGGTCTTTTATTAATGGACTCATGATTAATGGACTTAGAAGCCCACCCTACTCTCTTAATGGATTAATTAGGAGCCCATTTTGTTACAAGTATTTCATTTAGTCTTAAACTAGCTTAGTTGGTGAATGAAAGACTAGTTACAAGTATCCTTACAACACTTTCCCACACTATTTAACCTTATTACCAATTTGAGCCAAATACATGCAAGTGACTAGTGGGCATTCTCCTCTTTTGGCACCCCATGGAGCCGTCGGCTTTGATGGGTAAAAAGGAGGTTCCCTTTTCTTTTTTTTGTGATACATACTCACTAGTTTACTTCACTTCTCACTCACACACTTACTTGCATCTCATTTTCTCTCATTTTTCTCTCAAGACTTGTAAGTAACAAGCTTACTTTTCTCTTCTTTTTCTTCATAAAAACCGAAACCATACATACATCATCATCATCATTTGCTTGTTTTAATACTTGTTCTTTGTTGTTGTTTAACTTACTAGTTGTTTGTTGTTTACTTACTAATAGTTAAGAATCAAACTTGTTAGTTTATTCTTCATATCATCTTGTTCATACAAGAACATACAAGAACCTAAACTTTCTAGTTTATGGTTCTACACTTAATATTTTAAAAGATTGAAAGTTCATGAGTTAAAATCATACTTGTGTTCATGTTTGTAAACTTAAGGTTTACTTTCTTAAAGATCAAAGTCTTGACTTGAATCTTTAAAGTATAAACAACCATGAACTTGTTACTTGTAGATTTAACTTATTTCTTCATTTTATGTACTTTAAAGTTGTGATGTTGTTAGTTTGGTCAAGTATTACTAGTTAATCTTGATCTCATATTTCTTGAAACTAAAAGTTAACTTTATAAGTTCAAGAACATAGAAGTATAACTTTCTAGTTATAACTTTATATAATTATGTTGGATTAAGTTTATATAACTTATGGTCTACTTATTTTGTTGTAAACAAGAGCTTACAAGCTTACATACACTTTACTAGTTGAAAATCTAAGTTTCATAACTTATGGTTTCATTAAAGTAAAGATTCAAGTGTTATGACTTAGGATTTAACTTAGTAACTTTAGATCTAGACTTTTGGGTCCTGGATCTTCAAGATCTAACTAAGAACTATGTTCTACAACTTAAGATCTTAATTATTTAGTTTACTTTCAAGTTTGTAGCTTAAAATTACTTTTAGAGTTCATGTATGTGTCGGATCTAAGATCTTGATGTAACTTTGGTTAATCAAACTACTTGCAACACTTAATTGAGTTGTGCTACTTATCTTAGACTTACACTTGTGTTATGATGGTCAAAACTTGGTAAAGATGATGCAAACACATCAACGAGTTGTACACTTGAAGCTATATGCATCAAGGATGAGAACCGTGATGAGCATCGAGCACCAAGAACCCACCGGAACACTAAACCTACTATTTTTTGGGTCTGATCAGAATACCTGGGCTACTGTAAAGTTTATTTTCAGTTATCTATGTTCGAGTAGATAATTTTTCGTTTAAGACTCGTCTTAATCCGAGTTACGGTTTAGGATCTATGGCCCTCCGAACGTCACTATGTCCTTTTAACGTTGTGCTGAAAATTCTGACCTAGTCGCACTTAAACCGTCGCCACGGTCAAACGAAGACGAGTTTGGTTCTGGAATTTTTACAGCAACTAAAGGACTCATATACGGAGCCATGGCCCTGGTCCCACCTCAATTCGGTTTGTATAGAGGCCGTGGCGACTGATCGAAGTCAGCCTTTGTTTTAAACCCTATTCTTGAACGAAAACTTACTTTACGCTTTTTGTTTAATGATGAATGATGATGATACTTAACACCTAATTTACATACATTTAAACCTTTGAGAACGATTTACTGACTTAGTACCTTTTGACTTAGGTTGAGGACTTTTGAACCAACCACTTTGCTTACTTTACCGCGTACCGAATTTTACTACTTTATCATTGTGAGTTATAGCATCCCTTTTTACTTTAACTATTTTGGGAACTGAGAATACATGCGCATTTTACATTTTACATACTAGGCACGAGTACTTAAACTTTATATATGTGTGGGTTATACAACGGCATAAACTTTCCCCTTAGCTCGGTAACGTTTAGTTATTGGTCTTTGAACCGGTGAACGCGAATCTTAGATATGGATCCATAGGGTTTGACATCCCCACTCGGGCTAGTAGCGCTAGCATTTAACGGGTGTTTAATACTTCGTAAACATACGCACTCGCTAAGTGTACTTTTAGGGGGTGATAAACGTTAAGTTAGTTACCAAGTGCCCACGGTTAAACATATACTTTTCATACTGTTTTGAAACGCTGTTTGAAGCACTGAAATCTCGTGGCCTACCTTACATTACTGTTATACTTTAAACTATAGCTCACCAACCTTTGTGTTGATGTTTTTAAGCATGTTTTTCTCGGGTGCTTAAGGTTTGCTTGCTTCCGCTGTACTGGTCATGCTTTGTAGACACCCGCTGCGCTTGTTAGAGTTGTCACCGCATGAAACGTTTTATTTGCATTCAAACTATGTTACCTTTTGAAACAATGATTTGTAACGACTATTGGGTCACGTACTATTACTAATTGCTTCTGTTCATTGAAGCATACTTTTGTTGTAAGATATTTGATGTTGGTTAAGACATCACCTTTATTCATGAATGCGAACTTCTTGTGAAACCGCATATAGTATTTGACCTTGTAATGATCCTGTTGTTGATGATTCGTACACGATGGTTTTGTACGGGGCATCACAATATATATAGTAGCTTACATTGAGTATTAAATTGTTACATAGATTACAATATACATATTATAATAATTATCTATAGAAATTTTATATATATATATATATATATATATATATATATATATATATATATATATATATATATATAAAATTTCATTTTAAGTACAACTTATTTTATATCTTATTTTACATATTTAATTTTAAATGTTTAAGTTATATTTTATAATATCAAATTATTATATATATTACATTTATGTGTATATACATAATTATTTACAATAATTTGTTCGTGAATCGTCGGGAATTGGTCGAAGGTCAAATGGATATATGATACAGTTCAAAGATTTTTATGACTCAACATTACAGACTTTGCTTATCGTGTCGAAACCACATAAAGATTAAGTTTAAATTTGGTCAGAAATTTCCGGGTCGTCACAGCCAATTGACAACCGCTTTCGCCATTCTTCATTTAGTCTGCAATTCTACACATGTGGATGAAATGAAATGGGGGTCGCTGCTGATATTATGGTTCGTAGGTAGATGAATTAGGGAAGTGGGAATGGAACGATGGAAGCTGTGTATTTGTTATTCAACAGCAGATATTGATCAAAGAAATCACCCCATAACCTTGTTCGGTAGTGATTATATATTCAAAAAAATTTTGCTACAACAACGATTGATATGATGAAAATCAACCCGCTAACCTTGTTCGATAGAGATTATTGCCTTTGATTTTTGACGATGATGAATTATGATGAATGTAGAAGAAGGCGTAATTTGAGATGCAGCACTAATGCGTCTGTTTGAAGTGAGGATCCGAATAGATCTTTAAGGTCCACGTTTTTTTTTTTTTTTATTAGGGGTATTAAGTATATAAAATTGATTAAGAATGACTTATTGAGTTATAATTAGATCAATGGTAGATAGTTAGGGGTAGCGGTAGTCATTTGTGTAATTTAATGGTGTAGATTAAGAGTTGATTTTAATGATATCCCAATTAACACTTTCTTATAATGTATAAGTTAGAAGTTAGAAGTTAGAAGTTAGAAGTTAGATAGATTTTGTTTTTGTATATATTGTATATTTTAATTTTAATATCTTATTTTTTTCTTAATTGTATATTGTATATTTAAATATTTATACAGTAGTAATAGTAATTTTGATTATATTTTATTATTTAATTTCATGAAAATGGTAGGAAGCTTGCACATTCCCACTTTAATATGTTTTGTTTATTTCATTAGAATTATAACTAGCAAAAGGTTTGATCCTGCATTGCACCAGCGTTCACCGGTTCTTCTAATATAATTGCATACTTAAAATGTTTATATCAAACTTGAGATCACAGAAGCACGTATATTATCACACAAATTATCAGAAGCAACTACTCGATCCATAAGTTGTGACCAAAAACTTATATATTGTATGTACAACACCAGAGAAAAATTATTAATAAGAATAAGAATAAGAACTATTATTTAAAACATGATTATCTAACCTATATCAACACTGGTTGGTTGTTTACAGCATATTATGCCATTATGAGAGTATTCTTCATATAGTTATGATAAATATAATTAGACAAAATTGCTCGAATTATTCCCGTATTATATCTTTTTATCTGTTTTCATTCCTTCTACATACAAATTTCACAAACAATCCTTAAACTGATATTTTCATCCAAAATTCACCCTAACCCTAAAGATCGTTAACTCCTTTGTTAAGTTCCACCATGTGCACATGTATAAATGTCACGTGACCTGCACAAGGGTTCCACTACTTCACCCTCACACGAAAAGGGTCCTTACTGTCCAATTAATTAAAAAATTTCCATCACGATGCAAACTTTGAATAATTCTAGTTTTTCAAATAGATATATAAACCACAACTAAAATGTTTTCAAGATAGCTCACTTTGAGGAAAATGTATATGGAACAATGTATAATGCAGTGTTGTGAATCTAAGTTGTTGACATATAAATTTAGCGATTGAAATCGTTTTGCTCTTCATTTGCTGAAAATGAAGATCTCACACGGTCACATGATCTCAAAAGAACCTTTTGCATTTGAGGATGAAGTAGTGGAACCCTTTTTCAGGTACGTTATATTTATAGATGTGCACATTTGTGAAACTTAACGGGAGTTGACAATTGTTAAGGCATGTATGTGTTTGTGATGAAAATATCAGTTTAAAAATTGTTTGTGTAGTTTTCAGTCGGAAGGGATGAAAATAGGTAAAAGGATATAACACATACGTGATTTGAGTAATTTTTTCATATAATTCTATCACTTGATCTTTAAAGTTAAAAGGTTGAGTAAATTATTAATTAATTAATATTCATTTTCAAAGCTTGAAAGTTGATTAAATTCCTTTGATAGCTCGACTGGAAACTCAAACTAGATTATTATTGACCGATCATAACAATAAACACGTCTACGTCTATTCAGAATCTAAGTTGTCTTCCATAGTTATAAAAAATGAATTACCACCATGTGGCCAGAGGTGGAAATATGTGGGGCAGGGTGGAGCGACCACTTCCAGTGAATTTGTAATTTTCAGTGCAAAATGTTTGGATTTTTTGATTTTGCGCCTAGTGGATTTTTTTCCCAAAAGTCTCCATATTTGGTCCCCAAAGCCTCTGTATTTTGCCCAAAAATTCCATATTTTGCCAAAAAAAATTTGTTACGCTTTAAAAAAATTTCGCCCAAGGTGAAAAAAATTCATGCTTTCCCCACTGATCGTGGGCATGATCATCTTGAAGGTAATTCAGTGTGTGTTTTTGCATTAACTTAACTAAATAATGTAGTTTGTGTTTGCTTTTGTCTCTAGACCCTTGCAGAGGTTTAGTAATAAAAATTGTTTCCGTTCAAAATAAAAATAAATCATATGGTTTGTTTGACCTTATAAGTCAACAGACATTACTCTACATAGTTCTTGATTTAGCCAGTTTTGACCAGTAAATCTTATACCAGTTTTGAAAATCATAACCTAACCATTTTAACAAGTACCAATTGTTTCAAACCTCAACTACCTGCTAATGAACACCAGACTAGTTACTTTGTTTCACATATGGATATTTACCAGATTGGAAGCGTTATATTTGAGCCCAAAAAAAAAGACACTAAAAAAAAAAGTACAAAGCCAAAGTCTATCCTTCCCCTCAACAAACTATAAAAGCAAAGAGGAAATAGCATGAAAGGCACAAATAAAACAAATTCAAACGGCTAACTAACACAGCCCAGCCCGAGTCAGACGTTGAGTTTACTGTCCCAGTTACACTGGTGTATGAAAAGAACGCAACAAAAAGCAGAAACAACTCAAGAATGAGCACAATACAAACCAAGCCAAATAACTAACAAAATGAGAGTATATTAAAGAGAAAGGGGCTCGAGTCGATAAGTATAAAAAGCAGAAACAACTCAAGAATGACAACAACAAAAAACCAAAGTATAAAGAAAGATCTAGAGATTTTAAGCATTTATACTTTGTCAACCCGTCCACCCATTTCCTTGTTATAAGTTCATTTGTTTTTTACCCCATTTCACCAGTTAAAATTCAACAAAACCTGAGTCAACTCATTCATACGTTTTTCCTGAAGTCCCAATATTCATGGAAACAATATACAACTAGAAGTTGTGATGTGGTCCAGCATAGTCGAAACGGGAGATGATCGCAACGGGTGGTTTAGTCCCCCTCGGGTGATCCCAATCGCTGTCCAAAAAAATATACAACTAAGTGAAATACTGATACGGTTTATTCACATCTTTTTAGCAACGATTACATAGATATATATACTAAGAAACAAAATAACTACTACTAAATATGTGGGACTCAAACTGCCTAATAACTTCTGTCAACATGACGTAGAAGTATAGAACATGGGCAACTAAATAGAACATCCATGATGCAATGACATGTAACTAACTCATGACACCTACACCTTTCTTTATTTGTTAACTGCAAAACAAAACTACAAGATAAAACAAATACTACTAACATTCAAATAACCCGTAATATACATCCATTCGGCCCACTTGATACAACGGGTTTTCAATTGGGTTTCACGTAAACTTTAGCCTGTATCAAATACACAATGCTTAGATACGTACAAAGGTAAACCAACCAGTCTGATAAGTTATCAAAAAGGTTTATCAAGCCAATGACCCACAATTTACTTCTGGTCAAAAGGTACGATTGTACGAAGACTAACAACTAAACAAAACACTATAATATTGTTACCCACATAGCACATATCAGATGGCAAAAAAACACCAGCAAAGAACGTAGACACTGAGCACACCTAGTCAGTCATCATCATCACTATCATGATCATCCAAGGGCGAGTGTAGAGGAATAACTCTCTTTGGTAAATCCATTCTTTGTCCAATAAGAGAGTAATACGCAAGCAATGAAAATGGCTGAAAGGAGTCAACATCTACATGTACTTCAGGTCTAATTAGCTCCATATGCCAATTTGGACGAATCAGGTTCCTTATATTACCATCACCTCCAAAAATATTACCTTTACTTTCAATGAAATCCATTTTAGTTTCACAAATAGTGTAACCAGCACGATAACTTTGAATCCACATATACCTTAGAGAACTTAACTTCCATGCTAACATTGATATAGCCTGCTCATTAAAACCAAAGCCCCTCACTTCAAACTTCTGCAGTTTTGGACACCCAACTGATAATTGCAAAAGCCCATCATTTGGTTTCATTAGAAAACCAAGCATAAGAGACCTCAAATTTTTACCGAATATTCCAATAGACGACAAACCAACATCAGTGAGGGGTACGGGATTGTGAATGTAAATACCTAGCTTTTCAAGTTTCGTGCATCCCCTTAGCAAAGCTTGAACCCCATTATCTAGCGGTAAATCTGTCATCATCTGGCGTGTAGCCACCGAAGTAATACGAAAATCATAGAGATTTTTCAAGTTAGATCCTATGCATTCCAAAGCTTCATTTGTAATATCTTTAATATAAGCATGCAAGCATTCAATTTTAACGCATCCTCTTGCAAGCGCAATTAACCCTAATTGTGAAACAACGCCTTCTTCAGAGCTCCCCCGCATAATCTTAACCCTACGCAGCTTCTTACAAGATTGACTGAGATCTTGCAAACCCGAATCTCCAATGGTGTCCTTAGCATACAAAACTTCTAAACTTGGACACTTATAAGCAAGAAAACCGTCATAATCATTATCGTTAAAACTAACACACGTCAAGTTTAATTCCGTTAATTGTTGAGGAAAATCAATCAAAATAGGAATATGATTTCTACGATAAGTTATTGTAATACTCCTCAATTTTAACGGAATTTTGAGAACAATGCCAGTACTTGTTGTGTATGGCGCACCACCATATTCTTCTAACTTAACAGCATAACGAAAGACATCCATAAGATCACTTAAATCACAATCCGTAACCTTCAAACTAGTGAGGGTGTCACTACAATTTTTTGTAAGTAACACAAGATCTTTCGTATCACACTTATCAATACCCGTTTCGTAGAAATTCAACGATTCCATACACGTGTTACGCGAAGCTAATTCATGCAACCATTCACCATCCTTGTCCACGATTTCACTCTTTTGCAAACACAATGTTCTCAAATTACAGCAATTAGTACTAACTTTCAACAATCCATCGGTTGAAAACCCGTTAATATCCAGAACCCTAATATCCTTACCGCGCATTCTGACTAACAGCTCTAAATCCGAATCAGTAACAATCATACGTCGGAATCGGATCGATTTCAAGCAACGAAATGAATTAGTATTAGAAATTACCTCAATCCACGAGGAGACGTAACCGCCCCAATCGTGTGGGACCCATTGGAAAGCTGAGGCACGTGGTATGGCTTTTCCTGGTTTGCCTTTTAGGGTTAGGGATTTGAGAAATGGAAAGCGTCGACTGAGACGATGTGGTGACGTGGCGTAACATAAGTGGATGGTGACGTGCTTACGTGTCAAGCAATCGAAATGGAACCATTTACGGCAGACTAACGAGACGGAGTTACGGTCATCGGTGGTGTGAATGTAGGGGATGACGTAGTCGAATACTCTGTCAATTGAGTCTGGTTCCATGAGGATGTTTTAGTGTTTTAGGGTTATTATTTCTTGAATATGATGAAATGAAATTGATTTGAGAATTTGAAATTGAGACCACTCTCAACCATGACACCGTCATGGACACTTCCTCAGCGCCACATCAGCTTTCTCTCTCCTCATTTCTCACCACTTCATCTCATAACACTCTCAGGACACATCATTGCCAACCATAACATACTTTCTCCCAATCACATACCCCACAAAATTAATTAAATAAGTAATATACAAGGTTGTTTATGCTAAAGTACAAGTAAATAAAGCAAAGAAAAAAAGAAAGAAAAAATGATCTCGTGCTGGAAGATGCTTGGGGAAGAAACAGATGAGGGCGAATCTTGTGAGGGCGGACTGAGGGCTTGGGAGGGCACACCAATGCCAATGGAGCCCTCGAGGAAGAATGGTGAGGAAGGGATTGAGGGCGGACCATTGGGAGTGGTCTGAGAAAAAGTGTTTTTTTAAGTTGCAGTTGTTTGCGTAGAAGTTGAGACTTGAGACTTGAGAGTGTTAAAATCTCTCTAAAGATTTTTTTACCTACTCAAATCAACCTTACATTTAACCAACCAAATTAAATATTAACCAACCAAATTAAATATCGACAATTGTATTAAAGATTCGTTTACCTACTCAAATCAACCTAACTAACCGAATTAAATATTGACAATTGTATTATCTTTTCTAGTTAGTATTTGATAATATAAAAAATACACTTGTCAGTTTTTTTATTTGTGTTGGAAGCTTCGACGAGTCTAACACACCCACTATAGAGGACCTAGATTGTACTACACTCACTACACCTACACCTTGACGTTGGTTGGCCTTTAATTTTATGAATCCTTAGTGCACAATAATGATTATGCGACAGTGTCGACCATATATCATTCAGGCAGTATAACCGACTATGTATCACTTAGGCGGCAGAGCTGACCATATAATAAATATAACATAAGTGCACTAAGAACTTAAACACAAACTAAGGCTTAACCGGAAAACTTAAAAAAGAACAAATTTAATAATATAAAATATAATTACAATATTAGTTACTTACTTCACTATCTTCCTCTTCTAACTCAAACTCTTCTTACTTATTCACAACTTCTCTTCTTCACACCTTACAAATGAAAACTTCACCCATATTTATACTACTTCATAAAACTTTTTAGACACTAGATATTTTCATGGATATATAAATATCTAGATATTTTCATCACATGCAAATATTTAGTTTTTTCTATCATATACAAGTATCTAGATTTTTCTTTTACATTTAAATATCTAGAATTTTCTTTTATACATTTACTAATTCTATATTATTAAATTTGCATTGTATTTTAACAATTTGATATGTTAAATGTTACCTTAATTTGGTAGGTCAAAATCATTTTTCAATCTTTCTTTAACACTTTATTATTATTTTTTATTTGTTTATTCCCATGAAAAATGGTAGAATGCTAGATTTTGAATATCTCTACTTTTTTTTTAAAGACAATTATTTGAAATTACTGACCGGGAATAATTCATCCCCATCATTTTTCACGCACACATGCGATTTCGGACGAAAACTCGAACTGCATTATAGGGACCCGTCTTTAAACCATCCCGAAGAACAGGCGGAGCGAGCTGATATCTTGGAATACGGGTCGGTTAAACCTCACTTTAATCTATGTTTTGTTTATTGTTATAATTATGATAACTAGTGTAACACCCCCGAATTCGAGGGATTATAAAAGTATTTTGCAATATGGAAGTAGTTTAATTGAATGACCTTATAAAATAACGTAACAAGTAGTTTAAAACTATATTTACATGCAAGTAAATGATATAGATTAAGTATGTTTATAGAGATTAATGTAAAACAAAAATAAAAGTCAAATAAGAATGATAAAATATAACTATCATCGTACAAGTCAATTCATATGGAATGAAAACAACTATGACCGCGGCATCATGAGGTTTATACATGCTTTTTATCATAAAAATTTAGAGTTCATATTTTCAAATTAGATTTTGATGGATCCACTATAATTTGATGCTGGACTTCCTAAACTATGCTCAAATAAATTCTAACATAACACTTTTGTATACTATCACCTAAGGGTATTTGAGTAAAGTCATGTGGTTCTATAAAAAATTAATTTAGAAAAATCGCTACCCATAAAAATTAGTCACAAATGTAACAGACTGATTTAGGGCATAAACGTAAGATTACCATTTTGTCCTTAGACTATTTATTAATTTAATAAATTGTGTTTATTAATATTATTTTTATGTGTATAATTATTTGATGTGTTAGATTCTTTTTGTGACAAGGGTCACAGAACATGTTTATTTGTTTGTTAGATTTAGACCCCTAACTCAGGATTTTAGGTGGTTGGTGTCACAAATAACAGTGAAGTATCTCCTTTATCCAGATGCGAATTGGATCAAAGAATGTGGCTACTTAACTTATTCCAGCTCACTTGCTAAATCTTGCACCACGAAATGATCCACGAATAATAAGTTACCTGAGAGAGATAGGAGCTCCTATGGATCCTCTACCACCCGGAGAACCTGCCCAAGGAGCTGATATGACACACGGTGAGGGGTCTAGTAAGCGAGGGTCAAAGAAAAGAAAGTCTGAGGGGAAAAGAAATGAGGGTGATAATAGGCCAAAAAAGAAAACTAAACCAAAGACTGTAACCACTGAGCAATTCCAAAAGGCTCTTCATGATATTGATCGAAGTGATAAGGATGGTAATGAGGGTGTGGTTGAAAAAACAAGAGAGGTTGTGCGGACGGGGAGTGAGACAGTGCAAAAAGAAAACGTTATCAGTCAGTGACAACGATAAATAAATGATAAATTCTTAAGTATCACTGACAAGAACCATGTGGTTGAAAAACTACCAAGACTTAGTTCTAGTGTAATGACCCGACTTTTTCGACTTGCTTTTGTGCCTTGTATTTTAGCGAAACTGCGTATTTGTGTGTACTGTGTTACTTTATACTCTAGAAACTTGATATACGTGGTTTACTTCCAATTATATGTTAAAACGTGCCTTATAGTACGTAGGATACTTAACTTGTTCACCGGATGCTTTTATAACCGTTAGTGTTATTTAACGTTTCGAATAAACCGCGAACTGCGCGCACGTTTGACTTTTGTCGGAACCGGAATATTTGGGCAGCGAAATATTAATTATTATTTTATAATAATAATTACTTGGGCCCTTGGATGCTTAATTTTATTTATTTAATTGCTTAAGCCCAATAGTTAGTCTTGTTGGACTTTCTACCTTGTTGGGCTCAAGCCCACCCTACTCTGGCTAGTGACCTAATTAATTAGCCTAAGTATTATTACTAGTGACCCATAATAATAAATAAATAAATTAATTAATTAATTAATGAGTCATACTAGCATAATGGATAAAGATTATCTATTTGTCACATGAAATTCTAGCATTAGTACACACTTTAGACAACCATTATCCATAAAACAAAGTTTTTGTCTCCCCCTCCCCTCCCTCAAAATCACGGCCACAAGGCCTAGCCACCTCATCAATCCTTGTCAAATTCTTGCTTATAAATACTAGCCATTTACCTCTCACTTGTTCATTTGATTTTCACACACACTTGTTCTTTCTTTCTTTCCTTTCTAGTAATACTTGTAAGTTTTCTTTCTTCTTCCTTTTTCTTTTCAAATTCGTGATCATCATCATCATTTTATGGAGATCAAAGTTCCATTTAGCTTTGATCTTGGTTACATCTTGTTGATTCAAGCATGAATCCTTCAAGAACATTGAAGATTCAAGCTTTCTAGCTTTGAATCTTCACCAATATTGTAGATTCATCTTTCTTTCACTTTAATCTTGTTATTTTGTGATAAAGATTCAAACTTTTGTTTGTAATCTTCATATATCTTAAAGATCCAAGCTCTATGCTTCAAGATCTTCAAGAACAATTAAGATGCAAGCTTTCTAGCTTGAATCTTCATATCTTTTTGTTAGATCTAAGTTCTTTTTGCTTTGATCATGTTGTTTTGTGAAAAAGATTCAAACTTTTGTTTGTAATCTTCATGTATCTTCAAGATCCAAGCTTTATGCTTCAAGAACACTTAAAGGTTCAAGCTTTCTAGCTTTGCAACCTTGTAACTTGTGTGAAATGGATCCAAGCTCTCTAGCTTAGGGTTCCATCACCTCTTTTCATTTGGATTGTGCTTATACTTGTTGAATTGATGTAAAGTTTGTAGCTTTAGTTGTTATTGTGAATTGAAATTGTGTTAAGACTAAGGATATGATGTAACCTTGGTTCATCATCCATCTAAGACTCATGAATGAGTTGTGTTCTTACTTGGTCTTAACATATTATGTATTGATGGTGAATCTTGGTCAAAAGTGATGCTAAACCATCAACGAGTTGTACACTCGAAGCTACAAGCATCAAGGATGAGAACCGTGATGAGCATCAAGCACCAAGAACCCCACCGGAGCACTTGTCCACTGATTTTAGTATCTGATCAGAC
This sequence comes from Rutidosis leptorrhynchoides, assembly GCF_046630445.1. NCBI lineage: Eukaryota > Viridiplantae > Streptophyta > Magnoliopsida > Asterales > Asteraceae > Rutidosis > Rutidosis leptorrhynchoides. Next base: position 246,013,487 of record NC_092333.1, read on the forward strand.
CACCTGGGCTACTGGAAAGTTGATTTTCAGTTAGTTCGGTTCGAGTAGATGATTTTCCGTTTAGGCCTCATCTTAATCCGAGTTACGGTTTAGGATTTATGGCCCTCCGAGAGTCACTACACCCTATTAACGTTGTGCTGAAATTTCTGACCTACTTGCACTTAAACCGTCGCCACGGTCAAACGAAGACGAGTTAGGTTCTGAAAATTGGTCAGCTGTTAGGGGACTCATATACGGAGCCATAGCCACTGACTATGCGTCTTTTCGATTTACGTAGAGGTCGTAACAGCTGACCGAAGTCAGCCTATTGTTTCGATCTCTATTCTTGTCACACTTACTTAGCTTTTATGATGATGATGATGACACTTAACCTTATTTTATGCACTATTAGAATTTATAAAGACAACCTACTGACCTAGTAACCTTTGATTTAGGTTGACGACCTTTCGGACCGACTTACTACTTGCGTACTTTCATTACCGACTTTACCGCTTTTATCACTGTGAGTTATAGCATCCCTTTTTACCACTGTTACTATTTTTGGGACTGAGAATACATGCGCTTTTACGTTTTACATACTAGACACGAGTACTTAAACTTTATATGTGTGTGGGTTATACAACGGCATAAATATTCCCTTTAGCACGGTAACGTTTAGTCATTGGTCTTTGAACCGGTAAACGCGAATCTTAGATATGGATCCATAGGGTTTGACATCCCCACTCGGGCTAGTCGCGCTAGCATTTAACGAGTGTTTAATACTTCGTGAACATACGCACTCGCCAAATGTACTTTCAGGGGGTTATAAACGTTACGTCTAGTTACCGGGTGCCCACGGTCATACATATACTTTTCATACTGTTTGATACGCTGTTTGCAGCGCTGAAATCTCGTGGCCTATCTTACGTTACTATTACAACTTAAACTATAGCTCACCAACATTCGTGTTGACTTTTTAAGCGTGTATTTCTCAGGTGCCTAGAGATTTATTGCTTCCGTTGTTAGACTTGATGTCATGCTGTTATTGAATTGCTGTTAAGGACCTGCTGTATTAGTTATCCGCTGCATTATTAGAGATGTCTCATTCATGGAACTTTTCTGTTGCACTCGTAGTTTATGTTAATTTCAAACATTGGCTTTGTAACGACCTTAGGGTCAAATAATTATGTTTATGCTCCTATTCATAGGATGCACGCTATCTTTTGTAAAAACGTTATCTTTTATGAATGCAAATCGGTTTTCAAACAGCATATAGTGTTTGACCATGTAATGATCCTGTTGATTGATGATCCGTACACGATGGTTTTGTACGAGGCGTCACATCTAGATTACATTATACACATATAAATGTAACAGTTAGGAGCTAATAACTACAAGCTAACTAACTACTGACTAGTTTTGCCAAACACACCCTTGTACACAGACTCGACAATGTATCTATTCATAACTCAACAAAACAATAAACGAAGAATAAGCCGGACAAAATTAAAATGAGACCCTTATTATTCTTTGATACGGACAACTGCATCTAACTCAATCCTAATTCCGGCTCACGACTCCAACCACACAACTCATCTCGGCTTCTGAACTCGTATTGCCATTCCGAACTCACACCTCATCTTGTCTCTCAACATGGTGTCACGGTGAGCTTAGAACATGGATCCTCACTGCAAGACAAGCTCGCACTACATTTTAACCTCCGCAATATAAAAGGAATGCCACCATCATGGGTAGATGATCACAAATTATTCATTAAACTAGCTGTTTCAAATCATGACATAACCGTTTAAACTCATTACCCAAATGAATAACCAATTGTTTGAATCCACATCCTAATCAATAACCTAAACTACCTGTTAAATACCCACTAGGATAGTCACTTTTTTCACATTTGGGTGATTGGCAGATTGAAAGTTTTACTTTTAAGCAAAAAAACAAGGGATTATCACCAAAAAAGCCCATTTTTTTGAACTTGTTTGCGTGAGAGCCCATAAAAAAAAAGTTTGACAATTTGCCCTCGCAAGGAGCAAGATGCCTCTTGCTCCCTTGCGCCTTGCGTCCTTGCGACCTTAGTCACACTTGAGAGCAAGGAGCAAGGTGCCTCTTGCTCCCTTGCTCCCAGGTGGACGCAAGGTGCATCTTGCTCCCTTGCTCCCATGTGGAAGGAGGCACCTTGCTCCCAGGTGGATGCAAGGGAGCAAGAGGCACCTTGCGTCCTTGCTTCCACCTGGGAGCAAGGGAGCAAGAGGCACCTTGCTCCTTGCTCTCAAGTGTGACTAAGGTCGCAAGGACGCAAGGCGCAAGGGAGCAAGAGGCATCTTGCTCCTTGCGAGGGCAAATTGTCAAACTTTTTTTTTATGGGCTCTCACGCAAACAAGTTCAAAAAAATGGGCTTTTTGGTGATAATTCCAAAAAACAAATAAAAAAAATGTACAAAGCCCAATTCCATCCTTCCACTCTACAAATTATAGAAGGCATGGAGGAAATAGCCTGAAAGGCCCAGCTAAAACAAAGCCAACCCGACTAACTAATACAGCCCGAGCCTGACATTGAGTAAATAAGTCCCAATTAAACCGAAGCTAAACAGCTATTGACCTATTGTGTATGAAAGAAGGCAACAAAACAAAAACAGAAACAACTCAACAATTAGCACAAAAATAGAAAAAAACCCAACAATGAGCACAATAGAATCTAGTTAAGTAACCAAATGATAGTTAGCAACAGGGGCTTGAGTCAATGGCCGTAAGACAACAAAAACAAAACTAAAAAGAAAGATCAAGAGATTTTACCCACTAAAAATACACTTTAGACAAATTTTACCCGTCTGGCCCATTTCTCTATTATAAGTTCATTTGTATTTTTCATCCATTTGACCCGTCGAAATTCAAAAATAAAACTGTCAACTCACTCATATCTTTTCTAATCCCCGAGTCCCAAGATTCACGAAGACTAACAATGAAATACACGAGCAATAAAAAATGGCCTAGGTTAATTTTACTGCCAGAATGTACTAATAACTAGTAAACAGTACAGCGGAACAGACAAAACGAATATTGATACCCATATAGCATAATAGCATATATCAAATATCAAAAAAAAAAAAATATATATATATATATATATATATATATATATATATATATATATATATATATATATATATATATATATAAATAACAATAACAATAACAATGACAATAACAATAACAATGACAATGACAATAACAATAACAATAACAATAATAATAATAAAAAGGTTGCAAAGAACGTACAAACTGAGTACCCCTAGCTAGTCATCGACGCCATCATCATCATAATCAATATTATAATCATCTAACTGTGGGTGTAGACGAATAACTCTCTCTGGTAAATCCATTCTTTGTCCAACAAGCGAATAATACGCAAGCAATGAAAATGGCCGCAGTTGAGTGGAATCAGCCAGTTCATTATCAACATCTACTTCAGGTCTAATAAGCTCCACATGCCAATTTGGACGAAACATGTTTTTTATGTTACCATCACCTCCAAAAATATCACCTTTGCTTGCACTAAAATCCTTTTCAGTTTCAAAATTAGAGTCACCAACACGATAACTTTGAGTCCACATGTACCTTAAAGACCTTAAATTCCATGCAAGCATTGATATAGCCTCCTCGCTAAAATAACAGCCCCTCACTTCAAACTTCTGCAGTTTTGGACACCCTCTTGATAATTGCAAAAGTCCATAATTTGATACGTCTAGATAACCAAGCATAAGAGACCTTAAATTTTGACCGAATTTTCCAATAGACCACAAACCGACATATGTGAGGGGTACAGGATTGCGAATGTAAATACCTAGCTTTTCAAGCTTCGTGCACCCCTTTAACAAAGCTTGAACCCCATTATCAAGCGGTAAATCTGTCATCTTCTCATGTGTATCAACCGAAGTAACACGAAAATCATAGAGATTTTTCAAGTTAGATCCTATGCATTCTAAAGCTTCATTTGTAATATCTTTGAGATAAGCATGCAAACATTCAATTTTAACGCATCCTCTTGCGAGCGCAATTAACCCTAATTGTGTCACAACGCCGTCTTCAGAGCTCCCCCGCAAAATCTTTACCCTACGCAGCTTCTTACAAAATTTACCAAGATCTTGCAATCCCGAATCTCCAATGGTGTCCTTAGCATACAAAACTTCTAAATTCCGACACTTACAAAGAAGCAAACGATAATCATCTTCGGTTAACATAGCACATCTTAGGTCTAATTCCGTTAACTGTTGGGCAAAACCAAGTATAATACAACCAAGTACAGCTGAAGTAACAAATCTGCTCATATTAGCGAATGCCATATTCCTCACTTTTGAATGAAACGTGATAAAAGTACCTGTACTGGGATTGTAAAACGGCGCACCACCAAATTCTTTCAACTTAACTGCATAGCGAAACACACTCATAATATCACTGCAATCACAATCCTTAAGCTTCAAACTAATAAGCGTGTCACTACAATTTTTCGCAAGTGACACAATATCTTTCATATCACACTTATTAATACTCGTATCACAGTAATTCAACGATTCCAGAGACGTGCTACGCAAAGCTAATTCATGCAACCATTCACCGTTCTTGTCCACGATTTCACTCTTTTGCAAACACAATGTTCTCAAATTACAGCAATTAGTACTAACTTTCAACAATCCATCGGTTGAAAACCCCGAACATGCGTTAATATCCAGAACCCTAATATCCTTACCACGCATTCTGACTAACAGTTCTAAATCCGAATCAGTAACAATCATACGTCGAAATCGAATCGATTTCAAGCAACGAATTGAATTAGTATTAGAAATTACCTCAATCCATGGTGTGACGTAACCGCCCCAATCGTGCGGGACCCATTGGGAAGTTCCGGCACGTGGTATGGCGTTTCCTGGTTTGCCTTTTAGGGTTAGGGATTCGAGAAATGGAAAGCGTCGACTGACGCGATATGGTGACGTGGCGTAACTAACATAAGTGGATGGTGATGTGCTTGCGTGTCATGCAATCGAGATGGAACCATCTGCGGCAGACTAAGGAGACGGAGTTACGGTCATCGTTGGTGTGGATGTAGGGGATGACGTAGTCGATTACACTGTCAATTGAGACTGGTTCCATGAAGATGATTTAGGGTTTTTGTTTCTTTAATCTGATGAAACTGATTTGAGAATTTGGAATTGAGGGGTTAAGAGAGTGATTTTGGGGCTGTTGTTTGTGTAGAAGCTGAGAGAGTGTTGCAATCTTTTTTTAAATTTTGTTTATGTTTTTATTTTATTTATTAATTATTAATAATTAATAATTGTATATTGTACGAAGTATATTTTAATAATGATTAATGATTGGCAAACAATTGTGGCTAATATTCCTAGATACCCTTGTTCTAAAAACATTTGAAATGTTTTACGTAGACTTAAAACAGCTGCAACAAAGCGTTAGAATCTTCCGTCAAATGATGTGGACAAACAAGTAGTGACGGAAGTAAAGTTGGTTAAGGCAGCGTTAGAAAAATCCGTTAATCATAATTTTGACAAATAAAAGCAACTAGTTTTCGAACCCTCGCTTCGCGGCGGGGGTTCGGTTTTCCATGTATTTTATTGCGTTTAGTTTGTAAAATTATTCCGTGGCTAACGATTATGTCGTTGAAGCGCAACTCGAGTCGAACTAAAAAGTATAGCTCGTGAAAGATTTAAATGTTATGTTAAATAAACAATATATGTGCATCTCCGCGTTTCGTTATGGAGTTGTCGACTTTTAAAAATTTAACGCAAAATCAACGTGTATGAAAAGTACCCCAATATTTAGCGTTTTTATAAAAAAGTGTCCGTTTTGCGTATAGTTAGTGACATTGTGTTCCTAAATTTTTTTCGAGTTTAACGATGGTGTTGGAAAATTTTAACTCGTTGCGAGCGAGAAGATATGACCCGTTGAAGATTTGGGGAGTTTGTTTAAGTTTTTTTATGAAAATGATTATTTAACACTTTAACCCCTGTTTGGGGGGCGATTTGAATTTTCGGAAAAAGTCTGGGGTTAAATAATAATAATCCAAAAAAAAGGTGTAAAGTCGGAATTACCCCTTGTCACTATTCATTTCACCTATGTCTTTTAGATATAGGTATATAATACGTGAGGCAAAGGGACCCACTATCCATATCCTTTTCATCATTGCAAATGAGGGCTTGAACTACCTTCTTAACTCAGCTTTAAAAGAAAATATAATAAAAGATGTAAAAGTCGAAAATGACAACATTATCATATGCGGATAACACAATCATTTTTCATAGATGGAACAAACTAGAGGTGAGGAACATACTTAAAATTCTGAAATGTTTTTAGGATTTATCGGGGCTAAAAATAAATTCAAGTAAAAGTTGTGTATACGGAATTGAGACCTCAAAAGAACAACTAATTGATCTAGCGAAATGGTTTGGATGCAAAGAAGGGGCTTTTCCCTTCACTTATCTAGGCCTACCAATTGGGGCTAACATGAAACATCATCAAAACTTGGCTCCCGATCTTTCAGGAATTCAAGAAGAAACAACTTGAAGGTATGCGCCGTGATTTCTTTTTGGCTAGTCAAATGAAAATAAAAAGATGACTTGGGTAAAATGGGATCAAATTATTTTACCATACAACTCGGGAGGCTTAGCCATCGGATCTTTAAAACACAAAAATTGAGGACTTCTAGCTAAATCGTGGTGGAAATTTCTAACAAATAACAACTTACTTTTGGCTCGTATAATAAAAAGCATTTACGGTAAAATGGTGAGTTGGGATGCATATTCTCAAACAATGAACAAAACCTTTAAAAAAAATCTGGTAGAACATGGTTTGAAATTTTAAGTCTCGAACACACTCTAAATAAGTTAGAGTTTGATTTGCTTAACTCTTTTGTTAAACTAATAGGTAAAAGTCTTAAAACAAGTTTTTGGAACGAAATTGGCGTGGTAAAAAACCCTTGAAAGATACTTTCTCGAAGCTATTCAGGATGGACTCAAATAATGAAGCCTGTGTTGCGGATCGTTTTAAATGGACTGATGGAAAAGCTGCTGACTTCACTGGGAGCTGGTCAAATCAGCCAAGGCGCAGAATTGCTGCTGATCTTACTGTTCTTGAAAATAAAATAATGAATATACCCTCCTCCGGAAAGACAATGACGCTTGGATTTGGAAATTTAGCAACAACGAAATATGTTCTTCAAGCGCCCTAACTAACTTACTTGATGAAATCACTCCTTAATGTTAATTTGAAATATTGAATGATTTTAGAAACAACCTATGAACGATTTTAATATTAATTTGTTTTAACTATTACAAGCAATCATGCATAACAAACTCAACTAAAATTCACACTACAAGTAACAATCATGCATAGCAAGCAAGTAATCATGATAATCAATTAAAGGCATGTTCCATAACATGAATATGGATGAGCATATACATTACCTAAATAACTAGATCAAGTAGACATTTAACTCGCAAACTAATATCAAAATATGATATACGTTAAATCACTAATTATTTAGTTATCTTTTAAAATATAGCCCCAGAGTATCACTTAAATGATATATCGTAACAGGGAATCACAGAACTCATGGCAAGCAAGCTAATATCAAACTGCTTATCATGCACTCAACAATTATGATCTAAGACAATTATCATCATGTCAACATATATTAACTTGACTATGAATAATTTTAACATTGTCCATATATTTTAGTTAACAATTTGGAGTGTTCTATTAGATCATGAGCATAAAAACATCCAAGAATAATTTTTCAACATATTAATAAATCATAAGCATGTAAGCATATAAGCATGATGAAAAATATATGGCATGTTGGATGTAGGAAATATTAAGCACAATGCCCTTTCAAATAAAATTCAATTATCAAGTTAATGATCCTTAGGTGTGTAGGGTAACATTTTTCAAGGTGATTTCAAGCAACATAGGTTCCAAAGAGATGACTCAAGTTGTCAAGCATGAAGATCATATGAGCATACGAGTATGACAAGTAGATTTGCACATATAAGGATACAATTATGACAAGTAGATGTTGTACGCATAATCATACAAGCGATGAAAAGATATATTATGTGAGAGATAAAACACAGATTATGCAATTTACACCTAGTGTATAATGAGCGGAAGCCTAGAGTGAAACTTAGAGTGTAAAGTATACAATAAAGCATTTTATCAAGCAACAAATCAAGTTTACCTTCTAATGGGTATCCTAGAGACGTACATACCTCTTAGAGTCACACCTTCACCTTTAAGAGATAATCTATCATTAATTTTCATAGGTATGTCTAGCACTTATCATACCAAAATTTTTAAGTGTATTCTTTAGGTTGATTTAAGAGTGTTATCTTAGAGTCACTTTGATTCATGAGTTGAGTAAGACTTTGAGAACACTCATACTTATTGCGTGTAAGTTTAAGACTCAAGACAAAGAGTTTGAAAAATATTTGTGTGGGATAAGATTATCTAACTCTTTGACGTATAAAAGGTTAGTGAAACTTTTCGTTTCACTCGTTTGTTCTAGGTGTTCGTTTGACGCAAACCAAATCTTAGTTTAGAAATTAAGAGCATGAATTATTCTTAAAGTTTTCTTAACCTCAAAGATTAAGAATCATCCGTCTTAATATGTCTAAGTGTGTTTTAGACTTAACAACTCAACAAACGCTTATGCGTTTAACTAACAATTTAATCAATGACTACTTTTAATGATAATCTTACACCAACGTGATAGAGCATCATAAGTTATCAATGTAAACTTAATATTATATCCATAGGATGCAGTATAAGTCATTAAATGCAAAACCATTGTTGAACATTGGACTTTAATTGTTAGTTTTGAACGGACCGTTCTGCGGTCGATGCTGCGGTCGACCGTAAGCATCAGCCGAAGAAGACTGTTAGAGTATCCTAGGATTTTTCTTTAAGAATTTACTTTTTACATTCTTTTGAATGATTTTAATTTTCAACATAAATTACATAAACTTCTAATGACTACTACTCTAGCAATTTAGCAAGAATAATAGCATTTAAGTATAAGCCTAGAATGGGTTCTATCATCACAAATGTATCTCATTAAGCATAGATGATGTAGATCTTATACAATCACTTTAGTAATACTACAAATTTGAACTTTGGAAATCTACACAATACCTAGAAAACGGAGAACTTAGACTACACACTTAAGATCAAATTTGTCTCCTATTGATGTCTCCTAAGATTTGTTTGTTATGATTCTTTTTGTGATCTTGTCATTTATCCTCTCTTAATGCTAGCATCCCATTTTCTCGAGTATTTGCTTTGTTGAAACAATTTAATGAGAATGATCCTTTACATTTTGGCTCAAGGATGAATTCACTCAAATGACTATCACATTTTATCACGGGTGATTAGTTTTATGTTCATAAGATCTAATAAGAATATGTATTGATGCAATGCATATATTGACATGTTTTTATTTTATTTCTAAATTTACTTGCAAGCACATAAGACATTCTATCCAATTATATGCATAACATGTTTCTACTTTCAAATAAGCTGTGACTTAACTAGCATGTTAAAATATATGCACATAGAAAGCTAGAATTCAAGTAGCACCTTTATTTGCAAGAAATATTACCTCTACCGATAATAGTCCTTCAAATGTATCCATCAAATATTACATCACCGTCATCATGTTCTTTGTATTTGGTGAAGGTACTTTAATAAGTGACATATGCTTTGAGTACTTATTATCAATCACTTCATCAACATCTTGTATCATACTTCTTGTATGTTCCAACAACTTGGTAGAGACACAAAACGTGGTACCCAATGTTTGTTGGTCCAAGATTGTTAGCATCAAATATTCTCACCATAACTCATCTTTGTACCTTTCTCAAGGAATAGACTATTGTTCTTTTAGACATGTTTATATTTTAAAATTTAGCAAACCAATTTCATGTTTTAAATGAGAATAATTGATCTTGCACGCTTATAGTTGTTTGAAAATCACTAACACTTACGGGTTGAAAACTTGACCTTTTAAATGAGTGTTTTATAATGACGACAATTAGCTTCACATTAGCAAAAATATTGCCAATAAACAATGTAAAACTAATATTATAATCATTTTAAAACGATTCATCATCTAAAAGTGTCAAACCACGGTCGATCTTAAATTTGCGAAAGCACGTTTTGATCGGAGCCTATGCGGTCGATCCACGATCGACCGTAGGTTCGACCACCGACAGGTTTGGCATAATGTTGAATTTTGTAATAAGTGTTCTTTTTTTAAGTTTGTGATAAGTTTACATAAGATGCCTTTTAAAGCCAAGTCTTATTTTATCATTTGGTATTTTTTTGACCTTAAAAATTGCTTTTACTATATCACACGCTTGTCATTTTTGAAGAAAGATAATTCTTTTTCTTGTTCAAAATAGTCACATGTTTATTACTTTAGTTTTAAAATATTATTATTCCTAATACCCTTTTTGTTTAACTATTTCAGTTAAACAATTTTTAATTTCAGGGTTATAACCTTTTCTTTTCGACTATCACTTTTAGTAACAGTTTTAACACTTAAGTCATATAACAATGAGAACTTTTTATATAAAAAATCCTTATTTTAATGAAGTTCCATGGATCAAGATTTCTCCAAAATAACTAGAGTTTAGTTCCATGATCTTTAACTCGGGTTTTTGCACAAAAAAGTTTTAGACACTACAAAAACATTTTTTTGAGCAAAGATAAGAGCAACCGCTCTGATACCAATTGTAAGTAACTAGATGTGGAGAATAGTAACTTAATGATTTCTTAAAACTTTTTCGAAATCTTTAACAATTAAAACATAAGTTCTAAAAACGTTTTCAAAATCTTTAACAATTAAAACATAAGTTCTAAGTGTGGAAGCGTTCGTGTTTGTTAATATAAGTGCACAAACATGAGGATTTATAGTGGTTCGGGAGGATGTTAACTAATCCTCCTTAATCCACTCCCCGATTCACTAATCGGGAGTTAGCTTCACTAAACATTTCTCCAAACCCAGTGGAGATCCATTTACACCAAATGATCTTCAATAAGCCACACCTACACTATCCCTAGATTACACTCGTCTTTACCTTGGACAAGCATCAAATTCCCAATGGAAATATGAACAACTTCCTAACACACCTTTAAGGAAGAAGGATCACTAGATAAGATGATGTTCTTATCACAAGATCAAATCTACTAACCCAATCTCTCATAGTTCTTCAATAGATCACACTAACCTTACTTAGATCAAACTTGTCTTCACCTTTAACAAGTATTAATTCCCAATGGAATTAATAAACTTTCTAGATCCCTTTAAGGAAGTTTAATCACTAAGTAAGATGATGTTTCCTATCACAAGAACTATTTAACTTTCTTGACCCCCTAAGGAAGTATCTCACAAATTAAACTTAAAAGATACAAATGATAAGTATAAAGTTTACATTATGATTATACTAGTTAAGTAGAATCTCTCTTGCTCATGATCTCTAAGTATATGTAGATGAAGCTTAGGAGATCACTTAATGAATATTTGAAAGTGTGTTTGCAAGAGTTGGTCTTCAATGACTCCAAAGCTTGGTATTTATAGGAAACTAAAAAGCTGACAGAACCTGTGCGACTCACCTAAGGGTCGGTCGTGGTTCGACCGCGCTCCTGCGGTCCTGAAAATAAATCTGTTATAGAGCTGTTGTAATCTGCATTTTCTGGTCATTTCCTTTATTTCATGTCTGCAAAAAGATGCAAAACATGTTGACACCCTTGACTATCATATCTTACTTTAGATGCATTCAATGAAGTGGACATGAGCTTGTGAAAAAAGTCACATTGTCCTTGCATTGTGTCATTGATTACCAAAAAGGGTAAATGCATGTCATTGTTCCTTGACAAATGGCTATCTTCAAAAACTCATTGTAAGACTTACATGCATGTGTCAACATTTAATATTGGAAGTATTATAACACCCCATCAAAATTCATTAACGGAATGTTAACTCTGGTCCCAGTGCTCAGCCTGACTTCTACGTAACAGCAATGTTCTACAGCAGAAACAACTAATACCTGAGATAAAACATGCAAAATGGGTCAACATAAAGTTGAGTGAATCTCTAGGTTTAAGTAAATAGTTCATCATATGTTTCATAAAACAGTTTCCATAAATCATTTATCGAAATCAGTTCTCAAATGTTTTCGTACAGCGGTTGCCAAGTGTTAAACTGTTTGTAAGTAGCGATGTCAAGTTTCAATTGTGGGTGACATCAAAAAGTTCTTTTTGTTTCATCCGTTTGTAGACATTACCATGTCTAGTTTCAAGTTCGTAAACATCAAGTTTAAGTAACATTCATCGTAAGTTAGGCCACGAGATTTCTGAAAAGCTTCGTAAAAGTATACATTTATCATGAGCACTTGATTATAAGACTTTAACCCGCGGATAGCTAAAGCGCTATACGTCTTCCCTTTACCCTTTCTAAGCATACATTGATCAGGTGTACAAGTAACATGTGATGCCCCGTACAAAATTAACGTGTACGGATCATCAACAACATGTCCATTACAAGGTTACAACACTATATGCTGTTTTAAAACAAGTTTGCATTCATGGAAAGATAATGTTTTATAAAAGATAGTGTGCTTCTACGAATAGAAAGCATTAATATAAGTACGTGACACGAAGGTCATTACAAAGCCACTGTTCAAATATAGCATAAGTTATGAATGCAAAGTAAAAGTTTCGTAATTGAGACATCTCTAAGCAATGCAGCGGAAGTCTAACACCGAGAGTCTAATGCAGCAGCAGCAACATACGTCTAAGCACCTGAGAAATAACATGCTTAAAAAGTCAACACGAATGTTGGTGAGCTATAGTTTGATTGTAACAATAATGTAATTTAGGCCACGAGATTTTGTATTCAAAATAGTATGAAAAGTATATGCTTAACCGTGGGCACTTGGTAACTAACTTAACGTATATATCACCCCTAAAAGTACACTTTGCGATTGCGTAAGTTTACGAAGTATTAAACACCCGTTAAATGCTAGCGCGACTAGCCCGAGTGGGGATGTCAAACCCTATGGATCCATATCTAAGATTCGCGTTCACCGGTTCAAAAACCAATGGCTAAACGTTACCGAGCTAAAGGGAAAGTTTATGCTGTTATATAACCCACACATATAAAAAGTTTAAGTTCTCGTGCCTAGTAAGTAAAACATAAAAAGCGCATGTATTCTCAGTCCCAAAATAGTTGTAGTAAAAAGGGAGCTATAACTCACAGTGAAAGTGCGGTAAAAGTCGATACGAGATAAGTAAGCAAGTAAGTCGGTCCGAAAGCTCCTCAACCTAAGTCAGTAAATCGTTTCAAAAGGGTTTAAAAGTACGTAATTTAAGTCTTAAGTGTCATCATCATCAACATCATACGTAAGGAGTAAAGTAAGTTTTCAATGAAGAATAGAGATTGAAACAAAGGCTGATTTCGTTCAGCTGCTACGACCTCTATACAAACTGAAATGACGTGAGACTAGTGGAAAAGGCTCCGTATGTGAGTCCTCTAACCGCTGACCAATTTTTAGAACCTAACTCGTATTCGTTTGACTGTGGCGACGGTTTAAGTGCGAGTAGATCAGAATTTTCAGCACAATGTTACAAGGGCGTAGTGACTTTCGGAAGGCTATAAATCCTAAACCGTAAATCGGATTAAGACGAGTCTTAAACGAAAAGTCATATACTCGAACCTAACTATCTGGAAATTAACTTTTCCAGAACCTCAGGAGCCTGATCAGACCCTGAAAACAGAAAGAAAGTGCTCCTGTGGGTTTCTTGGTGCTTGATGCTCATCACGGTTCTCATCCTTGATGCGTATAAGCCCCAAGTGTACAACTCTTGATGTTTTAGCATCACTTTAACCAAGGTTTAACCATCAACACACAAATTTAAGACTAGGAAACAAAATACAACTCATGTAAGAGTTTGAGCAAGATGATGAACCAAAGTTACATCAATTTTCTAGTTTCAACACAATCACAAGTTCTATTAAGCTATAAACTTTGAATCAAACTAAATAAGCAAGACCTTAAGCTATAGAACTTAGATCTTAGCTAAATATTAAAGACCTTAGACTACAAAGTCTAGATCTCATGTTCTTGGTGAAACCCTAAGTCATAACACTTAGACTTTCAACTTTTACACAACCATAAGTTATGAAACTTAGATCTTGTAAAGTAAGATGAACATAATCAAATGAACTTTTGTTTAAACAAAGTAGAAGACCATAAGTTACACAACTTAGATCAAACACAAAGATGAAACCCTAAGCTAGAGAGCTTCGATTCCTAACAACACTTATGAGATCTCAAGCTAGTAAGCTTGTATCTTTTGTTTCATGAAAACAAAAGTCACAAATATAAGCTACAACAAACTAAAGAAGATCATAAGCTACAACTTTGATCTTAACAACTTTTTGTAGCAACATCAAGCTAGTAAGCTTGCATTTCAAACTTTCTTGAAGATCCATAAAGTAAATAGTTGGATCTACAAGTTTCATGAAGATCATAAACATGAGTTTTGATCTTTTAACATAATTAAAGAGATATTAAGTTATGGAACTTAGATCTAACATAAGTAAGAAGATTTAAAGCTAAAAAGCTTTAATCCTCCATGTTCTTGCACTTTATAAAGCAAAGTTTGAATCTACAAGAGTTATGAAGATTCAAGTCACAAAACATGAATCTTTGATGATAATGATGATGAATCACGAAAATGAAGAAGAAAATGAAGGAAATAAAATCAAGAATACTTACAAGTTCTTCAAGTTTTAGAGAGAAGTTAGAGTGAGAAGAAACTAGAGAGAAAAGTGTGTGTGTGTTTGAGAAAATGAAATGAAATTTGAAAAATGGAATGGTGGTGCTGGTGGTATAAGGCTGACGGCCAAAGGGAGCAGGGGGGGACCATTTTGGCCTCATGTGGTGGTGGCATGGTTTGGTCCATGGTGGTGGTACAAAGTTATGTTGGAATGTTGGGTGGCATGCAATAAAGGATAAGTATTAGTACATAAGAATGCATGCTACTTGTCTCATTATTTCATGGGCTAATTATTAATTACATGGGCTAATTAATCCATTAAGTGGTCCACTAAGTTGAGTAGGTTGGGCCATGGAAGTCCATTAAAGTATTAAGTCCATTAAGGTAACTAGTGAGCCTTAGTAAACACTAAGCGTAATTAAGGAACCATAAAGCCAAGTAATTGTCATTAATAAATAACAATTAAGTTTACGTAGTCATAATATTCCAATTATGACAAAAGTTTAACGTGCACCAAGTACGTAGCTCGTTTTAAACAATAAGTGACACTAATGTTCGTAATTGCAATCAAGGATCATGTTAAGTAACTAAGTACTTAAAAACATGTTGTAAGGCATTAACGAAGGTAATTAACATAATTAATGATGCCAGAATAAAATCCAATTCAGTACGCACAAATACGCAATTTCGTGAAAGTAATAAATATAAATAAAAGTTGAAAAAGTCGGGTCGTTACATAACAACAAAAAGCACCTCGTAGGTTGATGCGAGGTTCGTCAAACCTGTGACAACCCGGAAATTTCCAACCAAATTTAAACTTTATCTTTATATTATTCCAACACGATAAGCAAAGTTTGTTAAGTTAAATCTCAAGAATTTTAAATTGTGTTCATGCATTCATTATAACCTCGACCAAATTCTAACGATTCACGAATCGTTATATATAAATAAATATGTATATATATGTATATATATTATAACTTGAGAATATTAATAAAGTATTAAACGTATAATACTTTACATGAATGTATTTGGTTCAATATGTTTATCGATGGAATTAGAAGATAATATCAAATGATTAATTTATCAGATACATTGTGATATGATTACGGGTCTATGTTATGAGGTCCACTGTGATTTAAGAAATCTATTCTTTTTTACAACATTCGGAAAATGGTAAAGTGATTTATAAGTAAGAACGTGAAGTGTAACTAACTTAGATGTTGGATATCGACAAGTAAGTAACTCGACATTTTTCATTAAGATGATTTCATACGTTTATTTAACCTTTGAACTTTATCCCATGCTTCACCAACAGACTGTAATTTAAAAACTTGAAACCTATTATGAATATATATGATTCTACTTTTCTAAAACGTTTTATGATATAACGATTTCCATTATTTTAACCTTTAAACAAAATGATTCTTAAAAATATATTTGGTTTTGGAAAACAAAATTATTATATTTATTTGATTTAGTTTCAAACGTACAAAAACGTTTTCAGTTTAAAAAGAACTTTATTATTAAAACGTATATAACTTTTATAAATATCTAGAACCACTTTTGACAAACTCATTACTTAACCAGTATGATAAAGATAACGATATTTATATTTTATTTTATTAAATATATATAACGATTTAAATTAATATTATATATATTTATACGCGTATTATACGTACATAGTTTTATACTTTTACTATACTTAAACTTTACCTTTACTTTATTTTTTACTTTACTTTGACTTTAATAATTCACTTTAATAATTCATACTTTAATAATTCACTTTAATAATTCATACTTTAATAATTCACTTTAATAATTCATACTTTAATAATTCACTTTAATAATTCATACTTTAATAATTCACTTTAATAATTCAAAAATCTATTATAAATAGAATTCAATAGGTTTCATTATTTCATAGAAAATTGAAAATATTTTTCTCTAAACTCTCTCAATCGATTTACATATATATATTTACTCCGTATTATTTCAAGATATTATTAGTATACATAAAATATTACGTCGGAGTGCGGTCCGGGTGATTTCGAAATTGTTTTTCGAGTGGTATTGGATTAAGGAAATTATGGGTTATAGCTATGGAGGTGATTGGGTATGGTTCATGGGTATGCTCATGAGGTCAATATAGTGTTTATCATCTCCGTTGCGTCTACGTACCTTTCCTGCAATATTGAATCTCAATATTGATACGTGAGTACTCATAATTTAACTTTTACATACTAATAGTGTATCCCTGACTAGTGCTCGAGTATATAGGATTATGCATGTTTGTACTTTTGATATTGCCTTTAGTTAGATTATGTTGAATCCTGAATTAGTTATATATGCGACTGAGATAAGGTATAAGATATGCATGTCGTTGGAAAGCTAGCGAAAAATTTAGAACTTTTTATTTAGATATCGAATGATTTCGATGAACAGATTTGAAGTTATAGTCCATCGAATTTTTGTGTTATTATTAAAAATGATTATTATTATCGTCGTTATTATCGTCGTTCTAGTTTTATCTTATTATTATTATTATTATTATTATTATCTTTATCAATAAAAGGATTTATCATTAAAAATTGTTTTTTTTATTATTATTACTATCGTTATTATCATTAAAGTTATAATTATTATTATTATTATTATTATTATTATCTAATTATTATTATTATTATTATTATTATTATTATTATTATTATTATTATTATTATTATTATTATTATTATTATTATTATTATTATTATCATTATTATTATTATCATTATTAATATATATATCATTATTTAAAAATGGTTATTGTTATTATTATTATTATTATTATATTATCATTATCGTTAATAATGTCATAGTAATTATCATTATTAGTATTATTGTAATTAAAACTAATATTAGTAACACCTAATTATTTTGATTACTATTATTATCATTATTATGAGCACGATATAAAAGACGATTAAAAGCTATTAAACGAAACGATTAGGAAATAATGAGTAAGAGTATCATGATGAAATTAAAATATTATAAGATATTGATTTAGATAAAATTATCGTTCTTATTATTTTTATCATTACTATTATTATTAAAAGTATCGTTAGTATCAAAACTATCATTTTAACAAAAATTATCATTTTAACAAAAATTATCATTTTAACAAAAAATATCATTTTAATAGAAATGTCATTGTTACTATAAAATATCATTTTTATTATCATTTTAAATAGAATTATTATTTTAAAGATAATATTAAAAATTATCGTAAATATTAAAGTTATCATAATTAGAATTATCGTTTTATCATAATATCACCTTAGTAATTATAAATATTGATATTTTTATAATAATAATTATTATTACAAAATAATACAACTTTTACTTACTAACATTATAGATATTATTTTATCAAATAAATATGTAATACAAACATATTTTACTACGTGTAATAAATTACTTTAATAATACCTATCATATTATCTTTATGATATTAAATGAACCCTATAAATTTTATTACTTAATATATATAAAAGTATATTTTATTATATAAATTTTAATATAAAATTTTATTTATTAATAAATGAATTATATTATTTACTCTAATAAATCTTTTAAAAATATTTAAAAATATAAAACGACGATATTTAAAATATATTATAATCATGTATAAATTTTGGAAATCATTTTGAGTCAAATTGACTTTTGTTGACTTTTGCATATTAGTCTCGAGCATTAGGATTGTGGTACACTATGACCTGACCTAATTGTTAGACAAATATTGACCAACATATAATTATATATAATTAATTTAGGTTCGTGAATCCGAGGCCAACCTTGCACTAGTTCAATGACGTTATATGTATTTTCACTACGAAATACAGTATGGTGAGTTTCATTTACCTTTTTACCCTTTATATTTTTGGGCTGAGAATACATGCGCAACTTTTATAAATGTTTTACGAAATAGACACAAGTACGTGAAACTACATTCTATGGTTGAATTATTGAAATCGAATATGCCCCTTTTTATTAAGTCTGGTAATCTAAGAATTAGGGAACAGACACCCTAATTGACGCGAATCCTAAAGATAGATCTATTGGGCCCAACAAGCCCCATCCAAAGTACCGGATGCTTTAGTACTTCGAAATTTATATCATGTCCGAAGGAGGATCCCGGAATGATGGTGATATTCTTATATGCATATTGTGAATGTCGGTTACCAGGTGTTCAATCCATATGAATGATTTTTGTCTCTATGCATGGGACGTATATTTATGAGAACTGGAAATGAAATTCTTGTGGTCTATTAAAATGATGAAAATGAATGATTATGATAAACTAATGAACTCACCAACCTTTTGGTTGACACTTTAAAGCATGTTTATTCTCAGGTATTAAAGAAATCTTCCGCTGTGCATTTGCTCATTTTAAAGATATTAATTGGAGTCTTTCATGGCATATTTCGAAGAACGTTGCATTCAAGTCATTGAGTTCATTAAAGATTATTATTATTAAGTCAATTTATAGTTGAATAGTGGATATTATGAAATGGTATACATGCCTGTCAATTTTCGATGTAAAGAAAGTTTGTCTTTTAAAAACAAATGCAATGTTTGTAAAATATATCATATAGAGGTCAAATACCTCGCGATGTAATCAACTATTGTGAATCGTTTATAATGTATATGAACGGGTCCTTTCAAACGGTACCGTCCCTATAAATCGATCTTACTTAAAGTAATTAATATAATCAAGCTAAGGGATTTCTGATCTGAACTCATATGTATATAGTTTAGTTACTTGTGCCTAATATGTAAAATATCTGTAAAAACAGTTTAAGAAACAGTTTCAAAAGCAGCATGTATCTCATCCCAAAAATGTTAAAGAAAGTGGGACTGTAGACTCACCTTAGCAAAAGCACTAAAATTTCTTAGTAAAACCGTACAGTAGTCGAACAATCACGATCGAACAACGCAACCTAGTCAAATAGGTCATATTAAGTATACATATAGGTCACACTATATCAACCCATAGTGTACGTAAAGTCCTAGTGCTCAGACTGACTCAATATGCATGTAAAAGTCAACTAGTCCAAGCAAGTCAACCAAAGTCAACTCAAAAGTCAACTCGGTCAAAGTGGTCAACTAAAGTAAAACATCTCAGTAGGTCATCCAATCATGGTCAACATGTCAAACCTAAGTCAAACAACATGTTACAGTTCATAGTTTAGCAATTTGAAGATTCGCAGTTCATCGCATGTCCTTAAAATACGCGCATCCCAGAAAGAAACGAGTATAACTCTTAGCACATAATTCAAGAAAACATGGAAAACTCCAGATCACAACTAGACTCAAAATAAATTCCAAAAAGTACATCCAGGCCTCATATGATGTCTACAAGTCAAGTTTCAGAAAAGGTCTAGTTACAGTTTACCAAATCCGTTTCTGCACGCGCATCCGTTTTGAAACATTTCTCATTTAATATTGAAAATATATTTTGATGAACGGCCAATTGGAGATGACTCAAAACACTCCAAAGTTTTGGTGATAAATTAATAAAAGATATTAATTTAGCTAATTTGTACAGATTAGCCAATCTTTACAGACCCTTCAGTCTTAGTCAACAAACAGACATATCATTTGGTCAAGCTTATAACTCATGGAAATTCACATTTTCAAAAGTTAGAATACAAATGAGATACACTAAGGAACATATAAAAAATCATATTACAGAGGGTCATGGTCTCAAACAATTCCTAGTTCACTCTATGTAATTTCTTTCACATTCGAAAACAGTTTCAGCTCACTTACAAAACATAAATATGCGTTTTGACACACCGAGAGCATTACAAAATCTTTTGACGCAAATATTAAGTCTAACTTACATGATTTTTTACAAGGAATACAATGGTACCCATTTCAATAGTCAATTCACAAAGCACATAACCCAGAAAATTCGTATTACTTGCAAAACCTAATCAAAACTTCGATTGCACATAACTTAAGCATACGATAACGAAATCATGCGAAATCAAAGTCCAAACTTATTAATTTTTAATATATGTTCATCTAGATGCAATACAATATCAGTACATAAACTAATTTTATCAGATTCATAACATACAAATTCGTGATTCATGACAACGACAACAATCGAGCAAATTAATGACTAACGACAACTCTAATCGTAATCAATTGAGCACTAGACACCAATATACTATGTAATTGAAAGAAAAACTGATCTAATAAAATTAGGGTTAGTGTTTATACCTTAAAAAACACAATCAATTGATACTAGCATGTAGATGACGATCAAAGGAAGCACTTTCGTGTTGAAGGTTCAAGCAAATAATCAAAATTGATGGTGTTAGTGTGGTGTTAAATGATGATGAGAGGATGAGGGAGGAGCTGCAATTTTCATGGTTTAGGGTTAGGAGGGAGTGAATTGATGTATTTTTCCAATTTGGGGTTTTAAGGGTTAGCTTTAGGGCCTAATTACGAACTCACTAGTAACCTTTTAGCCCAAAATAAATCAAAGAAGCCCCCTTCTTGTGGATTTCAGCCTATAGGCTGGAAAAAGGCTCCTTGGGCTTCATTTTATCTAGGTAGTTCAAGTATTTTGCAATCCCTCGAGTGTCGTTAACCGAAAACGCAAATCGAATCGATAAACGTTAATTTCTTGCGTTTTTAATATATGTAAATTCTAATAAATTGGAAGCATGTTTAAAACATAATAATTATATAATATAATCATTATAATTAAATTACATTATGCTTTGGCTTGCTAGTACGCTAAGTGTGGTTCGTTTCTAGTTGCCGTTAACCGTATCGGGTTCCCAGAACTAAAAACTGTTCGTTAAAACGCATCTCACCAAGTTTAATTCATTAAATATATAATAAATTAAATATTTTTTTTCATAAAATCAATAATTATTAAAAATAATTATTTTATCGTTTTTCTGAGTTCCGTAAACTGAAAAGCTTTCTAGGCGATTTTCTTAATCGTGTCGTTTTCTAGGTATTTCGTCATTCGAAACAAGTTCATCAATTAATATAAATATATTAACTCAAGTAATCCACTAGGATCAAGTATGCATTTAAATTCATTAAACACATAAAGTTCTAAGTAATCACCGTTAAATATTTAACGGACAAGTAACGATAGTAACGGAAAAAGTCGGGTTGTTACAAGTATGCATGTGATCATTGACTCAAATTAACATGTTTAAGCAAGTAAGCTTTCAAAACTCTTTTTGTAAGACTTACATGCATGTGTCAACATTTAAACTTGGAAGCATGCATGTGATTATTTGACTCAAGATAACATGTTTATTTAAGCTTAAATAATCTAAGTATCAATCGTGCTTTTGAGATTAAATGTGATGCATTAGTTAACCATTGAAATATAATATCATCAATGGATAAATAAGCATATGTGAACATTAAGTTCATCTCAAGAAAACAATCATTCATCATATTTAAAGTACATAAATCAAGCAAGATAATTAATGACCTTTTATAGATATTATAAAGCACATTTAGTCACACAAGTCATTTAAATAATTTGAGCATAACATACACTCAATATGCCGACACATGTATTAGGGAGGACCATCTTCTAATGGGACTTGGTGACCATCCTAAATATGTCTAGCTACATTTTAGGATCAAAAATATCTTTTCAACACTTATGTGTTGTGATGGCCGCCTAGTCAATACACTTAACGACTCCGTCACTTAGTCCCACAGCTTGATCGAACTTAATTGAATTTAATAAACGATATTGCATTCTTTTATTTCAAAAGTTTCCTAAAAAGAAAATATACCAAAATATGTAGTTTAAACAACCCAACATATTAATAATCAAAGTTGACATAAAACATTGTCAACAATACCCACAAGTTTAAATTATCCAAAAATAGAATGCAAGTTCAAAGTTTCATAAATGTTTAACAAAATCTGTCCAAATGCATGCAGACTCTTCTAACACAGCGGAAGTATCAAACAAACTCAAGTACCTGTGAAAACATGCGAGTAAACTGTCAACAAAAATGTTGAGTGAATTATAGGTTTAAATAAACGTATAAACTTTAGACCACAAGATTTAAATGTTAGAAAACATAAAACATTATTTCATTATCAATGAGCCACCTGGTAACCACTTAACCCTTTATTTACCCTTGCCAAACACAATAAATAATATACATTGAACAAGTGTATCTTCAACTAAATACAAAGTACTAAACATTCCAATTATAAATTGCTAGCGTAACTAGCTCGAAATGGGGTTGTCAAACCCAATAGATCTATCCGTAGGATTCGCGTTCACCAGTAGAAACCAGTGATTACAGTTACCAGACTAGGAAATATTTTTGTTCAACTCATAATGAATAATTTAACTTTAATTGTCACTTGTGTCTAAGCGTAAAATAAAATGCTTGTAATCACTTCCCAAAAATATACTTTGAAAAGTATGTAAAAACGGGACTATAACTCACCTTTAAGCAAAAGAAGTAACCACACAAAAATGCGAACAGCGAACGAAGTAAGTGATCAAGAATGATCACAACGCCGACCTATAAATAAAGCAGGTCGATATAAATAACTAACTTAGGTCAAGTCTTAGTATGATAGATATTGTACTGGTTGCAAGTAAACATAGAACAACGCTCAATATGCTTCGGTTTGATCAGAACAACGTAAGGACACATACTTTCTATTTTTAGAAAGTTTCTATTTTTAGCAGGTTTCCATTTTTGGAAAGTTTCTATTTAAGGAAAGTTTCTATTTTAGGAAAGTTTCTATTTTTGAAAAGTTTCCAAATTTAGAAAGTTTCCATATTTAGAAAGTGATATCGGCTAAAAAGTCACGTTTTTACCCCAGTATTAAGGCCCAAAAACAAGAAAGATGCGAACTTTGTTGGAAAAATACCCATTTCGTTGGTTAGAATTGAATAACAAGTAATTACGAAGGCGGTGCAAAAAGAATCAAGAGAATCGGAGCTAAAACGAAGATTCTAGAGCGAAAACGGTGAAAGACAAGAAATCAAGTTACGATCCAGGGAATCAAGGCTGACCAGAATCAGATACGACCTACCATACGGCCTGCCATATGGCCTACCAGTATGGAGTACGGCCTGCCAAACGGCCCAGCAAACGCCCCAAGAAACGGGCTGCCAGTCAAACGGGCTGCCAAATACGGGCCACCATACGACCTGTCATACGGCCTGCCAGCCGTATTTTGGCAAAATCCTAGTCTATTTAAAGGGTCTTTGTCATTCATTCCAACACACACTTCAATTCACTTCTTTCTATCTCTTGTACAATATTAGTCATGCTCTCAAGGCCTTCGACTCCGTGCGGGAAACCTAGTACCCGGTGAAGAACGCTGAAGATTGTATTAGGAGTGGTCTGGAGTCTTGAAGTTGTCACTTTTGTATTCAGAACTCGTTTAATCTACTGGTACTTCTATCCTTTATCTTATATAATGTTTTATGATATTGTTTCCATGACTAGCAAGTAGTTATCTTTAGTGTTTGCTATGATGTAAGAAGTGTATGCTGTTGAAATGCTTTCTGATTATGCTTTAAACTCAATTGCTTTTCCCACTAATAGAACGTAGTTATAGGCTCTGTTATTGGGAAGTCGCGAACCCCGATTCAGAGTACACTATCTGTGTCACCCCTTGGTAAGAGAAGTCTATCAGGGACAACGTAAGATCGACCGAGGCACACCGGTTGTAGTAAGTCTATCGAGCTTTGGATTCCGACTGAGGACTTTTTCGTAGTGAAACATCTGACTAGACCCTTAGTACATTGTCGGTCCTAGACCATGAAATGTCCCGTTCATATTGATTATAAACGTTCCATATTAATTGATTTCGTCGTGAGGTTTTGACCTCTATATGAGACGTTTTTCAAAGACTGCATTCATTTTTAAAACAACCATAACCTTTATTTTATCTATAAAGGTTTAAAAAGCATTACGTAGAATATCAAATAATGATAATCTAAAATATACCGTTTACACACGACCATTACATAATGGTTTATAATAAGAATATATTACATCAAAAATAAGTTTCTTGAATGAAGTTTTTACATAATATCATACAAGCATGGACTTCAAATCTTGTCCTTATTTTAGTATGCAACAGCGGAAGCTCTTAATAATCACCTAAGAATAAACATACTTAAAACGTCAACAAAAATGTTGGTGAGTTATAGGTTTAACCTATATATTATCAAATCATAATAATAGACCACAAGATTTTAATATTTCAATATACATCCCATACATAGAGATAAAATTCATTCATATGGTGAACACCTGGTAACCGACATTAACAAGATGCATATATAAGAATATCCCCATCATTCCGGGACACCCTTCGGATATGATATAAATTTTGAAGTACTAAAGCATCCGGTACTTTGGATAGGGTTTGTTAGGCCCAATAGATCTATCTTTAGGATTCGCGTTAATTAGGGTGTCTGTTCCCCAATTTTTAGATTACCAGACTTAATAAAAAGGGGCATATTCGATTTCGATAATTCAACCATAGAATGTAGTTTCACGTACTTGTGTCTATTTTGTAAATCATTTATAAAACCTGCATGTATTCTCATCTCAAAAATATTAGATTTTAAAAGTGGGACTATAACTCACTTTCACAGATTTTTACTTCATCGGGAAGTAAGACTTGGCCACTGGTCGATTCACGAACCTATAACAAATATGTACATATATATCAAAGTATATTCAAAATATATTTACAACACTTTTAATACATTTTGATGTTTTAAGTTTATTAAGTCAGCTGTCCTCGTTAGTAACCTACAACTAGTTGTCCAACGTTAGATGTACAGAAAAAAAATTGATATATATTATCTTGAATCAATCCACGACCCAGTGTATACACGTCTCAGGCTAGATCACAACTCAAAGTATATATATTTTTGGAATCAACCTCAACCCTGTATAGCTAACTCCCTCATTACTGCATATAGAGTGTCTATGGTTGTTCCAAATAATATATACACATGGGTCGATATGATATGTCAAAACATTTGCATACGTGTCTATGGTATCCCAAGATTACATAATATATTAGAATACATGTATAATACAATATAAGTTAGCTAGGATATGATTAATATAGATTTGTTACCAATTTTCACGTTGATACAACAAGAAAAATTATCTAATCTTGTTTTACCCATAACTTCTTCATTTTAAATCCGTTTTGAGTGAATAAAATTGCTATGGTTTCATATTGAACTCTATTTTATGAATCTAAACAGAAAAGTATAGGTTTATAGACGGAAATATAAGTTACAAGTCATTTTTGTAAAGGTAGTCATTTCAGTCGAAAGAACGACGTCTAGATGACCATTTTAGAAAACATACTTCCACTTTGCGTTTAACCATGATTTTTGGATATAGTTTCATGTTCATAAGAAAAATAATTTTTCCAGAAGAATAACTTTTAAATCAAAGTTTATCATAGTTTTTAATTAACTAACCCAAAACAGCCCGCGGTGTTACTACGACGGCGTATGTCCGGTTTTACAGTGTTCTTCGTGTTTCCAGGTTTTAAATCATTAAGTTAGAATATCATATAGATATAGAACATGTGTTTAGTTGATTTTAAATGTCAAGTTAGAAGGATTAACTTTTGTTTGCGAACAAGTTTAGAATTAACTAAACTATGTTCTAGTGATTACAAGTTTAAACCTTCGAATAAGATAGCTTTATATGTATGAATCTAATGATGTTATGAACATCATTACTACCTCAATTTTTCTGGATAAAGATACTGGAAATGAGAAAAATGGATCTAGCTTTAAAGGATCCTTGAATGGCTTGAAAGTTCTTGAAGCAGAATCATGACACGAAAAACAAGTTCAAGTAAGATTTCCACTCGAAATAAGATTTTTATAGTTATAGAAATTGAATCAAAGTTTGAATATGATTATTACCTTGTATTAGAAAGATATCTTACTGTAAATAAGAAAGATTTCTTGAGGTTGGATGATCACTCTACAATATTGGAAGTAAGCTAGCAAACTTGGAAGTATTCTTGATTTTATGAAACTAGAACTTGTAGAATTTATGAAGAACACTTAGAACTTGAAGATAGAACTTGAGAGAGATCAATTAGATGAAGAAAATTGAAGAATGAAAGTGTTTTTAGGTGTTTTTGGTCGTTGGTGTATGGATTAGATATAAAGGATATGTAATTTTGTTTGCATGTAAATAAGTCATGAATGATTACTCATATTTTTGTAATTTTATGAGATATTTCATGCTAGTTGCCAAATGATAGTTCCCACATGTGTTAGGTGACTCACATGGGCTGCTAAGAGCTGATCATTGGAGTGTATATATCAATAGTACATACATCTAAAACCTGTGTATTGTACGAGTACGAATACGGGTGCATACGAGTAGAATTGTTGATGAAACTGAACGAGGATGTAATTGTAAGCATTTTTATTAAGTAGAAGTATTTTGATAAGTGTCTTGAAGTATTTCAAAATTGTATGAATACATATTAAAACACTACATGTATATACATTTTAACTGAGTCGTTAAGTCATGTTAGTCGTTACATGTAAGTGTTGTTTTGAAACCTTTAGGTTAACGATCTTGTTAAATGTTGTTAACCCAATGTTTATAATATCAAATGAGATTTTAAATTATTATATTATCATGATAATATAATGTATGAATATCTCTTAATATGATATATATACATT
Organism: Rutidosis leptorrhynchoides; assembly: GCF_046630445.1. Taxonomy (NCBI): domain Eukaryota; kingdom Viridiplantae; phylum Streptophyta; class Magnoliopsida; order Asterales; family Asteraceae; genus Rutidosis; species Rutidosis leptorrhynchoides. The sequence continues at coordinate 246,041,093 of NC_092333.1, forward strand.
AAATGTCGTTACAACGATAATCGTTACATATATGTCTCGTTTCAAAATCATTAAGTTAGTAGTCTTGCTTTTACATATGTAGTTCATTGTTAATATACTTAATGATATGTTTACTTATCATAATATCATGTTAACTATATATATATATATATATCCATATATATGTCATCATATAGTTTTTATAAGTTTTAACGTTCGTGAATCACCGGTCAACTTGGGTGGTCAATTGTCTATATGAAACCTATTTCAATTAATCAAGTCTTAACAAGTTTGATTGCTTAACATGTTGGAAACACTTAATCATGTAAATAACAATTTCATTTAATATTTATAAACATGGAAAAGTTCGGGTCACTACAGTACCTACCCGTTAAATAAATTTCGTCCCGAAATTTTAAGCAGTTGGAGGTGTTGACGTATCTTCTGGAAATAAGTGTGAGTATTTCTTCTTCATCTGATCTTCTCGTTCCCAGGTGAACTCGGGTCCTCTACGAGCATTCCATCGAACCTTAATAATTGGTATCTTGTTTTGTTTAAGTCTTTTAACCTCACGATCCATTATTTCGACGAGTTCTTCGATGAATTGAAGTTTTTTGTTGATTTGGATTTCGTCTAACGGAATAGTGAGATCTTCTTTAGCAAAATATTTCTTCAAATTCAAGACGTGGAAAGTGTTATGTACAGCCGTGAGTTGTTGAGGTAACTCAAGTCGGTAAGCTACTGGTCCGACACGATCGATAATCTTGAATGGTCCAATATGTTGGGATTTAACAAGTTTGATATATCTTAAAACCTTTTAAGAATCATTATAAACGGAAGCGTGTAATTATCAAGTTTTACTTGTTAAACTTTAACCAATTTAAAGCTAAATCCCATGGATCAAGTTGTGAACATTATGCTTACTAATTAACAAGAAAGGAAGAAGTTTATACCTCCTCAATGAGTGAGAAATGAGCTGAATTGGACAGCAGAAATGTGCTGAATTGGACAGCAGAAATGGTGATGAAGATGATGCAAAATGAGCTTCTAACTTGAAGCCTCAAGCAAGTGATACCCCAAGCAATTAATCACCAACACCCACCTTTGTTTAGTTAGGATTTTAGGACACTTAATACCTTAATTTAGCAAGCAAAAGGCTCTCCTATTCTGCCCAAACAGTTCAGCCAGCAGGGTCTACAAGAGCTGAATTTTTGTTGCAGTTTTTAAGTGTATTTCTTGAACTTTGAATGCATGCCCACTTTGTATTTTGGTCAAGCATCAATAACTAAGGATTTGTGGCATATATTGGGAGTAACATCAAGCATGGGGAGGCCATCTTGGTTCCCTAAAAACGTCCCCCATGGGAATATATCAATAAATATGTAACTTTTAATTATCTAAAGAAAACTAGTTACATATAATCCCATGCCTTTTGTTACTTACACTTTATAAATCCCTTTTACAAAATGTATCACAACATAACTATTTAATCTTATAAATAATTAATTCCTTATCATATAAATTATCCAAATAATTTATCTCAAGTAATAATATTTTAGAAAAACCGATTTTCTAAAGTTCAAGTGTCGCGTATTTGTTTAATGAACCAATCGTTAAGATCAAATACGTTTAACGTGTCGGTAAGCTTGTTATTGGGTATGACCCGACTTGGATCATAACATACTAGCCACATTAATTTAATATGTCGCTCGGGCATACGAAATACCTTCAATCTCCCACTTGCACGAGAAACATAAGAAATTAATGCAAGTGATGGATACCACCTAACGACCGTCCATCACCCCCAATATGTTATGACTTTGTGCCATTCAATAACATCATCCTTTTCGAGTTCCCGTCTCGAACATGAATAGGTGAATCTATCATTATTTCCTTTCGTCCTAGATGTCATGTTAAATCCAAGAGATACAGAGTGATCACTCTCTTATAGATTTAACTTTATCAGGCCTTAGACATCTGACTCTCAACGAATAAGAGGGACAAATTCCATCTTGACTACATACGTCCTAAATATGTATCTTGCATTGTACCTGAGCTCTCCCTTATGAACTACCATATTTCAGACTAGCGAAGGAAAGAATCAAGGCACAATACTTGGTAAATATCCGAACCCAATATGTATCTCAGGTCAGAGGATACAATGATATTCGCCTTTAATCAAGACTACATGTGATCGACCACAAAGGCTCTATTTAGTAAGTCTTGAGAGCGGGTCTTCCAATATTTGTGTCCCACAAATATCTATGAACCTTGGTTGCAACCTTGCCCCACATTCATCCCGTGAATGTATACCAATCCAAGTTCATAATAGTCTAAACCTCACACTTGTTCCCACGAATGTGATCGACTACGGAATTTTAGAATAATTACTTATTCATGGATAAAATATGCAAAATAGGAACATAACTCAAGATAAATTAATGCCATAATTGTATAAATGAGTTTGAACTACTTCGTTCTGTTACAATACTTAAAACAGATCATGACCAATCACTAGAATATCGAAGCCCTAACGCACAAACATGTCCAGCATGTTTTGATCCATGTAAGAGCTTCGTGAGAGGATCCGCTATGTTAAGATCTGTGTGAACTTTGCGAATACATATCTTTCCCTTTTCAACTTCATCCCTTATGTAGTTGAATCTCCGCTCAATGTGACGGGTCTTTTGGTGAGCACGAGGTTCTTTGATTTGAGCAATCGCACCCTCGTTGTCACAAAAGATCTCAAGAGGGTCCTGAATGGATGGGACCACTCCTAAGTCGTCTATGAATTTCTTCATCCATGCAGCTTCCTGAGCTGCCAATGAGGCGGCAATGTACTCCGACTCTGTAGTGGATAATGCAACAACATCCTGTTTTGAACTCTTCCAAGAGACCGCACCTCCATTTAATGTGAAGACATAACCGGATTGTGATCGAGAGTCATCTCGATCAGTTTGGAAACTTGCGTCCACGTAACCTTTTACAGCGAGTTCCTCCTCACCAGACCCATATATTAGAAACATATCCTTAGTCCTCCTAAGGTATTTCAATATACTTTTAACAGCAATCCAATGACTGTTTCCTGGGTTATTCTGGTATCTACTTGTCAAGCTTAGAGCGCATGACACATCCGGTCTAGTACATATCATTGCATACATGATAGACCCAATAGCAGATGTGTATGGGACTTTCTTCATTCTCTCTTGTTCATCTTTCGTGGTAGGACACTGAGATGAACTGAGAACGGTTCCTCTTTGAATAGGTACCAAACCTTTCTTAGAGTTTTCCATCTTGAACCTTTTCAAGATTTTGTCAATGTATGTACTTTGACTTAAACCTATCAATCTCTTGGATCTATTCCTATAGATCCCAATCCCCAATATGTATTGTGCTTCTCCAAGATCCTTAATGGAGAAGCATTTACTTAACCAAGTTTTAACACCTTGCATTGCCGGAATATCGTTCCCTAATAACAATATATCATCCACATATAATACAAGGAACATGATAGTGCTCCCACTAGCTTTCTTATATACACAAGCTTCATCACCATTTTTAATGAAGCCAAATTTCTCAGCTTCCTCATTAAAACGATGATTCCACATTCTAGATGCTTGTTTCAATCCGTAGATTGACTTCTTTAACTTGCATACCTTTTTAGGATATTTCGGATCAACAAAACCTTCAGGCTGAACCATATAGACATCTTCCATAAGATATCCATTTAGGAAAGCGGTCTTGACATCCATTTGCCATATTTCGTAATCATAATGAGCAGCAATGGCAAATAATATCCTGATAGACTTTAGCATTGCCACAGGCGAAAAAGTTTCATCATAGTCAACCCCTTGAGTTTGAGTGAAACCTTTTGCTACAAGTCTAGCTTTGTATGTATCCAAGTTTCCATGTATGTCGGTTTTCATTTTGAAAAGCCATTTGCAATCAACTAGCCTAGAGCCAGGGGGTTGCGTAACAAGTTCCCAAACTTGGTTGTCATACATGGATTGCATCTCAGATTTCATGGCTTCCTGCCATTTATCTTTATCAATCCTTGATAAAGCATCTTGGTAGTTTGTTGGTTCATCCAAATCAACCATATAGTAATCATCTATGAGAAACCCATATCTCTCAGGAGGATTGCTTATCCTACCAGATCTACGAATGTCTTGTGTATTTTGATCATCCATTTGATCACTCTCAACATTTTCATGTTGAGTGCTAGTGTCAACCAATTGTGTATCATCTACTTGATCTTGAACCTCTTCAAGATCTATCTTCCTTTCACTATTTCCTTCCATTAGGAACTTAGTTTCAAGGAATTCCGCCTTCCGAGCAACAAATACATTCTGCTCGGATGGATCATAGAAATAGTATCCCATATCATCCTTGGGATATCCTATGAAGATACACTTCGTGGATCGAGCATCCAACTTATTAGGGACGTAACGCTTAGGATAAGCTTCACATCCCCATACCTTTAAGTATGAAAGAGAAGGAGGTTTTCCAAACCACATCTCATGAGGAGTTCGTTCCATTTTCTTGGTTGGGGCCATATTTAAAATACGAGCCGCGGAGCTTAGACAATAACCCCAAAATGATAGAGGTAACGAGCTTCTTGCCATCATAGATCGAACCATATCCATTAGGGTTCGGTTCCTCCTTTCGGAAACTCCATTAAGTTGGGGTGTTCCGGGTGGAGTAAGTTGTGAGATAATCCCACAACTCCTAAGATGATCTTGGAAGGCATCGCTTAGGTATTCACCTCCTCTATCGGTACGAAGTACCTTAATTGTCCTATTGAGTTGATTTTGTACTTCGTTTTGATATTCTTTGAATGCTTCAAACGTTTCGTCCTTGTGTCTTAACAAGTAGACATATCCGAAATGACTGAAGTCATCAATGAAAGTAACGAAGTATCTTTCACCATTCCTAGTTATGGGCTTAAAGGGTCCACATACATCCGAATGTATTAATCCCAAAAAGTCTTTAGCCCTTTCATAGGTCCCTTGGAAAGGTGCTTTTGTCATTTTGCCTTGTAAACAAGATTCACATACATCAAATGAGTCTAGTTCATTTGATTTCAAAAGTCCATTCTTTTGAAGTGTATGCATTCGGTTCTTGTTTATATGGCCAAGGCGACAATGCCATAAATAGGAATCACTCAAATCCCTTTTGAGTTTCTTGGTGCTTGTATGGTATATAGAGCTCGATGATGCGTCATCATGAACCAATTAATAAATTTCATTTGAAGGCGAAGCCTTGAAATAGAATACATTGTCTTTAGAAACATGAATATAATCATCAATAAAATTAACAACGTAACCACATTGTTTTAAGCGAGAAATAGAAATAATGTTTCTACACAAATCCGGAGCATACAAAACATTTTCTAAAATAAGTTCCAATCCGCTTGGAAGCTTTAAAATAAAATCTCCTTGAGCTTTAACATGCACCTTTGCACCATTGCCCATATAGAGACTTGATGTTCCCGCCTTATGATCACTTCTTTTGAACCCCTGCAAAGAATTGCAAATATGAGTTCCACATCCCGTGTCTAATACCCATGTATTAGAAGAAGTAATACTAAGCTCTATATATACCATATATATATTACCTGAGGTTTGCCCTGCATCCCTCTTGTCCTTCAACTCCTTAAGATAGATCGGACAGTTTCGTTTCCAATGACCCATCTCACCGCAACCGAAACATGGGTCTTCTTTGGGGTTTGCCTTCTCGGCTACCTTTTGCTTCTTAGCCTTGTTGATGGTTGGGGTAACCATCTTCCCTTTCCCTTTGCCTTGATGGGCGGGTCCTTTTCACTTGGCCACCTTTGGCTTAGAGGTGTTACCTTTTGACCCACCTTGATCGATTGCTAACACGGGTAAAGCCCTTTTACCCATGCTAGTTTCCGCCGTTCTAAGCATACCGTGAAGCTCACCTATGCTCTTATCCATCCCATTCATATTGTAATTAATTACAAATTGATCAAACCTTTTTGATAGGGAGTTAAGGATAAGATCGGTGGCTAACTCATTAGATATGTTGAGATTAAGACGGTTTGCGCGATCAATAAGGCTTTTCATTTTGAGGACATAAGAGGATACGGATTGGGTGTCATCCATACGACATGCATGTAATGCTCGAACCGTTTCGAAGCGCTCGACACGTGCTTGTTGAAGGAACATCTCCTTCAATTGCGTAATCATGTCATATGCATTATGATGTTCGAAATCCTTTTGGAGTTCGGGTATCATAGTCCCAAGCATTAGGCAAGCGACTTGCACCGAATCGGTGCAATACTTATCCCAATAAGCCATGCCTTCCGTATCATCCTCGTCGGGTTGATCGGGAATGGGGTCTTCCAACACATACGCCTTATCCTCAAGTTTGAGGACAATCCTAAGATTGCGGAACCAATCCATAAAGTTCGTATGGTTGAGTTTGTCTTTCTCGAGGAGAGACCTTAACGATAGGTTGTTCAAGTTAATAGGTGCGTTTTGCATGTTGTTGTTATTGGCGGCCATCTACAAAATTTAACAAAGTTGTTTAAGTATTAATTTTAATTTAACAATCAATACCCTTTAAATCCAATTGATATTTATTAAATTTTAGAATCCAACGGTAAACCAAATTTCGGTTAGGTGACCTTTATCCCGTCATTTGATTTAGCTAGGTAGTCATTATATGACAATTGCAATCCTTTTGCAACTTCTAAGTTATGGGATCATGCAATCCTTTTGCATAGCATATTATCCCATCAACGCCTATTTGTTCATCATGCTTCGGTGACCCTAAGTTCATGATTCCCAAATCAAGTCGTCCTACTTGTGCTAACGTGTAAATTCAACATACTAGTGGTTAGGTGACCTTTATCCCACAAGTGTGCGAAATTTACCTCAATCATATTAGTTTGCTCATAACGGTTAGGTGGCCTTTATCCCATTAAGAGTTCCCTAATATTTTTAAGTGTTTGCACAAAAGGATGGCATTTAACTTGTTTGTCTTGTTGTTTAAAAGGGATTTTAAGTTTTCGTTATTTCTAGTTTGAGAAAACATTTATGCCATACACCAACATGCATTTAGTGTATGGTACTTATGAAAAACCAATTTCATGTCTTGTAATTGAGCCAATTACTTGATATAAACCAATTTATATTTGTTATCCTTTTCTTGTTCTTAATAACCATTTATTAAGGTTTTTGGTTGCAATTTTAATTCAACCATTTAAATTACCATTTTGCATGTACTTAATACGTCTAATTTAACCAATTAAATTGTCGTTATGTTTGTTGTTAACTTGTGTGATTAATTTGTTACAATCAAACATACAATCCATAAACATGCAAACAACCACACATGCAAAATAAGTATGTTCACAATCTAGCCATTTAGGTGGACATTTGTTTAGCCGAAAACAAATGTCACCGGGTAAGGGTTTTCAACACAAAGCAAGAGATTTCCAATCTCCCACTTAACCTTGCATCCAAATGCTACTTGTGTTCTTCAAGTCTTCATTCATCATCTTGTATCTTCATTTTTACAAAATATGTATCCTAATACATTTTATCTAGAAAATGAAATTACAACCTATTCTATTTTACATACCAAATATAAAATGAATTACATAACCAAATGAATGAATTATTACAAACCAATTGAACAATTATTACATGCCATTGAATAATTATAATTACAAACCAAATGAATCATAAATCAACCAAATATAGCATGCAATCAACATACGGTCAAGGCTAGGATTGTGTACATCAACATGCAACCAATTGTGACCAAAATGCAAGAGCCCAAACCCAATTTTGGAGCCCTAACAATTCGGCATTCATCAAACACCCTCCCAAAACCCATGATTTTTGCATTCTTCTTTCATGCATGTACTTAAAATGCAAAGTTGATGGGTTTTAAAACAACAATTCGAAGCATATTTCAACAACTTCGGCTCTAGATACCATTGTTGGGATTTAACAAGTTTGATATATCTTAAAACCTTTTAAGAATCATTATAAACGGAAGCGTGTAATTATCAAGTTTTACTTGTTAAACTTTAACCAATTTAAAGCTAAATCCCATGGATCAAGTTGTGAACATTATGCTTACTAATTAACAAGAAAGGAAGAAGTTTATACCTCCTCAATGAGTGAGAAATGAGCTGAATTGGACAGCAGAAATGTGCTGAATTGGACAGCAGAAATGGTGATGAAGATGATGCAAAATGAGCTTCTAACTTGAAGCCTCAAGCAAGTGATACCCCAAGCAATTAATCACCAACACCCACCTTTGTTTAGTTAGGATTTTAGGACACTTAATACCTTAATTTAGCAAGCAAAAGGCTCGCCTATTCTGCCCAAACAGTTCAGCCAGCAGGGTCTACAAGAGCTGAATTTTTGTTGCAGTTTTTAAGTGTATTTCTTGAACTTTGAATGCATGCCCACTTTGTATTTTGGTCAAGCATCAATAACTAAGGATTTGTGGCATATATTGGGAGTAACATCAAGCATGGGGAGGCCATCTTGGTTCCCTAAAAATGTCCCCCATGGGAATATATCAATAAATATGTAACTTTTAATTATCTAAAGAAAACTAGTTACATATAATCCCATGCCTTTTGTTACTTACATTTTATAAATCCCTTTTACAAAATGTATCACAACATAACTATTTAATCTTATAAATAATTAATTCCTTATCATATAAATTATCCAAATAATTTATCTCAAGTAATAATATTTTAGAAAAACCGATTTTCTAAAGTTCAAGTGTCGCGTATTTGTTTAATGAACCAATCGTTAAGATCAAATACGTTTAACGTGTCGGTAAGCTTGTTATTGGGTATGACCCGACTTGGATCATAACATACTAGCAACATTAATTTAATATGTCGCTCGGGCATACGAAATACCTTCACAATATACCTTGGATTTAATTTCCCCCGTTTACCAAATGGGACAACACCTTTCTAAGGTGCAACCTTAAGCATGACCATTTCTCCAATTTCAAATTCTAAGTCTTTTCTTTTAATGTCAGCGTAGCTCTTTGTCTACTTTGGGCGATTTTCAACCGTTGTTGAATTTGGATGATCTTCTCGGTAGTTTCTTGTATTATCTCCGGACCCGTAATCTGTCTGTCCCCCACTTCACTCTAACAAATCGGAGACCTGCACTTTCTACCATAAAGTGCTTCAAACAGCGCCATCTCAATGCTTGAATGATAGCTGTTGTTGTAGAAAAATTCTGCTAACGGTAGATGTCGATCCCAACTGTTTCTGAAATCAATAACACATGCTCGTAGCATGTCTTCAAGCGTTTGTATCGTCCTTTCGCTCTGCCCATCAGTTTGTGGATGATAGGCAGTACTCATGTCTAGACGAGTTCCTAATGCTTGGTGTAATGTCTGCCATAATCTTGAAATAAATCTGCCATCCCTATCAGAGATAATAGAGATTGGTATTCCATGTCTGGAGACGACTTCCTTCAAATACAGTCGTGCTAACTTCTGCATCTTGTCATCTTCTCTTATTGGCAGAAAGTGTGCTGACTTGGTGAGACGATCAACTATTACCCAAATAGTATCATAACCACTTGCAGTCCTTGGCAATTTAGTAATGAAATCCATAGTAATGTTTTCCCATTTCCATTCCGGGATTTCAGGTTGTTGTAGTAGACCTGATGGTTTCTGATGTTCAGCTTTGACCTTAGAACACGTCAAACATTCTCCTACATATTTAGCAATATCGGCTTTCATACCTGGCCACCAAAAATATTTCTTAAGATCCTTGTACATCTTCCCCGTTCCAGGATGTATTGAGTATCTGGTTTTATGAGCTTCTCTAAGTACCATTTCTCTCATATCTCCAAATTTTGGTACCCAAATTCTTTCAGCCCTATACCGGGTTCCGTCTTCCCGAATATTAAGATGCTTCTCCGATCCTTTGGGTATTTCATCCTTTAAATTTTCCTCTTTTAAAACTCCTTGTTATGCCTCCTTTATTTGAGTAGTAAGGTTATTGTGAATCATTATATTCATAGATTTTACTCGAATGGGTTCTCTGTCCTTCCTGCTTAAGGCGTCGGCTACCACATTTTCCTTCCCCGGGTGGTAACGAATCTCAAAGTCATAATCATTCAACAATTCAATCCACCTACACTGCCTCATATTCAGTTGTTTCTGATTAAATATGTGTTGAAGACTTTTGTGGTCGGTATATATAATACTTTTGACCCCATATAAGTAGTGCCTCCAAGTCTTTAATGCAAAAACAACCGCGCCTAATTCCAAATCATGCGTCGTATAATTCTGTTCGTGAATCTTCAATTGTCTAGACGCATAAGCAATTACTTTCGTTCGTTGCATTAATACACAACCGAGACCTTGCTTTGAGGCGTCACAATATATCACAAAATCATCATTCCCTTCAGGTAATGACAATATAGGTGCCGTAGTTAACTTTTTATTTAACAATTGAAACGCTTTCTCTTATTCATCTTTTCATTCAAATTTCTTCCCTTTATGCGTTAATGCAGTCAAGGGTTTTGCTATTCTGGAAAAGTCTTGGATGAACCTTCTGTAGTAACCCGCTAGTCCTAAAAACTGGCGTATGTGTTTCGGAGTTTTCGGGGTTTCCCACTTTTCAACGGTTTCGATCTTTGCTGGATCCACCTGAATACCTTCTTTGTTCACTATGTGACCGAGGAATTGAACTTCTTCCAACAAAAATGCACACTTTGAAAACGTAGCGTACAGTTTTTCTTTACTCAGCAACTCTAGCACTTTTCTCAAATGTTCTTCGTGCTCTTGATCATTCTTTGAGTAAATAAGTATGTCATCGATGAAAACAATGACAAACTTGTCAAGATATGGCCCACACACTCGGTTTATGAGGTCCATGAACACAGCTGGTGCGTTAGTCAATCTAAACGGCATAACCATAAAATCGTAATGACCGTAACGCGTCCTAAAAGCAGTCTTTGGAATATCATCCTCCTTCACTCGCATTTGATGATATCCAGAACGTAAATCAATCTTCGAATAAACTGACAAGCCTTGTAGTTGATCAAATAAGTCGTCAATTCTCGGCTGTGGATAACGGTTTTTGATGGTAAGTTTGTTCAACTCTCTGTAGTCAATACACAACCTAAATGTACCATCCTTCTTCTTGACAAACAAAACAGGAGCTCCCCATGGTGATGTGCTTGGTCAAATGAAACCACGTTCTAATAGTTCTTGTAGTTGGCTTTGTAGTTCTTTCATCTCGCTGGGTGCGAGTCTATAAGGAGCACGAGCTATTGGTGCAGCTCCTGGTACAAGATCTATTTGAAATTCAACAGATCGATGTGGAGGTAGTCCCGGTAATTCTTTCGGAAATATATCGGGAAATTCTTTTGCGACGGGAACATCATTGATGCTCTTTTCTTCAGTTTGTACTTTCTCGACGTGTGCTAGAACAGTATAGCAACCTTTTCTTATTAGTTTTTGTGCCTTCAAATTACTAATAAGATGTAGCTTCGTGTTGCCCTTTTCTCCGTACACCATTAAGGGTTCTCCTTCTTCTCGTACAATGCGAATTGCATTTTTATAACATACGATCTCTGCTTTCACCTTCTTCAGCCAGTCCATGCCAACTATTACATCAAAACTCCCTAACTCTACGGGTATCAAATCAATCTTAAATATTTCGCTACCCAGTTTAATTTCTCGATTCCGGCATATATAATCTGCTGAAATTAATTTACCGTTTGCTAATTCGAGTAAAAATTTACTATCCAACGGCGTCAATGGACAACTTAATTTAGCACAAAAATCTCTACTCATATAGCTTCTATCCGCACCCGAATCAAATAAAACGTAAGTAGATTTATTTTCAATAAGAAACGTACCCGTAACAAGCTTCGGGTCTTCCTGTGCCTCTGCCGCATTAATATTGAAAACTCTTCCACGGCCTTGTCCATTCGTGTTCTCCTGGTTCGGGCAATTTCTAATAATGTGGCCCGGTTTTCCACATTTATAACAAACCACATTGGCATAACTTGCTCTGACACTACTTGCTCCGCCATTACTCGTTCCGACACCATTTGTTCCTTTCGTTCTGTTAACCCCTGGTCCGTAGACCTCACACTTCGCCGCGCTATGACCATTTCTTTTACACTTGTTGCAAAATTTGGTGCAGAACCCCGAGTGATACTTTTCACACCTTTGGCATAGCTGCTTCTGATTGTTGTTGTTGTTGTTGCGGTTGTTATTGTTGTTGGGATGATTGTTGTAGTTGCTGCTGTTGTTGTTGTTGTTGTTGGGCCATTTGTTGTAGTTGCGATTGATGTTGCAATTGTTGGGATAGTTGTTGCGATTATTGTTGTAATTGCTGTTGTTGTTGTATTGGTGATTCTTATCACCGTTTTCCTCCCACTTTCTTTTGACTTGCTACACATTGGCCTCTTCAGCCGCCTGTTCTTTAATTCTTTCCTCAATCTGGTTCACTAGTTTGTGAGCCATTCTACATGCCTGTTGTATGGAGGCGGGCTCGTGTGAACTTATATTTTCTTGGATTCTTTCCGGTAATCCTTTCACAAACGCGTCGATCTTCTCTTCCTCATCTTCGAATGCTCTCGGACACAATATTCACAATCCTGTGAATCGTCTTTCGTACGTGGTAGTATCAAATCCTTGGGTTCGTAACCCTCTAAGTTCTGTCTTGAGCTTATTGACCTCGGTTCTGGGACGGTACTTCTCGTTCATCAAGTGCTTGAATGCTGACCACGGTAGTGCGTAAGAATCATCTTGTCCCACTTGCTCTAGATAGGTATTCCACCATGTTAACGCAGTACCTGTGAAGGTATGCATAGCGTACTTCACTTTGTCCTCTTCAGTACACTTACTTATGGCAAACACCGATTCGACCTTCTCGGTCCACCGTTTCAATCCGATCGGTCTTTCGGTTCCATCAAATTCCAAAGGTTTGCAGGCAGTGAATTCTTTGTAGGTGCATCCTACACGATTTCTTGCGCCGTTAGCTGCATTGCTAGATTCGGAGTTATTGTTGGTATGTAGCGCAGCCTGTACTGCAGCTATGTTTGCAGCAAGAAAGGTACGAAATTCCTCTTCGCTCATATTCATGGTTTGTCAAGTAGTCGGTGCCATTTCCTTCAAATAGTCAAATGAAACAAGTTAATCATACAGAATATTAAGAGTAGTCAATAGTATCTCGTAGCATAATATGAACTCATTTATAAAAGCTTTTTCTTCATATTAGCGTTTTATAAGTTTAAATTCGGGTAGTACCTACCCGTTAAGTTCATACTTAGTAGCTAATATACAATTCAACTACTACAATTCTATATGAAAAACTGATTATAAAAAAAATATCATATTCAAACCTTTATACAATAACTTGCAAACTTACAATACCGCTATTTTACATATAGCATGAAATATAGCACATAAAACTTTGATACAAAGTAGTTGCGAAGATAATTCTAGTTAATAAATAAGGCGTTCAGCAAAGGCAATAAAGACACGTAATTCATACGTCCAGAAACAAGTCATACATTCTGGTTTTACTAGGACTACTTCTCATCCTTGGTCTTGTGGAACATAACTGTTATGGACGTTGATAAGACAGCGTGTTGTAACGTCGTCAAAGGGACGAGGGTTACGTAATGTCCAACAGTCCTGTAACAATCTAAAAACCTTGTTTCTCACCCCAACTACTGAGTCCGTCACTTGTGGGAACGTTTTGTTTAATAGTTGTAGCCCGATGTTCTTGTTCTCACTTTGGGGAGAAGCGAACATTACTAACCCGTAAGCATAACATGCTTCTTTATGTTGCATGTTAGCCACTTTTTCTAAATCACGAAGTCCTATATTCAGATATATTGAGTCAAAATAGTTTCTTAACCCGTTGCGTAAAATAGCATTTGGGTTCCCCGCAATATATGCGTCAAAGTAAACACATCGTAACTTATGGATTTCCCAATGTGATATCCCCCATCTTTCGAACGAAAGCCTTTTATAAATCAAGGCATTCTTGGAACGTTCTTCGAATGTCTTACAAACTGATCTCACCTTAAATAGTTGTGCCGAGGAATTCTGACTGACTCTAGACAAGATTTCATCAATCATGTCTCTGGGTAGGTCTCTTAAAATATTGGGTTGTCTATCCATTTTGTGTTTTTATACTGTAAAATAGACAAGAGTTAGATTCATAAAAAAAAATACTTATTAATACAAGCAATTTTTACATATATCATAAAGCATAAGCATACTATATTACATAGATTACACCACACGAATACAACTATCTTATTCCGACTCGCTCGTTTCTTCTTCTTCAGTTTTGGTTCGTTTTGCCAAGTTTCTAGGGATATATGATGTTCCCCTAATACGAGCCGTCGTTTTCCACATTGTTTTAGAAAAACCTGGTGGTTTAGAGGTTCCCGGGTTATTGTCACAACTTAAGAAATACGGGTGTTGACGATACATATAAAGTTCATCGGGTTTGGAATCAAATTTCTCTATTTTTATGCCCTTTCCCTTATTGTTCTCTTTTGCCTTATTAAATTGTGTAGGGGTAATTTCTATAACATCATCGGAATCCTTGTCGGGATTCGATTCATCGGAGAATTGGTAATCCTCCCAATACTTTGCTTCCTTGGCGGAAACACCATTGACCATAATTAACTTTGGTCGGTTGGTTGAGGATTTTCTTCTACTTAACCGTTTTATTATTTCCTCCACTGGTTCTATTTCTTCTTCCGGTTCCGATTCTTCTTCCGGTTCCGATTCTTCTTCCGGTTCCGACTCTTCTTTCGGTTCCTCTTCGGGAACTTGTGAATCAGTCCACGAATCATTCCAATTTACATTTGACTCTTCATTATTATTAGGTGAGTCAATGGGACTTGTTCTAGAGGTAGACATCTATCACATAATATCAAACACGTTAAGAGATTAATATATCACATAATATTCACATGTTAAAAATATATAGTTTTCAACAAAATTTGTTAAGCAATCATTTTTCAAGTAAACACGGTCGAAGTCCAGACTCACTAATGCATCCTAACAAACTCGATAAGACACACTAATGCAAAATTCTGGTTCTCTAAGACCAACACTCTGATAGCAACTGAAATGTCCCGTTCATATTGATTATAAACGTTCCATATTAATTGATTTCGTCGCGAGGTTTTGACCTCTATATGAGACGTTTTTCAAAGACTGCATTCATTTTTAAAACAACCATAACCTTTATTTTATATATAAAGCTTTAAAAAGCATTACGTAGATTATCAAATAATGATAATCTAAAATATATCATTTACACACGACCATTACATAATGGTTTACAATAAGAATATATTACATCAAAAATAAGTTTCTTGAATGCAGTTTTTACATAATATCATACAAGCATGGACTCCAAATCTTGTCCTTATTTTAGTATGTAACAGCGGAAGCTCTTAATAATCACCTAAGAATAAACATGCTTAAAACGTCAACAAAAATGTTGGTGAGTTATAGGTTTAACCTATATATTATCAAATCATAATAATAGACCACAAGATTTTAATATTTCAATATACATCCCATACATAGAGATAAAATTCATTCATATGGTGAACACCTGGTAACCGACATTAACAAGATGCATATATAAGAATATCCCCATCATTCCGGGACACCCTTCGGATATGATATAAATTTCGAAGTACTAAAGCATCCGGTACTTTGGATGTGGTTTGTTAGGCCCAATAGATTTATCTTTAGGATTCATGTCAATTAGGGTGTCTGTTCCCTAATTCTTAGATTACCAGACTTAATAAAAAGGGGCATATTCGATTTCGATAATTCAACCATAGAATGTAGTTTCACGTACTTGTGTCTATTTTGTAAATCATTTATAAAACATGCATGTATTCTCATCCCAAAAATATTAGATTTTAAAAGTGGGACTATAACTCACTTTCACAGATTTTTACTTCATCGGGAAGTAAGACTTGGCCACTGGTCGATTCACGAACCTATAACAAATATGTACATATATATCAAAGTATATTCAAAATATAATTACAACATTTTTAATACATTTTGATGTTTTAAGTTTATTAAGTCAGCTGTCCTCATTAGTAACCTACAACTAGTTGTCCAAAGTTAGATGTACAGAAATAAATTGATATATATTATCTTGAATCAATCCACGACCCAGTGTATACATGTCTCAGGCTAGATCACAACTTAAAGTATATATATTTTTGGAATCAACCTCGACCCTGTATATCTAACTCCCTCATTACTGCATATAGAGTGTCTATGGTTGTTCCAAATAATATATACACTTGGGTCGATATGATATGTCAAAACATTTGCATACGTGTCTATGGTATCCCAAGATTATATAATATATTAGAATACATGTATAATACAATATTAGTTAGCTAGGATATGATTAATATAGATTTGTTACCAATTTTCACGCTGCTACAACAAGAAAAATTATCCAATCTTGTTTTACCCATAACTTCTTCATTTTAAATCCGTTTTGAGTGAATCAAATTACTATGGTTTCATATTGAACTCTATTTTATGAATCTAAACAGAAAAAGTATAGGTTTATAGTCAGAAATATAAGTTACAAGTTGTTTTTGTAAAGGTAGTCATTTCAGTCGAAAGAACGACGTCTAGATGACCATTTTAGAAAACATACTTCCACTTTGAGTTTAACCATGATTTTTGGATATAGTTTCATGTTCATAAGAAAAATAATTTTTCCAGAAGAACAAGTTTTAAATCAAAGTTTATCATAGTTTTTAATTAACTAACCCAAAACAGCCCGCGGTGTTACTACGACGGTGTATGTCCGGTTTTACAGTGTTCTTCGTGTTTCCAGGTTTTAAATCATTAAGTTAGCATATCATATAGATATAGAACATGTGTTTAGTTGATTTTAAAAGTCAAGTTAGAAGGATTAACTTTTGTTTGCGAACAAGTTTAGAATTAACTAAACTATGTTATAGTGATTACAAGTTTAAACCTTCGAATAAGATAGCTTTAGATGTATGAATCGAATGATGTTATGAACATCATTACTACCTCAATTTTTCTGGATAAAGCTACTGGAAATGAGAAAAATGGATCTAGCTTCAAAGGATCCTTGGATGGCTTGAAAGTTTTTGAAGCAGAATCATGACACGAAAAACAAGTTCAAGTAAGATTTCCACTCGAAATAAGATTGTTATAGTTATAGAAATTGAATCAAAGTTTGAATATGATTATTACCTTGTATTAGAAATATATCTTAATGTAAATAAGAAAGATTTCTTGAGGTTGGATGATCACTCTACAAGATTGGAAGTAAGCTAGCAAACTTGGAAGTATTCTTGATTTTATGAAACTAGAACTTGTAGAATTTATGAAGAACACTTAGAACTTGAAGATAGAACTTGAGAGAGATCAATTAGATAAAGAAAATTGAAGAATGAAAGTGTTTTTAGGTGTTTTTGGTCGTTGGTGTATGGATTAGATATAAAGGATATGTAATTTTGTTTTCATGTAAATAAGTCATGAATGATTACTCATATTTTTGTAATTTTATGAGATATTTCATGCTAGTTTCCAAATGATGGTTCTCACATGTGTTAGGTGACTCAAATGGGCTGCTAAGAGCTGATCATTGGAGTGTATATACCAATAGTACATACATCTAAAAGCTGTGTATTGTACGAGTACGAATACGGGTGCATACGAGTAGAATTGTTGATGAAACTGAACGAGGATGTAATTGTAAGCATTTTTGTTAAGTAGAAGTATTTTGATAAGTGTCTTGAAGTCTTTAAAAAGTGTATGAATACATATTAAAACACTACATGTATATACATTTTAACTGAGTCGTTAAGTCATGTTAGTCGTTACATGTAAGTGTTGTTTTGAAACCTTTAGGTTAACGATCTTGTTAAATGTTGTTAACCCAATGTTTATAATATCAAATGAGATTTTAAATTATTATATTATCATGATAATATGATGTATGAATATCTCTTAATATGATATATATACATTAAATGTCGTTACAACTATAATCGTTACACATATGTCTCGTTTCAAAATCATTAAGTTAGTAGTCTTGCTTTTACATATGTAGTTCATTGTTAATATACTTAATGATATGTTTACTTATCATAATATCATGTTAACTATATATATATATATATATATATATATATATATATATATATATATATATATATATATATATATATATATATATATATATATATATATATATATATATATATATATATATATATATATATATATATATATATATATATATATATATATATATATGTCATCATATAGTTTTTACAAGTTTTAACGTTCGTGAATCACCGGTCAACTTGGGTGGTCAATTGTCTATATGAAACCTATTTCAATTAATCAAGTCTTAACAATTTTGATTGCTTAATATGTTGGAAACACTTAATCATGTAAATAACAATTTCATTTAATATATATAAACATGGAAAAGTTCGGGTCACTACAGACCATGCTAGTGTAGTCACCAAGCATATAAACTTCGTACGTGCACGCTGAAGCACATCGATTGTTGTAAGCTGTACCTCTGCTAAGTAAGGCCATGGAACCTGGTTAGTGTTGACCAGTACACTGAACCATAATGCAGTCTCAAGAATTGCACCCCGCTTGAGGGATTCTTAGTTAATTAAGGAACTGTTTGTTTAGACACATAAAGGATTGGACCGTTAGGATAACCGAACGTATTCATGGAAGTCAGCTTGACTTGGCCATGGTGTTCTTAATGGTTGAACTCTTTTTAAGGGCCTAACTGTCTTTTACCAATCATTAATGAAAGCATTGAAATGCATCATGTCTCTCGGATATGGTAAACCATGTATTCTATTATGCTTAAGAAAGTTTAGACCATTTTGAAAAGTTAATAAGTCACCCAATCGAGTCGCTCAATTGGATGAGCCGTCTGAACGTGTATGCCTATAGTCAGACTGCATGGGCGTCGGGGGTAAGAGACATTGCTGTCTATTCAGAATCTTCAAGCCTAATGCAGTACCCAGTGACATGTCTTAGGACAGGGGCGTTTAAGACCAGTGTAATGAATACAGGGCCTCTGCCTATTCATGAGCCAGCATTCTATAATCTCGGCATAATAACTGATGAAGTCATAGTATGCACTCACTTTAACCTTATTTGAGTTACGAATTTTATCGCATTTACTTTATCTGTCTTATTAAATTAGAAAATCCCAAAAATAAATATTCACTACTCCCTAACTATCTTAGGCTTAAATATAGGTTCGATTCTACTGATATCTCAAAAATACGACTCTAGGTCATACTTCCCTTACTTATAAGGAGTAGTAAGATTTAAGCCCCACTAAATATAAATTTAAAATAGTACCTTCCTCCCACGAGTGGCTGATCCTGGCGAGCCCGCGCGAATAAAAACCGTCCGTTTCGGCCATATCACGGGAGGAGTAAAGTTTTTGGCGCCGCTGCCGGGGAACTGGTATCAGGCAATACTGCTCTCTATCAAACTTATTCACAAGCATTTAGTGGTGTCTAAGAAAGACAATTATACACGGACTTGGTTATTGGATTTTCCGAACAGTCACCAATTATATTGGGACCAAAAGGATCCTGCCTCTCCGTAGTCGGCCTGGCCACTTGGTTTGTTAAATAGTTCGTGCGGAGCTCTGTTACTGAAATACCAGGGAATCAGTAGCCAGAACCAAAAACATATTTCACCGTAGGATAGTTAGTTAATTAAATTAGATTACCTTAGATTACCTTAGATTATCTTAGATTAAAATTAGATTACCTTAGAATTATATTACCCTAGATTAGATTACTTTAGATTAGTTTAGCTTATTATAATTTAGTTTATTTGCAAAAAATTAAAAACAAAAAGGCATACCTAGTGTATGACCCAAACCCGATCTAGACCAGGGCCGTTGTTATTCGTACCTGATCCAGACACAATAATCTCTAAAGCACGCAAGGAAGCACGAATCAGAAATCAAATGGTGTTACGTGTTACTTTAGCAGAAAATACCAAACCCTTGATTGAAGGTCGAGGAGGACCAATCAGATTTCCATAGATTCAAGGACACTCGTTCGAGTTAAAACATCACATCATCCAGCTCATTCAGAATAGCTGTCAGTTTCATGGATTACCGAATGGCGATCCTAATTCTCACCTTGATAAATTCGTATCTCTTTCGAACTCCTACAAACAGCCAGGGATAGGACAAGATATAGTCCGGCTATACTTGTCCCCTATTCTCTCACTCATCATGCTCAAACTTGGTTCGAAGGACTGGAAAAAGATTCCATCACGTCATGGACGGAGATGGCTACTAAATTTCTAACCAAATATTTCCCTCCTTCTAAACAAACCAAACTGAAGAATAACATCATTAACTTCAAACAAAGTTATGATGAATCTCTTTACACTGCATGGGAGTGATTCAAAACCCTGCTAAAGAAATGCCCTAATCACCAGCTAGAATGGTCAGCCCAAATCTGTACCTTCTACAATGGTCTTACGGTAAATCATAGGACGACGATCGATGCAGCAGCTCAAGGGAATCTGATGAACCAAACCGCAGATGAAGCATGGGAATTGCTCGAGAACATGACAATGCATTATCATGACTGGAACAGCTTCATCATCTGCCCCACTCTCTGCACTTAACAATCAAACAGAGGCCATCAAATCCCTCACGGATAAGATGGAATCTCTTGCTAAACAACTCGAAGAACTGAAGACGCAGCCGCAGCAGGTTAACCAAGCTCAGGCTTGTGTTAATTGTACCAACCCGCAACCTACTGAAAAATATCAAGTTGAGTACGAAAACCCTGACGGTTCAGTCTGTTACGTCCAATACCCAGCTCGTCCACCAAATCCCGGATTCAATCAACCACCTAGGGTCAATCAATTTCAGCGAAGCAATCAATCTTTTCGCTATCTCTATCCACCTTATACAGCCCAACAATCTCAATTGACCTACGATCAACCACTTCCACTCACTGGTCCCCCAGTTGAGGAAAATTCCCCTACCACCCAGATTACAAAAGCAACTAACCCTACTCTCGGAGCTGATGATCAGTTAACTCAGTTCATTCAAGGGCAACAACAGTTAAATCAGAGAACTGCAGCCAGACAAGATCAGACGAAGATACTAATGAGAAATTAATTGGCTCTGCTCAAAAGTTTGAAAACGCAGCTCGGACAGTTATCACAACGCCTTGAAACCCGACCGCAGGGAAGATTGCCAAGTAATACTATCCAAAATCCCCACATAGAAGAAGCAAGGCAAATGGATTCCGTAATCCCAGAGGAAGACACGTGGAGAAGGTCAACTAGGCTCAAGAAAAAATCGACATATACTCAGAAGCTGACTCCTGAAACTCCAGTTCGCGTACCTTACCCTGGAAGGCTACAAGAAGAACCATCCAAACTTGATTCCTTCAAACTTGATGGAAGATTCCTGGACACTATGTCCAAAGTTCCCAACCAGAAGAGATACATCCGAAGGCTTCTTTCTACAAAGGAGAGGATACCAGACTCTAACAAAATTCCACTGAGTGAAGAATTCTCTGCATTACTCAGAAACTCCCTACCACCAAAGCTAGGAGATACAGGCTGATTCGTTTTCCCGTGTTTAATCTACCAATCTGGAACCATTCATGCGCTAGCAGATTTAGGAGCAAGTATCAACCTAATACCCTACTCTCTCTATAAGAGATTAGAGTTAGGAGACTTATCACCAACCAAAATGACAATCCAACTTGCCGATCATACAATTCGATATCCTAAGGGCATAGTTAAGAACGTCTTGGTGAAAGTCGACAAATTCTTGTATCCTACGGATTTCGTTGTGATGGATATCAAGGAAGACCTACACACACCAGTAGTGTTAGGAAGACCTTTCATGAATACGGCTAGGACTGTCATTGATGTGTACAATCAAACCTTGATCTTACGATCACATGGGGAGAGCGTTACCTGCAAAATTGACCGACCAACCGATCTTTCTGGACAGGCAGAGATGTTTGCTATTTCCACCAGACGGATCACTTCCGATGACGAGTCTTCACCACCAGCCGATGATGTCGAGATGGGTGTCGAATCACAGTCTGTAAACGACCCAAAAATGGAAGAAGAGGATCCCAGCGAAGAAATAGAGGAAGAGGAGGAATCTGAAGAGGAAGAGGAAATGGAAGACGTAAAAGAAATTGCGACAATACCCGCTCCAAGCACTGAGCGTCATGAAGAAATAATGAGGCTTGAGATGGCAGATCACAGTTTAATCATTCGCTTCAAGAAGAAGACCGATAAGGCTGAGGTAAAGGATATAGAAATTGATCCTGCAAGTATCAAAGTGGAGAATCAGAATACTGAAGAAACCCGTTCATCAGACACATCCTCCGAGGAACAAAATACCGATGATGACGAGGAAGAGCAACATTAAGACATTCTGAATAACTCGCACTCTCCAACCGAACCAGGTCAAGGGGAGCCGGACTCTTCCTCAGATCGAATTCCGGTTATATCCACACATGCAGACATGATCACCTTCATCAATGATACTGATGAATTTGAAGATATTCTCGAAGCCATCCGAAAATCAACCATTGATTTTTCGCTACGCTTAACCGAATGAATTATGGCTATCCGAGAAGAACACCACCTCTATCTCTGAAGAGAAGACAATGATGTTGAAATCCTAGAAGAACGCATTCAAGACTTTATCAATTCTCTTCACGATCATATCTATCATGAAGAAAGGCAACGAGAGCATAATTTAGTGGTTCGCACTATTCTCTAGACAAGATTCTGTCGAGATCAGAAGATCATTTACTCTTGGGTTTATAATGCCTTAGCCGGATCTGCACTTCCGTTCTCACGAAACCAACGAGCACTACTGACTCTCATCCGGAAGCATATGGATCTTTCCACCGGATGCCCGAGTTATCACTCTGATTTGCAAATGATCGAGGAGATTCACAGCTTTTTTGCTCTTTTGGATAGAGATAATTTCGAAAGCACACCAGACAGACTAGTGATTTATGTAACAATTGATCACCACGCTGATCTGATTATCAAAGAGTTACGAGACACTGTTATGGAGGAAGCAAGGTGAAACAATCCGTTCTCTCATCTTGAACCAGATTGAGTCAACATTGCCACCTATGTTACGAAGCACCTATCACGTATCTTCCACGAATCCACAGATCCTAGTTTCACATTTAAAGCTGGATGTCGGGAGATATACTCAAAGATGGTGAAATTAATACTCGGATCAGGATTGCTGTTCACTTCTTTCCAGCTTCATCTCTTAACTAATCTGTGCAAAGCAACAGACTCTTACTGTGGAGATCACCGTTCTAAAGACTTCAAAATTCTAAAGATACAGTTTCTGACATTGTTTGAAGACCTCCGAAATGAGCATCCCATCAGAGAAATCATCAACACCGGCACTGCTTCTATGATTGACATTCATGGGTCAAGCAGCAGAGCTGTGGATTATATCCTCATCGGACTTCAAGACTTATCAAGAGCCAAAACTGCGCACTACTTATCTTTCAGAAGATCTTCAAGAGAAGTACCGGATCTGTTACCACTATTGGTCCGACACTTTCTCAGGATTTATCCACCAAGACTCACATTCCCTCGAGAAGACCAAGATCACAACCATCAGCGAGGAATATTTGCTTTTTGAAGCATCACTACGGTCGAGCCAACGACCTTAAACAAAAGTGATTCTCGGGAGGTAATCCGTGCAATAAAGTAGAGTAGAAGAATATAGGACGACAAATGAGCCGATAAAGATGCAAGGATTGGAAACCGGCCGCATCTGCTAGGGGAATTTATTTCTTCTAGCTACTAGCTCAAGATTCAAACTATGCCACATCCTAGCTTATCACTAAGTGTGGGATAACATCCAATAAAAGTATTGGACAAATACTCCCAAATCTCCTAAGTGTGGGATACACTAGGAACATTGAGGACAATGTTCGCCTAAATGTGGGATGTTGGTATCTTTTTATGCTGTATTATAATAACCCATTACGAAGATTCCAAGTCCTTAAGCCAAATTTCAAAATTTTTGCAAAAGAAACCCTTTTCGAAAGAGTATTTTTGAAAACCTGAAACGTTTGTCAATAAAAATAAGGCTTAAGTAAGGTGAAAATCTTGTTAGATTGAAATCTCTAATAGAGCATTGCATGACTAAGGCATTATCGACCTAAATTGATTATGGTGAAGCACCTCAAATAAGACCAACATTCATCTTTAATGCTTCACTATTTTCCGTTGAGAGTGCCGATGTCTGTGCTCAGAATCAGAACTTGCTTTAGATCTACATCTCCAAGCAGCGAAACGTGATTCGGTTGTAATCAAAATATCTAGCCATTTGTCAAACATAAACCTTCCGCACCTCCACTACTTCTACTCCACCACCACATCCACATCACTATTTCTCGAAAAATCCAGAAAATGAGATTCCTTCCGAAAACTCGATGTTATAAACCTCCCAAGTATCATAGCAAAGGTCTTGAAAAAGTTTACCGGCTAAAAGTTTCTCAAGATGAAGTCTCCAAAAATAAAAAATAAAAAAAATAAAATAATGATTTTCAAGTTCTGAAAAAAGGAGCAGAACTATATAAAGAGAAACGCCGAAGAGAACTCGACCAAAGATGATTATCAATTGAAGAAAAGTTCTAAAGTGCTTCTCAAAATACGTCAGCGCTCCTATCTATCCGAATAAAAGTCTGTATAAAGACTACATCACCCTTTATTTCACTTCACTACCACTCCAAAATTCCTTTTCCATCATTGACAAATGACCTATAAAGCTGAGATTACTACCGCTCTCGCATTAGCAGCAAGGATTTGAATCTTTATCAAGCCTATGATAATGGGTGCAGCATGACTGACTATGAGTGTATTCATTTCTTAGATTTATAATGAACCCTAAAGACTTGAGTGATTTGAGTGACCCGTGAATGCTAGCCTATGTCATGTAACCTCCTCGCATGCTTGCATAGATAACTTCAATCCTAACATAGATGACTCACCTTATCTTTTTGCTCTTATAATAAAATTAAACCGCTTAGGCTATAAGAAAAGAAACACTGAAAAGATTCTTAAAGAATGAGAGTTTGCTTGAGGACAAGCAAAGTCTAAGTGTGGGATATTTGATATCGGCTAAAAAGTTACGTTTTCACCCCGGTATTAAGGCCCAAAAACAAGAAAGATTCAAACTTTGTCGACAAAATACTCACTTCGTCGGTTAGAATTTAAGAATAAGTAATTACGAAGGCGGTGCAAAAAGAATCAAGAGAATCGGAGCTAAAACAAAGATTCTAGAGCGAAAACGGTGAAAGACAAGAAATCAAGTTACGATCCAGGGAATCAAGGTTGACCAGCATCAGATACGGCCTACCATACGGCTGAAATGTCCCGTTCTTATTGATTAAAAACGTTCCATATTAATTGATTTCGTTGCGAGGTTTTGACCTCTATATGAGACGTTTTTCAAAGACTGCATTCATTTTAAAACAAACCATAACCTTTATTTCATCAATAAAGGTTTAAAAAGCTTTACGTAGATTATCAAATAATGATAATCTAAAATATCCTGTTTATACACGACCATTACATAATGGTTTACAATACAAATATGTTAAATCGAAATCAGTTTCTTGAATGCAGTTTTTACACAATATCATACAAACATGGACTCCAAATCTTGTCCTTATTTTAGTATGCAACAGCGGAAGCTCTTAGTATTCACCTGAGAATAAACATGCTTTAAACGTCAACAAAAATGTTGGTGAGTTATAGGTTTAACCTATATATATCAAATCGTAACAATAGACCACAAGATTTCATATTTCAATACACATCCCATACATAGAGATAAAAATCATTCATATGGTGAACACATGGTAACCAACATTAACAAGATGCATATATAAGAATATCTCCATCATTCCGGGACACCCTTCGGATATGATATAAATTTCGAAGTACTAAAGCATCCGGTACTTTGGATGGGGTTTGTTAGGCCCAATAGATCTATCTTTAGGATTCGCGTCAATTAGGGTGTCTGTTCCCTAATTCTTAGATTACCAGACTTAATAAAAAGGGGCATATTCGATTTTGATAATTCAACCATAGAATGTAGTTTCACGTACTTGTGTCTATTTTGTAAATCATTTA
The DNA here is from genome assembly GCF_046630445.1 of Rutidosis leptorrhynchoides. Lineage (NCBI taxonomy): Eukaryota > Viridiplantae > Streptophyta > Magnoliopsida > Asterales > Asteraceae > Rutidosis > Rutidosis leptorrhynchoides. The sequence continues at coordinate 246,067,337 of NC_092333.1, forward strand.
TAAAACCTGCATGTATTCTCATCCCAAAAATATTAGATTTTAAAAGTGGGACTATAACTCACTTTCACAGATTTTTACTTCGTCGGGAAGTAAGACTTGGCCACTGGTTGATTCACGAACCTATAACAATATATACATATATATCAAAGTATTTTCAAAATATATTTACAACACTTTTAATATATTTTGATGTTTTAAGTTTATTAAGTCAGCTGTCCTCGTTAGTAACCTAAAACTAGTTATCCACAGTTAGATGTACAGAAATAAATCGATAAATATTATCTGTAACATCCCGCCTTTTTCCGTTAAATTTATTTTTAACACCGTCTTTTTCTTTTAAATAATACCTTTCGTTATTTAAATTCGTAGTTTCCGTTGACTAACGTTCACAATAATTCCGTCATTTAATTATAACATCTCTCGTTAACTTGCGTTTTAAAAATATTCGTTTGGTTAATTCCCGCACCCGCTCTGAAACTTGAGGGACTAGTTCCGCCACTTGACCAAAGAGGTGGCTAGTAGTTGACTAGTCAACCACTCACCACCTCCACCCCTCATTCATCCATTTCTTTTTCCTTCTTTCTTTCTTTTTTTCTCTCAAGAACACAAACATAAATCATCATCTAAATCCGGATCGGGAAGCAAACTTCAAAACAAATTACATATTTGGAATCCTCTCTTCATCCTCTACAATTTGATACCAACTTCATCTCGTTTGGGTAACTTTCTAAAAACTCTAGATTTCTATAAATTCGTGTTTTTGACTTGAAATGGTGTTAGTTAGTGTCTATGGCTCGTGTATAACATGAATATATGTTTTATTTGCTCGATTCGTTGTTTTGAGTAACTAGTTTGAACATTTGAAATGGGTTTGCTTAATCCTTGATTTTGGATGAGTTAATGTTGTTAGATTGTTAAAGTGCATGTTTTAATTGTGTTACTAGTATCACTAGCTTCGTTTGGATGTGTAGGTTGATTAAGAAAACTTCAAAAACCCGATTAATGATTTTGTGATGTTTGACTAGGGTTTGATAGTTCTTGACATGAACATTTGGATGTTTAAATGCCATGGAATGTTAATTGTTAGTGTTTAGTAGTAATGTATGCTTCATTACCTTCAAAACGGCATATCATATGTGTGAATTGGATTCCCGAAACTTAAAATGCAATTGATGAACTTGAAACTTTGAAAATGGACTTTTAAATGATCACTTGACGAGAAATCGGTTATGGAAAATGTTGTTTTTGTTTGATGAAACATGTTTAGTTGTGTTCCTTGTCAGAATAGCTTTCCAACGGTATAAGATACGCTTTCTAATTGTTTACGGTTTGAGTTTTGCGTTTGTTTGAAATTTTACCAAGCCTTGAACAAGTGAAACAGGCCAGGGACCAGGCCACGGCCATTGTCGCGCCGCGGAGCAATTTGTCGCGCCGTGGCCCAAAGGGTGATTTTAGAACATGTTTTTCAAGCTTTCTGACCTTCAACATAGGCATTTGTCGCGCCGCGGAGCAATTTGTCGCGCCGTGACAATTGCCTGTTTCATCCGAACTTCAGCAAACTTGTTTTGGCCATAACTTTTTGACCGTAACTCCGTTTTCGATGAATCAAATATCGTTGGAAACGTAATAAGATTTCCTTTCTAATGGTAAGGTTTTGAAATGTCAACTCAAACTTTATTACAATCGTTCTAACATGCTTTTATACTTGATTCTTGCATGAAACTTGACAACGTGATTCACATGCTATACTATTCGAGTCGTAACGAGCCATAGGACTAATTGAACACATTTCACCCGACCTTGTGTCGTAACTGGTTAATTGATACAACTTATTTGTTTAGGTCAAGGCTAAGCAACTTTCATGCACACGTTTACTTGTTGAAGTACCTTTATACTCGTGCACTCGAGGTGAGATCATAGTCCCACTTTTTACTCTTTTGAACTTACTTTTGGGATGAGAAAACATAAACGATTCTTTTGAACTAAGTGAACACAAGAACGGGAAAACAAACATTCTACATACGAGTTTAGAACGAAAATCCTCAATCCGATTATCATTAGTTACATCAGATGGTGTAAGCGAGAACTTATGTTATATGGCCATATGGGTTTGACAAACCCTCATTCAAACGGTTCGCTACCGTTTCCGAATGAAATATATTTTCGGGAACAGTGTTGTTCTAGCACTAATTGATGGGGTATTCAACGGACGGAACGTTAAGCTTTGATAATTGGGTGCTCGTGAATATTAACTTTTAGAATGTACTACTATTATTTCAACTTTGCAAATCTTGTGGTTCGACTTACTTTACTTTTACTCACTTACTCAAACCTATGATTTCACCAACATTTTTGCGTAGACAGATTCTTCTATGTTTTCTCAGGTTTTCACATGGCTATTTGTTACACGCTTCCGCACTCTTTGGTTATTTGATTGGAGTCTACCATGCATGCATACGCTAGGGATAGCATTTTTGGATTCAAACTTTTGTCTACTTACGCTATTTATAGCAACTGTGGTTTCAAACTAATTATGTCGCAAGTTATTTCATTCATACTTATAACTTTGTAAACTTAAACTTATTGTCGATCCGTTTGTTAAACTAAACTTTGTACCTTTCAAATGAACGCGACATAATTTTGGTCAAACGAGTCTCATATAGGGACTACGACCACGCAACGGGACCTAAGTTAACGACGCCGTCAATAACGGTTTTGGATCGGGTCGCTACAGATGGTATCAGAGCCAGGTTGTAGGGAACTAGGACGTGTATTAGTGTGTCTAACAGAGTCGTTAGGACGCATTAGTGAGTCTAGACTACAACCGGATAGTTAGCAATTGCATTCTGACATACATTTGCTATAGATAGCACTTACTTGACTACTTGTGCATTATACTTGAATCATTCTTAGGCAAACTTTTTAATGGTACCCAACCTTCATCATACAAACTTGTATTCCGCCACTTTTTGGTAACACACGTAAATTCATGATTCATACACGTATGGATGACGACGACTTCATTAGTCACACTTGTTCGGGAACTCTGTCTCCCGGATTGTTATTTGCCACCGTTTCAACTTACTATCAGTTTCCCACTGGTGTTTCTTACTATCTACTTTTTAGTGTTACTACCATCACTACTCTAGATGAGTATCGTCATCACCATTTATCACTACGGTTGCGTGCTACTCGTTATCATGACTCGTTACTCTTTTCATACCTGAATACAATATTGTCTGACTCGAACCACATTGACGTGAACAATCAACTATACACTTCCCTCGGGGAACGCATCTTCAGAGTTGCACCAATTCTTTCGATTTAATACGAGTCACGTTTGAGACGTCGTTACATTTTGTTCATTTTAGATTTTCGCAATTACACGAACTTGAATCTATAGAGTGATGTGGGAATGGAGGTATGAGTTAGCGTAATATAACGACACTCGATCAACGTGGTTATATTACGGTAAGACATACCAAAGTTCTAGTGACGCGTGATGGTGGTTAGACTCGATCAACCTAAACACCACCATGTGCCATGTACATGACTTCATCTTTTCATGTTTGGACATCCGAAAACTCCGAGAATATTTATAACAACCATACCGGGGACACACCTACAATTATTGTCAAATTATATTTATGCTACCGAATGAATTACCGATTCCATTCGACTTCAACCGTATGTCACACGGGTATACTAGCTCGTCCTCGCGCAGTCATATTGACTAACTACAATTTACTCGTTATGCTCACATCGGGGCGGGAACTTCTCTTGCATCACCCTCGTACTTCCGGTTCAGGAGGTCCTTATTCTAAATTCTCAATGGAGAGCGACTCTTCACGTCATACAAGTATTCGCCGCGAGGGTGGATAGTCCTAACAATCGTTTTCAAAACCCGATAAGAACTTGCCCCGACGAACGTTTTTGGAAACCGATAAATCTCCCGCGACGTGAATTTCTTGAGAAACTTGTTCCAGCTAACGTTTTCAATTCATAGCAAACTTGTTCAATATGCCTTAGGGAAATGTACCCCGTTTCGGATCGAGACTCGTTTCACTTCTAGATTTTGGAGTACCTTACAAAAAGCCTCGGGACCGCGTTTAGACATGAGTACCGCGTACCATCCACAACCCGACGGACCGAACAAACATGCGATTTAAACCTTGGAAACCATAATACAAGTTTGTATTACCAACTTCAAATTTACTTGAGAAAAGTATTTTCCTTTAACCGAATCCTCGTACTACAATGATTTTCATTCGAGTTTTAACGTCACTCCTTTTGAAACCACATGTGACCGGAAACGTCATTCTCCTTTGTCGAACCAAGTAAACGATGATCAATTCACCGGGGCCGAGGTTATTCATGAGCAACCGAGAAAATTTATTCATATTCAGGCAAAACCCTACGCGACTCGTAATCACCAAGAGCTACGCCGATGTTAGACGTAAACATTTCAAATTCCACGTGAGAAACCGCGTCACGTTAAGAGTCGCACCTTGGAAAGGTGCAATCCGTTTCGGGAAACGTAGGAAGCTAAATCCGCGATATTTTGATCCTTTAAATTCTTGGGGTGTTTTGGACCCGTCGCTAGCCGTTTAGATTTTTCCGACTCATTTTGGGTCTCCGTTTATCCTACATTCGATGTATCAACTCAAAGACGTGTTTTGCGAAACGAGAACTTGTTATCTCCTTTGATGAACTCACTATCGACGATAACCCTCACTTCCTAGGAGGACCGGTTGAAACCATAAATCGTGAAGCCAAACCTTAAAACAACACATGATCCCGACCGTCAAAATTCGTTGAAATACCTTAGAACGTACTTCTCCCTCATTCGTAGAATTGGCAACACAAGATCTCGAGGAAGATTCAACGACTACTACTTCCAACTAAATTTCGGGACGAAATTTCTTTTGAGGTGTGGATAATGTAACATCCCGCCTTTTTCCGTTAAATTTATTTTTAACACCGTCTTTTTCTTTTAAATAATACCTTTCGTTATTTAAATTCGTAGTTTCCGTTGACTAACGTTCACAATAATTCCGTCATTTAATTATAACATCTCTCGTTAACTTGCGTTTTAAAAATATTCGTTTGGTTAATTCCCGCACCCGCTCTGAAACTTGAGGGACTAGTTCCGCCACTTGACCAAAGAGGTGGCTAGTAGTTGACTAGTCAACCACTCACCACCTCCACCCCTCATTCATCCATTTCTTTTTCCTTCTTTCTTTCTTTTTTTCTCTCAAGAACACAAACATAAATCATCATCTAAATCCGGATCGGGAAGCAAACTTCAAAACAAATTACATATTTGGAATCCTCTCTTCATCCTCTACAATTTGATACCAACTTCATCTCGTTTGGGTAACTTTCTAAAAACTCTAGATTTCTATAAATTCGTGTTTTTGACTTGAAATGGTGTTAGTTAGTGTCTATGGCTCGTGTATAACATGAATATATGTTTTGTTTGCTCGATTCGTTGTTTTGAGTAACTAGTTTGAACATTTGAAATGGGTTTGCTTAATCCTTGATTTTGGATGAGTTAATGTTGTTAGATTGTTAAAGTGCATGTTTTAATTGTGTTACTAGTATCACTAGCTTCGTTTGGATGTGTAGGTTGATTAAGAAAACTTCAAAAACCCGATTAATGATTTTGTGATGTTTGACTAGGGTTTGATAGTTCTTGACATGAACATTTGGATGTTTAAATGCCATGGAATGTTAATTGTTAGTGTTTAGTAGTAATGTATGCTTCATTACCTTCAAAACGGCATATCATATGTGTGAATTGGATTCCCGAAACTTAAAATGCAATTGATGAACTTGAAACTTTGAAAATGGACTTTTAAATGATCACTTGACGAGAAATCGGTTATGGAAAATGTTGTTTTTGTTTTATGAAACATGTTTAGTTGTGTTCCTTGTCAGAAGAGCTTTCCAACGGTATAAGATACGCTTTCTAATTGTTTACGGTTTGAGTTTTGCGTTTGTTTGAAATTTTACCAAGCCTTGAACAAGTGAAACAGGCCAGGGACCAGGCCACGGCCATTGTCGCGCCGCGGAGCAATTTGTCGCGCCGTGGCCCAAAGGGTGATTTTAGAACATGTTTTTCAAGCTTTCTGACCTTCAACATAGGCATTTGTCGCGCCGCGGAGCAATTTGTCGCGCCGTGACAATTGCCTGTTTCATCCGAACTTCAGCAAACTTGTTTTGGCCATAACTTTTTGACCGTAACTCCGTTTTCGATGAATCAAATATCGTTGGAAACGTAATAAGATTTCCTTTCTAATGGTAAGGTTTTGAAATGTCAACTCAAACTTTATTACAATTGTTCTAACATGCTTTTATACTTGATTCTTGCATGAAACTTGACAACGTGATTCACATGCTATACTATTCGAGTCGTAACGAGCCATAGGACTAATTGAACACATTTCACCCGACCTTGTGTCGTAACCGGTTAATTGATACAACTTATTTGTTTAGGTCAAGGCTAAGCAACTTTCATGCACACGTTTACTTGTTGAAGTACCTTTATACTCGTGCACTCGAGGTGAGATCATAGTCCCACTTTTTACTCTTTTGAACTTACTTTTGGGATGAGAAAACATAAACGATTCTTTTGAACTAAGTGAACACAAGAACGGGAAAACAAACATTCTACATACGAGTTTAGAACGAAAATCCTCAATCCGATTATCATTAGTTACATCAGATGGTGTAAGCGAGAACTTATGTTATATGGCCATATGGGTTTGACAAACCCTCATTCAAACGGTTCGCTACCGTTTCCGAATGAAATATATTTTCGGGAACAGTGTTGTTCTAGCACTAATTGATGGGGTATTCAACGGACGGAACGTTAAGCTTTGATAATTGGGTGCTCGTGAATATTAACTTTTAGAATGTACTACTATTATTTCAACTTTGCAAATCTTGTGGTTCGACTTACTTTACTTTTACTCACTTACTCAAACCTATGATTTCACCAACGTTTTTGCGTTGACAGATTCTTCTATGTTTTCTCAGGTTTTCACATGGCTATTTGTTACACGCTTCCGCACTCTTTGGTTATTTGATTGGAGTCTACCATGCATGCATACGCTAGGGATAGCATTTTTGGATTCAAACTTTTGTCTACTTACGCTATTTATAGCAACTGTGGTTTCAAACTAATTATGTCGCAAGTTATTTCATTCATACTTATAACTTTGTAAACTTAAACTTATTGTCGATCCGTTTGTTAAACTAAACTTTGTACCTTTCAAATGAACGCGACATAATTTTGGTCAAACGAGTCTCATATAGGGACTACGACCACGCAACGGGACCTAAGTTAACGACGCCGTCAATAACGGTTTTGGATCGGGTCGCTACATTATCTTGAATCAATCCACGACCCAGTGTATACGTATCTCAGTATTGATCACAACTCAAACTATATATATTTTGGAATCAACCTCAACCCTGTATAGCTAACTCCAACATTCACATATAGAGTGTCTATGGTTGTTCCGAAATATATATAGATGTGTCGACATGATAGGTCGAAACATTGTATACGTGTCTATGGTATCTCAAGATTATATAATATACAATACAAGTTGATTAAGTTATGGTTGGAATAGATTTGTTACCAATTTTCACGTAGCTAAAATGAGAAAAATTATCCAATCTTGTTTTACCCATAACTTCTTCATTTTAAATCCGTTTTGAGTGAATCGAATTGCTATGGTTTCATATTGAACTCTATTTTATGAATCTAAACAGAAAAAGTATAGGTTTATAGTCGGAAAATAAAGTTACAAGTCGTTTTTGTAAAGGTAGTCATTTCAGTCGAAAGAATGACGTCTAGATGACCATTTTAGAAAACATACTTCCACTTTGAGTTTAACCATAATTTTTGGATATAGTTTCATGTTCATAATAAAAATCATTTTTTCAGAATAACAACTTTTAAATCAAAGTTTATCATAGTTTTTAATTAACTAACCCAAAACAGCCCGCGGTGTTACTACGACGGCGTAAATCCGATTTTACGGTGTTTTTCGTGTTTCCAGGTTTTAAATCATTAAGTTAGCATATCATATAGATATAGAACATGTGTTTAGTTGATTTTAAAAGTCAAGTTAGAAGGATTAACTTTTGTTTGCGAACAAGTTTAGAATTAACTAAACTATGTTCTAGTGATTACAAGTTTAAACCTTCGAATAAGATAGCTTTATATGTATGAATCGAATGATGTTATGAACATCATTACTACCTTAAGTTCCTTGGATAAACCTACTGGAAAAGGGAAAAATGGATATAGCTTCAACGGATCCTTGGATGGCTCGAAGTTCTTGAAGCAGAATCATGACACGAAAACAAGTTCAAGTAAGATCATCACTTGAAATAATATTGTTATAGTTATAGAAATTGAACCAAAGTTTGAATATGATTATTACCTTGTATTAGAATGATAACCTACTGTAAGAAACAAAGATTTCTTGAGGTTGGATGATCACCTTACAAGATTGGAAGTGAGCTAGCAAACTTAAAAGTATTCTTGATTTTATGTAACTAGAACTTGTAGAATATATGAAGAACACTTAGAACTTGAAGATAGAACTTGAGAGAGATCAATTAGATGAAGAAAATTAAAGAATGAAAGTGTTTGTAGGTGTTTTTAGTCGTTGGTGTATGGATTAGATATAAAGGATATGTAATTTTGTTTTCATGTAAATAAGTCATGAATGATTACTCATATTTTTGTAATTTTATGAGATATTTCATGCTAGTTGCCAAATGATGGTTCCCACATGTGTTAGGTGACTCACATGGGCTGCTAAGAGCTGATCATTGGAGTGTATATACCAATAGTACATACATCTAAAAGCTGTGTATTGTACGAGTACGAATACGGGTGCATACGAGTAGAATTGTTGATGAAACTGAACGAGGATGTAATTGTAAGCATTTTTGTTAAGTAGAAGTATTTTGATAAGTGTATTGAAGTCTTTCAAAAGTGTATAAATACATATTAAAACACTACATGTATATACATTTTAACTGAGTCGTTAAGTCATCGTTAGTCGTTACATGTAAGTGTTGTTTTGAAACCTTTAGGTTAACGATCTTGTTAAATGTTGTTAACCCAATGTTTATAATATCAAATGAGATTTTAAGTTATTATATTATCATGATATTATCATGTATGAATATCTCTTAATATGATATATATACATTAAATGTCTTTACAACGATAATCGTTACATATATGTCTCGTTTAAAAATCATTAAGTTAGTAGTCTTGTTTTTACATATGTAGTTCATTGTTAATATACTTAATGATATGTTTAATTATCATAGTATCATGTTAACTATATATATATATCCATATATATGTCATCATATAGTTTTTACAAGTTTTAACGTTCGTGAATCACCGGTCAACTTGGGTGGTCAATTGTCTATATGAAACATATTTCAATTAATCAAGTCTTAACAAGTTTAATTGCTTAACATGTTGGAAACATTTAATCATGTAAATATCAATCTCAATTAATATATATAAACATGGAAAAGTTCGGGTCACTACAGTTCCTGCCCGTTAAATAAATTTCGTCCCGAAATTTTAAGCTGTTGAAGGTGTTGACGAATCTTCTGGAAATAGATGCGGGTATTTCTTCTTCATCCGATCTTCATGCTCCCAGGTGAACTCGGGTCCTCTACGAGCATTCCATCAAACCTTAACAATTAGTATCCTGTTTTGCTTAAGTCTTTTAACCTCACCATCCATTATTTCGATGGGTTCTTCGATGAATTGAAGTTTTTTGTTGATTTGGATTTCATCTAACGGAATAGTGAGATCTTCTTTAGCAAAATATTTCTTCAAATTCGAGACGTGGAAAGTGTTATGTACAGCCGCGAGTTGTTGAGGTAACTCAAGTCGGTAAGCTACTGGTCCGACACGATCAATAATCTTGAATGGTCCAATATACCTTGGATTTAATTTCCCTCGTTTACCAAATCGAACAACGCCTTTCCAAGGTGCAACTTTAAGCATGACCATCTCTCCAATTTCAAATTCTATATCTTTTCTTTTAATGTCAGCGTAGCTCTTTTGTCGACTTTGGGCGGTTTTCAACCGTTGTTGAATTTGGATGATCTTCTCGGTAGTTTCTTGTATAATCTCCGGAACCGTAATCTGTCTATCTCCCACTTCACTCCAACAAATCGGAGACCAGCACTTTCTACGATAAAGTGCTTCAAACGGCGCCATCTCATTGCTTGAATGGTAGCTGTTGTTGTAGGAAAATTCTGCTAACGGTAGATGTCGATCCCAACTGTTTCCGAAATCAATAACACATGATCGTAGCATGTCTTCAAGCGTTTGTATCGTCCTTTCGCTCTGCCATCAGTTTGTGGATGATAGGCAGTACTCATGTCTAGACGAGTTCCTAATGCTTGCTGTAATGTCTGCCAGAATCTTGAAATAAATCTGCCATCCCTATCAGAGATAATAGAGATTGGTATTCCATGTCTGGAGACGACTTTCTTCAAATACAGTCATGCTAACTTCTCCATCTTGTCATCTTCTCTTATTGGCAGGAAGTGTGCTGATTTGGTGAGACGATCAACTATTACCCAAATAGTATCAAAACCACTTGCAGTCCTTGGCAATTTAGTGATGAAATCCATGGTAATGTTTTCCCATTTCCATTCCGGGATTTCGGGTTGTTGAAGTAGAACTGATGGTTTCTGATGCTCAGCTTTGACCTTAGAACACGTCAAACATTCTCCTACGTATTTAGCAACATCGGCTTTCATACCCGGCCACCAAAAATGTTTCTTGAGATCCTTGTACATCTTCCCCGTTCCAGGATGTATTGAGTATCTGGTTTTATGAGCTTCTCTAAGTACCATTTCTCTCATATCTCTAAATTTTGGTACCCAAATCCTTTCAGCCCTATACCGGGTTCCGTCTTCCCGAATATTAAGATGCTTCTCCGATCCTTTGGGTATTTCATCTTTTAAATTTCCCTTTTTTAAAACTCCTTGTTGCGCCTCCTTTATTTGAGTAGTAAGGTTATTATGAATCATTATATTCATAGATTTTACTCGAATGGGTTCTCTGTCCTTCCTGCTCAAGGCATCGGCTACCACATTTGCCTTCCCCGGGTGGTAACGAATCTCAAAGTCGTAATCATTCAATAATTCAACCCACCTACGCTGCCTCACATTCAGTTGTTTCTGATTAAATATGTGTTGAAGACTTTTGTGGTCGGTATATATAATAATTTTGACCCCATATAAGTAGTGCCTCCAAGTCTTTAATGCAAAAACAACCGCGCCTAATTCCAAATCATGCGTCGTATAATTTTGTTCGTGAATCTTCAATTGTCTAGATGCATAAGCAATCACCTTTGTTCGTTGCATTAATACACAACCGAGACCTTACTTTGATGCGTTACAATAAATCACAAAATCATCATTCCCTTCAGGCAATGACAATATAGGTGCCGTAGTTAGCTTTTTCTTCAATAACTGAAACGCTTTCTTTTGTTCATCATTCCATTCAAATTTCTTCCCTTTATGCGTTAATGCAGTCAAGGGTTTTGCTATTCTGGAAAAGTCTTGGATGAACCTTCTGTAGTAACCAGCTAGTCCTAAAAACTGGCGTATGTGTTTCGGAGTTTTCGGGGTTTCCCACTTTTCAACAGTTTCTATCTTTGCCGGATCCACCTTAATACCTTCTTTGTTCACTATGTGACCGAGGAATTGAACTTCTTCCAACCAAAATGCACACTTTGAAAACTTAGCGTACAATTCTTCCTTCCTCAATACTTCTAACACCTTTCTCAAATGTTCACCGTGTTCTTGGTCATTCTTTGAGTAAATAAGTATGTCATCAATGAAAACAATGACAAACTTGTCAAGGTATGGTCCACACACTCGGTTCATAAGGTCCATGAATACAGCTGGTGCATTAGTTAAACCAAACGGCATGATCATAAACTCGTAATGACCATAACGTGTTCTAAAAGCAGTCTTTGGAATATCATCTTCTTTCACCCGCATTTGATGATACCCGGAACGTAAGTCAATCTTTGAATAAACAGACGAGCCTTGTAGTTGATCAAATAAGTCGTCGATTCTCGGTAGTGGGTAGCGGTTTTTGATGGTAAGTTTGTTCAACTCTCTGTAGTCAATACATAACCTAAATGTACCATCCTTCTTCTTGACAAACAAAACAGGAGCTCCCCATGGTGATGTGCTTGGTCGAATGAAACCACGCTCTAAAAGTTCTTGTAATTGGCTTTGCAGTTCTTTCATCTCGCTGGGTGCGAGACTGTAAGGAGCACGAGCTATTGGTACAGCTCCTGGTACAAGATCTATTTGAAATTCAACGGATCGATGTGGGGGTAATCCCGGTAATTCTTTCGGAAATACATCGGGAAATTCTTTTGCGACGGGAACATCATTGATGCTCTTTTCTTCAGTTTGTACTTTCTCGACGTGTGCTAGAATAGCATAGCAACCTTTTATTATTAGTTTTTGTGCCTTCAAATTACTAATAAGATGTAGCTTCGTGTTGCCCTTTTCTCCGTACACCATTAAGGGTTTTCCTTTTTCTCGTATAATGCGAATTGCATTTTTGTAACAAACGATCTCTGCTTTCACTTCTTTCAACCAGTCCATACCGATTATCACATCAAAACTCCCTAACTCTACTGGTATCAAATCAATCTTAAATGTTTCGCTAACCAGTTTAATTTCTCGATTCCGACATATATTATCTGCTGAAATTAATTTACCATTTGCTAATTCGAGTAAAAATTTACTATCCAACGGCGTCAATGGACAACTTAATTTAGCACAAAAATCTCTACTCATATAGCTTCTATCCGCACCCGAATCAAATAAAACGTAAGCAGATTTATTGTCAATAAGAAACGTACCCGTAACAAGCTCCGGGTCTTCCTGTGCCTCTGCCGCATTAATATTGAAAACTCTTCCACGGCCTTGTCCATTCGTGTTCTCCTGGTTCGGGCAATTTCTAATAATGTGGCCCAGTTTTCCACATTTATAACAAACTACATTGGCATAACTTGCTCCAACACTACTTGCTCCGCCATTACTCGTTCCGACACCATTTGTTCCTATCGTTCTATTAACCCCTGTCCGTAGACCTCACACTTCACCGCGCTATGACCATTTCTTTTACACTTGTTGCAAAATTTGGTGCAGAACCCCGAGTGATACTTTTCACACCTTTGGCATAGCTGCTTCTAATTGTTGTTGTTGTTGCGGTTATTATTGTTGTTGGGATGATTGTTGTAGTTGCTGTTGTTGTTGTTGTTGTTGTTGTTGGGCCGTTTGTTGTAGTTGCGATTGATGTTGCGATTGTTGGGATAATTGTTGCGATTATTGTTGTAATTGCTGTTGTTGTTGTATTGGTGATTCTTATCACCGTTTTCCTCCCACTTTCTTTTGACTTGCTTCACATTGGCCTCTTCAGCAGTCTGTTCTTTAATTCTTTCTTCAATCTGGTTCACTAGTTTGTGAGCCATTCTACATGCCTGTTGTATGGAGGCGGGCTCGTGTGAACTTATATCTTCTTGGATTCTTTCCGGTAATCCTTTCACAAACTCGTCGATCTTCTCTTCCTCATCTTCGAATGCTCCCGGACATAATAGGCACAATTCTGTGAATCGTCTTTCGTACGTGGTAATATCAAATCCTTGGGTTCGTAACCCTCTAAGTTCTGTCTTGAGCTTATTGACCTCGGTTCTGGGACGGTACTTCTCGTTCATCAAGTGCTTGAATGCTGACCACGGTAGTGCGTACGCATCGTCTTGTCCCACTTGCTCTAGATAGGTATTCCACCATGTTAACACAGAACCTGTGAAGGTATGCGTAGCATACTTCACTTTGTCCTCTTCAGTACACTTACTTATGGCAAACACCGATTCAACCTTCACGGTCCACCGTTTCAATCCGATCGGTCCTTCGGTTCCATCAAATTCCAAAGGTTTGCAGGCAGTGAATTCTTTGTAGGTACATCCTACACGAGTTCCTGTACTGCTAGATCCAAGGTTATTGTTGGTATGTAGCGCAGCCTGTACTACGGCTATGTTTGAAGCTAGAAAAGTACGGAATTCCTCTTCATTCATATTCATGGTGTGTCGAGTAGTCGATGCCATTTCCTTCAAAATAGTCAAATGGAACAAGTTAATTATACAGAATATTAAGAGTAGTTAATAGTATTTCGTAGCATAATATGAACTCATTTATAAAAGCTTTTTCTTCATATTAGCGTTTTATAAGTTTAAATTCGGGTAGTACCTACCCGATAAGTTCATACTTAGTAGCTAATATACAATTCAACTACTACAATTCTATATGAAAAACTGATTATAATAATATTTCGCGTTCAAACTTTTACACAATATTTTACAAACTTACAATACCGCTTATTTTACATATAGCATGAAATATAGCACACAATAAATTTGATACAAGATGGTTGTGAAGATAATTCTAGCTAGTACACAAGTCGTTCAGCAAAGGCAATAAAGACACGTAATTCATACGTCCAGAAACAAGTCATGCATTCTGGTTTTACTAGGATTACTTCCCATCCTTGGTCTTGTGGAACATAACCGTTATGGCCGTTGATAAGACAGCGTGTTGTAACGTCGTCAAAGGGACGAGGGTTACATAATGTCCAACAGTCCCGTAACAATCTAAAAACCTCATTTCTTACCCCAATTACCGACTCCGTCACTTGTGGAAACGTTTTGTTTAATAGTTGTAGCCCGATGTTCTTGTTCTCACTTTAGTGAGAAGCAAACATTACTAATCCGTAAGCATAACATGCTTCTTTATGTTGCATGTTAGCCGCTTTTTCTAAATCACGAAGTCCAATATTCAGATATATTGAGTCAAAATAATTTCTTAACCCATTGCGTAAAATAGCATTTGGGTTCCCCGCAATATATGCGTCAAAGTAAACACATCGTAACTTATGGATTTCCCTAATGTGATATCCCCCATCTTTCGAACGAAAGCCTTTTATAAACCAAGGCATTCTTGGAACGTTCTTCGAATGTCTTACAAACTGATCTCGCCTTAAATAGTTGTGCCGAAGAATTCTGACCGACTCTAGACAAGATTTCATCAATCATGTCTCCGGGTAGGTCTCTTAAAATATTGGGTTGTCTATCCATTTTGTGTTTTTATACTGTAAAATAGATAAGAGTTAGATTCATAAAAAAAAATACTTATTAATACAAGCAATTTTTACATATATCATAAAGCATAAGCACACTATATTACATATATTAC
This sequence comes from Rutidosis leptorrhynchoides, assembly GCF_046630445.1. Taxonomy (NCBI): domain Eukaryota; kingdom Viridiplantae; phylum Streptophyta; class Magnoliopsida; order Asterales; family Asteraceae; genus Rutidosis; species Rutidosis leptorrhynchoides. The sequence continues at coordinate 246,082,682 of NC_092333.1, forward strand.
ACCACACGAATACAACTATCTTATTCCGACTCGCTTGTTTCTTCTTCTTCGATTTTGGTTCGTTTTGCCAAGTTTCTAGGGATATATGATGTTCCCCTAATACGAGCCGTCGTTTTCCACGTTGGTTTAGAAAAACCTGGTGGTTTAGAGGTTCTCGGGTCATTGTTACAACTTAAGGACTTCTGGGGTTTACGATACATATAAAGTTCATCGGGGTTGGAATTAGATTTCTCTATTTTTATGCCCTTTCCCTTATTATTTTCTTTTGCCTTTTTAAATTCAGTTGGGGTAATTTCTATAACATCATCGGAATTCTCGTCGGAATCCGATTCATCGGAGAATTGGTAATCCTCCCAATATTTTGCTTCCTTGGCGGAAACACCATTGACCATAATTAACCCTGGTCGGTTGGTTGAGGATTTTCTTTTACTTAACCGTTTTATTATTTCCCCCACCGGTTCTATTTCTTCATCCGGTTCCGATTCTTCTTCCGGTTCCGATTCTTCTTCCGGTTCCGACTCTTCTTCCGGTTCCTCTTCGGAAACTTGTGAATCAGTCCACGAATCATTCCAATTTACATTTGACTCGTCATTATTATTAGGTGAGTCAATGTGACTTGTTCTAGAGGTAGACATCTATCACATAATATCAAACGCGGTAAGAGATTAATATATCACATAATATTCACATGTTAAAAATATATAGTTTCCAACAAAATTTGTTAAGCAATCATTTTTCAAGTAAACACGGTCGAAGTCCAGACTCACTAATGCATCCTAACAAACTCGATAAGACACACTAATGCAAAATTCTGGTTCTCTAAGACCAACGCTCGGATACCAACTGAAATGTCCCGTTCTTATTGATTAAAAACATTCCATATTAATTGATTTCGTTGCGAGGTTTTGACCTCTATATGAGACGTTTTTCAAAGACTACATTCATTTTAAAACAAACCATAACCTTTATTTCATCAATAAAGGTTTAAAAAGCTTTACGTAGATTATCAAATAATGATAATCTAAAATATCCTGTTTACACACGACCATTACATAATGGTTTACAATACAAATATGTTACATCGAAATCAGTTTCTTGAATGCAGTTTTTACACAATATCATACCAACATGGACTCCAAATCTTATACTTATTTTAGTATGCAATAGCGGAAGCTCTTAGTATTCACCTGAGAATAAACATGCTTTAAACATCAACAAAAATGTTGGTGAGTTATAGGTTTAACCTATATATATATCAAATCGTAACAATAGACCATAAGATTTCATATTTCAATACACATCCCATACATAGAGATAAAAATCATTCATATGGTGAACACCTGGTAACCGACATTAACAAGATGCATATATAAGAATATCCCCATCATTCCGGGACACCCTTCGGATATGATATAAATTTCGAAGTACTAAAGCATCAGGTACTTTGGATGGGGTTTGTTAGGCCCAATAGATCTATCTTTAAGATTCGCGTCAATTAGGGTGTCTGTTCCCTAATTCTTAGATTACCAGACTTAATAAAAAGGGGCATATTCGATTTCGATAATTCAACCATAGAATGTAGCTTCACGTACTTGTGTCTATTTTGTAAATCATTTATAAAACCTGCATGTATTCTCATCCCAAAAATATTAGATTTTAAAAGTGGGACTATAACTCACTTTCACAGATTTTTACTTCGTCGTGAAGTAAGACTTGGCCACTGGTTGATTCACGAACCTATAACAATATATACATATATATCAAAGTATGTTCAAAATATATTTACAACACTTTTAATATATTTTGATGTTTTAAGTTTATTAAGTCAGCTGTCCTCGTTAGTAACCTACAACTAGTTGTCCACAGTTAGATGTACAGAAATAAATCGATAAATATTATCTTGAATCAATCCACGACCCAGTGTATACGTATCTCAGTATTGATCACAACTCAAACTATATATATTTTGGAATCAACCTCAACCCTGTATAGCTAACTCCAACATTCACATATAGAGTGTCTATGGTTGTTCCGAAATATATATAGATGTGTCGACATGATAGGTCAAAACATTGTATACGTGTCTATGGTATCTCAAGATTACATAATATACAATACAAGTTGATTAAGTTATGGTTGGAATAGATTTGTTACCAATTTTCACGTAGCTAAAATGAGAAAAATTATCCAATCTTGTTTTACCCATAACTTCTTCATTTTAAATCCGTTTTGAGTGAATCGAATTGCTATGGTTTCATATTGAACTCTATTTTATGAATATAAACAGAAAAAGTATAGGTTTATAGTCGGAAAAAAAGTTACAAGTCGTTTTTGTAAAGGTAGTCATTTCAGTCGAAAGAACGACGTCTAGATGACCATTTTAGAAAACATACTTTCACTTTGAGTTTAACCATAATTTTTGGATATAGTTTCATGTTCATAATAAAAATCATTTTTTCAGAATAACAACTTTTAAATCAAAGTTTATCATAGTTTTTAATTAACTAACCCAAAACAGCCCGCGGTGTTACTACGACGGCGTAAATCCAGTTTTACGGTGTTTTTCGTGTTTCCAGGTTTTAAATCATTAAGTTAGAATATCATATAGATATAGAACATGTGTTTAGTTGATTTTAAAAGTCAAGTTAGAAGGATTAACTTTTGTTTGCGAACAAGTTTAGAATTAACTAAACTATGTTCTAGTGATTACAAGTTTAAACCTTCGAATAAGATAGCTTTATATGTATGAATCGAATAATGTTATGAACATCATTACTACCTTAAGTTCCTTGGATAAACCTACTGGAAAAGAGAAAAATGGATCTAGCTTTAACGGATCCTTGGATGGCTCGAAGTTCTTGAAGCAGAATCATGACACGAAAACAAGTTCAAGTAAGATCATCACTTGAAATAAGATTGTTATAGTTATAGAAATTGAACCAAAGTTTGAATATGATTATTACCTTGTATTAGAATGATAACCTACTGTAAGAAACAAAGATTTCTTGAGGTTGAATGATCACCTTACAAGATTGGAAGTGAGCTAGCAAACTTGAAAGTATTCTTGATTTTATGTAACTAGAACTTGTAGAATATATGAAGAACACTTAGAACTTGAAGATAGAACTTGAGAGAGATCAATTAGATGAAGAAAATTAAAGAATGAAAGTGTTTGTAGGTGTTTTTGGTCGTTGGTGTATGGATTAGATATAAAGGATATGTAATTTTGTTTTCATGTAAATAAGTCATGAATGATTACTCATATTTTTGTAATTTTATGAGATATTTCATGCTAGTTGCCAAATGATGGCTCCCACATGTGTTAGGTGACTCACATGGGCTGCTAAGAGCTGATCATTGGAGTGTATATACCAATAGTACATACATCTAAAAGCTGTGTATTGTACCAGTACGAATACGGGTGCATACGAGTAGAATTGTTGATGAAACTGAACGAGGATGTAATTGTAAGCATTTTTGTTAAGTAGAAGTATTTTGATAAGTGTATTGAAGTCTTTCAAAAGTGTATAAATACATATTAAAACACTACATGTATATACATTTTAACTGAGTCGTTAAGTCATCGTTAGTCGTTACATGTAAGTGTTGTTTTGAAACCTTTAGGTTAACGATCTTGTTAAATGTTGTTAACCCAATGTTTATAATATCAAATGAGATTTTAAATTATTATATTATCATGATATTATCATGTATGAATATCTCTTAATATGATATATATACATTAAATGTCTTTACAACGATAATCGTTACATATATGTCTCGTTTAAAAATCATTAAGTTAGTAGTCTTGTTTTTACATATGTAGTTCATTATTAATATACTTAATGATATGTTTACTTATCATAGTATCATGTTAACTATATATATATCCATATATATGTCATTATATAGTTTTTACAAGTTTTAACGTTCGTGAATCACCGGTCAACTTGGGTGGTCAACTGTCTATATGAAACATATTTCAATTAATCAAGTCTTAACAAGTTGGATTGCTTAACATGTTGGAAACATTTAATCATGTAAATATCAATCTCAATTAATATATATAAACATGGAAAAGTTCGGGTCACTACAACGGCCTTCCATACGGCCTGCCAGTATCGAGTACGGCCTGCCAAACTGCCCAGCAAACGCCCCCAAGAAACGGGCTGCCAGTCAAACGGGTTGCCAAATACGGGCCACCATACGGCCTGCCATACGGCCTGCCAGCCGTATTTTGGCAAAATCCTAGTCTATTTAAAGGGTCTTTGTCATTCATTCCAACACACACTTCAATTCACTTCTTTCTCTCTCTTGTACAATATTAGTCATACTCTCAAGGCCTTCGACTCCGTGCGGGAAACCTAGTACTCGGAGAAGAATGCTGAAGATTGTATTAGGAGCGGTCTGGAGTCTTGAAGTTGTCACTTTTGTATTCAAAACTCGTTTAATCTACTTGTACTTCTATCCTTTATCTTATATAATGTTTTATGATATTATTGCCATGATTAGCGAGTAGTTATCTTCAGTGTTTGCTATGATGTAAGCAGTTATAATGCCGAAATAATATTATGGTCTGTGTATGCTGTTAAAATGCTTTCCGATTATTCTTTAAACTCAATCGCTTTTCCAACTAATAGAACGTAGTTATAGGCTCTGTTATTGGGAAGTCGCGAACCCCGATTCAGAGTACACTATCTGTGTCACCCCTTGGTAAGAGAAGTCTATCGGATACAACATAAGATCGATCGAGGCACACCGGTTGTAGTAAGTCTATCGAGCTTTGGATTCCGACTGAGGACTCTTTCGTAGTGAAACATCTGACTAGACCCTTAGTACATTATCGGTCCTCGACCATGCTAGTGTAGTCACCAAGCATATAAACTTCGTACGTGCACGCTGAAGCACAGTGGTTGTTGTAAGCTGTACCTCTACTAAGTAAGGCCATGGAACCCGGTTAGTGTTGAACAGTACACTGCACCATGACGCGGTCTCAAGCATTGCACCCCGCTTGAGGGATTCTTAGTTAATTAAGGAACTATTTGTTTAGACACATAAATGATTGGACCGTTAGGATAATCGAACATGTTCATGGAAGTCAGCTTAACTTGGCCATGGTGTTCTTAATGGTTGAACTCTTTTTAAGGGCCTAACTATCTTTTACCAATCATTAACGAAAGCATTGAAACGCATCACATCTCTCGGATATGTTAAACCATGTATTCTATTATGCTTAAGAAAGTTTAGACCATTTTGGAATGTTAATACGTCACCCAACCGAGTCGCTCAAATGGATGAGCCGTCTGAACGTGTATGCTTGTAGTCAGACTGCACGGGCGTCGGGGGTAAGGGACGTTGCTGTCTATTCAGAATCTTCAAGCCTAACGCAATACCCAGTGACATGTCTTAGGACAGGGGCGTTTAGGACCAGTGTAATGAATACAGGGCCTCTGCCTATTCATGAGCCAGCATTCCATAATCTTGGCAGAATAACTGATGAAGTCATAGTATGCACTCACTTTAACCTTATCTGAATTACGAATTTTATCGCATTTACTTTATCTGTCTTATTAAATTAGAAAATCCCAAAAATAAATATTCACTACTCTCTAACTATCTTAGGCTTAAATATAGGTTCGATTCTACCGATATCTCAAAAATACGACTCTAGGTCATACTTCCCTTACTTATAAGGAGTAGTAAGATTTAGGCCTAGCTAAATATAAATTTAAAAGAGTACCTTCCTCCCACGAGTGGCTGATCCTGGCGAGCCGCGACCTGACGACACCGCGCGAATAAAAACCATCCGTTTCGGCCATATCAGAAAGTTTTTAAGTTAGAAAAGTTTCCTTAATTAGAAAGTCAACAAAAGTCAACCGAAAGTCAAAGTCAACCGAAAGTCAACTCAAAAGTCAACCTTGGTCAAACATAGTCAACATTGAATTTTAAAGTATAAGTTATATTAATGATATAAGTTATAATGTTATTTAAAGTCAAATATGTATAATTATGTCATAACATAAGTTTAATTAAATTAAAATGAATTATTAAAGTTAACATAAGTTTAATGATATAATTAATATAACATAAGTATTTAATTAATTAATTAAATATTAATCATAATATAAGTATTATTAATTAATAATAGATTTTAAATCATATCATAAGTATTATTAATTAATAATGAATTATTAATCATATCATAAGTTTCTAATTATAATCATTAAATCATAAGTATTTAATAATTAAATTATAATTAAATAATAACTAAGCCTTATAACAATTAAATAATTAATTAATATTTATTATATGTCTTATTATAATAATCTCATAACATAAGTTTAATACTTACCATAAGTATTTTTCATTAATAATAAAAGTATTATTAATCATAAGTTTAATTAAATGTTTAATTAAATCATAATTAATTAATAAATGATATAATAAATATGTATATCATAAGTCTTAAATTGAAATAATTACTTTTCATATCATAAGTAATTTATTAATAATCAAAATCATTATTTATATCATAAGTCTTATTTAATAACAATAAGTTTTAATTAAAAGTTCATCGGGTCATAACTTGAGTCCCGGGAATCAGTTTTCGGCGAGTCTCATATATATCTTGGCCCAAGCAACCTACCTGACACATTAGTGTGCTCAATAAAACCTCAATAACAGCCACCAAGTCGTAATCTACAGCCATTATTCAACTTGGAGCTTTAATCCGTTCAAAAACATGTTTTAGTCATAACGGGTGATCCGTGGCTCGGATTTTGATGACCCGAACATGAAAGTTCATCCCATCATCAATCCTAACACACTAGTACACTCTAAAGACTCCAAAATTGGTCACAAAGTCGGACCATACCTGAATCAATTCGTTTTCACATTTTAATTTCAATTAAATACCATTTTAATCATATCTAGAGCTCCGGGAATTGAAATAACATGAATCCGGAGTCTAAAATTTTGAGAGGAACTTATCTAAACACTTTAATTTCACTTTTATATCAGTTATGTTTACAGAAATGATCAAACAAGCTACTGTCCCAAAACAATCAAACCGAAAACATGAATTAACGAGCATTTCTACGCATACTATCAACAATCAATAACATATAATCATCATACAACCAATATAACATGCAAAATCAGTAAAATATATGAAAAATTAAAAATCTAGGGTTAGAATTTATACCCTAATCGAGAAAATATTAATCTAGACGCGTAGAGGAGAACGAGAGGAACACGATTATGCGAATGATTTGATGATCCAAGCTTTTAATTGTTGAAGATGATGATGTTTGTGGATGAGGTAGGTGATGGACAAGGAGGGAGGGAGAGGAGAGGTTGAGAGAAAAATATAAAATGTTAGGTTTTGATAAAATGAATTAAAATTGAAAAGTGTGGAGCAAATGAGCCAACACTCCCTCCCCATGGGAGTGTTCGGACGATTGGTGAGTGTGGGGTGGGACCCATGGCCCACTTTTGTTATTTGGTAAAGTCCTTGTGGCCCGAATGCCCGAACGAAACCCGAAACGCGAAAACACGACTACGCGATTGAAAATTCGGAGAGATAACAAATAAGCGACGAAAAATATATATAAACACTATATATAAATATATAACATTAAAATATCATATTTAAAATAATTAGGACTTAAAAATCCCAAAAGCTCAACCAATGGTTTGAAAACCGAAAAGATTCGCCGGATAGAAATCCACGACACGTAGAAACGTACAATTTAAAATTTGAATACAAATATTCATTTAACACATAATAATTAATATATTATTACTAAAATAATAATATAGGTCATTGAAATGACGTGGCACGAATAACAATTAACGAACGTTAAATAATAAACGGTAAAAGATAACGGAAAAAGTAGAGTCGTTACAGTACCTTCCCGTTACGGAAATTTCGTCCCGAAATTTAAGCAGGTGCAGGGGTTGACTCAGCATCTGGGGAAAAATGCGGGTACTTCTGATTCATCTGATCTTCACGCTCCCAAGTGAACTCGGGACCGCGTCTGGCATTCCATCTAACTCGGACAATAGGAATTCTACTCTTCTTAAGAGTCTTAACCTCTCGATCCATAATTTCAACAGGTTCCTCAATAAAATGAAGTTGCTTATCAATGTGAAGTTCCTCCAGAGGAATAGTTTCATCTGCCTCGGCCAAACACTTCTTTAAATTCGATACATGAAAAACATCATGAACAACACTGAGTTCTTGAGGCAATTTCAAACGATAAGCCACGGGTCCAACTCTCTCAATAATCTCAAATTGTCCAACAAAATGAGGACTCAACTTTCCCCTTTTACCAAAACGTATCACACCCTTCCAAGGTGATACCTTCAACATAACACGGTCACCGACCTGAAATTCAATATCATTCCTCCTCTTATTTCCATAGCTCTTTTGCCGACTTCTGGCGGTTCTCAATCTTTCCTTAATTTGTACGATCTTCTCGGTAGTTTCATGAATAATTTCTGGACCTGTGAGTTGAGCATCCCCAACCTCATTCCAACAGACAGGAGACCTACACTTTTTGCCATAGAGAACTTCAAATGGTGCGGCTTTAATACTTGCATGATAGCTATTATTATAAGAAAATTCAGCTAGCGGCAAATATCTATCCCACTCATTACCAAAATCAATAACATACGCTCGCAACATGTCTTCTAACATTTGAATGGTCCTTTCACTCTGACCATCCGTCTGAGGGTGATAAGCAGTGCTCATATCCAACTTAGTTCCCAAAAGCTTCCTGCAAGGATCACCAAAATCTCAATATAAATCGACTGTCTCGGTCTGAAATGATTGATACAGGAACACCATGTCTAGAAACAATCTCCTTCAAATACAAACGAGTAAGCTTCTCCATCGAATCTGTTTCCTTAATCGGCAAAAAGTGAGCTGACTTAGTGAGTCGATCTACAATCTCCCAAATGGTATCATAGCCACCCGCAACTCTCGGTAACTTTGTAATAAAATCCATCGTAATACCTTCCCACTTCCACTCGAGAATCTCAGGTTGCACCAATAGTCCAGATTGTTTTTGATGTTCGGCATTAACCTTAGCACAGGTCAAACACTTAGCCACATAAGTAGCCACATCAGCCTTCAAATTAGGCCACCAATACAGCTCCTTAAGATCATGATACATCTTTCCTGAACCCGGATGAATAGAGTACCTAGACTTATGAGCCTCATCCAAAACAAGTTGTCGCAGATCACCATACTTCAAAACCCAAAGACGTCCCACAAGATATCTAGTACCATCTACTCGTACCTCAAACTTCTTAGCCATGCCTCTGACTTTCTCGTTCACAAAATTCTCCTCTTTTAAGGCTTCTTGTTGTGCCTCAAGAATCTGCCTAGCGAGGTTTGTTCGAATCGTCATATTCAAAGCACTAAATCTGCGAGGTTCAGCCCTCTCTTTTCGACTCAACGCATTGGCCACAACATTGGCCTTCCCCGGATGATAAAAAAGTTCGCAATCATAATCATTCAACGTCTCAACCCATCTTCGTTGCCTCATATTCAGCTGTTTTTGGTAAAGGATATGTTGAAGACTTTTGTGATCAGTGTACACTGTACTTTTGACCCCATAAAGATAATGTCTCCAAATCTTAAGCGCAAACACAACAGCTCCCAACTCTAAATCATGGGTTGTATAGTTTTGTTTGTGGATCTTCAACTGTCGTGATGCATACGCACTGACTTTCTTTCGCTGCATCAAAACACAACCAAAGCCCTGAAGCGAAGCATCACAATAAACAACAAAATCATCATTACCCTCAGGTAGTGACAATATTGGAGCGGTAGTCAACTTCTTTTTCAGAGTTTAAAAAGTAGTCGCTTGTTCATCCTTCCACTCATACTTCTTCCCCTTGTGCATTAAAGCAGTCAGAGGTTTCGCTATACAAGAGAAATCTTGAATGAACCTTCGATAATAACCTGCCAACCCTAGAAACTGACGAACCTGAGTAGGAGTCTTCGGAATTTCCCACTTCTCGATTGCCTCAATCTTGGCAGGATCAATTTGTATTCCCTATTTACTAACAATATGTCCAAGGAATTGAACTTCTCTTAACCAGAAAGCACACTTAGAGAACTTAGCGTACAACTCTTCTTTCCTCAACAGATCAAGCACCAACTTCAAATGTTCTTCGTTCTCTTCATCACTTTTGGAATAAATAAGGATGCCGTCGATGAAAACAATAACGAATTTGTCCAGATAGGGTCTACACACACTGTTCATGAGGTCCATGAACACAGCATGTGCATTTGTCAATCCGAACGGCATAACAAGGAATTCGCAGTGACCATAACGGGTGCGAAAAGCGGTTTTCGGAACATAAGATTCTTTAACACGCAGTTGATGATAACCGAAACGAAGATCGATTTTAGAATAAATAGACGGACCTTGAAACTGATCGAACTGATCATCAATTTTTGGAAGAGGGTAACGGTTTTTAACTGTAAGCTTGTTTAATTCACGATAATCAATGCACAAACGAAACGAACCATATTTCTTCTTAACAAATAGAACAGGAGCTCCCCAAGGGGGCGAACTAGGACGAATAAAACCCTTGTCTAACAACTCATAGAGTTGACTCGATAATTCTTGAAGTTCGGAAGGCGCAAGTCGATAAGGAGCACGTGCTACAGGAGCAGCACCGGGAACAAGATCGATTTGAAATTCTACCACGCGTTGCGGCGGAAGGCCAGATAAATCTTCGGGAAATACCTCGAGAAAATATCTAACGATATGAACATCACCAACGCTCTTCTCTTCTCTATCAGAATCAACAACATGGGCTAGAATAGCATGACAGCCTTTGCGAAGATGTTTATGAACTTTCAAACAGCTAATAAGATTTAGCTGTCTCCATTTCTTATCCCCAAAAACCATCAGCAGCTCTTCAACCACATTAGTAATACGGATAGCTTTCTCGTAACACACAATCTCAGCACGATTTGTAGACAACTAATCCATACCAATAACAACATCAAAACTGCCTAGGTCAATCGGTATCAAATCTACCTCAAAATCTCTACCAGCCAGATTAATGTTACATTTACGATACACAGTCTTAGCAGTAAGCACTTTACCATTAGCAATCTCTACAACATAAGTTCTGTCTAGAGGAATTAACGGTGTTTTGATTTTTGGACTAAATTTACTCGACACAGAACTCAAATCAGCCCCCGAATCAAATAGTACATAAACTGATAAATCGTTGACCAAGAACGTACCCGTAACAAGTTTTGGATCTTCCTCAGCATCCCTGGAATTAATGTTGAATGCTCTTCCACGTGCATTCTCAGTAGTCTTCTTATTGGGACAGGCATCACGAAAATGCCCCAGCTTACCACATTCATAACAAACTCTCTGATTACCACCATTTCTCGGCTTCCCATTACCATTACCACCATTGTTACCAGCATTATTACCACCACTTGCAGCAGGAGTAGCAGTACCCAGCATAAGCACTGTACCATCTTTAGCAATGTGTCCCTGCTTGGAACACCTCTTACAAGTAACCGTGCAATAACCATCATGAGCCTTATAACATCGCGGGCAAACACGCGGATTACGGTTATTAGAAACAGAAGTATCTTGTTTCTTCTGCTGATTTTGGTTCTGGTTGCGGTTGTTATCCCACTTCCTTTTCCCATTATCAGCCTTCTTAACAACTTCCTCATTGGCATCAGTCACAGCTGCATTACTTCTCCTCAAAATCTTATCATTAAGCTTATGCGCCATAGACATAGCAGCTTCAATAGTCTGGGGCTCACTAGACTCAACCCCATGCTCAATTCGCTCAGACAACCCATCAATATAAGCTTCAATCTTAAGGTTCTCATCAGCATAAGTATTTGGACACAACCATGTCAGTTCAAAGAACCTTTGTTCATATGCATCTAATTCGGTGCCCTTCATCTTCAAGTTCTTAAGCTCAGCCTCTAACTTCTTAAGTTCACCCCGGGGACGATAACGGGTGATCATTCTTTCTTTAAAATTGTTCTAAGTCAAACCATACGCCACATCATTACCCAAATTGTTCACCAAGTTGTTCCACCAAGTTAATGCACTGTCTTTAAGAGTGCAGCTTGCAAAACTAACCTTATCCTTCTCTCGGACTCGACTAACCCTAAAAATAGACTCAATCTTCTCAAACCAACGAGTAAGTCTAATGGGTCCTTCAGTGCTACTAAATTTTTGTGGACGACTGGCCATAAAAGTCTTGTGGGAGCATCCCACCTGGTTGTTGTTATTCGCATTCGCATTATCATTAGCTGCCATAGCAGCCGCAATCCCTTCAGAAATCAGATGTTGCATGCGAGCTTCGTTGGACTCACGGGGAGGCATGATCTTCAAAACAGAATAACACAACCGTTAGTACTAAGAATAATACCAGTGTTATAAAGGAATAGATCGAACACGAAAGATTAACCATTAAAATAATAGTCAATAAACACTATGAGTAATAACATGATAGTTATGATAGTTATAGAAATAGCCACCACATGCATACATACCTTATGATAGAAATCATACAACATACATAGCACCTAACATACATGAACTATATTACGTATAATATAATATGCCAAGAGTCACAACTTCAGAAATAAAATATGATAATGATAATAGATGTCATAAAAGAGATAACCATCCATACATAAATGAAAAATATCCCATAACAAAATCCTCGGCAAAACGCCGTACATCACCCCAAAATGAATGTATAAAAGGACATTAAGTCTTATGAAATAAATAATCAATCATGAATCATCACATCACATCTGCTTGGAGCGGGTGTGATAAGCTGGGCTGGTATGAGGCTTGACAGGAGTCTCATACTTCCTCAACTTTCCCTTCACATCCTCCAACTCCGTCTTCAAACCACGAACCACGCTCTATAGAGCCTCGAACTTAGCGTCAACCTCACGGTTACGCTTCCTAGTCTCGAACTCGATCCTATTCTTGAAGCTAATGAACGAATCCATAGCAGCTCTAATCTCATCCATCACCTCGTTATGCGGCAAGACACGCATACAGTCGCTAAGAGCATCAATGCGAGTCTCATTCGTATATGTCCTGGTCATGCGAGTGATAGTAGCCATGTAATAGTTAACTGGATCATCGATCAAAGGCTGACGTGCACGACGTCTAACGCAAATCGAATCGATTAACGTTAATTTCTCGTGTTTTTAATCTATATAAATTCTAATAAATTGGAAGTATGTTTAAAACATAATAATTATATAATATAATCATTATAATTAAATTACATTATGATTTGGCTTGCTAGTACGCTAACTGTGGTTCGTTTCTAGTTGCCGTTAACCGTATCGGGTTCCCAAAACTAAAAACTGTTCGTTAAAACGCATCTCACCAAGTTTAATTCATTAAATATATAATAAATTAAATATGTTTTTCATAAAATCAATAATTATTAAAAATAATTATTTTATCGTTTTTCTGAGTTTCGTAAACTGAAAAGCTTTCTAGGCGATTTTCTTAATCGTGTCGTTTTCTAGGTATTTCGTCATTCGAAACAAGTTCATCAATTAATATAAATATATTAACTCAAGTAATCCACTAGGATCAAGTATGCATTTAAATCCACTAAACACATAAAGTTCTAAGTAATCACCGTTAAATATTTAACGGACAAGTAACGATAGTAACAGAAAAAGTCGGGTTGTTACAGGTATGCATGTGATCATTGACTCAAATTAACATGTTTAAACAAGTAAGCTTCCAAAACTCTTTTTGTAAGACTTACATGCATGTGTCAACATTTAAACTTGGAAGCATGCATGTGATTATTTGACTCAAGAAAACATGTTTATTTAAGCTTAAATTGTAGTGACCCGAACTTTTCCATGTTTATATATATTAATTGAGATTGATGTTTACATGATTAAATGTTTCCAACATGTTAAGCAATCAAACTTGTTAAGACTTGATTAATTGAAATAGGTTTCATATAGACAATTGACCACCCAAGTTGACCGGTGATTCACGAACGTTAAAACTTGTAAAAAAAAACTATATGATGACATATATATGGTTATATATATAGTTAACATGATATTATGATAAGTAAACATATCATTAATTATATTAACAATGAACTACATATGTAAAAACAAGACTACTAACTTAATGATTTTGAAACGAGACATATATGTAACGTTTATCGTTGTAACGACATTTAATGTATATATATCATATTAAGAGATATTCGTACATCATAATATCATGATAATATAATAATTTAAAATCTCTTTTGATATTATAAACATTGGGTTAACAACATTTAACAAGATCGTTAACCTAAAGGTTTCAAAACAACACTTACATGTAACGACTAACGATGACTTAACGACTCAGTTAAAATGTATATACATGTAGTGTTTTAATATGTATTTATACACTTTTGAAAGACTTCAATACACTTATCAAAATACTTCTACTTAACAAAAATGCTTACAATTACATTCTCGTTCAGTTTCATCAACAATTCTACTCGTATGCACCCGTATTCGTACTCGTACAATACACAGCTTTTAGATGTATGTACTATTGGTATATACACTCCAATGATCAGCTCTTAGCAGCCCATGTGAGTCACCTAACACATGTGGGAACCATCATTTGGCAACTAGCATGAAATATCTCATAAGATTACAAAAATATGAGTAATCATTCATGACTTATTTACATGAAAACAAAATTACATATCCTTTATATCTAATCCATACACCAACGACCAAAAACACCTACAAACACTTTCATTCATCAATTTTCTTCATCTAATTGAACTCTCTCAAGTTCTATCTTCAAGTTCTAAGTGTTCTTCATAAATTCCAAAAGTTCTAGTTTCATAAAATCAAGAATACTTTCAAGTTTGCTAGCTCACTTCCAATCTTGTAAGGTGATCATCCAACCTCAAGAAATCTTTGTTTCTTACAGTAGGTTATCATTCTAATACAAGGTAATAATCATATTCAAACTTTGGTTCAATTTCTATAACTATAACAATCTTATTTCAAGTGATGATCTTACTTGAACTTGTTTTCGTGTCATGATTTTGCTTCAAGAACTTTGAGCCATCCAAGGATCCATTGAAGCTAGATCCATTTTTCTCTTTTCCAGTAGGTTCATCCAAGGAACTTAAGGTAGTAATGATGTTCATAACATCATTCGATTCATACATATAAAGCTATCTTATTCGAAGGTTTAAACTTGTAATCACTAGAACATAGTTTAGTTAATTCTAAACTTGTTCGCAAACAAAAGTTAATCCTTCTAACTTGACTTTTAAAATCAACTAAACACATGTTCTATATCTATATGATATGCTAACTTAATGATTTAAAACCTGGAAACACGAAAAACACCGTAAAACCGGATTTACGCCGTCGTAGTAACACCGCGGGCTGTTTTGGGTTAGTTAATTAAAAACTATGATAAACTTTGATTTAAAAGTTGTTATTCTGAGAAAATGATTTTTATTATGAACATGAAACTATATCCAAAAATTATGGTTAAACTCAAAGTGGAAGTATGTTTTCTAAAATGGTCATCTAGACGTCGTTCTTTCGACTGAAATGACTACCTTTACAAAAACGACTTGTAACTTATTTTTCCGACTAGAAACCTATACTTTTTTTGTTTAGATTCATAAAATAGAGTTCAATATGAAACCATAGCAATTTGATTCACTCAAAACGGATTTAAAATGAAGAAGTTATGGGTAAAACAAGATTGGATAATTTTTCTCATTTTAGCTACGTGAAAATTGGTAACAAATCTATTCCAACCATAACTTAATCAACTTGTATTATATATTATGTAATCTTGAGATACCATAGACACGTATACAATGTTTCGACCTATCATATCGACACATCTATATATATTTCGGAACAACCATAGACACTCTATATGTGAATGTTGGAGTTAGCTATACAGGGTTGAGGTTGATTCCAAAATATATATAGTTTGAGTTGTGATCAATACTGAGATACGTATACACTGGGTCGTGGATTGATTCAAGATAATATTTATCGATTTATTTCTGTACATCTAACTGTGGACAACTAGTTGTAGGTTACTAACGAGGACAGCTGACTTAATAAACTTAAAACATCAAAATATATTAAAAGTGTTGTAAATATATTTTGAACATACTTTGATATATATGTATATATTGTTATAGGTTCGTGAATCAACCAGTGGCCAAGTCTTACTTCCCGACGAAGTAAAAAAATCTGTGAAAGTGAGTTATAGTCCCACTTTTAAAATCTAATATTTTTGGGATGAGAATACATGCAGGTTTTATAAATGATTTACAAAATAGACACAAGTACGTGAAACTATATTCTATGGTTGAATTATCGAAATCGAATATGCCCCTTTTTATTAAGTCTGGTAATCTAAGAATTAGGGAACAGACACCCTAATTGACGCGAATCCTAAAGATAGATCTATTGGGCCTAACAAACCCCATCCAAAGTACCGGATGCTTTAGTACTTCGAAATTTATATCATATCCGAAGGGTGTCCCGGAATGATGGGGATATTCTTATATATGCATCTTGTTATTGTCGGTTACCAGGTGTTCACCATATGAATGATTTTTATCTCTATGTATGGGATGTGTATTGAAATATGAAATCTTGTGGTCTATTGTTACGATTTGATATATATAGGTTAAACCTATAACTCACCAACATTTTTGTTGACGTTTTAAGCATGTTTATTCTCAGGTGATTATTAAGAGCTTCCGCTGTCGCATACTTAAATAAGGACAAGATTTGGAGTCCATGCTTGTATGATATTGTGTAAAAACTGCATTCAAGAAACTTATTTTGTTGTAACATATTTGTATTGTAAACCATTATGTAATGGTCGTGTGTAAACAGGATATTTTAGATTATCATTATTTGATAATCTACGTAAAGCTTTTTAAACCTTTATTGATGAAATAAAGGTTATGGTTTGTTTAAAAATGAATGCAGTCTTTGAAAAACGTCTCATATAGAGGTCAAAACCTCGCAATGAAATCAATTAATATGGAACGTTTTTAATCAATAAGAACGGGACATTTCAGTTGGTATCCGAGCGTTGGTCTTAGAGAACCAGAAAATTTGCATTAGTGTGTCTTATCGAGTTTGTTAGGATGCATTAGTGAGTCTGGACTTCGACCGTGTTTTCTTTAAAAATGATTGCTTAACATTTTTGTTGGAAACTATATATTTTTAACATATGAATATTATGTGATATATTAATCTCTTAACGTGTTTGATATTATGTGATAGATGTCCACCTCTAGAACAAGTCCCATTGACTCACCTAATAATAATGAAGAGTTAAATGTAAATTGGAATGATTTGTGGACTGATTCACAAGTTCCCGAAGAGGAACCGGAAGAAGAGTCGGAACCGGAAGAAGAATCGGAACCGGAAGAAGAATCGGAACCGGATGAAGAAATAGAACCGGTGGGGGAAATAATAAAACGGTTAAGTAAAAGAAAATCCTCAACCAACCGACCAAAGTTAATTATGGTCAATGGTGTTTCCGCCAAGGAAGCAAAATATTGGGAGGATTACCAATTCTCCGATGAATCGGATTCCGACGAGAATTCCGATGATGTTATAGAAATTACCCCAACTAAATTTAAAAAGGCAAAAGAAAATAATAAGGGAAAGGGCATAAAAATAGAGAAATCTAATTCCAACCCCGATGAACTTTATATGTATCGTCAACCCCCGAAGTCCTTAAGTTGTAACAATGACCCGGGAACCTCTAAACCACCAGGTTTTTCTAAACCAATGTGGACAACGACTGCTCGTATTAGGGGAACATCATATATCCCTAGAAACTTGGCAAAACGAACCAAAACCGAAGAAGAAGAAGAAACGAGCGAGTCGGAATAAGATAGTTGTATTCGTGTGGTGTAATATATATAATATAGTGTTCTTATGCTTTATGATATATGTAAAAATTGCTTGTATTAATAAGTATTTTTTTTATGAATCTAACTCTTGTCTATTTTACAGTTTAAAAACACAAAATGGATAGACAACCCAATATTTTAAGAGACCTACCCGGAGACATGATTGATGAAATCTTGTCTAGAGTCGGCCAGAATTCTTCTGCACAACTATTTAAGGCGAGATCAGTTTGTAAGACATTCGAAGAACGTTCCAAGAATGTCTTGGTTTATAAGAGACTTTCGTTTGAAAGATGGGGGATATCACATTGGGAAACCCATAAGTTACGATGTGTTTACTTTGACGCATATATTGCGGGGAACCCAAATGCTATTTTACGCAACGGGTTAAGAAATTATTTTGACTCAATATATCCGAATATTGGACTTCGTGATTTAGAAAAAGCGGCTAACATGCAACATAAAGAAGCATGTTATGCTTACGGATTAGTAATGTTCGCTTCTCACCAAAGTGAGAACAAGAACATCGGGCTACAACTATTAAACAAAACATTTCCACAAGTGACGGAGTCGGTAATTGGGGTAAGAAATGAGGTTTTTAGATTATTACGGGACTGTTGGACATTACGTAACCCTCGTCCCTTTGATGACGTTACAACACGCTGTCTTATCAACGGCCATAACGGTTATGTTGCACAAGACCAAGGATGGGAAGTAGTCCTAGTAAAACCAGAATGCATGACTTGTTTCTGGACGTATGAATTACGTGTCTTTATTGCCTTTGCTGAACGACTTGTGTACTAGCTAGAATTGTCTTCACAACTATCTTGTATCAAAGTTATTGTGTGCTATATTTCATGCTTTATGTAAAATAAGCGGTATTGTAAGTTTGTAAAATATTGTATAAAAGTTTGAACGCGAAATATTATTATAATCAGTTTTTCATATAGAATTGTAGTAGTTGAATTGTATATTAGCTACTAAGTATGAACTTAACGGGTAGGTACTACCCGAATTTAAACTTATAAAACGCTAATATGAAGAAAAAGCTTTTATAAATGAGTTCATATTATGCTACGAAATACTATTAACTACTCTTAATATTCTGTATGATTAACTTGTTCCATTTAACTATTTTGAAGGAAATGGCACCGACTACTCGACACACCGTGAATATGAATGAAGAGGAATTCCGTACTTTTCTAGCTTCAAACATAGCCGCAGTACAGGCTGCGCTACATACCAACAATAACCTTGGATCTAGCAGTACAGGAAATCGTGTAGGATGCACCTACAAAGAATTCACTGCCTGCAAACCTTTGGAATTTGATGGAACCGAAGGACCGATCGGATTGAAACGGTGGACCGAGAAGGTTGAATCGGTGTTTGCCATAAGTAAGTGTACTGAAGAGGACAAAGTGAAGTACGCTACGCATACCTTCACAGGTTCTGCGTTAACATGGTGGAATACCTATCTAGAGCAAGTGGGACAAGATGATGCGTACGCACTACCGTGGTCAGCATTCAAGCACTTGATGAACGAGAAATACCGTCCCAGAACCGAGGTCAATAAGCTCAAGACAGAACTTAGAGGGTTACGAACCCAAGGATTTGATATTACCACGTACGAAAGACGATTCACAGAATTGTGCCTATTGTGTCCGGGAGCATTCGAAGATGAGGAAGAGAAGATCGACGCGTTTGTGAAAGGATTACCGGAAAGAATCCAAGAAGATATAAGTTCACACGAGCCCGCCTCCATACAACAGGCATGTAGAATGGCTCACAAACTAGTGAACCAGATTGAAGAAAGAATTAAAGAACAGACTGCTGAAGAGGCCAATGTGAAGCAAGTCAAAAGAAAGTGGGAGGAAAACGGTGATAAGAATCACCAATACAACAACAACAGCAATTACAACAATAATCGCAACAATTATCCCAACAATCGCAACATCAATCGCAACTACAACAAACGGCCCAACAACAACAACAACAACAACAACAACTACAACAATCATCCCAACAACAATAATAACCGCAACAACAACAACAATCAGAAGCAACTATGCCAAAGGTGTGAAAAGAATCACTCGGGGTTCTGCACCAAATTTTGCAACAAGTGTAAAAGAAATGGTCATAGCGCGGCGAAGTGTGAGGTCTACGGACCAGGGGTTAATAGAACGAAAGGAACAAATGGTGTCGGAACGAGTAATGGCGGAGCAAGTAGTGTCGGAGCAAGTTATGCCAATGTAGTTTGTTATAAATGTGGAAAACCAGGCCACATTATTAGAAATTGCCCGAACCAGGAGAACACGAATGGACAAGGCCGTGGAAGAGTTTTCAATATTAATGCGGTAGAGGCACAGGAAGACCCGGAGCTTGTTACGGGTACGTTTCTTATTGACAATAAATCTGCTTACGTTTTATTTGATTCGGGTGCGGATAGAAGCTATATGAGTAGAGATTTTTGTGCTAAATTAAGTTGTCCATTGACGCCTTTGGATAGTAAATTTTTACTCGAATTAGCAAATGGTAAATTAATTTCAGCAGATAATATATGTCGGAATCGAGAAATTAAACTGGTTAGCGAAACATTTAAGATTGATTTGATACCAGTAGAGTTAGGGAGTTTTGATGTGATAATCGGTATGGACTGGTTGAAAGAAGTGAAAGCAGAAATCGTTTGTTACAAAAATGCAATTCGCATTATACGAGAAAAAGGAAAACCCTTAATGGTGTACGGAGAAAAGGGCAACACGAAGCTACATCTTATTAGTAATTTGAAGGCACAAAAACTAATAAGAAAAGGTTGCTATGCTGTTCTAGCACACGTCGAGAAAGTACAAACTGAAGAAAAGAGCATCAATGATGTTCCCATTGCAAAAGAATTTCCCGATGTATTTCCGAAAGAATTACCGGGATTACCCCCACATCGATCCGTTGAATTTCAAATAGATCTTGTACCAGGATCTGCACCAATAGCTCGTGCTCCTTACAGACTCGCACCCAGCGAGATGAAAGAACTGCAAAGCCAATTACAAGAACTTTTAGAGCGTGGTTTCATTCGACCAAGCACATCACCGTGGGGAGCTCCTGTTTTGTTTGTCAAGAAGAAAGATGGTACATTCAGGTTGTGTATCGACTACCGAGAGTTGAACAAACTTACCATCAAGAACCGCTACCCACTACCGAGAATCGACGACTTATTTGATCAACTACAAGGCTCGTCTATTTATTCAAAGATTGACTTACGTTCCGGGTATCATCAAATGCGGGTGAAAGAAGATGATATTCCAAAGACTGCTTTCAGAACACGTTACGGTCATTACGAGTTTATGGTCATGCCGTTTGGTTTAACTAATGCACCAGCTGTGTTCATGGACCTTATGAACCGAGTGTGTGGACCATACCTTGACAAGTTTGTCATTGTTTTCATTGATGACATACTTATTTACTCAAAGAATGACCAAGAACACGGTGAACATTTGAGAAAGGTGTTAGAAGTATTGAGGAAGGAAGAATTGTACGCTAAG
Source organism: Rutidosis leptorrhynchoides (assembly GCF_046630445.1). NCBI lineage: Eukaryota > Viridiplantae > Streptophyta > Magnoliopsida > Asterales > Asteraceae > Rutidosis > Rutidosis leptorrhynchoides. The sequence continues at coordinate 246,104,209 of NC_092333.1, forward strand.
TTTTCAAAGTGTGCATTTTGGTTGGAAGAAGTTCAATTCCTCGGTCACATAGTGAACAAAGAAGGTATTAAGGTGGATCCGGCAAAGATAGAAACTGTTGAAAAGTGGGAAACCCCGAAAACTCCGAAACACATACGCCAGTTTTTAGGACTAGCTGGTTACTACAGAAGGTTCATCCAAGACTTTTCCAGAATAGCAAAACCCTTGACTGCATTAACGCATAAAGGGAAGAAATTTGAATGGAATGATGAACAAGAGAAAGCGTTTCAGTTATTGAAGAAAAAGCTAACTACGGCACCTATATTGTCATTGCCTGAAGGGAATGATGATTTTGTGATTTATTGTGACGCATCAAAGCAAGGTCTCGGTTGTGTATTAATGCAACGAACGAAGGTGATTGCTTATGCGTCTAGACAATTGAAGATTCACGAACAAAATTATACGACGCATGATTTGGAATTAGGCGCGGTTGTTTTTGCATTAAAGACTTGGAGGCACTACTTATATGGGGTCAAAAGTATTATATATACCGACCACAAAAGTCTTCAACACATATTTAATCAGAAACAACTGAATATGAGGCAGCGTAGGTGGATTGAATTATTGAATGATTACGATTTTGAGATTCGTTACCACCCGGGGAAGGCAAATGTGGTAGCCGATGCCTTGAGCAGGAAGGATAGAGAACCCATTCGAGTAAAATCTATGAATATAATGATTCATAATAACATTACTACTCAAATAAAGGAGGCGCAACAAGGAGTTTTAAAAGAGGGAAATTTAAAGGATGAAATACCCAAAGGATCGGAGAAGCATCTTAATATTCGGGAAGACGGAACCCGGTATAGGGCTGAAAGGATTTGGGTACCAAAATTTGGAGATATGAGAGAAATGGTACTTAGAGAAGCTCATAAAACCAGGTACTCAATACATCCTGGAACGGGGAAGATGTACAAGGATCTCAAGAAACATTTTTGGTGGCCGGGTATGAAAGCCGATGTTGCTAAATACGTAGGAGAATGTTTGACGTGTTCTAAGGTCAAAGCTGAGCATCAGAAACCATCAGGTCTACTTCAACAACCCGAAATCCCGGAATGGAAATGGGAAAACATTACCATGGATTTCATCACTAAATTGCCAAGGACTGCAAGTGGTTTTGATACTATTTGGGTAATAGTTGATCGTCTCACCAAATCAGCACACTTCCTACCAATAAGAGAAGATGACAAGATGGAGAAGTTAGCACGACTGTATTTGAAGGAAGTCGTCTCCAGACATGGAATACCAATCTCTATTATCTCTGATAGGGATGGCAGATTTATTTCAAGATTCTGGCAGACATTACAGCAAGCATTAGGAACTCGTCTAGACATGAGTACTGCCTATCATCCACAAACTGATGGGCAGAGCGAAAGGACGATACAAACGCTTGAAGACATGCTACGAGCATGTGTTATTGATTTCGGAAACAGTTGGGATCGACATCTACCGTTAGCAGAATTTTCCTACAACAACAGCTACCATTCAAGCATTGAGATGGCGCCGTTTGAAGCACTTTATGGTAGAAAGTGCAGGTCTCCGATTTGTTGGAGTGAGGTAGGGGATAGACAGATTACGGGTCCGGAGATTATACAAGAAACTACCGAGAAGATCATCCAAATTCAACAACGGTTGAAAACCGCCCAAAGTCGACAAAAGAGCTACGCTGACATTAAAAGAAAAGATATAGAATTTGAAATTGGAGAGATGGTCATGCTTAAAGTTTCACCTTGGAAAGGCGTTGTTCGATTTGGTAAACGAGGGAAATTAAATCCAAGGTATATTGGACCATTCAAGATTATTGATCGTGTCGGACCAGTAGCTTACCGACTTGAGTTACCTCAACAACTCGCGGCTGTACATAACACTTTCCACGTCTCGAATTTGAAGAAATGTTTTGCTAAAGAAGATCTCACTATTCCGTTAGATGAAATCCAAATCAACGAAAAACTCCAATTCATCGAAGAACCCGTCGAAATAATGGATCGTGAGGTTAAAAGACTTAAGCAAAACAAGATACCAATTGTTAAGGTTCGATGGAATGCTCGTAGAGGACCCGAGTTCACCTGGGAGCGTGAAGATCAGATGAAGAAGAAATACCCGCATCTATTTCCAGAAGATTCGTCAACACCTTCAACAGCTTAAAATTTCGGGACGAAATTTATTTAACGGGTAGGTACTGTAGTGACCCGAACTTTTCCATGTTTATATATATTAATTGAGATTGATGTTTACATGATTAAATGTTTCCAACATGTTAAGCAATCAAACTTGTTAAGACTTGATTAATTGAAATAGGTTTCATATAGACAATTGACCACCCAAGTTGACCGGTGATTCACGAACGTTAAAACTTGTAAAAAAAAACTATATGATGACATATATATGGTTATATATATAGTTAACATGATATTATGATAAGTAAACATATCATTAATTATATTAACAATGAACTACATATGTAAAAACAAGACTACTAACTTAATGATTTTGAAACGAGACATATATGTAACGTTTATCGTTGTAACGACATTTAATGTATATATATCATATTAAGAGATATTCGTACATCATAATATCATGATAATATAATAATTTAAAATCTCTTTTGATATTATAAACATTGGGTTAACAACATTTAACAAGATCGTTAACCTAAAGGTTTCAAAACAACACTTACATGTAACGACTAACGATGACTTAACGACTCAGTTAAAATGTATATACATGTAGTGTTTTAATATGTATTTATACACTTTTGAAAGACTTCAATACACTTATCAAAATACTTCTACTTAACAAAAATGCTTACAATTACATTCTCGTTCAGTTTCATCAACAATTCTACTCGTATGCACCCGTATTCGTACTCGTACAATACACAGCTTTTAGATGTATGTACTATTGGTATATACACTCCAATGATCAGCTCTTAGCAGCCCATGTGAGTCACCTAACACATGTGGGAACCATCATTTGGCAACTAGCATGAAATATCTCATAAGATTACAAAAATATGAGTAATCATTCATGACTTATTTACATGAAAACAAAATTACATATCCTTTATATCTAATCCATACACCAACGACCAAAAACACCTACAAACACTTTCATTCATCAATTTTCTTCATCTAATTGAACTCTCTCAAGTTCTATCTTCAAGTTCTAAGTGTTCTTCATAAATTCCAAAAGTTCTAGTTTCATAAAATCAAGAATACTTTCAAGTTTGCTAGCTCACTTCCAATCTTGTAAGGTGATCATCCAACCTCAAGAAATCTTTGTTTCTTACAGTAGGTTATCATTCTAATACAAGGTAATAATCATATTCAAACTTTGGTTCAATTTCTATAACTATAACAATCTTATTTCAAGTGATGATCTTACTTGAACTTGTTTTCGTGTCATGATTTTGCTTCAAGAACTTTGAGCCATCCAAGGATCCATTGAAGCTAGATCCATTTTTCTCTTTTCCAGTAGGTTCATCCAAGGAACTTAAGGTAGTAATGATGTTCATAACATCATTCGATTCATACATATAAAGCTATCTTATTCGAAGGTTTAAACTTGTAATCACTAGAACATAGTTTAGTTAATTCTAAACTTGTTCGCAAACAAAAGTTAATCCTTCTAACTTGACTTTTAAAATCAACTAAACACATGTTCTATATCTATATGATATGCTAACTTAATGATTTAAAACCTGGAAACACGAAAAACACCGTAAAACCGGATTTACGCCGTCGTAGTAACACCGCGGGCTGTTTTGGGTTAGTTAATTAAAAACTATGATAAACTTTGATTTAAAAGTTGTTATTCTGAGAAAATGATTTTTATTATGAACATGAAACTATATCCAAAAATTATGGTTAAACTCAAAGTGGAAGTATGTTTTCTAAAATGGTCATCTAGACGTCGTTCTTTCGACTGAAATGACTACCTTTACAAAAACGACTTGTAACTTATTTTTCCGACTAGAAACCTATACTTTTTTTGTTTAGATTCATAAAATAGAGTTCAATATGAAACCATAGCAATTTGATTCACTCAAAACGGATTTAAAATGAAGAAGTTATGGGTAAAACAAGATTGGATAATTTTTCTCATTTTAGCTACGTGAAAATTGGTAACAAATCTATTCCAACCATAACTTAATCAACTTGTATTATATATTATGTAATCTTGAGATACCATAGACACGTATACAATGTTTCGACCTATCATATCGACACATCTATATATATTTCGGAACAACCATAGACACTCTATATGTGAATGTTGGAGTTAGCTATACAGGGTTGAGGTTGATTCCAAAATATATATAGTTTGAGTTGTGATCAATACTGAGATACGTATACACTGGGTCGTGGATTGATTCAAGATAATATTTATCGATTTATTTCTGTACATCTAACTGTGGACAACTAGTTGTAGGTTACTAACGAGGACAGCTGACTTAATAAACTTAAAACATCAAAATATATTAAAAGTGTTGTAAATATATTTTGAACATACTTTGATATATATGTATATATTGTTATAGGTTCGTGAATCAACCAGTGGCCAAGTCTTACTTCCCGACGAAGTAAAAAAATCTGTGAAAGTGAGTTATAGTCCCACTTTTAAAATCTAATATTTTTGGGATGAGAATACATGCAGGTTTTATAAATGATTTACAAAATAGACACAAGTACGTGAAACTATATTCTATGGTTGAATTATCGAAATCGAATATGCCCCTTTTTATTAAGTCTGGTAATCTAAGAATTAGGGAACAGACACCCTAATTGACGCGAATCCTAAAGATAGATCTATTGGGCCTAACAAACCCCATCCAAAGTACCGGATGCTTTAGTACTTCGAAATTTATATCATATCCGAAGGGTGTCCCGGAATGATGGGGATATTCTTATATATGCATCTTGTTATTGTCGGTTACCAGGTGTTCACCATATGAATGATTTTTATCTCTATGTATGGGATGTGTATTGAAATATGAAATCTTGTGGTCTATTGTTACGATTTGATATATATAGGTTAAACCTATAACTCACCAACATTTTTGTTGACGTTTTAAGCATGTTTATTCTCAGGTGATTATTAAGAGCTTCCGCTGTCGCATACTTAAATAAGGACAAGATTTGGAGTCCATGCTTGTATGATATTGTGTAAAAACTGCATTCAAGAAACTTATTTTGTTGTAACATATTTGTATTGTAAACCATTATGTAATGGTCGTGTGTAAACAGGATATTTTAGATTATCATTATTTGATAATCTACGTAAAGCTTTTTAAACCTTTATTGATGAAATAAAGGTTATGGTTTGTTTAAAAATGAATGCAGTCTTTGAAAAACGTCTCATATAGAGGTCAAAACCTCGCAATGAAATCAATTAATATGGAACGTTTTTAATCAATAAGAACGGGACATTTCATAAATAATCTAAGTATCAATCGTGCTTTTGAGATTAAATGTGATGCATTAGTTAACCATTGAAATATAATATCATCAATGGATAAATAAGCATATGTGAACATTAAGTTCATCTCAAGAAAACAATCATTCATCATATTTAAAGTTCATAAATCAAGCTAGATAATTAATGACCTTTTATAGATATTATAAAGCACACTTAGTCACACAAGTCATTTAAATAATTTGAGCATAACATACACTCAATATGCCGACACATATATTAGGGAGGACCATCTCCTAATGGGACTTGGTGACCATCCTAAATATGTCTAGCTACATTTTAGGATCAAAAATATCTTTTCAACACTTATGTGTTGTGATGGCCGCCCCGTCAACACACTTAACGGCTCTGTTACTTGGTCCCACTGCTTGATTGAACTTAAATGAATTTAATAAACGATATTGCATTATTTTATTTCAAAAGTTTCCCAAAAAGGAAACATACCAAAATATGTACTTTAAACAACCCAACATATTAATAATCAAAGTTGACATAAAACATTGTCAACAATACCCACAAATTTAAATTATCCAAAAATAGAATGCAAGTTCAAAGTTTTATAAATGTTTTACAAAATCTGCTCAAATGCATGCAGACTCTTCTAACACAGCGGAAACATCAAACAAACTCAAGTACCTGTGAAAACATGCGAGTAAACTATCAACAAAAGTGTTGAGTGAATTATAGGTTTAAATAAACGTATAAACTTTAGACCACAAGATTTAAATGTTAGAAAACATAAAACATTATTCCGTTATCAATGAGCCACCTGGTAACCACTTAACCCTTTATTTACCCTTGCCAAACACAATAAATAATATACACTGAACAAGTGTATCTTCAACTAAATAGGAAGTACTAAACATTCTGATTATAAATTGCTAGCGCGACTAGCTCGAAATGGGGTTGTCAAACCCGATAGATCTATCCATAGGATTCACGTTCACCGGTAGAAACCAGTAATTACAGTTGCCAGACTAGGGAATATTTTTTGTTCAACTCATAATGAATAATTTAACTTTAATTGTCACTTGTGTCTAAGCGTAAAATAAAATGCATGTAATCACATCCCAAAAATATACTTTGAAAAGTATGTAAAAACAGGACTATAACTCACCTTTAAGCAAAAGAAGTAACCACACAAAAATTTGAACATCGAACGAAGTAAGTGATCAAGAATGATCACAACGCCGACCTATAAATAAAGCAGGTCGATATAAATAACTAACTTAGTTCAAGTCTTAGTATGATAGCTATTGTATTGGTTGCAAGTAAACATAGAACAACACTTTATAAAGACCCGTCCTAATCCATCTGGACGAATACACTACATTTGGTTACATTGCGAGGTACTTGACCTCTATATGATACATTTTACAAACATTGCATTCGTTTTTAAAAGACAAACTTTCATTACATCGAAAGTTAACGGCATGCATACCATTTCAATAATATATCCAACTATAATTGACTTAATAATAATCTTGATGAACTCAACGACTCGAATGCAACGTCTTTTGAAATATGTCATGAATGACTCCAAGTAATATCTCTAAAATGAGCAAATGCACAGCGGAAGATTTCTTTCATACCTGAGAATAAACATGCTTTCAAGTGTTAACCAAAAGGTTGGTGAGTTCATTAGTTTATGATAATCATTCATTTTCATCATTTTAATAGGCCACAAGATTTCATATATTGACACGCGTAACTCACGAATTAAAATTCATTCATATGGTGAACACCTGGTAATTGACCTTAACAAGATGCATATAGAATATTCCCATCATTCCGGGACAACTTCGGACATGATAAATTCGCCATCATTCCGGGACAACTTCGGACATGATAAATTCGCCATCATTCCGGGACAACTTCGGACATGATAAAAAGGGCATTTTCGATTTCGATAATTCAACCATAGAATGTAGTTTCGATTACTTGTGTCTATTTCGTAAAACATTTATAAAAGTAGCGCATGTATTCTCAGTCCCAAAAATATATATTAAAAAAGCATTTAAAAAGTGAGCAAATGAAACTCACAATATTGTATTTTGTAGTAAAAATACATATGACGAAACTGAACAATGCAGGGTTGGCCTCGGATTCACGAACATATATCAATTTTATATCTATCAAAACATATAATGGAAATCACATAATTTCATTTATTAATATATGTTATTTATGTAGTGGTAGTTATATAAAATTTATACTAAATTCCATTTAAATTCATATACTTATATTATATCTTAAATCATGTGTTATATGTGTTTATTTTGTATATATATCTAAAGTGATTAATATAATTATATTAATATTTATATATATTTAGTATTATATTAAAAATACCTAATTTGTTATATGTAAGTATTTATATAAGAAATGTTAATATGTTTTATATATAGTTATATGGAATATCAATATAGTTATAGTATATGTAATAAGTGTGTTTTTATGTACAAAATATTTATTTATTAAAAATGATAGTTTTGATATTAATGATTTACTAATGATAATAATAATAACTTTATTAATAATGATAGTATTAATAATAATAATAATGATATTGTTAATAATGATACTTATGTTAATAATAATAATAATAATAATAATAATAATAATAATAATAATAATAATAATAATAATAATAATAATCCTAATAACTATAACAATGATGCTAATACTAATATTAATGAAAATAAAAATGTTAACCCCAATATTAATGTTAGTAATAATAATAACAATACCTTTATTAATCATTTTAATACTAATGATGATAATTTTAATAGTAATAATAATAACACTTACATTACTTTTAATAATAACAATGATCTTACAAATTTTAGAATGATAATAATATTCCAAATATCAATAACCTTAATCATAATAATAATACTACTTGTTCTAATACTTGTTTTGATATTGATAATAATTAAGATAATAATAATGGTACAAGTAATAAAAATAATAGATACAATAAGAAAACTACCTCACTACGAAGATAAGCTTCAAAAAAAAAATATAAACTGCACTAGCCCGGGCTCGAACCCGCGACCTCCCGCTTCTATGCAAACACCCTAAACCACAGCTTCATTTATGTTTTTCTCAAATATATTGCACCCCATTTATATTTATCCGTATCCTATCTGTTTCCCTCTTCATCTTCTTCAATTTCAACCTTACAAACCCATTTTAATTTTTGACGTAATTATTAACCATTTAAATGTTTTTAGGATGTAAATCAAAACACAAAGGATTCGTGTAAATTTAGATTAACAAAAAAATAAAATAAAAAAGATATAAATATATCTGTGCAGTAAAAAAATACGAAGAACACCCAACTAATGATTTTGAATTCAAGTTCGTTTTAGACATAATTTATAACACGAATTTCGCAATAAACACTATTGTTGACTTTTGTAATTAAAACTTTGACTCGAAAATTACGACTTGATATAAGGAATTGGATTTTGAAATCTTGCAGAAAGATTTACTAGATGATTCCTAACAAAATTGCGTTGTTACTTTTTGAAAATTAACTCGAATTCGAGCTTTGGTATTTCATGGTGAAAACACGGATATCGGCATGTCTTAGGAAAAAAAATGCTTACATTATCAGATTTAAAATTCAGTGGAGGTGATAATCGATAACGGAGATGAAGAGTAGAATGATTGTGAGAAAACATACGGCACTCGCTTGTTTTGTAGTAATTCATATCGACAGAAAACTTTTACTCAGGAAGATAAAATCAAAAGCAGTTTATAAATATCAATTGATTGGTACGATCAATTTTGATGTTTAACAAACTTAGGATAGGAACAAAAATCAATTACAGTTGGATTGAGACACAAAATCAATTTTGATTCAGAATTCGTACGTATGAGTTTATATATTAATAGTTATTATTAATTAAAATTTTAATAATATTAATAATTAATAATAGAATTAATAATAATATTAATATTATCAAATAATACTAAAAATGATATTAATAATATTATTAATGATAAATATAATAAATTGTATTATTTTTTAATAACCATAATAATAATGTATATAATAATGATATTAATATTAATAATAATAATAATAATAATAATAATAATAATAATAATAATAATAATAATAATAATAATAATAATAATAATAATAATAATAATAATAATAATAATAATAATAATAATAATAATACACATAAAGATAATAATAATAGTAATAATAATAATAATTAAAAGTGGTAATGTCTTTATAATGATAATAATAATCACATTAACACTAATAATATTTATAATAATAATACTAAGATCATAATATTTATTACTAAGTGTAATAAAATGATATTAATGATGATAACATTAATTCTAGTGAAATGCCCCGTCCTAATCCATCTGGACGAAGTCATCAACATTTGATCCCAGAGCAATGATTGACTTCAAGTAATGTCCTTAAAATGAGCAAATGCACATCGAAAGATTTCTTTTATACCTGAGAATAAACATGCTTTCAAGTGTCAACCAAAAGGTTGGTGAGTTCATAAGTTTATCATAAAATAATAAAATTCATCATTTTAATAGACCACAAGATTTAAATCCTGCATGGTACAAATGGGCCCGAATCCTATACCCACATGTAATGTACATGCGATATCTTTTAAATACAGTACACCTTTCTCGTGTACGCAACCATTTTTCATAAATCTTAGTAACCGTACACATATCTCGTGTACAAAATATCATACACATAACCTGTGTATAAAAATTATTCTCTCGATACATAACATTCACTTCAATTGGTGGCAATTATCATGTCCACATAATTCAATGGTGGCAATTATCATGTCCACATAATTCAATGGTGGCAATTATCATGTCCACATAATTCAATGGTGGCAATTATCATGTCCACATAATTCAATAATAATTCGCAGAACTTCTGTCGGCATAATAATTCATTCGAGGAATGTTTTGCTTGTGTCTATCTCATCAAACATTTATAAAAGCATTTCATGTATTCACAGTTTAAAATATATTTCAAAACCATTTAGTAAAGCAGTTGAAAAAATTGCGCATGTATTCTTAGTCCCAAAAATGTAAAGAGTAAAAGGGAATCAAATGAACTCACTATCCAATATTTTGTAGTAAAAATATTCATACGATGGAACTGAACAATGCAAGGTTGGCCTAGGATTCACGAACCTATATCATTTATATCTATATTAATACATATAATGGTAATCGAACAAAATCATATACTACATCTTAAATTATATGTCCTATATACTTACTTTGTATATATATATTTAAAATAATTTATATTTATATAGCCTTATTAATATTAAAAAAAATCATAATTTGTTATATTAAAATAGTAATTTAGATATATTTTATATTATTCATTTTAAATAGCTAATTAACATTTACTATTACTACAATGAGTTTATTACTATAAATATTTATTAAAATATTTTAATATTATATAGTAATGATAATAAAAATAATAATACTTATAATAATAAAAATAATGATATATGTTAATAATGATAATAATAACATTAATAATCTTTGTAATAATAATAATAATAATAATAATAATAATAATTAAACTAATGATATCTATATTAGTAATAATAATAATACTAATTATAATTATAATAATAATATTATTATTAACAATGTTAATAATCAATTAATAGTAATGATTAATACCTAAAAAAAATTAGAAGTCCATTAAGAGCCCAAGTGTGTTAGTCCATTTAAAATCCAATTGACCCATCTATTAAGTGGATTCAAAAGCCCGATAACTTATTACTTGAGGGATCGTTTTTTTTCCCAGTCGACACATACAACACCCACAGATAGGTTAAGCCAATCGAGTCCCTATCACCATCGACGTTAATTAATAGCAACAGAAACAAGTTCATACAGCATCCAGTTCGTCACATTCATCATTGTCATCATAATCACTTTACAAGACATCATCAATCCTTCTTGATCATCATCTTTTATGATCATCATCACCTCATGTCACAGGAATAGAAAAGGGAGGCGAGTAACAATCTGGGTCGAATTAGAATAGAAACAGAAAGAAATACAGCGACTGCAGCAGAAATTGTGAGATGGCGTTGGGTTTTGAATAACAGGAAAATAGAAATTAGAAGAAGTTGCAGGTGGTTTGTTCGGTTATAATAGTTCTCGGTTTGCAGGGTAGTTACGAGGATGGTGGTGGTTTCTTTGGAGCCGTATAGTTGGAAGAAAAAGGTGGTCGATTTCGTTGTTCAAACCAAAAAAAAAAAATGTAAACAAAGATGATGGCGGTTTGATTGAGGAGGATGGTGGCCATTTAACCGGTGGTCGACGGTTGTTTGAGACAGGAACATAAACATACAGTATCCTTAGGGATTCATGAGAAAGTTTAGGAGAGAGAGAGGAGAGAGAGAGAGAAGCAGTTGTGGGTGGGTCGTGGTGGTGGAAAGTGTTATGGTGGTGGCGGTAGTAAATAGCTGAAGACAACAGAAGTAGCTGCTCTTGATGATGTCACGGTGGTAATAGCTAACAGAAGTAATCAAATGATAATCGAATGTATTGGTGGTAGTGTTTACAGAGGGAGCAAGAAAAAGAGAGAGTGTCGGTTTATTGAGGGTTGAAAGGTGGTGTTCTTTGAAGGAATCATGAAACAGAAAGAAGATAGTAGTATGGTGGTGGTTATGGTTGTTAGGGTGGTGTCGTAGGATGGTGGCGGAAGTGGGTTTGGTGAAGAGTTTTTCATGGTGGTGTTCGACAAGATGGTTTGGGTTTTGGTTGCACTCAAATAGAAAACAAAGTACACCGAAACGAGTAATAGCAACCGATGTTTGAAGGGTTTTTGAAAAGCATCAAGTAGTAATGGGTTTCAAGTAATAAAGGTGGTGGTTGTCAATGGCTTAAGGGAGTTGAAGGTGGTTTTGGTGATGTTGTGGTAATCATGGTGATTGGTGTAGTGTATCATGACAAGGTGTGGTGGTTTGGTAGTAAGGTGGCGTGGTGGTTGAAGCTAGGCTGAGGGTGTGTCGATGAAGATGGCAGGAGAAGATGTGGGTGTTCTATATATCTCTTGTATATGTATATGTGTCTATGTTATAAATATCATCTAAAGAGATAGAGTTGATAGATAATGATGTAATCAAAAGAAAAAGTAACACATAGTATTGAGTCCCGTGAATTTAAATTGTTAATATGTTACCGACGGTTTTTCCCAGATAATATATCGTGTCCATTGCTAAACAGTTAAAATATAAAAGTATTCCTAAAAATCCAAAATTTTTAAATTAAACATATTTAATTATTTCACTCATTACCTGTTTGAAACCTGATTAAAATAGTTCGAAAATTATTTATTTTCTGTTCCGATTTATATGTACGGAGTACTAATATTTAAACTTAAAAGGATAAAAATATTTTTAACAAATCTAGAATCTTCGTAATCAATTTACACTCAAACTTTTATTTAAATCCTTCATAAACTTGTAAAATATCTATATTAAAACTAACGGAACTTCAACCGAGTGTTTCTGACGTTTACTAATTAAGCCCGAAATCATTCATTTTCAATTTACTATATATATATATATATATATATATATATATATATGTATATATATACATTATAAATAACAAGTTTTATTACATAAATGATTTTACTAATTATATATATATTTTTTTAAACAATTAACTTTAATATTATTATTCATATAAGTATATATACTAATTTCATTACTTAGTATTTTTATTTTACATAATTATTTATAACAACAATTTCATTCAATATATAAATATCAGTTCAAGTTATTATATAAATATATTTATTTATATATATCTATATACATATCTATTTACAAAGTTGTTCGTGAATCGTCAAGAATGGTCGAAGGTCAAGTGAATATATGAAACAGTTCAAAATTTTTGAGATCCAACCTAACAGACTTTTCTTATCGTGTTGAAAATACAATATCGTATCGAGAGTTTGGTTTAAAATTAGTCGAAATTTTCCGGGTCGTGACATCTAGTAATAATAATATTATAATAATTTAAATGTATAAACTTTCATATTTATATATCATATGTAGTAATACTAATAATACTGATATTAATATTACTATTAATAATCATAAAGTAATAATAATATTTGTATAACAACTATATTTATTATTAAATTTAAATTGAATATATCAATATTACATATTATTATTTATGTAATATAACATATATTAAATAATAGCAAATATTTTATATTTTATATTTTTACATTTTATATATATTATAATATACATACAATTAATAATTATGTATATTAATCATATATATATATATATATATATATATATATACATATATATATTTCAACTACTTCATATATAATCATGTTTTAAATATCAATTTTAAGTTTTCTATCTAAATCACATACTAGTTTATTAATATATTTAATTTATAATATATACTTATTTACCTATATAATTATTTATATATATACATTTCTATTTACGATTAATGGTTCGTGAATCGTCGAGAGCAGTCGAAAGGTAATTGATTACATGAATACAATTCAAAGGTTTTTGAGACTTCAACATTACAGACTTTGCTTATCGTGTCAGAAAATTAAATTATATAAAGATAAAGTTTAAATTTGGTCGGAAATTTCTGGGTCGTCACAGTACCTACCCGTTAAAGAAATTTCGTCCCGAAATTTGATCGTGGTTGTCATAGCTAACATTAAAAATGTTTTCATGACGAATTTGAGCTGATAAATAGAGTTTTATTACTGTTTAGTAATATGGATAAGATAATTCGATTACTCGAAGAGTACGAGTGAAACTATCACTGAATAGTGAAATGAGAAAGACATGTTTCATCATAACTTTTGACTAGTCATGGTTGAATTCCGGAATTCAAGGGATTTAAACAAAATCTTCGAAATCTAAAAGATTTGATTCTTCGGTGAATAAGGAAGTTAAGACCTCTATAATTAAATATGGTGATCTGCCTCGATTACTCTGTCTGATAATCCCATTATAAATTAAACTTTTTCCATTCCATTATTTTCACCATTCCTATACTTTCTTTCTTAGTTCATATATCCACAAGATTGTGAAAATGCTTAATCCAGATCTAATCCTTGATATTTTTCTAATTATCATTTCTGTCATCCTTTTTTTTAATCTTCCACCAGAAGAATCTGTTTACTTCTACTATTTCCTTGGAGTGATACTATTCTTAATTCTACCGTGTTTTTATATTGCTATTCGTATTAATATCCACGGTTTGTAACCTCAGTGTTGTTATTGGGCTTTATATTTTCTCTTATATTTTGGAGCTCTTTGCCTTTTTATTATCTTCTCGATCTCTAGTAAAGCAAGTAACGGTCCAGAATTCGTAAGTATGGAATTTCGAATGAAGTTAATGTTCTAAACAAGAAAGAATGTAATAGCACAATTTGATTGGTTATAATACCAGAATTCAAGAGAAAAGATAGGACTATCAAGAAAGTATGTTCTTGATGTGTTTGGAGATGAGGTAGAATGTAAGAGTCGTGTAACATGGTACATGATGACGTTATGGTCTGTGAATCATCACGTCCCATTAAAAATCAGCATGGCTTACTGTAATATAATCACGTTGATCAAGTGTCATTATATTATACTAACTCATGCTTCAGTTCCCAACACTAATTCAATAACATTCATATTTTAAGTTCGAATTTTTTTTCATATTTAGAAACTAAAACAGTTTTCTTTATGATATAACACAGATAGCGCGGAGAGATAATTAATTTTGAACGAGAATATTTATGAAGATATCTTCAGAAATCTTGAGGATATTAATAAAGAAAGATACGATGATATCTTAGTATTTCAGAATCAAATTGTAATGAAGAAATTCATTCACAATGATTTAGAGCAGTTAAGGAGTAAGGTATTCGCTAAATATTTCATCAGTAACAGAATCATCTGGATTCTTTATGTAAAAGTTTAGTCCTTGTGATTTATCCACAGCCTTCTTCATGGTTTGCTCAATCTGTTTTCCAGTTCCAACTTTTCTGAGCTTTGCCAACATACTATTCTTTATCATCAAACTTTCAACTGTTATAGTCGTTTAAAGTTTTTGTTGCTTCATTAGCACTTTCTAACTTTCAAAGTACTGATTCGTATACTGGGTGCTGTTCAGAATTTCAGAATGAAAGATCATAATTCTAAGAGATAAATGTTATATGTAAACATATAACTGTTGATGTAGTAACGTTGCAAGATTCAAAATACTGATTGCTAATTTCTGGTAATTGGTATAGCAATTCTCGTTATAAGATACGGATGAATATATGATAGGGTTTTGATGAACAAATAAAATGATTCTCCGGAGAGACTTAAGCCAATGAGTAATGAAGTTATTGGTAAGTTTACTGCTAATGTGATAGGATATAGACGGTTCTTCGGTAATGATGACGAAAGGCAACTTATATATCAGGGTTATAATAAGACTAATCCGAATGAAAGTCGAAGTTGATTTGCTGGAGCTGTGACAAAATTGGCTAATTTGGAGAGGAATTGCAAAGTTATTTTTGGTAATAACAATGCCAAAGGAGCTAGCACAGATACGTGTTAAACGTTTACTCAGGTTTTGAGTGTTTTCAGGTGCATAACTATATGCATCAATCTTTTCTTTCGTAGATGAAGTGTGGTTGGTTCCTCCTCTCGATTGAGGTGTTTTCAAGAATTATGATAGGTTTGAACGTAGATTGGAATCGTCAAGATACAAATGAAATCAAGTGGCAAACTTGAAGAAAGGTTTAGTTTCATATGTTATAATCAATATTTTAATTCATTTTAATTGTTCAATGTTATTAGTCCTCAGTTAGTAGTCCACAGTTAATAGTTCAACAATTCATATAGAGTTTAATATATAATATTGGAATTAATTAATACGTGTCGTGACCCGTTATATACATGTCTCAGACTCGATCACAACTCAAGGTATATATATTACTTTAGAATCAACCTCAACCCTATATAGAGAACTCGATCATTACTACATATAGAGTGTCTATGGTTATTCCAAATAATATATATAGATGACGTCGATATGATATGTCAAAACATTGTATACGTGTCCCGATATTTAAAGTGCATAAAAATAAATAACAGAAATTAAATGACGATAAATAAAATTGCGAGAATTAAAATTGCGATAAATAAATTGCGATAAATAAAATGTAATAAGGAATTAACAGTTAGCTAGGAACAGTTAGCTAGGATTTTGTTAGCGTGGATTCTAAACAAAATTTCTCATAGTTCATTTGTTTATTTCTAACAATTTTTATTTTGTCCAATGTTTTCTTCATTATGCCACTTGTTTGATTCTGATAAGTCAAAATCCGAATATGAAATTGAATGGAATTGGTTATTCTGTGGTGAACGGATTCGTATATCTGTGGATGTAAGTAGGATAGTAAATGATCGTTGAATCAGATTCGAAGAATGTACAGTGTAACTTATCAATGTGAAATCTAAATATTCCTTAGGTATTACCTACCCGTTAAAAATATTTTCACCATTAACAGTTTGTACAAAAGAATTTTTAATTACAATCTTTATGAAAACATATATACACATATATTTTCTTCAGATGTAATACAGATTTAATGAGTTAATATGATATTAATCTCATTTGCTTTTCGGTTTGAGATAAAATAAGTAATCTCTAAAACTTTTAGAAACCACATATTCTTCGCAGAATATATCTTCAATGAAGTTATGGATTAATACTTCATCATTTGTTATTGTTGGTAATCTTTGGTATCTATAGTGCGTATGATGTTGATGTTCGTAGGACAGATTGTGAAATTGAGGCTTGGGATGCGGATGTTGTTGTTAGTGGTACTGGTGCTGCCGGTACTGATGTTGGTGGTACTGTTGGTGCCGGTGATGCTGCAGGTGCTTATAATCTTTGCACCATATTCTCCAAATTTATTACTCGAGCGCGAAGTTTATTGACTTCTTCTATTATTCCGGGATGATTGTCGGTCGGAACGAGTGGGTGAATAAGGTTTACAATTTGAGATAGTATATAATTGTGATGAGATATTCTGGAGATGAGAGTGAAAATGGTGTTTTAGACTGGTTCGCCGGTAAGTGGAAAGGATCGCCTTCTTCGCGTCTCCATTGATTAAGTAGACTACGAACTCAGCCCCAATTCATCCAGAAATGATGATGGCTGATTGACCGATCCATTCCGGTTGCACTGCTTTTGGAGCTCGAGTGGAAATCCATATCGGAATAGCTGTCGGAATTAGAGGAATTTGAACTAGTTGCGAGTTCCATCTTGTACGGTTAGATAAAAGGTTTTCGATATGAAATGATTTTTGGATATCAGATGATATTCTAATTACATAGAATACTTATGTATAGAAAAGAAGATCCCGTAGATTACGGAGGAATTTTCGGAAGTTGTCAGGCAAAGTTTACATTAACAGATACGCTAAGATACGAATTAGCAGATACGCTAAGATATGAATTTTGTTTATACAATATTCATGCAATCAATGCAGTAAGATGTGTCTAAACTAAGAATGATAAGCAGGTAATTTCTGACAAGAAATAATAAGCAAAACTTTTTGACATGCAGCTAAGGTCGAAGTCCAGACTCACTAATGCATCCTAATAACTATCAGTTAGACACACTAATGCAAGACCTGGTTCGCTAAGACCACCGCTCTGATGCCAACTATAAAGACCCGTCCTAATCCATCTGGACGAATACATTACATTTGGTTACATCGCGAGGTACTTGACCTCTATATGATACATTTTACAAACATTGCATTCGTTTTTAAAAGACAAACTTTCATTACATCGAAAGTTGACGGCATGCATACCATTTCAATAATATATCCAACTATAATTGACTTAATAATAATCTTGATGAACTCAACGACTCGAATGCAACGTCTTTTGAAATATGTCATGAATGACTCCAAGTAATATCTCTAAAATGAGCAAATGCATAGCGGAAGATTTCTTTCATACCTGAGAATAAACATGCTTTCAAGTGTTGACCAAAAGGTTGGTGAGTTCATTAGTTTATCATAATCATTCATTTTCATCATTTTAATAGACCACAAGATTTCATATATTGACACGCGTAACTCACGAATTAAAATTCATTCATATGGTGAACACCTGGTAATCGACCTTAACAAGATGCATATATAATATTACCATCATTCCGGGACAACTTCGGACATGATAAATTTGCCATCATTCCGGGACAACTTCGAACATGATAAATTCGCCATCATTCCGGGACAACTTTGGACATGATAAATTCGCCATCATTCCAGGACAACTTCGGACATGATAAAAAGAGCATATTCGATTTCGATAATTCAACCATAGAATGTAGTTTCAATTACTTGTGTTTATTTCGTAAAACAGTTATAAAAGTAGCGCATGTATTCTCAGTCCCAAAAATATATATTGCAAAAGCATTTAAAAAGGGAGCAAATGAAACTCACAATATTGTATTTTGTAGTAAAAACACATATGTATAAACTGAACAATGCAGGGTTGGCATCGGATTCACGAACCTATATCAATTTTATATCTATCAAAACATATAATGGAAATCACATAATTTCATTTATTAATATATGTTATTTATGTAGTGGTAGTTATATAAAATTTATACTAAATTCCATTTAAATTCATATACTTATATTATATCTTAAATCATGTGTTATATGTGTTTATTTTGTATATATATCTAAAGTGATTAATATAATTATATTAATATCTATATATATTTAGTATTATATTAAAAATACCTAATTTTTTATATGTAAGTATTTATATAAGAAATGTTAATATGTTTTATATATAGTTATATGGAATATCAATATAGTTAGAGTATATGTAATAAGTGTGTTTTTATGTACAAAATATTTATTTATTAAAAATGATAGTTTTGATATTAATGATTTACTAATGATAATAATAATAACTTTATTAGTAACGATAGTATTAATAATAATAATGATATTGTTAATAATGATACTTATGTTAATAATAATAATAATCCTAATAACTATAACAATGATGCTAATACTAATATTAATGAAAATAAAAATGTTAACCCCAATATTAATGTTAGTAATAATAATAACAATACCTTTATTAATCATTTTAATACTAATGATGATAATTTTAATAGTAATAATAATAACACTTACATTACTTTTAATAATAACAATGATCTTACAAATTTTAGAATGATAATAATATTCCAAATATCAATAACCTTAATCATAATAATAATACTACTTGTTCTAATACTTGTTTTGATATTGATAATAATTAAGATAATAATAATGGTACAAGTAATAAAAATAATAGATACAATAAGAAAACTACCTCACTACGAAGATAAGCTTCAAAAAAAAAAAAATATAAACTGCACTAGCCCGGGCTTGAACCCGCGACCTCCCGCTTCTATGCAAACACCCTAAACCACAACTCCATTTCTGTTTTTCTTAAATATATTGCACCCCATTTATATTTATCCGTATCCTATCTGTTTCCCTCTTCATCTTCTTCATTACAAACCCATTTTAATTTTTGACGTAATTATTAACCATTTAAATGTTTTTAGGATGTAAATCAAAACACAAAGGATTCGTGTAAATTTAGATTAACAGAAAAATAAAATAAAAAAATATAAATATATCTGTGTAGTAAAAAAAATACGAAGGACACCCAACTAATGATTTTGAATTTGTAACGACCCTGGAGTTTCCAATGTTTATTTATTAATAATTATTAGTATTAATACGTGTGATAAAACGAATGTATGTCATTACATTTACATGTTGCCATGATTGCCCGAACTTGACTTTAATTGCCCGAAACGTCTTTATGACACCCGGAACCTGCACGAATAATATTTTCAAGTATTATTTACATTCATGATTAGTTTTATTAATCATTTTAATTAACTAAGGTTGTTGGTTAATTACTTGGGCTTTTGTTGGACTTTATTTGTTAATTAATTGAACTTGGGCTTTATTAGTTAATGGACTCATGAATAAGGCTTATAAGCCCACCCTACTTCTTAGTTGGACTATTTAGCCCATATTTACATATAAGTATCATGTTTGAATGGAACTAGTTAGTTTAAAAGACTTGGAATCTAGTTGCTACACAATCCCCATGAGACTACCCCTTTTAACCACACTTTTAAGGCTTTACTTGCAAGTATCTTGTGGTTTAATCCCCTCCCCCTTTGGAATCTGCTGCAGGCCGTTGGCCTTAGGGGAGTATTAGGGGAGTTTTGACTTCATTCTTTCATTACATCTCACTTGCATTCCTCTCTCAAAAACACACACACAATACTTGCTACTTTCCTCTCTTTTTTTCTCTCTAAACTAGTAAGTAACAAGGCTCTTTTCTCTCTTTGATTCTTCATGAAAACCGCCACCTTACATCACATAATCATCATCATCTTTTGTTACTTGTAGTTTGACTACTTGTTGTTGTTAGTTTGTTACATATAATTGTTAGTTGTTCTTTACTAGTTTCCAAGAATAAACTTTCTAGTTTGATTCTTCTTATTTCTTGTATTTATCAAGAACACTCAAGAACATAACTTACTAGTTATGACTCTACATATACTTTCTTAAAAGATTGCAAGTTCATGTGTTGATTAAATTCATACTTGAAGTTCATGAAGTAAACTTTAAAGTTTACTTTCTAAAGATCAAACTTTGGTTTGAATCTTTAAAGTATGAACAACCATGAATAATTTACTTGTTTACTTAGTTTACTTTTTCTTGTACTTTACTTTCATGTAATTAGTTTAAATGGTCAAGTACTACAAGTTAGTCTTGATCTCATTAATCTTGAACTAAAAGTTAACCTTGAAAGTTCAAGAACACACAAATAAGTTTTCTTTAAATATAACTTTGTATACTTATGCTTGATCTAGACTTTTGAGTCATGGATCTTCAAGATCTAACTAAGAACTATGTTCTACATCTTAAGATCTTGATTAGTTAGTTTATTTTCAAGTTTAGAGTTCAATATTTCTATTATAGTTCATGTAAGTGTCAAACCTAAGACTTTGATGTAACTTTGGTTCATCAAACTACATGCAACTCTTAAGTGAGTTGTGCTTCATGTCTTAGACTTGAACTAGGGTTATGATGGTCAAGACTTGGCTAAGATGATGTAGATACATCAATGAGTTGTACACTTGAAGCTATATGCATCAAGGATGAGAACCATGATGAACATCAAGCACCAAGACCACCGGAACTCACTTAAACTTACTGTTTCTGTCCAAAACCTACTGACCTGCTGTTTCTGTATCATACTAGCAGACCTGGGCTGTTCTAAGCATGATTTTTAGATAGATATTTTCGAGTAGATAACTTTTCATATAGGACTTGTCTTAATCCGAGTTACGGTTTAGGATTTATGGCCCTCCGATCGTTACTATGTCCTTTAACGTTGTGCAGAAATTTCTGACCTACTCGCACTTAGACCATCGCCACGGTCAAACGAAGACGAGTTTGCTTCTGTAAATTTTACCACACTTAAAGGACTCATATACGGAGCCATGGCCACTGGTCTCAAATTGTTTCAGTAAGGGTAGAGGCCGTGGTAACAGACTGAAGTCAGCCTTTGTTGTAAACTACTTTCATAAACGAAACTTACTTTACGCCTTTTGTTTGATGATGATTGATGATGACCCTTAAGACCTTATTTACATATTTTTAAACCTATTAAGACAATTTACTGACTTAATACTATTTGACTTAGGTTGAGGACTTTCGGACCGTTTACTTGCACACCTTTTCCGAACCGACTTTACGACTACATTATCATTGTGAGTTATAGCATTCCCTTTTTACTTTAACTTATTTTGGGAACTGAGAATACATGCGGATTTTATGTTTTACATACTAGGCACGAGTACTTAAACTTATATATGTGTGGGTTATACAACGGCATAAACATTCCCTTTAGCTCGGTAACGTTTAATCATTGGTTTTTGAACCGTAAACGCGAATCTTAGATATGGATCCATAGGGTTTGACATCCCCACTCGGGCTAGTAGCGCTAGCATTTAACGAGTGTTTAATACTTCATAAACATACGCACTTGCCAAGTGTACTTTCAGGGGGTATAAACGTTAAGTTAGTTACCAAGTGCCCACGGTTAACATATACTTTATCTTACTGTTTTGAAACGCTCTTTGTAGCACTGAAATCTCGTGGCCTACCTTACATACTGTTATACTTAAACTATAGCTCACCAACCTTTGTGTTGATGTTTTTAAGCATGTTTTTCTCCGGTGCTTGAGGTTAGCTTCCGCTGTGTACTAGTCGTGCTGTAGACACCCGCTGCTTAGAGTTGTCATCGCATGAACTACTTTACCTTGCATTCAAACTTTAGTACTTTTGAATTATGACTTGTAACGACCATTGTGGTCACATACACTTATTATTTTCTTCTACTTAGTGAAGCATGCTTTTAGATTGTAAAACATTCGATGTTGGTTTAGACATCAGATTATTATTGAATGCAAACTCTTTTTGAAAACGCATATAGTACTTAACCTTGTAATGATCCTGTTGTTGATGATTCGTACACGATGGTTTTGTACGGGGCATCACATTTGGTATCAGAGCATTGGTTGTAGGGAATTAGGTTGCATTAGTGAGTCTAAGACCGACCCGAGTAGGATTCTCTAATAGGACTAATCTACAACTTGCTAGTTTACTTGTTTCCGCTGAACTTACTGCATGCTGCTGCTTACTTTTACTGCTATATGCCGTATGCTACTACATGATTTCACTACTGCATGATATTACTTGCTTTCGATTGCATGCTATTTCTGTACGATTCGTTATTATTGCCATGCTACTTATTGTTATACATGATTTAAACTGTTGGCCTAATACGTGCTTGCTTATGACTTACTGACATGGAAAATTTATTTTTCCTTGTTCAGATGTCGGATGTACCACCTGCTAGCGTTTTGGGCAGTTCAGACTCAGAATCCACCACACCACCTGCTACTGTTACTGATACACCGGTCCCGTTACCCACTAGTGATCCCAGCGCTTCGTCTTCCGGAGCGAGTAGTAGTGCGCCGGCACCTGTGACCACTTCTAACCCTACGGAGATTCCAGCTCCGTCTGCTCCCGGACACTCGGGGTCACAGCCCCGCATCGGTGGGATTGAGATTCCCGCGGAGTTCGGGGAAGGGCCTATTTGTAACCACATGCGCACGCCTTGCCGACGCACTCCCGACGGACGTTTAGTGCCGATTCCGCCAGGCAGACACAGACAGATGTTGGCCGCCTTCAGACTACCAGTTGAGCCACCCGTGTCACCACCACATGATTCAGACGACGTGTCTTCCACTGATGCTCCATCAGACGACACCTCTTCGGATGACTCCAGTGATGATGAGGATCCCGCTGACGTACCTATTCAGGCACCCTCCACCCCGCTGAAGAAGCGGTACCGCCCTGATGGCACCGTTATTCCAGGGGTGAATGGAGGTCGTGCTTTCACTGACGCTTTTGGTCGGCGTCGGAGGGTTACTGCCCGTAAGCGGCTTGTGCCGTACCCTGCCGACCCACAGATACGTAAGGTTCCCCGTTACGTATTGACTATTCCTGGAACCGTACCGCCTAGATTTAGATACGGACCATTCCCATCTAGGGACGTACCGTCTACATCCGGAGCTGGACCATCTACTTCAGCACCACCCGCACCATCGGTAGCACCAGCACCATCCGCTCCACCGGCCCCACCTGTACCACCAGCACCGCCTGCCCCACCATCTCCCACTATCGAGGAATTGACAAGGGAGGTGGGAATCCTCCGAGCTCGGGTTACTGAGCGCGAGGAGTAGTTGGCTCAGGTTTTAGACATCCTACACCCACCTTCACCGTAGGACTTTTGTATTTAGATTTCGTTATGTATCTAGTTGTAGTTTATTGTATTACTCATGTATTGTACGGACTTATTCAGATGTATGAAACTTATTATTATTAATGAATGGAACTTTGCATTATTTAATTCTTGCACGATGTTCTATTTACATTACTGTACGATGATTCTGTGGTATTTGTACCTAGATGCGTTATTTAATAACATGTGATGTTTTGATTCCATGTTGGTTAATATATACTATATTATTACATATTGAATGCTGGATTTTGACTTAAGTCAAAACTTTTGTTTAGAATACCATGGCCAACGGAAGAACCACACCTACCGCAGCCCAGATTGAGGACATGATCAACGAACGGGTCGCTGCAGCCCTAGCAGAAAGAAACCTCCAAGCTCCACCGCCACCACCACCGGTTATCCCACCCGTTCGAAATGGGTGTACTTACAAGGAATTCCAGAGCTGCAACCACATAACTTCAGTGGAACCGAGGGACCGGTTGGTCTCACCAGATGGTTCGAGAAACTTGAATCAGTATTCCGAGTTAGTAACTGTTCGAGGACAAAAAAACCAAGTTTGCATCTTGCACGCTATTTGACAGCGCGCTAACGTGGTGGAACACGTTAGCTCAAGCAAAAGGTATCGATGAGGTGTATGCTACGCCATGGGAGGAATTCAAAGCGGCAATGATTGATGAGTATTGTCCGAGAACCAAAATCCAGAAGATGGAAATCGAATTCATGCAGCTAAAGGCCATTGGGAACGACCTTGATGGTTACAACAGGAGGTTTCTTGAGTTAGCTCTTATGTGTCTGACAATGGTCACCCCGGAATTCAAGCGTATGGAGAGATACTTCTGGGGACTCCCTAAGTCCATCAAAGGAAACGTCACATCATCCAAACCACCGAATGTTCCTGAAGCAATGCGCATGGCGCATACCCTCATGAATCAGATTCTCATTGATGAGCCGGAGAAGGCTAAGTTTGAAGCTGGTGGTAGCGAAAAGCGAAAGTGGGATAACAACAACAACAACAACAACAACAACAACAGGGGGAGAACCTATGACCAGACCCCCGCCAAGAGGCAAAACAACAACGGTGGAAACCCCAACAACAACAACAACTCCAACCCCAACTACAAAGGAACCTTACCACAATGCAAGAGGTGTTACAAACACCACACTGGGTATTGCAATGTTGTCTGCAAGAAGTGCCAACGGTCTGGGCATATCGGAAAAGACTGCAAGGTCACCACTTTGAATGGGAAGCTGAACACCAATGGACCGAAGAAGTGTTATGAATGCGGGCAGATGGGCCATTTCAGAAATGCATGCCCCAACAAGCGAAAAGACGGAGGACCACCCCGTGGTAGAGCTTTTAATGTTAAAGCAAGAGATGCACGTGATAACCCCGACTTGGTGACAGGTATATTCACAATCAACAAACTTTTAGCTTCTGTCTTGTTTGATACTGGTGCGGATAGAAGTTTTGTATATAGGCATTTTTGCGATAAGATTCATTGGTCATTAGTCCCGTTAAAAGAGAGTATGCTTGTCGAGGTCGCCAATGGAAAACTTGAAAAGGTTGACCATATTAGTCGTGGAGCTATTATCAACATAGCTGGTGCAGATTTCGAAATTGATTTGATACCCATCAAACTGGGAAGTTTTGACGTGATCGTCGGTATGGATTGGTTGAGCAAGATAAAGGCCGATATTATTTGTGGAGACAAAGTGTGACAACCCGAAAATTTCCAACCAAATTTAAACTTTAATCTTTATATGTTTTCGACACGATAAGCAATATTTGTTAAGTTAAATTTCAAGAATTTTAAACTATGTTCATACATTCATTCAACCTCGACCAAGTTCCAACGATTCACGAACCATTAAACGAATATGATTATATATGTATATGTGTATATATATTATAACTTGAAACGTAAACAAAATATTAGATTAAATACTTTATATGATTGTATCTGTTTCAAAATGTTTATCAATGGAATTAGAAGATAAGATCAAATGATTGAATTATCAGATATATTGAATTATGATTACAAGTCTCTGTTGAAAGGCCCACGTTGATTTGAGAAATCTTTTCATTTTAACAATATTCGGAAAAAGGTAAAGTGATTTATAAATATGAACAAATTGTCAATCATTGAGAACTAGACAAAGGATAGTGGAAGATTGAATCTCATAAAGACTCGATTGATCTATTTAGTTTCAAACGTACAAAAACGTTTTCAGTTTAAAAAGAACTTTATTATTAAAACGTATATAACTTTTATAAATATCTAGAACCACTTTTGACAACTCATTACTTAACTAGGATGATAAAGATAACGATATTTATATTTTATTTTATTAAATATATATAACGATTTAAATTAATATTATATATATTTATATGCGTATTATACGTACATAGTTTTATACTTTTACTATACTTAAACTTTACCTTTACTTTATTTTTACTTTACTTTAACTTTAATAATTCATACTTTAATAATTCACTTTAATAATTCATACTTTAATAATTTACTTTAATAATTCATACTTTAATAATTCACTTTAATAATTCATACTTTAATAATTCACTTTAATAATTCTTACTTTAATAATTCACTTTAATAATTCAAAAATCTATTATAAATAGAATTCAATAGGTTTCATTATTTCATAGAAACTTGAAAATAGTTTTCTCTAAACTCTCTCAATCGATTTACATATATATATTTACTCCGTATTATCTCAAGATATTATTAGTATACATAAAATATTACGACGGAGTGCTGTCCGAGTGATTTCGAAGTTGTTTTTTCGAGTGGGATAAGATTAAGGAAATTATGGGTTATAGCTATGGAGGTGATTGAGTATGGTTCATGGGTATGCTCGTGAGGTCAATATAGTGTTTATCATCTCCGTTGCGTTTACGTACCTTTCCTGCAATATTGAATCTCAATATTGATATGTGAGTACTCATAATTTAATTTGTACATACTAATAGTGTATCCCTGACTAGTGCTCGATTATATAGGATTATGCATGCTTGTACTTTTGATATTGCCATTAGATAGGTTATGTTGATTCCTGAATTAGTTACATATACGATTGAGATAAGGTATAAGATATGCATGTCGTTGGAAAGCTAGCGAAAAATAGTTGAATTTTGGTTTAAGAATCACTTGAATCCAAGTAATGGTTAGAAAGTTATGAAATAAACAAATTGCATAATTAATTTCGTAATTAAAATTGCTGATGATAATTAGTGAACTAATTTTCTGGCTTATAAAAAGTGATTATTTGGATTCTACTCGTCGGGTAGATGAATTTTCATATAAAGCACGTCTCGTTTCGTTGAACGGTTGTCAAGTTATGGACAAAAGAAGTTTTGCAAATTTTGATGAAATGTCAAAACGGGAACTGAAATTCTCGCTGATCTGCGTTGTTTCATATATAAAAAAAAATACCACTGAATTCTTTGCTATAAGGTCTAATAAACAACTCTAGCCGTTTGTCAATTCGAGTCTCGACGATTTTTGTAAAAATCATCAAAGTTGACAGTTTGGTCACATTTTAAAATTCTAAAAAGAGCTGAAACTTTTTTATTTAAAAATGTCAGTTTTGTATCAGTTGTCATGGTCGGCCTGATATGTGTTTACTCTTGCCAAAAATCATGTTATATCTTTGTGGTAACGAGAATTTGCAGGCTTTGACCGTTTGTCAATACGAGTTTTGAGGAATTTTCTAAAAATCTCCAAAGTAGGCTACTCGGTCACTTTTGTAAATTTATTAAAGCTGAAAAATTAACTTTGAAACGCCGAAAACGCGTTGGCAACTACGAGTTGTCTAGGTTTAGTTTACTTCTGTAATATTTATGCTTAATTTTTTTGGTAATGTGTAACTTTTATCTTTGGCCGTTTATCAATCGGAGTTCCGATAATTTTTCTAAAAATAGCTGAAGTGGCCCGTTTAGTCATGTTTGACCGAAAATCATTTTTGTATAAGTTATTATATATTTGCATGCGACCTCATTTTTACTTTGACCTTTGACTTTTGACTTTAACCTTTGACTTTTGACTTTAAACTTTGACTTTTCCTGTTAACTTTTCAGTTAACTTTTTGTGTTGATTTTCTCTAAAAAAAAAAAAAACTAAAATACTATTTTATGATTATGAAACCATTTGTGTTACGTTGTTTCACACGTCACCTTTTACTAGAATCTTAATTGAGCATGAGTAATATAACATGTTACTATACTGTAGAGTTAGACTCGAGCTATAGGATAGGATTACACTATGACCTGACCTAAATTGCTATAAAAATATTGACCAACATATAAATATATATAATTAATATAGGTTCGTGAATCCGAGGCCAACCTTGCACTTGTTCAATGACGTTATATGTATTTTTACTACGAAATACAGTATTGTGAGTTTCATTTGCCTTTTTACCCTTTATATTTTTGGGACTGAGAATACATGCGCTTTTATAAATATTTGACGAAATAGACACAAGTAATTGAAACTACATTCTATGGTTGAATTATCGAAATCGAATATGCCCCTTTTTATTAAAGTCTGGTAATCTAAGAATTAGGGAACAGACACCCTAATTGACGCGAATCCTAAAGATAGATCTATCGGGCCTAACAAATCCCATCCAAAGTACCGGATGCTTTAGTACTTCGAAATTTATATCATGTCCGAAGGAGGATCCCGGAATGATAGGGGATATTCTTATATGCATATTGTTAATGTCGGTTACCAGGTGTTCACCATATGAATGATTATTTTTGTCTCTATGCATGGGACGTATATTTATGAGAACTGGAAATGAAATTCTTGTGGTCTATTAAAATGATGGAAATAAATGATTATGATAAACTAATGAACTCGCCAACTTTTTGGTTGACACTTTAAAGCATGTTTATTCTCAGGTGTTAAAGAAATCTTCCGCTGTGCATTTGCTCATTTTAAAGATATTACTTGGAGTCTTTCATAGCATATTTCGAAGAACGTTGCATTCGAGTCATTGAGTTCATCAAAAATTATTATTAAATCAATTTATAGTTGGATAGTGGATATTATGAAATGGTATGCATGCCTGTCAATTTTCGATGTAAAGAAAGATTGTCTTTTAAAAACGAATGCAATGTTTGTAAAATGTATCATATAGAGGTCAAATACCTCGCAATGTAATCAACTATTGTGAATCGTTTATAATGTATATGAGCGGGTCCTTTCAGTTGGTATCAGAGCGGTGGTCTTAGCGAACCAGGTCTGCATTAGTGTGTCTAACAGATAAGTCGATAGGATGCATTAGTGAGTCTGGACTTCGACCGTGTCTGCATGTCAATAGTTTTGCTTATCATTTTGTGTCAAAAATTAACTACTTATCATCCTCAGGAAATTACCTGCTTATCATTTTTAGTCTAAGACACGTCTTGCTGCATTGATTGCATGAATAGTGTATAGACAAAAATTCATATCTTAGCGTATCTGCTAAATCATATCTTATCGTATCTATTACTGTAAACGTTGCCTGATATATCCCGTAAATTCCTCCGTAATTTACGAAATCTTTTGTTCTATATATATGGATATTCTATGTAAATAGAATACCATCCGATAACCGAAAATCATTTCATATCGAAAAAAAAAATCCTTATTCAATCGTACGAAATGGAATTCATCATTAATTCAAGTTCCTCGGATTTCGAAATGGAATCCCACTCCAGCTCCGAAAGCAGTGTGACCGGAATAGATCAACCAATCAGTCATCACCTATTCTGGATGAATTGGGGATGGGTTCGTAGCCTCCTCAATCATTGGAGACAAGAAGAAGGTGATCCCTTCCATCTACCACATTGCCCTCTTGACGAAGAACCTGAAGCACTTACCGGCGAACCTGTCCGAAACACCATTTTCTCGCTCATTTCCAGAGTATCTTGTCACGATTATATATTACATCAAATTTTAGATTTTATTTATCCGCTCGTCCGAACCGACAATCACCCCGGTGTAATAGAAGAAGTCAACGAGCTTCGCGCTCGGGTAGTGGCTTTGGAGAATATGGTGCAGAGATTACAAACACCAGCAGCAGCATCAGCAGCATAACCAGTAACACCATCATCAACGCCAATAGTACCATTACCACCCCAACCACAACCACGTCGTAAACCTCAACTTTACACTCTGTCCCACGAGCACCAATGTCATACGCCCTGTAGATACCAAGGAATACCAACAACAATAACAGACGAAGTATTAATTCATAACTTCATTGGAGAAACATTCCGCGCAGATTATGTAATCTTTAAAGTCTTAGAGATTATCTAATCTAGCCCTAACCATATATCAGTTAAGCAAACCAAAAATGATAGAAGGAAGAGTAGAAACCATGACAAAAATGGTGTGTGATTAACAAGCTAAACTTGTTTTACCAACAGCATCAACAGTACCGTCAGCGTCACCAGCATCATCTGTACAGTCAACATCAGAATAAACAACACCTATAACATCACAAACTCCGTCAGCTCAAGAATCACTATGGACATCATTACGAATCAATAACCCGTATATTGTATCAATGAGTTATGAAGAATTAACTCATTCCCTTTGAAGAAATTATATGTATATTTTATATATTTTGAAATAAAAATAAATCTTTCCGTGCTAAGCTATTGTGTGTGAATCTTAACTACTCGGTTAATTCATATTACAAATATGCAATAATGTACGTCCTTCGGCCGCAACTTAACCAGCGTTAACTACAATCTCTGTCGTAATTCAACAAATTCCAATTCATAATAAATCAAGTATATATTTGATTTTACACTTTCATCATCGATGTACCCGAAACTTTTCAGATAACATCATTCGTACTTTGTGAAATTCACAAGAATTCCACGAACCGAACATCATACATCAACAAATAACGAAGTATTGATTCATAATTTCAATGTCATTAAAGAAATACTGCGTAAAAGTTATGTACTTTTTAAAGCCTTTAGGGATTATTCAATTCTAGTTTCAACCGTAAATCAAATGAGTTTAATTTAACATTAACTCATTAAATCTATGTTACATCTGAAGAAAATATACATATATATATTTTCATAAAGACTGTAATAAAATTCTTTTGTACAAAATATTAATTGTGAAATTTTTTTTAACTGGTAGGTAATACCCGAGAGATATATAAATTCACAATTAATATATTACATTCTTCGAATCTGATTCAGCAAATCATCCATTATACTCCCTACTTTCACAACAATATACATTCTTTTATAGAAATCAAAACAACCATACTCATTCAAAATTTAATTACATATTCTGATTTTGAAATCTCAAAATTCAACTTGAGATATGACCAAAATCATCACTCTTAGATCCTTACATCTTTCACAAGCTATATTTTGACTTCAAAACTGTGTTAGAACATCAAATGTATGTTAACGATTACAATCTGTGTTCAAACCCTTCAAAAATTTCTGAAGACACTTCGAATGATGAGCAATCAAGATGATGATCCAACCACATGTTACCCACAGTTATGTACCTGAAAAACTCTTGAAACCAAAGTAAAAGTTTAAACAACGTATCCGCGTCAGATTCTCTGGAATTTATTAGCAAAAATAACTTTGCGACTCCTATTCAAAGTAGCCAGTTTTGTCACAGCTCCAGCAAGTCAACTTCGACTTTTCAGTCAGACTAACCTTATTATAACCTTGAGATATACACCATCGTTACCAGGGAAACTTTTACATTCCACCACATTATTAACAGATGTATCAACAACTTCATTACCCTTTGACTTTAGCCTCTCCAAAAAGTCATTATAATTATTCATTGAAACCCCATCATTTACTCATTCGCATCTTGTAATGAGAATTTCCATACGAATCATTGGGAATTAGCAATCAGTATTTTGAAATCTCGCAGCATGTCTACGCCAACAGTTATATGTGTATATATAACGTCTATCTTCTGGACTTAATTTGAATGTGAAGATTCTGAAAAACACTTCGAACTACGAATTGGTTCTCCGAAAATGGAAAAATACTGATGAAGCAGCAAAAAAACTATAAACGACCTTAACAGTAAAAGTTTGATGATAATGAATAGGTGTGCTGGCAAAGCGTAGAAAAAGAGAAGTCTTGGAACTGGAAAACGGATTGAGCAAAGTAGGAAGGAGGCTGTGGACAAATTACAAAGACTGAACCTGACTTCAAAGGATCCAAATAATTCAGTATCTGCTGAAGTCATTAACGAATACCTTGCTCCTGACTCTAAACCCCTGCGGACAATATTCTTCATCATCCTCTGATATTAGAAATTCTAAAATATCATCATATCTTTCATTATATATATCCTCCATATTTCTGAAGATATTAATTTTTCTTATTTGAAATCATTTACCTCTTCGCGCTATCTGTATTACATCATAAAAGAAACTATTTTAATTTCTAAATTCTGAAACATTCAAGTTTAAAATAGGAATATTTTGAAGTAGTGTTGGGAACTGAAGCATGAATTAGTATAATATAATGACACTTGATCAATGTGATTATATTACAGTAAGTCATGCTGAGTTTCTAAATGGAACGTGATGATTCACAGATCATAACATCATCATGTGCCATGTTATACGACTCTTGTATTCTATTTAACCTCTAAAATATCAAGAAAAT
The DNA here is from genome assembly GCF_046630445.1 of Rutidosis leptorrhynchoides. Taxonomy (NCBI): domain Eukaryota; kingdom Viridiplantae; phylum Streptophyta; class Magnoliopsida; order Asterales; family Asteraceae; genus Rutidosis; species Rutidosis leptorrhynchoides. The sequence goes on from NC_092333.1 coordinate 246,137,422, forward strand.
ATTTCTTGATGATTCGGCCTTTTCCAAGGTATTTTAGTAATTTGACAAGTCAGGATCGTGCCATCACAATTTCCTTCCTAGAACATTAATAATGTTCATTTTGAAATTCGTATCTGTGAATTCTGGACCATTACAAGCGGTGCTTAATCGCAAGAAGAAGAAACGAAAGGACAAAACTTCGAAATAGAAATTAGGGTATAAATTGCAGCAAATAAAAGAGAGCATTAACTGTGAATGATAATGATTATAGAAGACAGAAGCAGAGACTTTGAAATATAAGGGAACATATAAAGCCCAACGACAAACCAGAAATTATAAACCATATATATCGATGCATATAGCAATATAAAGACACGGGAGAACTAGGAACACTATAAACCCAAGAGTATAGTAGAAGTAAATAGATTCTTCAAGGCGGTAGATGAAAAAAAAGAAGAATGACCGATATGAAAGTTAGAAGTATATCGAGAATCAGAACTGGATGGAGCATATTGATGAATACTTTAAAATATGAGTTGAGGGGGAAAGAATAGAAGGTGATGAAACATGACTAGGAACTTAGAAATCAACAGATTTAACTCACACAATGGCAGAATAAGTGAATCAAACCCTCTAGTGAATAGGTTAAGTTTTTTTTTGATTAATTGAGTCAAACCACAACTAAATCAAGTGTGATTAGATCAACACCTAGAGCTATTATTCACCACCTGGGGGATTTGGACTGAGAGAGAATCGAAGGAGCTCACTAGATCTGAGTGTGTGTAACAAATGAGAGGCTTAACCTAAAATGAAGAACATAAGACTTTATATACCCCTGCTATTGACACACCCATATGATTCATTCATCATACGTACGAGTTGGCTTCATCAACCGTACGGGTGATCACTCACTCGTGTCTTATCATTTAGGTTGTAATTGTGACTTAGCTCAGCATCAACCATGCGTATGAGCCTGTCAGCCGTACTAGTGAGGCTTCACTCATACGTCTGACTAAGTCTAACATAGTCAAACATCTAAATCTCGTTCCTGTAGTTCCTGTAACCACATACAACCACGGATAGGATAATAACGAGCAATCATGGTGGCCTGTAAACTGTTGTACCTGCAATGGACGTGGGTAGATGTCTAGGGACTTGCATAAAATGAATCAACAGATGGTGTGAGTTGTAAGGAAATGAAGGAGGTGAATTTATAAGAAAATCTCCGACAGAACAATTAAAATGGACGATCGCATTTAAAGCGGATCCTAATTCCCTTGATTACCGGAGAGTCAAATCTTATTAAGAAGATTTTCTTCAAATCCCTTAAAATCTGGGAATCAATCATATCTACGTCAAATGATAAGATGAATCTACACTTACTCATTTCACTCTTCTATGTTAGCTTCATTCGTACTCTTCATATAAATAGATTGTTTATCCAAATTATTCGCCTATGATAAAACTCTAATTTTCAGCCGGTATGCATCATGATAACATACTTATTATCATTCACGACCTTTCCACTCAAATTTCGGGACGAAATTTCTTTAACGGGTAGGTACTGTGACAACCCGAAAATTTCCAACCAAATTTAAACTTTAATCTTTATATGTTTTCGACACGATAAGCAATATTTGTTAAGTTAAATTTCAAGAATTTTAAACTATGTTCATACATTCATTCAACCTCGACCAAGTTCCAACGATTCACGAACCATTAAACGAATATGATTATATATGTATATGTGTATATATATTATAACTTGAAACGTAAACAAAATATTAGATTAAATACTTTATATGATTGTATCTGTTTCAAAATGTTTATCAATGGAATTAGAAGATAAGATCAAATGATTGAATTATCAGATATATTGAATTATGATTACAAGTCTCTGTTGAAAGGCCCACGTTGATTTGAGAAATCTTTTCATTTTAACAATATTCGGAAAAAGGTAAAGTGATTTATAAATATGAACAAATTGTCAATCATTGAGAACTAGACAAAGGATAGTGGAAGATTGAATCTCATAAAGACTCGATTGATCTATTTAGTTTCAAACGTACAAAAACGTTTTCAGTTTAAAAAGAACTTTATTATTAAAACGTATATAACTTTTATAAATATCTAGAACCACTTTTGACAACTCATTACTTAACTAGTATGATAAAGATAACGATATTTATATTTTATTTTATTAAATATATATAACGATTTAAATTAATATTATATATATTTATATGCGTATTATACGTACATAGTTTTATACTTTTACTATACTTAAACTTTACCTTTACTTTATTTTTACTTTACTTTAACTTTAATAATTCATACTTTAATAATTCACTTTAATAATTCATACTTTAATAATTTACTTTAATAATTCATACTTTAATAATTCACTTTAATAATTCATACTTTAATAATTCACTTTAATAATTCTTACTTTAATAATTCACTTTAATAATTCAAAAATCTATTATAAATAGAATTCAATAGGTTTCATTATTTCATAGAAACTTGAAAATAGTTTTCTCTAAACTCTCTCAATCGATTTACATATATATATTTACTCCGTATTATCTCAAGATATTATTAGTATACATAAAATATTACGACGGAGTGCTGTCCGAGTGATTTCGAAGTTGTTTTTTCGAGTGGGATAAGATTAAGGAAATTATGGGTTATAGCTATGGAGGTGATTGAGTATGGTTCATGGGTATGCTCGTGAGGTCAATATAGTGTTTATCATCTCCGTTGCGTTTACGTACCTTTCCTGCAATATTGAATCTCAATATTGATATGTGAGTACTCATAATTTAATTTGTACATACTAATAGTGTATCCCTGACTAGTGCTCAATTATATAGGATTATGCATGCTTGTACTTTTGATATTGCCATTAGATAGGTTATGTTGATTCCTGAATTAGTTACATATACGATTGAGATAAGGTATAAGATATGCATGTCGTTGGAAAGCTAGCGAAAAATAGTTGAATTTTTGGTTTAAGAATCACTTGAATCCAAGTAATGGTTAGAAAGTTATGAAATAAACAAATTGCATAATTAATTTCGTAATTAAAATTGCTGATGATAATTAGTGAACTAATTTTCTGGCTTATAAAAAGTGATTATTTGGATTCTACTCGTCGGGTAGATGAATTTTCATATAAAGCACGTCTCGTTTCGTTGAACGGTTGTCAAGTTATGGACAAAAGAAGTTTTGCAAATTTTGATGAAATGTCAAAACGGGAACTGAAATTCTCGCTGATCTGCGTTGTTTCATATATAAAAAAAACTACCACTGAATTCTTTGCTATAAGGTCTAATAAACAACTCTAGCCGTTTGTCAATTCGAGTCTCGACGATTTTTGTAAAAATCATCAAAGTTGACAGTTTGGTCACATTTTAAAATTCTAAAAAGAGCTGAAACTTTTTTATTTAAAAATGTCAGTTTTGTATCAGTTGTCATGGTCGGCCTGATATGTGTTTACTCTTGCCAAAAATCATGTTATATCTTTGTGGTAACGAGAATTTGCAGGCTTTGACCGTTTGTCAATACGAGTTTTGAGGAATTTTCTAAAAATCTCCAAAGTAGGCTACTCGGTCACTTTTGTAAATTTATTAAAGCTGAAAAATTAACTTTGAAACGCCGAAAACGCGTTGGCAACTACGAGTTGTCTAGGTTTAGTTTACTTCTGTAATATTTATGCTTAATTTTTTTGGTAATGTGTAACTTTTATCTTTGGCCGTTTATCAATCGGAGTTCCGATAATTTTTCTAAAAATAGCTGAAGTGGCCCGTTTAGTCATGTTTGACCGAAAATCATTTTTGTATAAGTTATTATATATTTGCATGCGACCTCATTTTTACTTTGACCTTTGACTTTTGACTTTAACCTTTGACTTTTGACTTTAAACTTTGACTTTTCCTGTTAACTTTTCAGTTAACTTTTTGTGTTGATTTTCTCTAAAAAAAAAAAAAACTAAAATACTATTTTATGATTATGAAACCATTTGTGTTACGTTGTTTCACACGTCACCTTTTACTAGAATCTTAATTGAGCATGAGTAATATAACATGTTACTATACTGTAGAGTTAGACTCGAGCTATAGGATAGGATTACACTATGACCTGACCTAAATTGCTATACAAATATTGACCAACATATAAATATATATAATTAATATAGGTTCGTGAATCCAAGGCCAACCTTGCACTTGTTCAATGACGTTATATGTATTTTTACTACGAAATACAGTATTGTGAGTTTCATTTGCCTTTTTACCCTTTATATTTTTGGGACTGAGAATACATGCGCTTTTATAAATATTTGACGAAATAGACACAAGTAATTGAAACTACATTCTATGGTTGAATTATCGAAATCGAATATGCCCCTTTTTATTAAAGTCTGGTAATCTAAGAATTAGGGAACAGACACCCTAATTGACGCGAATCCTAAAGATAGATCTATCGGGCCTAACAAATCCCATCCAAAGTACCGGATGCTTTAGTACTTCGAAATTTATATCATGTCCGAAGGAGGATCCCGGAATGATAGGGGATATTCTTATATGCATATTGTTAATGTCGGTTACCAGGTGGTCACCATATGAATGATTATTTTTGTCTCTATGCATGGGACGTATATTTATGAGAACTGGAAATGAAATTCTTGTGGTCTATTAAAATGATGGAAATAAATGATTATGATAAACTAATGAACTCACCAACTTTTTGGTTGACACTTTAAAGCATGTTTATTCTCAGGTGTTAAAGAAATCTTCCGCTGTGCATTTGCTCATTTTAAAGATATTACTTGGAGTCTTTCATAGCATATTTCGAAGAACGTTGCATTCGAGTCATTGAGTTCATCAAAGATTATTATTAAATCAATTTATAGTTGGATAGTGGATATTATGAAATGGTATGCATGCCTGTCAATTTTCGATGTAAAGAAAGATTGTCTTTTAAAAACGAATGCAATGTTTGTAAAATGTATCATATAGAGGTCAAATACCTCGCAATGTAATCAACTATTGTGAATCGTTTATAATGTATATGAGCGGGTCCTTTCACAAAGCACTTCGCATACCACAGGGAGATGGCGAACCATTGGTTATCTATGGAGAGAGATGTACCTTGAAGTTGAACCTCATTAGTTGCGTGAAAGCGCAAAAGATTATGAAGAAGGGACGTTTTGCTGTCCTAGCACATGTGAAAGTGGTAGAAACTGAGGTGAAGAGCGTGAACGACGTTCGAATTGTGAACGAATTTTCCGATGTCTTCCCAGAGGAATTGCCTGGATTGTCGCCGCAGAGAGCAGTAGAGTTTCAGATTGATTTAGTGCCAGGAGCTGCACCTGTAGCTCGCGCACCTTATAGACTCGCACCTTCCGAGATGCAAGAATTACAGAGTCAACTACAAGAACTGCTTGATCGAGGATTTATCCAACCAAGTTTCTCGCCTTGGGACGCACCTGTGTTGTTTGTGAAGAAGAAGGATGGATCCTTCCGTATGTGTATTGACTACCGTGAACTCAACAAATTGACTATCAAGAATTGGTATCCTCTTCCACGAATTGACGATCTTTTTGATCAACTACAAGGATCGAGTGTCTACTCAAAGATCGATTTGCGATCCGGTTATCACCAATTGAGGGTGAAGGAAAGTGACGTGATGAAAACTGCATTCAGAACTCGTTATGGTCATTATGAGTTTCTCGTGATGCCATTCGGTTTGACCAATGCACCTGCCGTGTTCATGGACCTCATGAATCGTGTCTGCAAGCCGTACTTGGATAAATTTATTATCGTCTTCATAGATGATATCCTCATCTACTCAAGGAGCGAAGAAGAGCATGAGCAACACCTCCGACTAGTACTTGAACTCTTGAGACAAGAGCAACTTTACGCCAAATTCTCCAAGTGTGAATTTTGGTTGAAGGAAGTTCAATTTCTGGGTCATGTTGTGAGCGACCAGGGTATCAAAGTTGATCCCGCTAAGATTGAAGCCATCAGCAAGTGGGAGACCCCCACTACTCCGATGCATATTCGCCAATTCCTAGGTCTCGCCGGTTATTACCGAAGGTTTATCAAAGGATTTTCTCTGATTGCGCGTCCTTTGACCGCGCTGACTCACAAAGGGAAGAAGTTCATTTGGGAACCCGCATACGAATCAGCATTCTAAACTTTGAAGTAGAAGTTAACCACCGCATCTATCCTATCACTTCCTGAAGGCAGTGACGACTTTGTTGTTTATTGTGATGCATCGAAGAGTGGTTTTGGTTGTGTACTGATGCAACGATCAAAGGTTATTGCCTATGCCTCTCGCCAATTGAAGATTCACGAGAGGAACTACACTACTCACAATATCGAACTTGGAGCCGTTGTCTTTGCGCTCAAATTGTGGAGACATTATTTATATGGAACTAAGAGCACTATCTTCACCGATCACAAGAGTCTCCAGCACATCTTTGATCAGAAGCAACTGAATATGAGACAGCGTCGATGGATCGAGACGCTCAATGACTACGATTGTGAATTCCGTTATCACCCTGGCAAGGCCAATGTGGTAGCTGACGCTTTAAGCCGAAAGGAGAGGACGGCACCTCTTCGTGTTAGGGCTCTAAACATCACCATTCATTTGAACCTCAACAGTCAGATCCGAGTAGCCCAAGAAGAGGCCCTCAAGGAGGAAAATATATCTCATGAACATTTGAACATACTCGTCTCTCGATTCGAGGTTAGGGAGTCTGGATTCCGATGTTATGCCGGAAGAATTTGGGTACCTATTTATGGAGATCTACGGAACCTTATACTTGATGAAGCACACAAATCGAGATATTCGATTCACCCTGGAGTGGGAAAAATGTACCACGACCTTAAAGAACAGTATTGGTGGCCGAATCTTAAGAAGGACGTTGCGACTTATGTTGGTAAGTGTTTGACTTGCTCGAAGGTTAAAGCCGAGCATCAGAGACCTTCTGGTTTACTTCAACAACTGGAAATCCCACAATGGAAGTGGGAAAGGATAACAATGGACTTCATCACCAAGCTGCCAAAGACGGTGGGCAGATACGATACTATTTGGGTTATTGTTGACCGCCTCACTAAATCTGCACACTTTCTAGCGATGAAGGAAACTGATACAATGGAAAGACTTGCTCATCTATACATCAAGGAGGTTGTATCACGACACGGTGTACCTTTATCGATCATCTCCGATCGCGATCCCCGTTTTGCCTTTAGATTTTGGCGTTCTTTGCAAGAAGCCATGGGAAATCGTCTTGACATGAGTATTGCTTATCATCCTCAGACTGACGGGCAAAGTGAACGAACGATTCAGACCCTGGAAGACATGTTGCGTGCATGTGTCATTGATTTTGGAAAGGCCTGGGAAAGGCATTTGCCGCTAGCCAAATTCTCGTATAACAACAGTTATCACTAAAGCATTAATGCTGCACCTTTTGAAGCATTGTATGACCGCAAGTGCCGATCTCCTATTTGTTGGGCCGAAGTAGGCGAAAAGCAAATCACCGGACCCGAGGTAGTCCACGAAACCACGGAGAAGATTGCTCAGATTCAAGCTAGACTTAAGACTGCTCGTGACTGCCAAAAGAGTTATGCTGATCTTAAACGTAAGGACTTTGAATTTAACGTTGGTGATCGGGTAATGTTGAAGGTTGCACCTTGGAAAGGTGTGATCCGTTTTGGAAAACGTGGAAAGTTGAACCCACGATACATTGGTCCTTTTGAAATCTTGGAACGTGTTAGACCCGTTGCTTACCGTTTGGACCTACCAGCACAATTGAGCTCAGTTCATCCTACCTTCCACGTGTCGAACTTGAAAAAGTGTCTTGCTGCACCTGAACTTATCATACCACTGGAAGAACTCACGATTGACGACAAACTTCACTTTGTGGAAGAACCAGTTGAGATTATGGATCGTGAGATCAAAACTTTGAAACGCAACAAGATTTCGATCGTCCGAGTGCGATGGAATGCCAAACGAGGACCTGAGTTTACTTGGGAGCGAGAGGATCAAATGATGCGGAAGTATCCCCACCTTTTCCCGACTCCTCCATCTACCTCAGCTTAAAATTCGGGACGAAATTTTCTTTAACAGGTGGGTAATGTAACGACCCTGGAATTTCCAACGTTTATTTATTAATAATAATTATTATTAATACGTGTGATAAAATAAATGTATGTCATTACATTTACATGTTGCCATGATTTCCCGAACTTGATTTAATTGCCCGAAACGTCTTTGTGACATCCGGAACTTGCACGAATAATATTTTCAAGTATTATTTACATTCATTTTTAGTTTTATTAATCATTTTAATTAACTAAGGTTGTTGGTTAATTACTTGGGCTTTTGTTGGACTTTATTTGTTAATTAATTGAACTTGGGCTTTATTAGTTAATGGACTCATGAATAAGGCTTATAAGCCCACCCTACTTCTTAGTTGGACTATTTAGCCCATATTTACATATAAGTATCATGTTTGAATGGAACTAGTTAGTTTAAAAGACTTAGAATCTAGTTGCTACACAATCCCCATGAGACTACCCCTTTTAACCACACTTTTAAGGCTTTACTTGCAAGTATCTTTTGGTTTAATCCCCTCCTCCTTTGAAATCTGCTGCAGGCCATTGGCCTTAGGGGAGTATTAGGGGAGTTTTGATTTCATTCTTTCATTACATCCCACTTGAATTCCTCTCTCAAAAACACACACACAATACTTGCTACTTTCCTCTCTTTTTTCTCTCTCTAAACTAGTAAGTAACAAGGCTCTTTTCTCTCTTTGATTCTTCATGAAAACTGCCACCTTACATCACATAATCATCATCATCTTTTGTTACTTATAGTTTGACTACTTGTTGTTGTTAGTTTGTTACATATAATTGTTAGTTGTTCTTTACTAGTTTCCAAGAATAAACTTTCTAGTTTGATTCTTCTTATTTCTTGTATTTATCAAGAACACTCAAGAACATAACTTACTAGTTATGATTCTACATATACTTTCTTAAAAGATTGCAAGTTCATGTGTTGATTAAATTCATACTTGAAGTTCATGAAGTAAACTTTAAAGTTTACTTTCTAAAGATCAAACTTTGGTTTGAATCTTTAAAGTATGAACAACCATGAATAATTTACTTGTTTACTTAGTTTACTTCTTCTTGCACTTTACTTTCATGTAATTAGTTTAAATGGTCAAGTACTACAAGTTAGTCTTGATCTCATTAATCTTGAACTAAAAGTTAACATTGAAAGTTCAAGAACACACAAATAAGTTTTCTTTAAATATAACTTTGTATACTTATGCTTGATCTAGACTTTTGAGTCATGGATCTTCAAGATCTAACTAAGAACTATGTTCTACATCTTAAGATCTTGATTAGTTAGTTTATTTTCAAGTTTAGAGTTCAATATTTCTATTATAGTTCATGTAAGTGTCAAACCTAAGACTTTGATGTAACTTTGGTTCATCAAACTACATGCAACTCTTAAGTGAGTTGTGCTTCATGTCTTAGACTTGCACTAGGGTTATGATGGTCAATACTTGGCTAAGATGATGTAGATACATCAATGAGTTGTACACTTGAAGCTATATGCATCAAGGATGAGAACCATGATGAACATCAAGCACCAAGACCACCGGAACTCACTTAAACTTACTGTTTCTGTCCAAAACCTACTGACCTGCTGTTTCTGTAACAGACCAGCAGACCTGGGCTGTTCTAACCATGATTTTTAGATATATATTTTCGAGTAGATAACTTTTCATATAGGACTCGTCTTAATCCGAGTTACGGTTTAGGATTTATGGCCCTCCGATCGTTACTATGTCTTTTAACGTTGTGCAGGAATTTCTGACCTACTCGTACTTAGACCATTGCCACGGTCAAACGAAGATGAGTTTGCTTCTGTAAATTTTACCACACTTAAAGGACTCATATACGGAGCCATGGCCACTGGTCTGACCTTGTTTCAGTAAGGGTAGAGGCCGTGGTGACTGACTGAAGTCAGCCTTTGTTGTAAACTACTTTCATAAACGAAACTTACTTTACGCCTTTTATTTGATGATGATTGATGATGACCCTTAAGACCTTATTTACATACTTTTAAACCTATTAAGACGATTTACTGACTTAGTACTATTTGACTTAGGTTGAGGACTTTCGGACCGTTTACTTGCACACCTTTTCCGAACCGACTTTACGACTACATTATCATTGTGAGTTATAGCATTCCCTTTTTACTTTAACTTATTTTGGGAACTGAGAATACATGCGGATTTTATGTTTTACATACTAGGCACGAGTACTTAAACTTATATATGTGTGGGTTATACAACGGCATAAATATTCCCTTTAGCTCTGTAACGTTTAATCATTGGTTTTTGAACCGTGAACGCGAATCTTAGATATGGATCCATAGGGTTTGACATCCCCACTCGGGCTAGTAGCGCTAGCATTTAACGAGTGTTTAATACTTCGTAAACATACGCACTTGCCAAGTGTACTTTCAGGGGGTATAAACGTTAAGTTAGTTACCAAGTGCCAACGGTTAACATGTACTTTATCTTACTGTTTTGAAACGCTCTTTGTAGCACTGAAATCTCGTGGCCTACTTTACATACTGTTATACTTAAACTATAGCTCACCAACCTTTGTGTTGACATTCTTAAGCATGTTTTTCTCAGGTGCTTGAGGTTAGCTTCCGCTGTGTACTAGTCGTGCTGTAGACACCCGCTGCTTAGAGTTGTCATCGCATGAACTACTTTACCTTGCATTCAAACTTTAGTACTTTTGAATTATGATTTGTAACGACCATTGTGGTCACATACACTTATTATTTGCTTCTACTTAGTGAAGAATGCTTTTGGATTGTAAAACATTCGATGTTGGTTTAGACATCACATTATTATTGAATGCAAACTCTTTTTGAAAACGCATATAGTACTTAACCTTGTAATGATCCTGTTGTTGATGATTCGTACACGATGGTTTTGTACGGGGCATCACAGAATTCAAGTTCATTTTGGACAAAATTTATAACACGAAATAGGTTTTAATTCATTCATATAAACTATATGTAACCTCAATTGAACCTAAAACATTAAACTGAAATCGAATTTCGCAATGAACACTATTGTTGACTTTTGAAATTAAAACTTTGACTCGAAAATTACGACTTGATATAAGGAATTGGATTTTGAAATCTTGCAAAAAGATTTACTAGATGATTCCTAACAAAATTGCGTTATTACTTTTTGAAAATTAACTCGAATTCGAGCTTTGGTATTTCATGGTGAAAACAGAGATATCGGCATGTCTTAGAAAAAAAATTCTTACATTATCAGATTTAAAATTCAGTGGAGGTGATAATTGATAATGGAATGAAGAGTAGAATGATTGTGAAAAAACATACGACACTCGCTTGTTTTGTAGTAATTCATATCGAAAGAAAACTTTTACTCAGGAAGATAAAATCAAAGCAGTTTATAAATATCAATTGATTGGTACGATCGATTTTGATGTTTAACAAAATTAGGATAGGTACAAAAATCAATTACAGTTGGATTGAGACACAAAATCAATTTTGATTCTGAATTCGTACGTATGAGTTTATATATTAATAGTTATTATTAATTAAAATTTTAATAATATTAATAATTAATAATAGAATTAATAATAATATTCATATTTTCAAATAATACTAAAAATGATATTAATAATATTATTAATGATAAATATAATAAATTATATTTTTTTAATAACCATAATAATAATGTATATAATAATAATATTAATAGTAATAATAATAATAATAATAATAATAATAATAATAATAATAATAATAATAATAATAATAATAATAATAATAATAATAATAATACACATAAGGATAATAATAATAGTAATAGTAATAATAATTAAAAGTGGTAATGTCTTTATAATGATAATAATAATCACATTAACACTAATAATATTTATAATAATAATGACTAAGATCATAATATTTATTACTAAGTGTAATAAAATGATATTAATGATGATAACATTAATTCTAGTAATAATAATATTATAACAATTTAAATATATAAACTTTCATATTTATATATCATATGTAATAATACTAATAATACTGATATTAATATTACTAGTAATAATCATAAAGTAATAATAATATTAGTATAACAACTATATTTATTATTAAATTTAAATTGAATATGTCAATATTACATATTATTATTTATGTAATATAATATATATTAAATAATAGCAAATATTTAATATTTAATATTTTTACATTTTATATATATTATAATATACATACAATTAATAATTATGTATATTAATCATATATATATATATATATATATATATATATATATATATATATATATATATATATATATATATATATATTCAACTACTTCATATATAATCATGTTTTAAATATCAATTTTAAGTTTTCTATCTAAATCACATACTAGTTTATTAATATATTTAATTTAATTTATAATATATAATTATTTACCTATATAATTATTTATAAATATACATTTCTATTTATGATTAATGGTTCGTGAATCGTCGAGAGCAGTCGAAAGGTAATTGATTACATGAATACAATTCAAAGGTTTTTGAGACTTCAACATTATAGACTTTGCTTATCATGTCAGAACATTAAATTATATAAAGATAAAGTTTAAATTTGGTCGGAAATTTCTGGGTCGTCACACACTCAACATGCTTCGGTTTGATCAGAACAGCGTAAGGACACGTACTTTCTATTTTTAGAAAGTTTCTATTTTTAGCAGGTTTCCATTTTTGGAAAGTATCTATTTTAGGAAAGTTTCTATTTTTGGAAAGTTTCCAAATTTAGAAAGTTTCCATATTTAGAAAGTTTTTAAGTTAGGAAAGTTTCCTTAATTAGAAAGTCAACAAAAGTCAACAGAAAGTCAAAGTCAACTGAAAGTCAACTTAAAAGTCAACCTTGGTCAAACATAGTCAACATTGAATTTTTAAGTATAAGTTATATTAATGATATAAGTTATAATGTTATTTAAAGTTAAATATGTATAATTATGTCATAACATAAGTTTAATTAAATTAAAATGAATTATTAAAGTTAACATAAGTTTAATGATATAATTAATATAACATAAGTATTTAATTAGTTAATTAAATATTAATCATAATATAAGTATTATTAATTAATAATAGATTTTAAATCATATCATAAGTATTATTAATTAATAATGAATTATTAATCATATCATAAGTTTCTAATTATAATCATTAAATCATAAGTATTTAATAATTAAATTATAATTAAATAATAACTAAGCCTTATAATAATTAAATAATTAATTAACCTTTATTATAAGTCTTATTATAATAATCTCATAACATAAGTTAATACTTGTTATAATTCAGTAGGCTTATAACTACCTTTAGTGGTTTGATTCTTGATGTTATAATTCAGTAGGCTTATAACTACCTTTAGTGATTTGATTCTTGATTAAGAATACTAATAATGAAGTGTAAGAACAAAGATGATAATGGAGAAAGAAAGAAACACTTTGTAAGTGTGTGAAATGGTGCAAGTTTAATGCTTGCATTCATGAGTATTTATAGCCTAAAATCTCAATATAAAAATACATACTTTGTGTACTAAAATTGACTATATGTATACACCAAAATTGACTATCCATATCTATATTATTATTATTATTATAACACTCCCCCTTGGATAGCAATTTTATTTTGTTGAAGATCAACTATAAATTACTGCCTCGTTAAAAACCTTGCTAAAGAAAACCCAGTGGGAAAAAACTTTAGCTAAGGGAAAAAGAGTGCAGCATGGAGTTGACTCCCCCTCAAGTAGACATCGCTTCAGCTGTTACATCTTTTGAACATGTCTCATGCCAATGTTATGAACGTGTGTTCTGAAAATAGCAGTTGGAAGTGCTTTCGTGAAAAGATCAGCAGAGTTTTTGCTGGATTGAACATATCTCATTTCAATCTCGTTGTCCTTAATGAGATTTTGAGTGTATGAGAAGAATCTAGGAGGTATGTGTTTGGTTCGGTCACTTTTGATATACCCTTCTTTCATCTGTGCTATGCAAGCTGCATTATCTTCATAGAGAATTGTTGGACTTTTATCGCGTTCTAGTCCACAAGAATCAGTAATGATTTGTGTCATTGATCTCAACCAAAAACATTCCCGAGTAGCTTCATGTAATGCAATCACTTCGGCATGATTTGACGATGTAGCAACAAGTGTTTGTTTTTGAGAACGCCATGATATTGCAGTACCTCCATTTAGGAATACATATCCAGTTTGAGATTTAGCTTTATGTGGATCAGATAAATAACCTGCATCTGCATAACCAACCAAATCTTGTTTTGATTCGTTAGAATAAAATAATCCTAAATCAGTAGTTCCTCGAAGGTATCGAAATATGTGTTTGATCCCATTCCAGTGTCTTTTGGTAGGAGCAGAGCTGAACCTTGCCAACAAATTAACTGCAAAAGAAATGTCAGGTCTTGTACAATTTGTAAGATACATAAGAGCTCCAATTGCACTAAGATATGGTACTTCTGGTCCAAGAATGTCTTCTTGATCTTCACATGGACGAAATGGATCAGCTTCAACATTGAGTGATCTAACAACCATAGGAGTACTTAATGGTTTTGCCTTGTCCATATTGAAACGTTTCAAAATCTTTTCAGTATATGTTGTTTGATGTACAAGTAAACCATTAGGCATATGCTCAATTTGTAAACCAAGGCAATACTTGGTTTTTCCGAGATCTTTCATTTCAAATTCTTTCTTTAGAAGTTGAATGGCTTCATGGATCTCTTTATTTGTACCTATGATGTTAAGATCATCAACATAAACAGCTATGATCACATATCCGGATGTTGTTTTCTTAATGAAAACACAAGGGCAAGTAAGATTATTTGTATACCCTTTGCTTATCAAGTAATCACTTAATCGGTTATACCACATACGTCCCGATTGTTTTAACCCATATAAAGATCTTTGTAATTTAATCGAATACATTTCTTTGGGTTTTGCATTTGATGCTTCTGGTACCTTAAATCCTTCAGGTATCTTCATATATATATCACTATCAAGTGATCCATATAGATAAGCAGTCACAACATCCATGAGATGCATTTCTAAATTTTTAGAAACTGCCAGGCTGATTAAGTATCTAAAAGTAATTGCATCCATAACAGGGGAATAAGTTTCTTCATAATCAATTCCTGGTCTTTGAGAAAAACCTTGAGCTACAAGTCTAGCTTTATACCTTGTAACTTCATTTTTCTCATTTCTTTTTCGGACAAAAATCCATCTGTATCCTACAGGTTTCACATCTTTAGGAGTGAGAATGATGGATCCGAAAACCTTTCTTTTATTGAGTGATTCTAATTCAGCTCGTATTGCTTCTTTCCATTGAGCCCAATCATGTCTATTTTGACATTCAACCATAGATGTTGGTTCTGGATCATCATCATTATTCATGATGTCATACGCAACATTAAATGAAAATTTCTCATCAAGATTTTTCATTTCATTTCGGTTCCATAATATTTTTGAATATGCATAATTGATTGCAATTTCTGTATTGACATCATCAATCTACTCTGCAGTAGGAGTACTGATTTGTGGTTCTTCTTGAACACTTTCTTTTACTTCATTATCAGCTGATTTTCTTTTTCGAGGATTTTTATCCTTTGAACCAATTGGTCTTCCACGTTTCTGACGTGGCAAAGATTCATGAGTGACGTTATTGCCAGCTTTTGGAATTTCAATTCGAGCTGGAGTATTTACTGCTGGTATATATGATTTTGTCATCGTTTTTGTATCTGTAAATGCATCAGGCAATTGATTTGCAAGTTCTTGTATATGCATTATCTTTTGAACTTCTGTCTCGCATTCTTTTGTGCGAGGATCAAGATACTTTAATTGAGGTTCACACCATGAAACATCATTTTCTTTATTTTTCATTTCTCCCCCTAATCTAGGGAACAATGTTTCATTAAAATGACAATCAGCAAAACGTGCTGTAAAAACGTCACCTGTCATAGGTTCAATATACCTTAATATTGAAGATGTTTCATATCCAACATATATTCCCAACCTCCTTTGAGGACCCATTTTTGTACGTTGTGGTGTCGCAATTGGAACATACACTGTACAACCAAATGTTCTAAGATGGGAAATATTTGGCTCTTGACCAAAAGCAAGTTGTAGGGGGGAATATTTATGACTTGCACTTGGTCTGATGCGAATCAATGCAGCAGCATGTAAAATTGCATGACCCCATATAGATACAGGGAGTTTTGTTCTCATTATCAATGGTCTAGCGATTAACTGTAAACGTTTAATCAATGACTCGGCTAAACCATTTTGTGTATGCACATGAGCAACAGAATGTTCAACAACAATTCCTATAGACATGCAATAGTCATTAAATGCTTGAGATGTAAATTCACCAGCATTATCAAGTCTCACCCTTTTAATGGTGTAATCAGGAAAATGAGCTCTCAATTTAATAATTTGGGCAAGAAATTTTGCAAATGCCACATTACGGCTTGATAACAGACAAACATGAGACCATCTGCTAGATGCGTCTATTAGAACCATGAAATATCTAAATGGTCCACATGGTGGATGAATTGGTCCACATATATCACCTTGAATTCTTTCAAGAAACATTGGTGATTCTTTCTCAACCTTAAGTGGTGAGGGTCTAGTTATCAATTTTCCAAGAGAGCAAGATGTACATGGAACCATTGTATCATGATGGATTTTTCTATCCTTTAGTGGATGTCCATGAGTACATTCAATAATCCTTTTCATCATTGTTGATCCTGGATGGCCTAATCTGTTATGCCATAAACTGAATACACCAGGATCAATATATTTTTCGTTAACTACCATATGTATTTCTGGTACATTTATATGTGTATAATGTAATCCAGAACTAAGTCTTGGCAGTTTTTCAACCACATGACTCTTTTCAGTGATACTTAAATATTTCTCATTTTCTGTTGTCACTGACTGATAATCATACCCGTTAAGGTATATGTCGGAGAAACTCAATAAATTTCTGCTTGACTTGGGAGAAAATAAGGCATCATTTATTAAAAATTTTGTACCATTTGGTAGTATGAAATTTGCCTTTCCTATCCCTTTTATCAAGTTAGCAGGTCCTGATATTGTATGTATAGTTCCTTCCGTTGGTTTTAGATCAATAAAATATTTCTCGAATTTAAGTATAGTGTGTGTAGTTCCACTGTCTGCTATACAGAGATCTCCACCACTTGATTGATGTTGTATTCCAGCAAAATTCATATTGAACTTCATATATAAGAAATAAATAGTGAGTACATTAATATTACACAATATTTTAAACGCAAATAGATAGTACTGAAACATTTAGCAAACATAATGACAAAAACAGACGATATTAAATCGTTTATTTTTCGAAAGACACACAACTTAAACATTCAAGAAATCTTCATATAAATCAGATGGTTTCTCAGTGACTGTTGGATCGACGTTATCCACAAAGTTTACTTCCTTTTCTTTATCTTTCAGCGAATCCTGATACATCTTAACAAGATGTTTAGATGTTCGGCAAGTATTAGCCCAGTGGCCCATTCTACCACATCTGTAGCAAGATTCTTCAGAATTTTTAGAAGAATTTTCTTCAACATCTTGTTTAATGGGCTTGTTTTGTGGTTGATATTTATATTTTCGTGGATTACTATTTCTTTGACCACCACGGCCACGACCACGACCACGTCCACGCCCATTACCATTACCATAAGGACGGTTTCTACCATAGTTATGGCTTTTGGCATGATGATGGTGATGGTTATTATAACCACGACCTTGCCCGCGTCCTTGTCCCTGTTTATAATTATTTGCAGTATTTGCTTCAGGGATTGCAAGTGTACCAGTAGGACGGGATTGCTGATTTTTCATTAATAGCTCATCATTTTGCTCTGCAACTAAGAGATATGAATTAAGTTCAGGATATGTTTTGAACTTTAGCATTCTCAAATTTCTTTGCACTGTGATGTTTGCAGCATTCATTGTGGAGAAAGTTTTCTCCATCATGTCTGCATCACTAATTTCATGTCCACAGAATTTAAGTTGTGAACATGTATTATACAGAGCTGAGCTGTATTCATTTACTTTCTTAAAGTCTTGGAACCTTAATGTTCTCCATTGTTCCATTGCAGCTGGAAGTAAAATTTCTCTTTGATTATTGAATCTGCTTTTGAGACCTTCCCATAAAACATGGGGATCTTCTACAGTCACATAATTATTTTGTAAGCATTCATCAATATGTTGATGAATAAAGCAACATGCCGTAGCTTGTTCTTTTTCAGAACAAGTGTTGTTTTCATTTATGGTTTCAAGAATGCCCATTGATTTAAGATGCATTTTTACTTTTATAACCCATGGCATGTAGTTGTTTCCAGTTGATTCTAAAGGAGTAAATTTAAGCTTTTCCAGATTCGACATTTTCTATTATCAAAAATTAAAACAAACATCATGATAAATTAGAGTCAATTTATATTCATAAGTATATAAACATTAAACATAAATTTAATATAACATAAATGATAAGTAGGTGACAGTGTCGACCATGTGTAAGCAATCATAAATAAATGTTATATAACAAAAATATAAATATTAGTAAACATAAATGAAAATTTGGCGACAGTGTCGACCATATATTTTTTCAGGTGGTATAACCGACCTATATCATTCTGGTGGTATAACCGACCATATATCATTTTGGTGGTATAACCGACCATATATCATTTTGGTGGTATAACCGACCATATATCATTTTGGTGGCAGAGCCAACCATATTTAGTATTAAGATTATCGTGCTGATAACGTGTTATAATTCAGTAGGCTTATAACTACCTTTAGTGGTTTGATTCTTGATGTTATAATTCAGTAGGCTTATAACTACCTTTAGTGATTTGATTCTTGATTAAGAATACTAATAATGAAGTGTAAGAACAAAGATGATAATGGAGAAAGAAAGAAACACTTTGTAAGTGTGTGAAATGGTGCAAGTTTAATGCTTGCATTCATGAGTATTTATAGCCTAAAATCTCAATATAAAAATACATACTTTGTGTACTAAAATTGACTATATGTATACACCAAAATTGACTATCCATATCTATATTATTATTATTATTATAACAATACTTACCATAAGTATTTTTCATTAATAATAAAAGTATTATTAATCATAAGTTTAATTAAATGTTTAATTAAATCATAATTAATTAATAAATGATATAATAAATATTTTTATCATAAGTCTTAAATTGAAATAATTATTTTTATATCATAAGTAATTTATTAATAATGAAAATCATTATTTATATCATAAGTCTTATTTAATAACTATAAGTTTTAATTAAAAGTTCATCGGGTCATAACTTGAGTCCCGGGAATCAGTTTTCGGCGAGTCTTATATCTATCTTCGCCTAACCAACCCACCCGACACATTAGTGTGCTCAAGAACACCCCAAGAACAGCCACCAAGTCGTGACCTACAGCCATTATTCAACTTGGAGCTTTAATCCGTTCAAAAACATGTTTTAGTCATAACGGGTTTGTAACGACCCAACCCGTTAACCATCCGAAAATGTGCCATAAATTTTTTTTTTCTGGAACTGCCCATCTGGACGGCGTCCAAAAGCTTGGACGGCATCCAACACTTAAGACCTGGACGGCGTCCAGCATACCTGGACGGCGTCCAGATTGCCTGCCAGATTCTGATCAGTTTAACGATTTACACACGGGTGAAAAACCCGCTTCCCGACACTTTTAAACCAAAACACTTTCACAACATATTACAATAGTGTAAACTAAGAGTTTTTCACAATAAAAACCGAGTTTTACGACGCCGGGCCCACATCGACCCAAAATACCATAAGTGACTATTTCGACCCATTAGTTTATACAAAAACATAGACCGAGCATGGGATTGGGGACACGCTACCCAATCCTAATCAAATCCAAAAGCAAGTCTTCTAAAGCAACTACGCAAGTCCACTAGTCCCCGCACTTACCCGAGCCACCGCATCCGTGCAATCTATAAAAATGTAAACAACGAGAGGGTAAGCTAACGCTTAGTGAATGAGAATATACTACATACATATATATGCATAAAATGAAATGAAATGCGCATCGCTAACACACAAATACGAGCCACATACCGCAATCCAAGCATAACTAAGCAATGTTATACCTAACGTACCACCAAGTCAAACCGCAAGATTAGTTACAACAATATAAGTAAATACGCGTACATAAATGGGTAACCAAACTACAAGGTTAACCCCTTAACCTCAATCATACGAACATTGGCCGAACAACCCGAGCCTTAGTGAATTCGCACAACCCGAAATTCACTTCTCTACCAATTCAACAATCGAGGTTGGCCGAACTACCCGAGCCTTAATGAATTCGCACAACCCGAAATCCATCACCTCATAAAAAGGATGACCGAACAACCCGAGTCATCATGAATCCGCACTACCCGAGATTCACTTCCCAAATACCAAAACCCACGGTCACGGGATTATAAAATCCACCACATCGGGGTTATCTACATCACAACAATATCAACCCTTCACCATTGGGGTTATAACATCCACATCACAACCACGTGTGATCACGTACACTCAAAATGTGTACCACGTCAAAGGTGGTCAACCAAAACGCACAACCGTGCCAATTGGACTCATACACAAGTCCATCAATCCACCTATATGTGAAGTGAGCTCTATAGCCGAGAATCACTTCACCTGACCCGCACCCATCCTACACATACATATGCATATAGGATATTAACACTCACCTTGTCGCCTTGATGAATGCTTCCAAATAATCCGCAACTCGTCAATGGAACGTACCTATTCCATTATCACAATACAAACAACACAATTAGGGTTGACTTACAAACCAACCCAATTGACCCTTAGTGCAAATTCGACCAATTTGCACTTCGAAACACAAACCGCGCCCAAATTAACCAATAATCACTAACACGAGTGAAAATGGTCCTAACACGCCAATTAAACCCGAACACAAGTGTTAAACACGTGTCATACCCATTTTGACACCAAAACCCTAATTTTGACCCATTTCAACATTAGTTAGCCAAACTCACCCAAAAGAGTTTCAACACTTCCATAATCACTAAACCTAGTGATTAAACTCAAGATCAAGCCCTAATCGAGGCTAAAACGTCAACCAACCCAAAACCCTCCAAGTGACAAGATTAACAAGTCACCATGGACCTACTTCATCATCTAAAAAGGTTTCACAACAATCTAGCTCAAAACTCTAACTTGGACATCAAATCTAACAAATGAAATTCGGAGTTTGAGCTTACCAATACCACCACAACGTAGCTAGGAGCGAGATGAACAACTTTAGAACCCGAGCTTTTGCGATAATCCGACTCCTTCTTCTCCAAATCAACCTCTCTCTCTCTAAACCCTTCCTCTCTCTCTAGATGCAAGTGTGTGAGTGAAAAGAGGTGAAATGGGGATAAGATAGCCCATGGGTCAGTTTTGTGGCTCCCAAACCGACCCTCAAGTGAAAATACCGAAATACCCCTCTAAATATCTTAAAGTAAAACAGCTGGCCTGTCAGACACTTTGGACGGCGTCCCGATTCTTGGACGGCGTCCCACCTTTTGTTGCTGGATGGCGTCCCCCCTATTGGGATGGCGTCCCACCTTTTGTTGCTGGACGGCGTCCCCCCTATCGGGACGGCGTCCCGACCTACTGCAACATCAGAAACAAAAACAGGGTGTTACAACACTCCCCCACTTAGAATCGATCACGTCCTCGTGATCCTCGTCACTTAACCAAATGGACCACACTCCACGGTCCTCAACATAAGTCCCAATTCGACTTTCCTAGGCAACTCTTCCCAAGGAATCACCTTTAACAACTAAAATCGTCTCCCGCGATTTATCAAACCCACTATCCGAGCACTAAAACCATGCTCACTCCCTATCATCAGGAAAACTCAACCAATCTCGGACCGAGATATCAACCCTTCAGCGTACCATTACAGGTACAATGCTAGAAGCAACCAAGTCTCAATCCTAAAGTCAACAATCCGAAACGATAAAGAAAGATCCAAATGAATCCCTACAGATTACACTTAATACTAAACATCCCTTGTAGTGCGCAATACGACCAATACGCAACTACCGTAACATCATAACAAACGGTTAAAACCGATAGCGCCCAAAATGATCATGGCAATGCAAATCCAAAGGTGTACCAAAATCGACAATTCGTCACACCTGTAACAACATGTGAGCGAAGCACGGCTATCGCATCACTAATCCTACAACATGGTTCTCACGACCCCACCATCGGTGTATAAAACAACCAATAGATCAAACCAAACGGTCCTTACGACCCCACTATCGGTGTATAAAACAACCGATAGATCACAACTCAACATGGCCGAAACAACCCGAGCCTGAACACATATGGAGGATGGTCGAAACAACCCGAACCTCAGTGAATTCGCACAACCCGAAATTCACCTACCCAATCCATATATCTCACAACGAAATGACCGCACAACCCGAGTCATCGTGAATACGCACAACCCGATATTCACCACTAACGCCACATAGTATAACCGAGGATGGCCGTACAACCCGAGCCTTAGTGAATCCGAACTACCCGACATTCACTACCTCAAACTATGAGTCCATCCAACAGGGACAATCGTACTACCCGAAATATTGTGAATACGAACAACCCGATATTCACGTCCCACAACACAACTCAAGAATGGTACTGGCATTTCCCACCGGTACTCGCATTTCCCGATAATGTTACACCATACCGACATAACACTACTCCCTTGATGAAGTCAGCGGACCCGAAGATCATGCTTCACCAATCAACAACCATGATGAAGTCAGCGGACCCGAAGATCATGCTTCACCAATCAACAACCATGATGAAGTCAGCGGACCCGAAGATCATGCTTCACCAATCAACAACCATGATGAAGTCAGCGGACCCTAAAGGTCATGCTTCACCAATCTCAATACCGGATGAAGTCAGCGGACTCCGAAAGTCATGCTTCACCGATATAACACCTCGCTCATGATGAAGTCAGCGGACCCCGAAAGTCATGCTCCACCAATCACGTACTACCATGATGAAGTCAGCGGACCCCGAAGGTCATGCTTCATCAATCAACGCCCTTTTGGCCTCGAACAACGAGTAGCGTAACATCGCGCTCTGCTACGCCATAGTGAATCCTAACGGATACCACTAACCATTCACACACTCGAGCAAGAACCACCTATATCAAACATAGGCACAAAACAATAATTCTCTAGAAGAGAATCCGACACACACCTCCTTTAACCGAAGGATTTCACCTTGCTCGCCAAACACGTCCATTATCTCTCAACGAGATTTACCACATTACCAACTCGGTGATAATTCAAATTCAAACCATAAGTACAATTTATCCGAAATTGTAATCTACCACAAATCGACCAAAATCAGGTCTCGACAACATTTTCTGGATCTACCAAAAGCATCATCCGAAATCTCACACTAAAACTTCCTCGTGCGGGAGTGTAACTCCCCCACTTGGAACTACGTTCCAATGTCACAACTCGAACGACCGTACAATGCTACCAAAGGTAGGCTTTACCAACAATTGGGTTCACATGACCCATCACCATTCCTTGCTCCAACCTTGAGCATACGAAGGATTTTAACCTATCCTTAAACACTTCAAACGAAAAGTGTACCACAAAGTACACTACACTCTCGCAATCATCCAATTGCTATAGCTTATCAACTTCACCTAGTCACTCATGTACTTAAGGGTTTCATCTCGGTACCCTAAGTACAATGTAACCACAACACAATCGGAGTCGAACACCACGCTAGTAGGTATGAAAGAGGCACCTAATGTCGCGTCACGTAGACTCCTTTACCAACATACATCGAGATCAAACACTCGATCTCTCGGGTTTCATCCCACTCGACGAACCTCATGGTTCATCAACTTTAACACGAGAGCGACACGCTCTAACATCCGAACACCGAAGCCCACACACATGGCTTGGTAGAAACAATTCCCAATACTAAGGAATGCTTGGTTGCACCAAGTCTTACGTCCTTCGCCCGACAATCAAAACGTCACCATAGGGTACTTCCATTAGGAACGTCACCCATAACAACAATATGCACAACACAAGGAATTTAACAACTCAAACTCATCAGCACAAAATAAATAATCAAAGGACGTATCTATTAAAACGAAACGTACATCAACGTCTCCTTGCGGCATTCGTCGCCGCCAACTCGGGACAATCCGGCTTGCGATGCCCCTCCTTATGACAATAGTAGCACATCCCGTCATCACTTCTCAGCATTGTGCACTCCCACAACTTGTGGCCCCTAATACCACAATTGAAACATCTAGGTGCACGAGAATCCACCGTGTCTTTTCCCACATTACCCGTACTCGCACTTGCACCCTTATTTTTCTTACCCGGGGCGCCGTACGAATCAACCCTCCTCTTACTTGAAGGTTCACACATCTTTGATCGCGTATACGACTCGAACCCTCTAGCCAAGTTGAATAATTCCGCAAACGATTTCGCTTGACCCCGACTAATTTTACTTTTCAAGTCATCATTCATGGTCCGATAGAAATCCCCCATTAACAAACGATCATTCCCCAAATACTCCGGGCAAAAACGAGCCTTCTCCATAAAGGTCGTCTTGAGAGTATTCAAATCCATAGATCCTTGTCGCAAATTTCGCAACTCATTACGCAATTCTCACAAATCGGCCGAAGTCCGGAACTCCTCGAAGAATTCCTCCTTAAACTCGTTCCACGATAAGGCCATAAACGTTTTGCCACCGACAAGATCGATCTTACCATCCAACCAATCCCTTGCCCTGCCCCGCAACAGACTAGTAGCGAGTCTCGTTTTTTTCTCGGGAGGCCAATCAATAGTACGAAAACACCCTTCGACATCCGAAATCCAAGTTGTGCTTACCAAAGGATCCGGTTTCCCATCATACATCGGGGGTTTAGTCCTCATGAAGCTCTTAAGACAACGCTCCATTTCACTACTACCCCGAAATTCGGAATACTTCCTATCCATTTCTTCTTGAAACGCACTCATTTGCTCCGCAACGGCGGCCGCAACTCTAGAGTTAAACTCCTCGTCATTCGTCTCGATCTCGTTTCGCGTCGTCATTCTAAAGAATGCAAAATGATTAGTCCACGAACGTATAAAACAACACGCATAACACCGCCCCATCTTGCTCAACACTCGGCGTACATCACTTGTTAAACACGATTTGCACCCGTAATAATGTTTGCAAGTCCTTATTACGCACACACATCGTATCTCCTCGTTAGTACAACGACCATCTTGCTCGATGATATTCACAACGCAACGTAAACATAAACATAACACAATCGTATATTAATAATATCCACGTATTAATATACATGTTAGTCCACCTATCAATTGAGGCACTAACCAAATTTCCATTCTGACCCGTAATCCTACAAGTCCCGCAACAAATAAGCACACACAAAAGTCTAAGTCTAGGCACCTATCTTAAGTCACCTAAATCCCTTAGACCATGCTCTGATACCACTTGTAACGACCCAACCCGTTAACCATCCGAAAATGTGCCATAAATTTTTTTTTTCTGGAACTGCCCATCTGGACGGCGTCCAAAAGCTTGGACGGCGTCCAGCATACCTGGACGGCGTCCAGATTGCCTGCCAGATTCTGATCAGTTTAACGATTTACACACGGGTGAAAAACCCGCTTCCCGACACTTTTAAACCAAAACACTTTCACAACGTATTACAATAGTGTAAACTAAGAGTTTTTCACAATAAAAACCGAGTTTTACGACGCCGGGCCCACATCGAACCAAAATACCATAAGTGACTATTTCAACCCATTAGTTTATACAAAAACATAGACCGAGCATGGGATTGGGGACACGCTACCCAATCCTAATCAAATCCAAAAGCAAGTCTTCTAAAGCAACTACGCAAGTCCACTAGTCCCCGCGCTTACCTGAGCCACCGCATCCGTGCAATCTATAAAAATGTAAACAACGAGAGGGTAAGCTAACGCTTAGTGAATGAGAATATACTACATACATATATATGCATAAAATGAAATGCGCATCGCTAACACACAAATACGAGCCACATACCGCAATCCAAGCATAACTAAGCAATGTTATACCTAACGTACCACCAAGTCAAACCGCAAGATTAGTTACAACAATATAAGTAAATACGCGTACATAAATGGGTAACCAAACTACAAGGTTAACCCCTTAACCTCAATCATACGAACATTGGCCGAACAACCCGAGCCTTAGTGAATTCGCACAACCCGAAATTCACTTCTCTACCAATTCAACAACCGAGGTTGGCCGAACTACCCGAGCCTTAATGAATTCGCACAACCCGAAATCCATCACCTCATAAAAAGGATGACCGAACAACCCGAGTCATCATGAATCCGCACTACCCGAGATTCACTTCCCAAATACCAAAACCCACGGTCACGGGATTATAAAATCCACCACATCGGGGTTATCTACATCAAAACAATATCAACCCTTCGCCATTGGGGTTATAACATCCACATCACAACCACGTGTGATCACGTACACTCAAAATGTGTACCACGTCAAAGGTGGTCAACCAAAACGCACAACCGTGCCAATTGGACTCATACACAAGTCCATCAATCCACCTATATGTGAAGTGAGCTCTATAGCCGAGAATCACTTCACCCGACCCGCACCCATCCTACACATACATATGCATATAGGATATTAACACTCACCTTGTCGCCTTGATGAATGCTTCCAAATAATCTGCAACTCGTCAATGGAATGTACCTATTCCATTATCACAATACAAACAACACAATTAGGGTTGACTTACAAACCAACCCAATTAACCCTTAGTGCAAATTCGACCAATTTGCACTTCCAAGCACAAACCGCGCCCAAATTAACCAATAATCACTAACACGAGTGAAAATGGTCCTAACATGCCAATTAAACCCGAACACAAGTGTTAACACGTGTCATACCCATTTTGACACCAAAACCCTAATTTTGACCCATTTCAACATTAGTTAGCCAAACTCACCCAAAAGAGTTTCAACACTTCCATAATCACTAAACTTAGTGATTAAACTCAAGATCAAGCCCTAATCGAGGCTAAAACGTCAACCAACCCAAAACCCTCCAAGTGACAAGATTAACAAGTCACCATGGACCTACTTCATCATCTAAAAGGGTTTCACAACAATCTAGCTCAAAACTCTAACTTGGACATCAAATCTAACAAATGAAATTCGGAGTTTGAGCTTACCAATACCACCACAACGTAGCTAGGAGCGAGATGAACAACTTTAGAACCCGAGCTTTTGCGATAATCCGACTCCTTCTTCTCCAAATCAACCTCTCTCTCTCTAAACCCTTCCTCTCTCTCTAGATGCAAGTGTGTGAGTGAAAGGAGGTGAAATGGGGATAAGATAGCCCATGGGTCAGTTTTGTGGCTCCCAAACTGACCCTCAAGTGAAAATACCAAAATACCCCTCTAAATATCTTAAAGTAAAACAGCTGGCCTGTCAGACACTTTGGACGGCGTCCCGATTCTTGGACGGCATCCCACCTTTTGTTGCTGGACGGCGTCCCACCTTTTGTTGCTGGACGACGTCCCCCCTATCGGGACGGCGTCCCGACCTACTGCAACATCAGAAACAAAAATAGGGTGTTACAGGGTTATTCGTGGCTCGGATTTCGATGACCCGAACATGAAAGTTCATCCCATCATCAATCCTAATATACTAGTACACCCTAAAGACTCCAAAAGTGGTCACAAAGTCGGACCATACCTGAATCAATTCGTTTTTATATTTTAATTTCAATTAAACACCATTTTAATCATATCTAGAGCTCCGAGAATCGAAATAACATGAATCCGGAGTCTAAAATTAATGTCTTCATGAGAGGAACTCATGTAAACACTTTAATTTCACTTTTATATCAGTTATGTTTACAGAAATGATCAAACAAGCTGCTGTCCCAAAATAATCAAACCGAAAA
Organism: Rutidosis leptorrhynchoides; assembly: GCF_046630445.1. Lineage (NCBI taxonomy): Eukaryota > Viridiplantae > Streptophyta > Magnoliopsida > Asterales > Asteraceae > Rutidosis > Rutidosis leptorrhynchoides. The sequence goes on from NC_092333.1 coordinate 246,165,669, forward strand.
CATGAATTAACGAGCATTTCTACGCATACTATCAACAATCAATAACATATAATCATCATACAACCAACATAACATGCAAAATCAGTAAAATATATGAAAAATTAAAAATCAAGGGTTAGGGTTTATACCCTAATCGAGAAAAGATTAATGTAGACGCGTAGAGGAGAACGAGAGGAACACGATTATGCGAATGATTTAATGATCCAAGCTTTTAATTGTTGAAGATGATGATGTTTGTGGATGAGGTAGGCAACAGACAAGGAGGGAGGGAGGGAGGGAGAGGAGAGGTTGAGAGAAAAATATAAAATGTTAGGTTTTAATAAAATGAATTGAAATTGAAAAGTGTGGAGCAAATGAGCCAACACTCCCTCTCCATGGGAGTGTTCATCCGATTGGTGAGTGTGGGGTGGGCCCCATGGACCACTTTTGTTATTTTGTAAAGTCCTTGTGGCCCGAACGCCCGAACGAAACCCGAAACGCGAAAACACGATTACGCGATTGAAAATTCGGAGAGATAACAAATACGCGACAAAAAATATATATAAACACTATATATAAATATATGATATTAAAATATCATATTTAAAATAATTAGGACTTAAAAATCACAAAAGCGCGACCGTTGGTTTGAAAACCGAAAAGATTCGCCGGATAGAAATTCACGACACATAAAAACGTACAATTTAAAATATGAATACAAATATTCATTTAACACATAATAATTAATATATTATTACTAAAATAATAATATAGGTCATAGAAATGACGTGGCATGAATAACAATTAACGGACGTTAAATAATAAATGGTAAAAGATAACGGAAAAAGTAGGGTCGTTACATGTGTTTTCCTTAATCATAAGCTAATTAAGACATCAATAGGTGTGATTAACTAGGAATAGTGTCGTAGTGAACGAAACTCTTTTCAATATGAAAAGGGAAACTATATTAGGCATGTTAAAAGAGGTTTCGTGAATTATAAATGCCCCAAGGTGATCAAAATTTATTTGGATAGAAGATTTGATTAGGACATCTACGGTTGAACCACGGTCTACCGTGGTGTCGACCATGCACCACGTTTCTCAGAAACTGTGGTACAGAACAATCACGGTCGAACCTGCGGTCGTCTGTGACTTAACCGCAGACACCCTGCATTTGTAAAACGACACTTTTGACACTTTTACGCGTTATATGTTTTAGTCGTTTGCTAGAGAAAAACTAGATTTATGAACTTGCGTGTTTACTTAATTCCACATGTAATCACTCTTAGCAAGTTGTCATCATCAAAACACAGATTAGCAATGTACGAATATTATCATTAAGTTATCAACCAACATGATCGTTTTCGTACAACTATCCAGTTGGAAAGCAAACTTGATGTTCGTTGGTGGTAGATATACGCTTTTAAAAGCGGTGTTGGAAAGTATGGGTATCTATTATCTTTCTTAATTTAATAATCTGGAAATGGTAACAAAAGACTTGGAGAGTTTACGGGCTAAATATTTTTGGGGTGGTAGTGACGCGAATAAGAAAATGCATTAGGTAAAATGGGACTTAATTCTTAATTCATATTAAAAGGTGGACTCGAGGTTGGAAGTTTGCGGGAGTTTAATTTGGGTATGATTTTCAAATGAATTTGGCATTTTGAGACATGTCCTAAATCGTTGTGAGTTAGAACGATTATAGCAATACACAAAGATCACTCTGTTTTTAATCCCAACGTGATAAAAGCGAAAGGTATATGGTATTCATTGTTTCATAACTTTACAGCTAAAGGTTGGAAACGGATCAGGTGTACGGTTTTGGAAAGACGTTTAGTTAGGCGGTGAACCGTTAAAAGCGAGATTTCCTAGACTATTTTTGTTAGAAAGTGATCAGAATGTTGTAACGATCCAACCCGGTAAACAACGCAAAACACTTTTTTTTTAGGGAAGACAGCCTGTACCTGACAGGCTTAACCCACGGCGTGATCAGTCTAGCCGCGGCGCGGCTTAACACATTCCCAAATGGTCTGGACCATTTAAAACCCTCGACATCTAAAATTCTTGTTAACCCGCAGCGCGCCCCTCAGGGCTGCGGCGCGGCTCACACCTGTGACAGATTTTAACTTTGACCAAAATATACAAATCACCAAAGTTTCGCTATTTCGACAACCATCAATACCAAAAGCTTCACGCCACATGAATAAACAAAGATTACATGTTTTTAGGACCCCAAACGAGTGTTCGACCACCGAACATCAATCGCTCATTTACCATTCAAAAATATAAGTTTTGACCGACAAGTTTAAATGCCAAACAATAACCCGAGCATGGTGTTTGGGGTTAAACTATCCGAATCCTAGGTCTAACTTCAAAAGCAAATCTCTAGCGTAATCATATAGGGAGCCGCTAGTCCAAACGTACACCCTGGCCTTTATCCACGCTGGAGCCTAAAAAGGTAAACAACGAGAGGGTAAGCAAAACACTTAGTGAATGCAATAATTATACACATACATATATAATATACCTAGTTGCGAACACTTACACACATATCGCATACACGCTAGCAATATAATTAGCATACCATCTCAAGTACGAAGCTAATAGCTGCCATTACAGCAACTAGCATGATTAATAGCATATAATCGAAATAATACAATATGCTACACTACAATGCATACACAAACCATATGGTCAATCATACGCGCGTCATGGTGCTACCGGCTCCGTGGTTCACACTGTAGTGACCCGAACTTTTCCATATTTATATATATTAATTGAGATTAATATTTACATGACTAAATGTTTCCAACTTGTTAAGCAATCAAACTTGTTAAGACTTGATAAAATGAAATAAGTTTCATATAGACAATTGATCACCCAAGTTGACCGGCGATTCACGAACGTTACAAAATTGTGAAAACTACATGTTGTGGTATATATAGACATATATATATGGTTTACATGAGATTATGATGAGTAAGTATCTCACTAAGTATATTAACAATGTGTGATATACATAAGAAATGAGTTTACTAAGTTAAGAAACTCGAAATGATATATATAACAATTATCGTTTTGATAACGTCTACTAAATACATATGTATCATATTAAGATATTGATACACTATATTTAACATGATAAAATGATATTTAAATATATTATTAAGTGTGTTAACAATGAACTACATATGTAAAAACAAGACGACTAACTCAAGAATTACGAAACGAGACTTATATGTAACGATTATCGTTTTAACGATATTTTAAAGTATATATCATGTTAAGAGATATTAATACATCATAATATCACAATAACATAATAATTTAATATCTCATTTGATATAATAAACATTGGGTTAACAACATTAATTGAGATCGTTAACTTAAAGGTTTCAAAACAACACTTACATGTAATGACTAACGAAGACTTAACGACTCCATTAGAATGTATATACATGTTGTGTTTTGATATGTATTCTTACACTTTTGAAAGACTTCAAGACACATATCAAAGTACTTCTACTTAACAAAAATGCTTACAATTACATCCTCGTTCAGTTTCATCAACAATTCTACTCGTATGCACCCGTATTCGTACTCGTACAATACACAGCTTTTAGATGCATGTACTATTAGTATATACACTCCAATGATCAGCTCTTAGTAGCCCATGTGAGTCACCTAACATATGTAGGAACCATCATTTGGCAACTAGCATGAAATATCTCATAAAATTACAAAAATATTAGTAATCATTCATGACTTATTTACATGAAAATAAAATTTCATATCCTTTATATCTAATCCATATACCAACGTCCAAAAATACCTACAAACACTTTAATTCTTCAATTTTCTTCATCTAATTGATCTCTCTCAAGTTCCATCTTCAAGTTCTAAGTGTTCTTCATAAATTCCATAAGTATAGTTTCATAAAAATCAAGAATACTTCCAAGTTTGCAAGTCTACTTCCAAGCTTTCTAATCCATTCCAAGTAATCATCTAAGATCAAGGAACCTTTGTTATTTACAGTAGGTTATCTTTCTAATTCAAGGTAATATTCATATTCAAACTTTGATTCAATTTCTACAACTATAACAATCTTATTTCGAGTGAAAATCTTACTTGAACTGTTTTCGTGTCATGATTCTGCTTCAAGAACTTTCAAGCCATCCAAGGATCCTTTGAAACTAGATCCATTTTTCTCATTTCCAGTAGTTTTATCCAGAAAACTTGAGGTAATAATGATGTTCATAACATCATTCGATTCATACATATAAAACTATCTTATTCGAAGGTTTAAACTTGTAATCACTAGAACATAGTTTAGTTAATTCTAAACTTGTTCGCAAACAAAAATTAATCCTTCTAACTTGACTTTTAAAATCAACTAAACACATGTTCTATATCTATATTATATGCTAACTTAATGATTTAAAACCTGGAAACACGATGAACACCATAAAATCGGATATACGCTGTCGTAGTGAAACCGGGGGCTGTTTTGATTTGGATAATTAAAAACTATGATAAACTTTGATTTAAAAGTTGTTCTTCTGGGAAAATGATTTTTCATATGAACATGAAACTATATCCAAAAATCTTGGTTAAACTCAAAGTGAAAGTATGTTTTTCAAAATGGTCATCAAGATGTCGTTCTTTCGACGGAAATGACTACCTCTTTAGTAATTGACATGTAACTTACATTTCTAACTATAAACCTATAATTTTTCTGTATGGATTCTTAAATTAGAGTTCAATATGAAACCATAGCAATTTGATTCACTCAAAACGGATTTAAAATGAAGAAGTTATGGGTAAAACAAGATTGGATATTTTTGATCTTTTTAGCTACGGGAAATGTTTAACAAATCTATACAAATCATATCCTAGCTAACTTATATTGTATTATACATGTATTCTAATATATTATGTAATCTTGGGATACCATAGACACGTATGCAAATGTTTTGACATATCATATTGACCCATGTATATATATTATTTGGAACAACCATAGACACTCTATATGCAGTAATGTTGGAGTTAGCTATACAGGGTTGAGGTTGATTTCAAAAAAATATATACTTTGAGTTATGATTTAGCATGAGACGTGTATACACTGGGTCGTGGATTGATTCAAGATAATATATATCGATTTATTTCTGTACATCTAACTGGATTGATTCAAGATAATATATATCGATTTATTTCTGTACATCTAACTTTGGACAACTACTTGTAGGTTACTAACGAGGACAGCTGACTTAATACACTCAAATCTTTAAAACATAATAAAAATGGTTGTAATTATATTTTGATCATACTTTGATATATATGTACATATTTGTATAGATTCGTGAATCGATCCGTGGCCAAGTCTTATTTCCGAGGAAGGAAATATCTGTGAAAGTGAGTTATAGTCCCACTTTTAAAATCTAATATTTTTGGGATGAGAATACATGTAGGTTTTATAAATGATTTACAAAATAGACACAAGTACGTGAAACTACAATCTATGATTGAATTATCGAAATCGAATATGTCATTTTTTATTAAGTCTGGTAATCTAAGAATTAGGGAACAAACACCCTAATTGACGCGAATCCTAAAGATAGATCTATTGGGCCTAACAAACCCCATCCAAAGTACCGGATGCTTTAGTACTTCGAAATTTATATCATATCCGAAGGGTGTCCCGGAATAATGGGGATATTCTTATATATGCATCTTGTTAATGTCGGTTACCAGGTGTTCACCATATGAATGATTTTTATCTCTATGTATGGGATGTGTATTGAAATATGAAATCTTGTGGTCTATTGTTACGATTTGATATATATAGGTTAAACCTATAACTCACCAACATTTTTGTTGACGTTTAAAGCATGTTTATTCTCAGGTGAATACTAAGAGCTTCCGCTGTTGCATACTAAAATAAGGACAAGATTTGGAGTCCATGTTTATATGATATTGTGTAAAAACTGCATTCAAGAAACATATGTCGATGTAATATATATCTATTGTAAACCATTATGTAATGGTCGTGTGTAAACATTATATTTTAGATTATCATTATTTGATAATCTACGTAATGTTTTTAAAACCTTTATTGATAAAATAAAGGTTATGGTTGTTTTAAAAAAATGAATGCAGTCTTTGAAAAACGTCTCATATAGAGGTCAAAACCTCGCAACGAAATCAATTAATATGGAACGTTTATAATCAATACGAACGGGACATTTCAGTTGGTATCAGAGCGTTGGTCTTAGAGAACCAGAAAATTTGCATTAGTGTGTCTTATCGAGTTTGTTAGGATGCATTAGTGAGTCTGGACTTCAACCGTCTTTTCTTTAAAAATGATTGTTTAACATTTTTGTTGGAAACTATATATTATTAATATGTAAATATTATGTGATATATTAATCTCTTAACATGTTTGATACTGTGTGATAGATGTCTACCTCTAGCACAAATCTCATTGACTCACCTAATAATAACGAAGAGTCGAATATATATTGGCAAGATTCACAAGTTCCCGAAGAACTGGAAGAAGAGGAAACAGAACCGGAAGAAGAGGAACCAGAAGAAGAGGAACCGAAAGAAGAAGAGGTTCCGGAGGGGGGAATAGTAGGAACCACAGAAAACCGGTCAAATAAAAGAAAATCCTCAACCAATGGACCAAAGTTAATAATGGTCAATAGTGTTTCAGCTAAGGAAGCAAAATATTGGGAAAATTGCCAATTTTTTGATGAATCGGATCCTGATGAGGATTCCGGTGATGTTATAGAAATTACCCCGACCCAATTTAATGAGGCAAAAGAAAATAATAAGGAAAAAGGCATCAAAATAGAGAAATCTGATTCCGACCCAGATGAACTTTATATGTACCATCAACACCCGTATTTTCAATATCGTGACAATAACCCGGGAACCTCTAAACCACCAGGTTTTTCTAAACCAGTGTTGAAAACGATGACTCGTATTAGAGGAACATCATATATCCCTAGAAGATTAGGAAAAAGAACCAAGTCCGAAGAAGAAGAAAACAGTGATTCCGATTAGAGGGGTGTGAGCATGTTGTGTAATAAATGTATTGTAGTGTGCTTGTACTTTTATGTTCTATGTAAAAATTGCTTGTATTGTTTGTTATTACGAATCTAATCCTTATCTATTTTACAGTATAAAAATAAAATGGACGTTAAGGGTAGACAACCGAATATTTTAGAAGACCTACCAGAGGATATGATTGAGAAAATCTTGTCTAGAGTCGGTCAGAATTCATCAGCACATTTAGTTATGGCAAAATTGACTTGTCAAACATTTGAAAGACTTTCCAGAAATGCCTTAGTTTATAAAAGGCTTTCCTTTGATAGGTGGGGTATATCACATTGGGGAGACCGTAAGTTACGCCATGTTTTCTTTAAAGCATTAAATGCGGGTAACCCAAATGCAATTTTACGCTACGGGTTAAGAACCTATTTTGACTCAACATATCCCAACATAGGATTTCGTGAATTAGAAAGAGCTTCTAACATGTAACATAAAGAAGCATGTTATGCTTACGGGTTAGTGATGTTCGCTTCTTACCAAAGTGAGAAAAAGAACATCGGATTGCAGCTTTTAAATAAAACCTTCCCATAAGTGACGAATTCAGTAGTTGGGGTGAGAAACAAGGTTTTTAGATTATTACGGGGCTGTTGGACATTACGAAACCCTCGTCCTTTTAATGACATTACAACATGCTGCCTAGCCAATGGTCATAACGGTTATTTTCCACAAGACCAAGGATGGGAAGTCGTCTTAGTAAAACCAGAATGCATGACTTGTTTCTGGACTTATGAATTACGTGTCTTTATTTCCTTTGCTTAACAACTTGCATATTAACTAGATTTATCTTCAAAACTGTCCTGTATCATAGTGTACTATATTTCATGTTATATGTAATATAGCGAAGTTGTAAGTTTGAAGAATATTTGTATGTGATATATTATTATAATCAGTTTTTTATATGGAATTGTAGTAGTTAAATTGTATATTAGCTACTAAGTATGAACTTAACGGGTAGGTAGTACCCGAATTTAAACTTATAAAACGCTAATATGAAGAAAAAGCTTTTATAAATGAGTTCATATTATGCTACGAGATACTATTGACTACTCTTAATATTCTGTAAGATTAAATTGTTTCATTTGACTATTTTGAAGGAAATGGCACCGACTACTCGACACACCTTGAATATGAGCGAAGAGGAATTTCGTGCCTTTCTGGCTTCAAATATAGCCGCAGTACATGCCGCGCTACATACCAACAATAACTCTGAATCTAGCAATACAGCTAACGGCGCAAGAAATCGTGTAGGATGCTCCTACAAGGAATTCACTGCCTGCAAACCTTCAGAATTTGATGGGACCGAAGGACCAATCGGATTGAAACGGTGGACCGAGAAAGTTGAATCAGTGTTTGCCATAAGTAAGTGAGCTGAAGGAGACAAAGTGAAGTACGCTACGCATACCTTCACAGGTATTGCGTTAACATGGTGGAATACCTATCTAGAGCAAGTGGGACAAGATGCTGCTTACGCGCTACCATGGTCAGCATTCAAGCACTTGATGAACGAGAAGTACCGTCCCAGAACTGAGGTCAATAAGCTCAAGTCAGAACTTAGAGGGTTACAAACACAGGGATTCGATATTACTTCGTAAGAAAAACGATTCACAGAATTGTGCCTATTATGTCCGAGAGCGTTCGAAGATGAGGAAGAGAAGATCGACGCGTTTGTGAAAGGGTTACCGGAGAGAATCCAAGAAGATATAAGTTCACACGAGCCTGCCTCCATACAAAAGGCATGTAGAATGGATCACAAACTAGTGAACCAGATTGAGGGAAAAATTAAAGAACAGGCGGCCGAAGAGGCCAACGTGAAGTTAGTCAAAAGAAAGTGGGAGGAAAATGGTGATAAGAGTCACCAAAACAACAACAACTATCCCAACAATCGCAACATCAATCGCAACTACAACAAATGGCACAACAACAACAACAACTACAACAATCATCCCAACAACAATAACAACCGTAACAACAACAACAATCAGAAGCAGCTATGCCAAAGGTGTGAAAAGTATCACTCTTGGTTCTACACCAAATTTTGCAACAAGTGTAAAAGAAATGGTCATAGCGCGGCGAAGTGTGAGGTCTACGGACCAGGGGTTAACAGAACGAAAGGAACAAATGGTGTCGGAACGAGTAATGGCGGAGCAAGTAGTGTCGGAGCAAGTTATGCCAATGTAGTTTGTTATAAATGTGGAAAATCGGGCCACATTATTAGAAATTGCCCGAACCAGGAGAACATGAATGGACAAGGCCGCGGAAGAGTTTTCAATATTAATGTGGCAGAGGCATAGGAAGACCCGGAGCTTGTTACGGGTACATTTCTTATTGACAATAAATCTGCTTACGTTTTATTTGATTCGGGTGCGGATAGAAGCTATATGAGTAGAGATTTTTGTGCTAAATTAAGTTGTCCATTGACGCCGTTGGATAGTAAATTTTTACTCGAATTAGCAAACGGTAAATTAATTTCAGCAGATTATATATGCCGGAATCGAGAAATTAAACTGGGTAGCGAAATATTTAAGATTGATTTGATACCAGTAGAGTTAGGGAGTTTTGATGTAATAGTTGGCATGGACTGGCTAAAGGATATGAAAGCATAGATCGTATGTTACAAAAATGTAATTCGCATTGTACGAGAAGAAGGAGAACCCTTAATGGTGTACGGAGAAAAGGGCAACACGAAGCTACATCTTATTAGTAATTTGAAGGCACAAAAACTAATAAGAAAAGGTTGCTATGCTGTTCTAGCGCACGTCGAGAAAGTACAAACTGAAGAAAAGAGCATCAATGATATTCCCGTCGCAAAAGAATTTCCCGATGTATTTCTGAAAGAATTACCGGGACTACCTCCACATCGATCTATTGAATTTCAAATAGATCGTGTACCAGGAGCTGCACCAATAGCTCGTGCTCCTTACAGACTCGCACCCAGCGAGATGAAAGAACTGCAAAGCCAACTGCAAGAACTATTAGAACGTGGTTTCATTCGACCAAGCACATCACCATGGGGAGCTCCTATTTTGTTTGTCAAGAAGAAGGATGGTACATTTAGGTTGTGTATTGACTACAGAGAGTTGAATAAACTTACCATCAAAAACCGTTATCCACTGCCGAGAATTGACGACTTATTTGATCAACTACAAGGCTCGTCGGTTTATTCGAAAATTAATTTACGTTCTGGATATCATCAAATGCGAGTAAAGGAGGATGATATTCCAAAAACTTCTTTTAGGACGCGTTATGGTCATTACGAGTTTATGGTTATGCCGTTTGGATTGACTAACGCACCAGCTGTGTTCATGGACCTTATGAACCGAGTGTGTGGGCCATATCTTGATAAGTTTGTCATTATTTTCATCGATGGCATACTTATTTACTCAAAGAATGATCAAGAGCACGAAGAACATTTGAGAAAAGTGCTAGAAGTATTGAGGAAAGAAAAACTATACGCTAAGTTTTCAAAGTGTGCATTTTGGTTGGAAGAAGTTTAATTCCTCAGTCACATAGTGAACAAAGAAGGTATCCAGGTGGACCCGGCAAAGATCGAAACCGTTGAAATGTGGGAAACCCCAAAAACTCTGAAGCATATACGTCAATTTTTAGGATTGGCTGGTTACTACAGAAGATTCATCCAAGATTTCTCCAAAATAGCAAAACCCTTGACTGCATTAACGCATAAAGGGAAGAAATTTGAATGGAAGGATGAACAAGAGAAGGCGTTTCAGTTATTGAAGAAAAAGCTAACTACGGCACCTATATTGTCATTGCCTGAAGGGAATGATGATTTTGTGATTTATTGTGACGCATCAAAGCAAGGTCTCGGTTGTGTATTAATGCAACGAACGAAGGTGATTGCTTATGCGCCTAGACAATTGAAGATTCACGAGCAAAATTATATAACTCACGATTTGGAATTGGGTTCTGTTGTTTTTGCATTAAAGACTTGGAGGCATTATTTATATGGGGTCAAAAGTATTATATATACCGACCACAAAAGTCTCCAACATATATTTAATCAGAAGCAACTGAATATGAGACAACACAGGTGGATTGAACTGTTGAATGATTATGATTTTGAGATTCGATACCACCCGGGGAAGGCGAATGTGGTAGCCGACGCTTTGAGTGGAAAGGACAGAGAAGCTGTACGGGTAAAAGCTATGAATATAATTATTCGTACTAACCTTACTACTCAAATAAAGGAGGCGCAACAGGAGGTTGTAAAAGAAGGAAAGTTGAAGAATGAGATACCCAAAGGATCAGAGAAACATCTTAATATTCGGGAAGACGGAACCCGATATAGGGCTGATAGAATTTGGGTACCAAGGTTTGGAGATGTGAGAGAAATGGTACTTAAAGAAGAACATAAAACCAGATATTCAATACATCCCGGAGCGGGGAAGATGTATAAAGATCTCAAGAAACACTTTTGGTGGCCGGGTATGAAAGCCGATATTGCTAAATATGTAGGAGAATGTTTGACGTGTTCTAAGGTCAAAGCTGAACATCAGAAACCATCAGGTCTACTACAACAACCTGAAACCCCAGAATGGAAATGGGAAAACATTACCATGGATTTCATTACTAAATTGCCAAGGAATGCAAGTGGTTATGATACTATTTGGGTAATAGTTGATCGTCTCACCAAGTCAGCACACTTCCTGCCAATGAGAGAAGATGACAAAATGGAGTAGTTGGCGCGATTGTATTTGAAGGAGGTTGTCTCCAGACATGGAATACCCGTCTCTATTATCTCTGATAGAGATGGTAGATTTGTTTCAAGGTTCTGGCAGACGTTGCAACAAGCATTGGGGACTCGTCTAGATGTGAGTACTGCCTATCATCCACAAACTGATGGGCAGAGCGAAAGGATGATACAAACGCTTGAAGACATGCTACGAGCATGTGTTATTGATTTCAGAAACAGTTGGGATCGACACCTACCGTTAGCAGAATTTTCCTACAACAAGAGTTATCATTCTAGTATTGAGATGGCTCCGTTTGAGGCACTTTATGGTAGAAAGTGCAGGTCTCCGATTTGTTGGAATGAAGTGGGGGATAGACAGATTACGGGTTCGGAGATAATACAAGAAACTACCGAGAAAATCATCCAAATTCAACAACGATTGAAAACCGCCCAGAGTCGACAAAAGAGCTACGTAGACAGTAAAAGAAAAGATATAGAGTTTGAAATTGGAGAAATGGTCATGCTTAAGGTTTCACCTTGGAAAGGCGTTGTTCGATGTGGTAAAAGGGGGAAACTAAATCCAAGGTACATTGGACCATTCAAGATTATAGATCGTGTCGGACCAGTAGCTTACCAACTGGAGCTACCTCAACAACTCGCGGCTGTACATAACACTTTTCACGTCTCGAATTTGAAGAAATTTTTTGCTAAAGAAGATCTCACTATTCTGTTGGACGAAATCCAAATCAATGAAAAACTTCAATTCATTAAAGAACCCGTCGAAATAATGGATCGTGAGGTTAAGAGACTTAAGCAAAATAAGATACTGATTGTTAAGGTTCGATGGAATGCTCGTAGAGGACCCGAGTTCACCTGGGAGTGTCAAGATCAGATGAAGAAGAAATACCCGCATCTATTTCCAGAAGATTCGTCAACACCTTCAACAGCTTAAAATTTCGGGACGAAATTTATTTAACGGCTAGGTACTGTAGTGACCCGAATTTTTCCATGTTTATATATATTAATTGAGATTGATATTTACATGACTAAATGTTTCCAATGTGTTAAGCAATCAAACTTGTTAAGACTTGATTAAATGAAATAAGTTTCATATAGACAATTGATTACTCAAGTTGACCGGCGATTCACGAACGTTACAAAATTGTAAAAACTACATGTTGTGGTATATATAGACATATATATATGGTTGACATGAGATTATGATGAGTATATATCTCACTAAGTATATTAACAATGTGTGATATACATAAGAAATGAGTTTACTAAGTTAAGAAACTCGAAATGATATATATAACAATTATCGTTATGATAACGTCTACTAAACACATATGTATCATATTAAGATATTGATACACTATATTTAACATGATAAAATGATATTTAAATATATCATTAAGTGTGTTAACAATGAAATACATATGTAAAAACAAGACTACTAACTCAAGAATTACGAAACGAGACTTATATGTAACGATTATCGTTGTAACGACATTTTAAAGTATATATATCATGTTAAGAGATATTCATACATCATAATATCATGATAACATAATAATTTAACATCTCATTTGATATAATAAACATTGGGTTAACAACATTAATTGAGATCGTTAACTTAAAGGTTTCAAAACAACACTTACATGTAACGACTAACGAAGACTTAACGACTCCATTAGAATGTATATACATGTTGTGTTTTGACATGTATTCTTACACTTTTGAAAGACTTCAAGACATATCAAAGTACTTCTACTTAACAAAAATTCTTACAATTACATCCTCGTTCAGTTTCATCAACAATTCTACTCGTATGCACCCGTATTCGTACTCGTACAATTCACAGGTTTTAGATGTATGTACTATTAGTATATACACTCCAATTATCAGCTCTTAGCAGCCCATGTGAGTCACCTAATACATGTGGGAACCATCATTTGGCAACTAGCATGAAATATCTCATAAAATTACAAAAATATTAGTAATCATTCATGACTTATTTACATGAAAACAAAATTTCATATCCTTTATATCTAATCCATATACCAATGACCAAAAACACCTACAAACACTTTCATTCTTCAATTTTCTTCATCTAATTGATCTCTCTCAAGTTCCATCTTCAAGTTCTAAGTGTTCTTCATAAATTCCATAAGTATAGTTTCATAAAAATCAAGAATACTTCCAAATTTGCAAGTCTACTTCCAAGCTTTCTAATCCATTCCAAGTAATCATATAAGATCAAGGAACCTTTGTTATTTACAGTAGGTTATCTTTTTAATTCAAGGTAATATTCATATTCAAACTTTGATTCAATTTCTACAACTATAACAATCTTATTTCGAGTGAAAATCTTACTTGAACTGTTTTCGTGTCATGATTCTGCTTCAAGAACTTTCAAGCCATCCAAGGATCCTTTGAAGCTAGATCCATTTTTTAATTTCCAATAGTTTTATCCAGAAAACTTGAGGTAGTAATGATCTTCATAACATCATTCGATTCATACATATAAAACTATCTTATTCGAAGGTTTAAACTTGTAATCACTAGAACATAGTTTAGTTAATTCTTAACTTGTTCATAAACAAAAGTTAATCCTTCTAACTTGACTTTTAAAATCAACTAAACACATGTTCTATATCTATATAATATGCTAACTTAATGATTTAAAACCTGGAAACACGATGAACACCATAAAATCGGATATACGCTGTCGTATTGAAACCGGGGGTTGTTTTGGTTTGGATAATTAAAAACTATAATAAACTTTGATTTAAAAGTTGTTCTTCTGGGAAAATGATTTTTCATATGAACATGAAACTATATCCAAAAATCTTGGTTAAACTCAAAGTGAAAGTATGTTTTTCAAAATGATCATCAAGATGTCGTTCTTTCGACGAAAATGACTACCTCTTTAGTAATTGACATATAACTTAAATTTCTTACTATAAACCTATACTTTTTCTGTTTGGATTCTTAAATTAGAGTTCAATATGAAACCATAGCAATTTGATTCACTCAAAACGGATTTAAAATGAAGAAGTTATGGGTAAAACAAGATTGGATATTTTTGATCTTTTTAGCTACGGGAAATGTTTAACAAATCTATACAAATCATATCCTAGCTAACTTATATTGTATTATACATGTATTCTAATATATTATGTAATCTTGGGATACCATAGACACGTATTCAAATGTTTTGACATATCATATCGACCCATGTATATATATTATTTGGAACAACCATAGACACTTTATATGCAGTAATGTTGGAGTTAGCTATACAGGGTTGAGGGTGATTCCAAAAATATATATACTTTGAGTTATGATTTAGCCTGAGACGTGTATACAATGGGTCGTGGATTGATTCAAGATAATATATATATCGATTTATTTCTGTACATCTAACTGTGGACAACTAGTTGTAGGTTACTAACGAGGACAGCTGACTTAATACACTCAAATCTTTAAAACATAATAAAAATGGTTGTAATTATATTTTGATCATACTTTGATATATATGTACATATTTGTATAGGTTTATGAATCGATCTGTGGCCAAGTCTTATTTCCGAGGAAGGAAATATCTGTGAAAGTGAGCTATAGTCCCACTTTTAAAATCTAATATTTTTGGAATGAGAATACATGCAGGTTTTATAAATGATTTACAAAATAGACACAAGTACGTGAAACTACATTCTATGGTTGAATTATCGAAATCGAATATGCCCCTTTTTATTAAGTCTGGTAATCTAAGAATTAGGGAACAGACACCCTAATTGACGTGAATCCTAAAGATAGATCTATTGGGCCTAACAAACCCCATCCAAAGTACCGGATGCTTTAGTACTTTGAAATTTATATCATATCCGAAGGGTATCCCGGAATGATGGGGATATTCTTATATATGCATCTAGTTAATGTCGATTACCAGGTGTTCACCATATGAATGATTTTTATCTCTATGTATGGGATGTGTATTGAAATATGAAATCTTGTGGTCTATTGTTACAATTTGATATATATAGGTTAAACCTATAACTCACCAACATTTTTGTTGACGTTTAAAGCATGTTTATTCTTAGGTGAAAACTAAGAGCTTCCGCTGTTGCATAATAAAATAAGGACAAGATTTGGAGTCCATGTTTATATGATATTATGTAAAAACTGCATTCAAGAAACATATGTCGATGTAATATATATCTATTGTAAACCATTATGTAATGGTCGTGTGTAAACAGTATATTTTAGATTATCATTATTTGATAATTTACGTAATGTTTTTAAAACCTTTATTGATAAAATAAAGGTTATGGTTGTTTTAAAAAATGAATGCAGTCTTTGAAAAACGTCTCATATAGAGGTCAAAACCTCGCAACGAAATCAATTAATATGGAACGTTTATAATCAATATAAACGGGACATTTCACACACCATACGTATTGTCATGATGCTACCGGCTCCATGGTTCACATCACAACTCGAGTCATACTCTCGTTGAGGCGATACTGGCTCCGTGGTTCACACCTCAACACTCGTGCTATAGTGCTACCGGCTCCGTGGTTCACACTACAATACACGCACCTTAGTGCCACCGGCTCCGTGGTTCGCACTACAATACACGTGCCATGATGCTACCGGCACCGTGGTTCACATCATAGCACACTCGCACATACTATGGCACTTCCGGCTCCGTGGATCATGCCATAGCATACAAATAAATATACCATATACACACATGCATAATTATTCCACTCACCTTAACGCCATCGGTGAATGATAACTCGAGCTCGCAACCTTCAATGTAACGCACCTATTACATTATGCATATAATCAATCACACAATCAAGTTAGTCAACCAACTCACTCACCACCCTAGTGTTATTTTGACCCAGGGTGCGATTTTGACTCATTTTCACCCTTAACCCTAACGCTAGGTCAAGATTACACCAAAACCCTAACACTAAACAATTTTGGTCTTAATACACTTATTAACTCAAGGTTAGTGTATTTTCGTACTCATTAGACAACTTAGGTCATTCAAAACTCATTTGACCCATTCCAAGGCCAATACACCCATTTGGGTCATCCACAACCCAAATAATACCCACTTACAAAATCAACAAGGTGTGCTAGTGATTAACTAGCCATTTGAGACCCATAAAAACAATTTATCACTTTAAAACCTAGGTTAGTCACTCTTGGGTCTTTATGACCCACTCTTACCCAAAAACCCCCCAAATCACTAACAAATGGGTTTTATGTTCACCATTGACCCAAACCCTAACCCTTTAACGAGTCAAAGTAAAGAAAGTCAAGATGAGGACATACCACCACAATCAAAACGTAGCTAGAGACTAGATGAACAACTTTAAAACACGCGCTTTGACCCGAATCAAGCTTCTTCTTCCTTTGTAGTGACTCGAACTTTTCCATGATTATATATTAAATGAAAACTATGTTTACATGATTAAATGTTTCTAACATGTTAAGCAATCAAACTTGTTAAGACTTGATTAATTGAAATAAGTTTCATGTAGACAATTGACCACCCAAGTTGACCGGCGATTCACGAACGTTAAAACTTGTATATATATATATATATATATATATATATATATATATATATATATATATATATATATATATAGTTAACATGATAATATGATAAGTAAGTATCTCATTAAGTATATTAACAATGAGTGATATACATAAAAAATGATATTATTGAATTAAGAAGCTCGAAACGATATATATAACGATTATCGTTATAACAACGTCTTACTAAATACATATGAATCATATTAAGATATTGATACACTATGTTTAAAATGATAAAATGATAAATAAGTATATCATTTAGTGTATTAACAATGAACTACACGGGTAAGACGAGACTACTAACTTAAGGATTTCGAAACAATATATATATATATATATATATATATATATATATATATATATATATATATATATATATATATATATATATATATATATATATATATATATATATATATATATATATATGTAACGATTATCGTTGTAATAACATTTTAACATATATATATGATATTAAGATATATTAATACACCATGTTATCATGTTAACACAACAATTTAACATCTCATTAAATATAAATAACAATGGATTAACTACATTTAACAAGATCGTTAACTTAAAAGTTTCAAAACAACATTTACATGTAACGACTAACGATGACTTAACGACTCAGTTAAAATGTATATATATGTATTGTATTAATATGTATTGGTACACTTTTGAAAGCCTTAAGGATACATATCAAAGTACTTCTACTTAACAAAAATGCTTAAAATTGCATTCTCATTCATTTTCATCAACAATTCTACTCGTATTCATCCGTATTCGTACTCGTACAATACCCAGCTTCTAGATGCATTTACTATTGGTATATACCAATAGAAAAATATCTAAATTAGACTCCTAATCAGCTACTTTTGTTCTCTAGCAAGGATGATTGATCATGTTGGCCATTAGTGGTAATTATTACACTAAGTAACAAATCACAACTTGCATATAATCATGCATGCAAGTTGTGATTTTCACACACACACACACACATCAATCCATTTTCAATTTCATTTACTCTCTAATTCCACTCTATAATCACCTACTCAAGGGCATTCAAACTTCCAGAAAAACAACCTTCATAGTAATCATAAACTACACCAAGAAACAAGACTTGAACACCATAGAAAGAATCACTCAAGAACACATCAAATTAGTCATTCGATTTTAAGAAGATTTCTTTCTAATTTTTTAACCAATTCCAAGAACACTTCCAAGATCAAGAAACCTTCATTTTTCTCAGTAGGTGTTCTTTCTAAATCAAGGTAATCACTATATATAAGCTTTGATTAAAATTTATATACATAACTATCTTAATTCGAGAAGAAATCTTACTTGAACTTGTTTTCGTATCATGATTCTACTTCAAGAACTTTCAAGCCATCCAAGATCCTTTGAAGCTAGATCATTTATTGTCACTTCTATTGGTTTACCTACTATAATTGAGGTAGTAATGATGTTCATAACATCATTCGATTCATATATATATATATATATATATATATATATATATATATATATATATATATATATATATATATATATATATATATAACTATCTTATTCGAAGATTTAAACTTTTAATCACTAGAACGTAGTTTAGTTAATTCTAAATTTGTTCGCAAACAAAGTTAATCCTTCTAACTTAACTTTTAAAATCAACTAAACATATTTTCTATATCTATATGATACGCTAACTTAATGATTTAAAACCTGGAAACACGAAGAACCCCGTAAAACCGGACATACGCGGTCGTAGTAAAACCGGGGGCTGTTTTGGGTTAGATAATTAAAAACTATGAAAAACTTTGATTTAAAAGTTGTTCTTCTAGGAAAATTATTTTTCTTATGAACATGAAACTATATCCAAAAATCATAGTTAAACTCAAAGTGGAAGTATGTTTTTCAAAATGGTTATCAAGACGTCGTTCTTTCGACTGAAATGACTACCTCTTACAAAATTGACTTGTAACCTATATTTCTAACTATAAACTTATACTTTTTCTGTTTAGTTTCATAAATTTAAGTTCATTATGAAACCATAGCAACTTGAATCACTCAAAACGGATTTAAAACGAAAAAGTTATGGGTAAAACAAAATTGGATAATTTTTCTTGTTGTAGCTAGGTGAAATTTGTAACAAATCTATACTAACCATAACTTAACTAACTTATATTGTATTATACATGTACTCTAACATATTATGTAACCTTGATAGACCATAGACATGTATGTAATGTTTTGACATATCATATTGACGTCATCTATATATATTATTTGGAACAACCATAGACACTCTATATGCGGTAATGATCGAGTTAGCTATACAGGGTTGAGGTTGATTCCAAAATAATATATATACTTTGAGTTGTGATCGAGTCTGAGACTTGTATGCACTGGGTCATGGATTGATTCGAGATAATATATATATTGATTTATTTCTGTACTACTAACTGTGGACAATTATTTGTGGACTACAAACGTTGGACTATCAACTTAACAAACTTAAATCGTTAAAACATAATAAAATATGGTATAATTATATTTCGATCATACTTTGATATATATATATATATATATATATATATATATATATATATATATATATATATATATATATATATATATATATATATATATATATATACATACATACATATATTTGTTACAGGTTCGTGAATCGACCAGTGGCCAAGTGTTATTTTCCGACGAAGTGATAATCTGTGAAAGTGAGTTATAGTCCCATTTTTTACTATCTAATATTTTGGGATAAGAATACATGCAGTTTTGTAAATGTTTTACAAAATATACACAAGTACTTGAAATTACATTCTATGTTGGATTATGAATACCGAATATCACCCTTTTAGCTTGGTAACCTAAGAATTAGGGAACATACACCCTAATTGACGCGAATCCTAAAGGTAGATCTACGGGCACTAACTACCCCCATACTGGAAAATGGTATGCTTTAGTACTTCGAGTTATTAATACAGATGAATTTTTGTTTTGGGGATATTCTATATGCATTTTGTTAATGTCGGTTACGAGAAGTTCAACATATGAATGGTTTTTATGCAGTTCGCATGTTATTGAAAAATGGAAATGGAAATCTTGTGGTCTATTATTACGATTTGATAAATATATAGGTTAAACCTATAACTCACCAACATTTTTTGTTGAATTTAAGTATGTTTATTCTCAGGTGATTATTAAGAGCTTTCGTTGTTGCATGCTAATTTAAGGATAAGAATTGGAGTCAGCATGCTTGTAATATATTGTTTAAAAACTACATTCGGAGATTTAAATCGACGTGTAATATTGTTGTAAACCAATATGTAATATTCGTGTGTAAAACGTTATCTTTTAGATTATCATTACTTGATAATTTACGTTTTGGTTCTTGAACCTTTATTGATAAAATAAAGGTTATGGTTTGTTTTTAAATAAAACGAATGCAGTCTTTGAAAAATGTCTCATATAGAGGTCAAACCTCGCAACGAAATCAATTAGTATGAAACGTTTATAATCGATATGAACGGGACATTTCATCCTTGATCTAAGATTTCTCACACTAAAAACCTTCTCTCTCTCTAGAATTGAAGTGGAAAGGAAAAGGTGGTTGAACATGGAGTAATAACACCCACCAAACTGATCTTGGGGCCTTAAAGTCGTCTCACATGTGAAAATACCAAAATACCCCTTTTATATTTAAATAAAAAGCAAGGATTTCCGTCAGGCCCTAGCCACGCCGCGGGCCTTTAGGCCGCGCCGCGCCCCAAAACAGAAAAATGATGCCGCCAACAAATAAATATATACATTGTATACTTTTCAAACTTGGGTCTTACAACTCTCCCCCACTTGAATCGGATTGCGTCCTCGCAATCCAAGCTGCATGACAAGCAGGAAGATATACCAAAACAAATTCTTCGGTTTCCCACGTGAACTCGGAACCCTTTCGATGATGCCATTGGACCTTAAAAGTCCTCACCTCTTTGTTACGCAATGTTTTAACCTTTTCGTCAAGAATGGCAATTGGTTCCTCAACATACTCTAACTTGTTGTTCAAGGAAATCTCATCCAACGGTACCCACATCGAGTCATCCGCAAGACACTTACGGAGATGGGAAACATGAAATGTGTTATGAATTCCCGCAAGCTCTTCGAGTAACTCTAGTCTATAAGCAACCTCACCGACGCGATCCAAGATTTTGAAAGGACCAATAAATCGAGGAGCTAGCTTTCCCCTCTTTCGAAACCGAATAATACCATTCCACGGAGAAACCTTAAGCATCACCATGTCGCCCACTTGGAAATCAATCGGTCGCCACCGCTTATCGGCATAAGATTTTTATCTATCTTGTGCCACCTTTAATCGAGCCCAAATCATCTCAATCTTATAATTTGTCTCTAAAACCAAATCGGTACTCCCGATTTCTCTTTGTCCCACTTCACCCCAACAAATAGGAGTTCGACACCTTCGCCCATAAAGCATCTCATAAGGTGGCATTCCAATACTAGCATTATGATGTTTTAGCAGAGTAGTATATAAAATAGCTTATATTTTTACAGGAAATACTATTAAATACGATACAATTTTACACAAGATATTTATTTATTTAGAGAATGGATATACTTAAACCTTGCTACAACACTTATAGGCAGTGTACCTAATCGTACAGTAGTGTAGTTTTTAGTAAGTCCGGTTCGTTCCACAGGGAATCTTTTTAAACAAATCTTAACGCTATATTAGTTTACTTTTATAAAAATACAAACATATATATAAGTAATATTATTATTATAAAGGGGGGTTTTTACCGTTTAATGACCGGTTTGTCGATTTTAAAACTTTAGTCGCAGTTAAAACCAAATGTAAAATATTAAAAATAAATACAAGACTTAAATTAAAACGTAAAGTAAATAACGATAATGAAATTGCAAATAATAAAAGTGCGATAAAATAAACTTGCGATAATTAAAAAGTACGATAATTAAAAGTGCAATTAAATACAATAACAATAAATAAAAATGCGATAATTAGAAGTGCAATTAAATATAAAATAAAGGAAATTAAATATGAAATAAAAGAATTATGCTTATTTAAACTTCCGTAATCATGATGTTTGACGCGTTGATTTTAGTTTTACGCCCATGGGTTAATTGTCCTTTGTCCTGGATTATTTAATATGTCCGTCTGGTTTTTGTCCATAACAGTCCATCAGTCATAAATATAAAATGCGAGTGTCCTCGTCAAATTATTCTTATACCCGAAGTTAAATATTCCAACTAATTGGGGACTTAAACTGTAACAAGATTTTAATACTTTGTTTAATAATTACACCAGGATGTCGACTGAGTGTAACCCAAGGTTTTACTATTTTGTTATCAATTATACCAAGTGTCCTTGTACATAATTTCACCCCTGTTTTAATTATTCTAGTGGCTATTAATCCATTCCCGTGTCCGGTTAAATGAACGATTATTCGTACATATAAATACCCCGCCCATCGTGTCCGATCGAGTGTAAATGGTAATTTATAGGGACGCCCAATTGTAAATCTTTATATTAACATTAACAAACTATCATTTAGTTAAACAAATATAAAGGCCATTAATAGCCCATAGTCTAATTTCCACAAGTGTCGTTCTTTTGTCCAAACCCCAATTATGGTACAAAGCCCAATTACCCAATTTTAGTAATTAGCCCAACATCATGATTACTTCGGATTAAATAAGCATAATAATAACTTAGCTACGAGACATTAAATTAAAAAGGTTGAACATAACTTACAATGATTAAAAATAGCGTAGCGTTACACGGACAGAATTTCGACTTACACCCTTACAACATTCGCTAACATACCCTTATTATTAGAATTATAATTAAAATTAAAATTAAAATATAAATTATAAATATAAATATTACGTATGAATGGAGAAGAGAAAGATAGATGGATTTTGTGGTGCACCAAAGCTCGATTTTTATAGGCATGTGGGCTGGAACTGGGGCTCATGCGATCGCATGGATTTATGCCTTCCAGGCCATGCGATCGCATGGCCAGCTGGGGAGGCTCATATTTGGTTGTTTTCTTCTGCCGACGGTTTTATAAATAATATAATATATTAAATAATTATAAGAATTATTTAAATATTATATTATATTTATGTGCATAGTTGACTTGTAATTTTTAGTCCGTTGCGTCGAGCGTTGAGAGTTGACTCTGGTCCCGGTTCCGGATTTTCGAACGTACTTGCGTACAATTTAATATCTTGTACTTTATGTTTTGAATCTTGTACTCTTGTAATTTTGAGACGTTTCTTATCAATAATTGGAACCTCATTGATTGTATTTTGTACTTTTGAGCTTTTTGGTCGTTTGCGTCTTCAATTCGTCGAATCTGTCTTTTGTCTTCACCTTTTATTATTTAAGCGAATATCACTTGTAAATAGGACAATTGTAACTAAAAGCTTGTCTTTCTTGAGGAATAATGCTATGAAATATATGTTTGTTTTTAGCATTATCCCATTATAACTATTGTTTTATGAGAATTCCACCAAAGGCAAGTGCTCATCCCAACTTTCGCCGAAATCGATAACACACACCCTTAACATATCCTCCAACGTTTGATTCGTACGTTCGGTTTAACCATCCGTTTGAGGATGATACGCCGTGCTCATCTTTAATTGTGTACCCATATCTTCATGAAACTTATTCCAAAACCGGGATGTGAAACGAGTATCCCAATCCGAAACAATAGATATAGGAACTCCGTGCCTCGATATCACCTCTTTGATAAACAACTTTGATAAGGTCTCCGACGATATTGTTTCCCGAATGGGAAGAAACAAAGCACTCTTCGTCAACGATCAACTATCACCCAAATCGTATCAAATTGGGTTCTCGCTGTCTTTGGCAATTTTGTAATGAAATCCATGGTAATGTGCTCCCATTTCCATTTCGGAATTTCTAGCGGTTGTAACATACCATACGGCTTTTGATGTTCGGCCTTAACTTGCAAACATGTGACGCATTGTTCAACATTCTTAACAACATCACGTTTCATGCCTGGCCACCAATATTCTTTCTTCAAATCAAGATACATCTTCGTCGCACCCGGGTGAATGGAATACTTTAACTTATGTGCTTCATCAAGTAGAACTTGTCGGTAATCACCCATCTTAGGTACCCACACTCTTCCTTGAAAGGATAACAAACCATGCGGGCCTAAAGTATAGACTCCGTTTGCCCCATGATTCGTCCTTCATGCTTGTTGTTAACAAAAGCTTCAATTTGAATCTCACCAAGCTTTACAAGAAAATCGTTAGTAATAATTATGCATAACGATCCCACTCGTATCACCGGATGTTGACCCTTTCGACTCAATGCATCCACGACCACATTCGCCTTACCCGGATGATAAAGTATCTTACAATCATAGTCTTTTACCACATCCATCCATCTATGTTGACGATAATTCAAATCTCATTGATCAAAAAGATGTTTCAAACTCTTATGATCCGAATAAATCGTACACTTGACACCATACAAGTAATGGCGCCAAATTTTCAACGCATGCACCACCGCCGCCAATTCAAGATCATGAGTCAGGTATCTCTTTTCGTGTTCCTTCAATTATCGAGAGGCGTAAGCAATGACTTTACCTCATTGCATTAGAACACACCCGAGCCCATTTAATGAGGCATCACAATAAACCGTCATGTCTTCAATTCCTTCCGGCAACACTAACATCGGAGCTTGACACAATTTCTCTTTCAACAATTGAAAAGCGATCTCTTGCTCATTTTACCAATTAAATCTCGCGTTCTTCCTCATCAACTTCGTCAATGGAGAAGCGATTTTCGAAAAGACTTGGATAAACCGACGATAATACGAATTTCCATAGGCGTAGTCGGTTTTTCCCAACTCTTCACCGTCTCTATCTTCCCTGGATCTACTTGAATACCTTCTTTGTTCATGATATTGCCAAGGAATTGCACTTCCCTTAGCCAAAATTCACACTTGGAGAATTTAGCATACAACTTCTCCTTCCGCAACGTCTTCAATATTTCGCGCAAATGACATTCATGTTCCTTCATACTCTTAGAATAGACAAGAATGTCATCAATGAACACAATTACCGACTTGTCCAACATAGGTTGGCACACTCGGTTCATAAGATCCATGAATGTCTCCGGTGCATTCGTAAGACCAAAAGGCATTACTACGAATTCAAAATGCCCATAACGAGTTCGGAAATCCGTTTTCTCAATATCTTCCTCACGGACCCGCATTTGGTGATAACCGGACCGTAAGTCAATTTTAGAAAAATAAGTCGCGCCTTGGAGTTGATCAAATAAATCGTCAATCCGAGGTAAAGGATAACGATTCTTGATCGTCACTTTGTTCAACTCCCGATAATCAATGCACATCCGCATACTACCATCTTTCTTCTTTACGAATAAAACCTGAGTGCCCCATAGGGAAGAACTCGGTCAGATAAAACCCTTTTCGGGCAACTCTTGGGTTTGATTTAACAACTCTTGCATTTCCGTTGGTGCTAAACGATAATGAGTTTTAGCAATGGGAGTAGCGCCCGGAACCAACTCAATGCGAAATTCAACTTGTCTTTCCGCCGGAACACCCGGTAACTCATCCGGAAAAACGTCTTCGAATTCATTAACCACCGGAATTTCATGAATGGATGGTAGCTCTTTACGAGTATCAACTACATGGCAAGAAAAACCATGCCACCACTATTAAGGAAACGTCGCGCACGTGCATAAGTGCATAATAGTACGAGTCTCCTTCTCTTATCGCCATGAATGATTAACTCTCCCCCACTTGAGGTCTTTACATGAATGAACTTTTCGTGGCATGCGATATCGGCTCTATAACGATCGAGCCAATCTATGCCAACAACAATATCAAACTCACCCAACGTCATCGGAATGATATCGATTTTAAACGTTTCGGTACCAAACATAACATCAAAATCTTTACAAACATCAACCCCTAGCACCGTCTTACCATCCGCTATTTCGACCTCTACTGGATGACTTAACTTTGCTAGTGGTTTTTTAAGCTTCGACACGAATTGAGGTGACACAAACAAAAAATCAGCACCGCTATCAAATAGTATCCTTGCCGGATTAGAGTTAACCATGAAAGTACCTGAGACAACTTCATTTGATTGCTTGGCTTCATTATTGGTCATCAAATAATTTCATCCTCTAGCCGTACCCGCCGCTTTCTCTAGCTTCTTAATTTGAACATTTTGCAATTCGGGACATTCCGTCCTTCAGTGCCCTTCCTTTTGACAATTATAACAAGTAAGCTTTGGTGTTGAAGATGGGTTTGTACAATCACGAGTCATGTGTCTTTGTCGCCCACAATTATAACATTTGGGTCCGTAACCCCCGGATGCACCCTTCTTCACGCTGCCAACGCTCTCACTCGTGCCCCTATTCTTCTTGTTGGAATGACTAGTAGCTTCGAACCTTCTTTTGCCAAAGGTGAAGTCACTCTTTCTCGGAGCAAGCTACTCAAAACCCTTAGCTATGTCGAACAATTCATCAAAAGTCTTCACCGAGTTCCTACTAATCCTTTGTTGATAGTTATCGTTCAAGGTTCTGTAACAACCCAACCCGTTGTCCAACTAAAAACGCGGAATAAAATTTTTTTTTTATACAGAAGGGGTGCGCGGCGCGCAACCCATTTGTGCGCGGCGCGCACATAGCCTGGCAGCTTGCTGTCCAAAATTTCTATTTTTCGATTAATGATCTCCCACTTCCCGACACTTTTAGATGAAACGGTTTTCACAACAATTAATATTAGTTAAAACTAACACGTTCCAATAATAAAATGAGTTTTACGACACCGGGCCCACATCGGCCGTTTTACGACTTTCGTACAAAATACAAGTTTATGACCACATGATTTTTAACACAAATAAAGACCGAGCATGGCGATTGGGGATACGCTACCCAATTCTAATCAATCCAATAGCAAGATCTTCTAAAGCAACTACGCGAGTCCACTAGTTCCCACGCTTACCCGAGCCACCGCATCCATGTAAATCTATAAAAAAATGTAAACAACGAGAGGGTAAGCTAACGCTTAGTGAGTGAGAATATACTACATACATATATATATATATATATATATATATATATATATATATATATATATATATATATATATATATATATATATATATATATATATATATATGCATAAAATGGACACGCCACACAAATAATCAAATAACACATACCGAAGCGTCCACGTATAAGGCAAACTAAGCATACCGTTCAACCGCTATAAAACAAGCTAATAAATCGACAAGTAAGTTCACCAACGATGATGTGACAACGCCAATAAGCTACACCCAGAGGGTTAGCTATATCACAACAATACATCAATATACATATAACAAATCGTAAACCACCCAAGGTTAACCCCTTAACCCAATACTGAAAGTCAATTACCAAAATGAAGATTGGCCGAACTACACGAGCCTTAGTAAATCCACATACACACGAGACTACTATCTTCAATACCACAATAACATCGAGGTTGGCTGAATTACACGAGCCTTAGTAATCCGCAACCACACGAGATCACTACCTCAATAAGATGACCGAACTACACGAGTCATCGTGAATCCGAACTACACGAGACTCACTTTCCTAATAAGATGACCGAAACTACACGGGTCATCGTGAATCCGCATCCACACGTGATCCACTTCTTCAATCACAACTCAATACTAACCCTTCGCCATTGGGGTTGTATAATCCACATCACAAACATATGTGATAACGTACACACAAAGTGTGCACCACGCCAAAGGTGGTCAACCAAAACGCACAACCGTGCCAATTGGACCTATTACACAAGTCCATCAAATCCACCTATATGTGAAGTGAGCTCTATAGCCGAGAATCACTTCACTCGACCCGCACCCATCCTACACATACATATGCACATAGGATATTAACACTCACCTTGTCATCTTGATGAATACTACCGAATAATCCGCAACACGCCGATGGAATGTACATATTCCAATATCACAATACAAGTAACACACTTAGAGTGGATTTACAAACCAACTCAAAATGACACTTAGTGCAATTTCGACCAATTGCACTTCCAAGCACAAAACGCGCCCAAACTAACCAATAATCACTAACACAAGTGAAAATGGTCCTAATATGCCAATTAAACCCAATTCCAAGTCCTAAATCATGGCCAAGTTGGTTTCCAACCCAAAACCCACCAACAACAACAATAAACCCGATTACTAGCATCAAAGAACTCACTTCAAGAGTTTAAATGGGTTTCTCAACAATTTAAGTTCAAACCCTAACTTTGAACATCAAATCAAACAATGAAATTCGGAGTTTGAGCTTACCAATACTACCACAACATAGCCGTGAACGAGATGAACAACTTTAAAACCCGAGCTTTGGTGAGAATCCAACTCCTTCTTCTCCAAATGAAGCTTCCTCTCTCTAAAACTCTTCTCTCTCTAGGGTTTGAAGATGGGAGTGTTTGTGGTGTAGAAATGAGGATAAGATGATCAATGGATCAGCTTTGAAGGCTCCAAACCGACCCCAAGTGAAATGACCAAAATGCCCTTCATTTAACTCAAAATGTGAAAAAGCAGAATTCTGTCGCTAGCAGGGTGCGCGGCGCGCTCACCTAATGGTGCGCGGCGCGCACAATGATCTGAGCAGTTTTTGATCTTTTAAATTCACACTACGTTTCACGCCGTTTATGCACACCATCTATACTTTATGTACAATAAATATTAGGGTCTTACAACTCTCCCCCACTTAGAATCGATCACGTCCTCGTGATCCTCGTCACTTAACCAATCGGACCCACACTCAATGGTCCTTAAACATACGTTCCAATCCGACTTATACCACAATTATCGTAAACTCGAAGACTATTCCATTCACCAATTACACACATGCACACATTCCGGAACATGCAATGCACACAATATTCAAAATCTATCACGATCGCTTAACAAACGCGAAATCATCAAATTCTCTTCCAACTTCTCTAGGAAATTCTTCTCAATGAATCGCCTTTAACACTAAATCGTCATCCGCGATTTATCAAATCCACAATTCCGAGAACTAAAACTTTCTCAATCCCTCAAATCGGGAAAAACTCAACCAATCTCTTACCGAGATATCAATCCCTTAGCGTACCCTTACCAAGTACAACGCTAAAAGCAACTACGTCTCGACCTAAGGTCAACAACCCGAATGATGAAGACTCAACAAAAACGAATCCTTACGGATATCGCTTATCACAAAACATCCCTTGTAGTGCGCAATACGACCAATACGCATCTATCAGAAAATCGTAAGCAAACGACTAAATCCGATAGCGCCCAAAACGACTATGGCAACGCTAAACCCAAGGTGTACAAAATCGACTATTGTCACACCTGTAACAACATGTGAGCGAAACACGGCTATCGCATCACTAATCACACAACATGGTCCTTGCAACCCCACCATTGGTGTATAAACAGCCAATAGTTCACAACACAACATGGTCCTTACGACCCCACCATTGGCGTATAAAACAACCAATAGATCACACATCCAACAACACGAAGGCTGGCCGAACACTACATTAATCCGCACCACACACGACTCACTACCTCCATCGCACAACAATCGGGATTGGCCGAACTATACGAGCCCTAGTGAATCCGAATAACACGAGAATCACTATCCCAAAAGAATGACCGCATCCACACGTGTCATTGTGAATCCGAACTATACGAGACTCACTTCCTCAATATAATGACCGCATCCACACGTGTCATTGTGAATCCGAACTACACGAGACTCACTTCCACAATAAGATGACCGAACTACACGTCTCACCGTGAATCCGCATCCACACGTGATCCACCTCCCCAAATCTCAACACAGGAATGGTACTCTCATTCCCCATCGGTACTCGCATTTCCCGATAACGTTATACCATACCGATATAACACTACTCCCATGGTGAAGTTAGCGGACCACGTCAACGGCCATAACTCACCAATCACACACGCTCTTTTGGCCTCATACAACGAGTAGTGTAACATTGCGCACTGCTACACCATAGTGAATCCTAACGGAATACACTAACCATACCAGCGTCATGGTGATACCGGCTCCGTGGTTCACACCATATGCATTGTCATGATGCTACCGGCTCCGTGGTTCACATCATAACTCACCCGCACATGCTATGGCACTACCAGCGTCGTGGTTCATACCATAGCACACAACTAATACACTATATACATACATGTATAATTATTCCACCCACTTGGAATCTTTACACACGCATCATACGTACGCGTGCACAACGCCAACATAATCGAGCAAGAACCGCCCATACCGCACATAGGCACAAAACAAAAATTCTCTAGAAGAGAATCCGACACACACATCCCTTAACCGAGGGATCTCACTTGCTTGTCAAACACGTCCATTATCTCTAAATGAGATTCATCACATTACCACCTCGGTGATAATTTAAATCCAAAACCATAAGTACAATTTATTCCAAATCGTACTTTTACCACAATCGACCAACGTAGGTCTCAACGCTAGCTCCGAATCCATACGAGCATCGTCCAATATCAATACACTAGAACACCTTCGTGCGAGAGTACAACTCCCCCACTTGGAACTCCGTTCCATAACCACATCATCGAGATAAAGGTATCTCATGATATACACTTCACAATACCTTGCCCTATCCATGAGCATACAAAGGATTTTAACCTATCCTCAAACACTTCGAACGAGAAGTTCACCAAAAACTACACAAACTTTAAGCTTGCAATCCTCCGATTGCTCTAGCTTGTCAAATTTCTATCTAGTCACTAATGTACCTAAGGGTTTCTCTCCGGTACCCTAAGTACAATGTAACCCCAACACCATTGAAGTTGAATACCACGCTAGTAGGTATGAAAGAGGCACCTATCATCGCATCACATAGACTCCATTACCAACATACATCGAGATTAAACACTCGATCTTTAGGGTTTTAACCACCCGTCGAACCTCATGGTTCATCAACTTCAACACGAAGCAAATACACGCTTAACAACCGAACACCAAAGCCCATACCCATGGCTTGGTAGAAACATTTCCCAACACTAAGGAATGCTTGGTTGCACCAAGTCTTACGCCCTTCGCCCATTAATCAAAACGCCATCGTATGGTAATTTCATTAGGAATGTCACCCATAACAATATTATGCACAACACAAGGCATTTAACAAACCCGAACTCATCGGCACGAAATAAATAATCAAATGACATATTTATTAAAATGAAACGTACCTTAACGTTTCCTTGCCACACCCGTCCCCGCTAACTCAGGACACTCTGACTTACGATGTCCTTCCTCTTAGCAATTGAAGCACACCGTGCCATCACCCTTTGGCACCGAACATTCCCAAGACTTGTGACCCCTCACGCCACAATTGTAACACCTAGATGCACTAGAATCCGATATACCCATTCGTGTACCACCCGTGCTCACACTCGGACCCTTAGTCCTCTTACTTGGAGCACCATACGAAACAACCCTTCTCTCACTTGAAGGTTCACCCATCTCGATCGCGAATATGACTCGGAACCCCTAGCCACCACGAATAACTCCGAAAATGACTTCCCGTAACCCCGGCTAATTTTATTCTTCAAGTCATCATTCAAAGTCCGATAGAAATCTTCCATCAACAAACGATCATTCCCCAAATACTCCGGGCAAAAACGTACCTTTGCCATAAAGGTCGTCTTGAGAGTATTCAAATCCATAGAACCCTGTTGCAAATTTCGCAACTCATTACGCAATTCTGACAAATCGGATGAAGTCCGGAACTCCTCGAAGAACTCCTTCTTAAAATCGTCACATGATAACGCCATATACGGTTCACCACCGACAATATCAATCTTACCATCCAACCAATCCTTTGCCTACCCCGCAACAAACTAGTAGTGAGTCTCGTCTTTTTCTCGGGAGGGCATTCAATAGTGCGAAAACACCCTTCGACATCCGAGATCCATGTTATGCTAACCAAAGAATCCGGTTTTCCGTCATACATCGGGGGTTTAGTCCTCATGAAGCTCTTAAGACAACGCTCCATTTCCCCACTACTTTGAAATTTGAAATACTTCCTATCCATTTCTTCTCGAAACGCACCCATTTGCTCCGCAAAGGCGGCCGTAACTCTAGTGTTAAACTCAACGTCTTTCGTCTCGATCTCGTTTCGCGTCGTCATTCTAAATAATGCAAAACGATCAGTCCACGAACGTATAAAACCACACGCACAACATCGCCCCATCTTGCTAAACACTCGTGGTACATCACTTATTAGACACGATTTGCACCCGTAATAAGGTTTGCAAGTCCTTATTACGCACACACGCCATATCAACTCGTTATTACAACTACTATTTTGCTCGATGTTATTCACAATGCAAACAAATACAAACATAACGCAAAGTATATTAATAATATCCGCATATTAATATAACCGTTAGTCCACCTACAAATTAAGGCACTAACCAAATTTCTATTCCGACCTGTAATCCTACAAGTCCCGCAACAATTAAGCACACACAAAAGTCTAAGTGTAGGCACCTATCTCAAGTCACCTAAATCTCTTAGACCATGCTCTGATACCACTTGTAACAACCCAACCCGTTGTCCAACCAAAAACGCGGAATAAAATTTTTTTTATACAGAAGGGGTGCGCGGCGCGCAACCCCATATGTGCGCGGCGCGCACATAGCCTGGCAGCTTGCTGTCCAAAATTTCCATTTTTCGATTAATGATCTCCCACTTCCCGACACTTTTAGACGAAATGGTTTTCACAACAATTAATATTAGTTAAAACTAACACGTTCCAATAATAAAATGAGTTTTACGACACCGGGCCCACATCGGCAGGTTTATGACTTTCGTACAAAATACAAGTTTATGACCACATGATTTTTAACACAAATAAAGACTGAGCATGGCGATTGGGGATACGCTATCCAATCCTAATCAATCCAAAAGCAAGATTGATATGGCCAAAACGGACGGTTTTATTTGTGCGGTGTCGTTAGGTCGCAACACGTCAGATTTTAGCTACCAAAAGAGAGTAATTGTTTTATTATTTATATTTAGCTGGGGTTCCTAGCTATAACTCACCTACTTGTCTTCCTTTTAATGAGTAAGTGGTAAATATAACTCAGGTTCGTATTTTTGTATGTTTGCTCAGTAATGTGAGACAAAAGTGTCTATATAGTTAACCCTAATGACAAGAGGTGATAGATTAAGTTTAACTAAGTAGAATAGTATTTTAACTATAAAAGTAAAGATAGATAGGTATGAAGAATAGTATTCTGAAGGGGAATTATCGCAAGAGTTCAACTTCCTAGGATAAACACTAAACCTCAATCAACTGGGTTGTGAACCTAACTGATTTGTCACTAAGATTTTAGGCCTTGAAGATTCTGGCTAAGATATACATCCCTACTCCCAACGTTAACATGAAGGTTTAAACAACCTTATGGATAGAATCCTAGGTACATGAACAAAGTTGTATACCCAATAAAGGGAAGTCTCAGCTTTTCTTAATCCTAATTGGTCTAACTAAAGCAATATCCTATCACTCAATCACTATGCTATGCCTTAACATTAACAGATGTGCAATCTTAGATATTCTAAGGTACTGTTAACTGGGATAGAAGTCTCTCCTTTTGCGATCACTTATTCAACCCCGGATCATCTTACAATATCTCAAGAACATTGCTTTTGACGCGAATCATGCTTCTGAGTAAGCTAGTGTTCACTGAACTCTCTATTGCTAACTCTAACCACAACCTAAATGGGCAACTCTTCTATGACGAACAAGTGATTATTTGTATGTAGG
The DNA here is from genome assembly GCF_046630445.1 of Rutidosis leptorrhynchoides. Taxonomy (NCBI): domain Eukaryota; kingdom Viridiplantae; phylum Streptophyta; class Magnoliopsida; order Asterales; family Asteraceae; genus Rutidosis; species Rutidosis leptorrhynchoides. The sequence continues at coordinate 246,200,045 of NC_092333.1, forward strand.
TACTATATCCCTATTGTGACGTTAAGCACACATAACTACTTACCTTGTATCTTATGGTTGATCAGGTCCTAATACTAGGTTATAGCCACGTGAAAAAGCAGAAAGGGTGATCCGTAAATTAAACTTCTAGACCATCAAGGTTTCAGCATAACAATATGATAAGTTTCAGATAACATATTCAACACATGATAAACAATTGTAACAGATAGATAATCATGCAAAGTGAAAGCAACTCAAGATAATAACTTTATTAAATTAAGGAAAGCATTCACTATTTACAGACGAGATCTGTACCATTACAAGTGCTGACAACCTCTAAACCGCTCCTAGTACAATCTTCGACGTTCGCCTTCGAGTACTTAATTTCCCGCTCGGAGGTGAGAAGACCTTGAAAGCTCTAGTGGGAGAAGTGTATTGTAGTAAGAGAGTGAAGAGAGGTGTGTGGAAAATGGATGACAAAAAGCCCTTTATATAGACAAGGAAATTGCCAGAAAACGGCTGGCAGGCCGTTTGGCCTCCTGTTTGGTGGCCCGTATTTGGCAGGCCGTTTGCTTGGCAGCCCGTTTGGCAGTCCGCTTGGTGGGCCATATTTGGCAGGCCGTTTACATACTGGCATACCGTATGGCAGGCCCTTTTTGGTCTGGTCAGCCTTGATTCACTGGATCGTAACTTGATTTCTTGTCTTTCACCGTTTTCGCTCTAGAATCTTCGTTTTAGCTCTGTTTCTCTTGATTCTTTTTGCATCGTCTTCGTAATTAATTTACCTACAAATTTAAAAGAAAAAGCAACTATTTTGCCCACAAAGCTCTGAAATTTATGCTTTTTGGGACTCAATATCGGGGGTACAAACGTGACTTTTTAGCCGATATCAAATATCCCACACTTAGACTTTGCTTGTCCTCAAGCAAACTTCTGAACTTAAAACAGTGAGGAATTTAATTCGTAGTGATCAAGTTGTTTTTGTTCCGCAAGACGGAAGAGCAGAAACTTAGTTTTTATTCTTTTTGCTATTCTCGAATCTTTTCTGCAAGCATGAGAGGAGGTTACATAACTGAGGCTATCTCACTCGGGTCACTCATTTCACTAAAGTGTTTAGGGTGTCCTATAGTTCTAAGAAATGAAGTCACTCTTAGCCAGTCATGCTTATATTCTTCGTCATAGGCTTGATCAAGACTCAAATCTCCATCACTTATTTGCGAGAATTTTCGGTTATCGACTCAGCTTGAATTGTGAAGAGATGGGGATTTGGAAGTTTCTAGAGTGTGAAGGGTTTTGATAGATTGGAGTTTCTTTTGTAAAGATCAATTTTAATAATCCTTTCAACTTTTTGTCCGGAATTTCTTGGTGAGCATCCTTCTTTTTGACTGCCAGGAGTTTCTTTCCTCTAATCTTTTCTGGTTCTGCTCCTTTTCTCAGAACCTTTATTCATATGCTCTAGTTTTTTTTTTTTCCTTTTAGATAGCAACTTTTGCTTTTCTCTTCGAGGTCTCCTTTTGGCGATCTTCTTTGATACTTGGCTTGGATGCTCGTATTTTTCTCGTGCGATTTTGTAGAGGGTTTTCCCGAAAAAGAATGATTTCGTCGGTATTTATTTATTTTATGAAACGGATAGAGTAAATAAGAAAAGGTGAATGGATTTGTGGAGTGAAAATGGAAACGGAGGTGTGTAGCGGAGGTTGTTTTTGTCTTCACGAATAGCTGAGGTTTTAACTTAGTCATCCTCGTCAAAATGTGTGATTCCGAAATGTAGATCAAGAGCAAGTTCTGATTCCGAGATGTTAACATCGGTGCGCTCAACGGAAGTATAGTGAAGCACTAAAAATGAGTGCTTATAAAGCCTTATTTGGGGGTGCCTCACAACAATTATAGCAGGTCGAATTGCGCCTTTCGTTATGCAATGCTCTATTGGAAAATTGATTTTGATTTTCGCAAAAAGTTTTCAACCTTGTTTTACTCTTTTTGTCTATTTTGTAGCAAAAACTTTTTGATCTTTTATAGAATTTTATCAACCTTAGTGTTTTATAATTCGAAAAGTTTTAAATTTGTGAAAAACTTGAGGATTTTACAAGAATCATTATGTGCAACATTTGCTATCCCACACTTTAAAATAACATTGTCCTCAATGTTAAGGATACGGAGTATCCCACACTTTAGGTTTTAAAAAGAGGCGTTTTGTTATTAAAAGTTTATGTTGGTGGGGTTGCCAATCCCACACTTAGTTTTTAAAGTGGTGTAGTAGTTTGCGTATATTCTATTGAAAAGGTGATGAAGATGTAGTACTCCCCTATGGTGTAGTCGGATGGCACGCTAATTATTGGTCCTTCAATTCTGGTGCCGACGTCATCCTTGTTCAAAGCGTCCTTGCTCCAAGTCATGCTTCCATCTCGTACGGTCTTGATCGTCGTTAGTTTTGTGACGTTTTATTCATGCAATTTTTATTCTAAAAGAAACCATACACACTAAAACATAAAGATAGTCATGCCCAGAATCGGGCGTACAAAAATAAGATAATGTAGCATAAGTACTAATACGAATGTTCTAAAATAAACATGGTTACAGCTGAGGTGGTGGGTACGGAGGAGAATAGATTACAATGGTGCGGGGCCTGGCTGGGTTTCTCAATCTAGACTGACCCTCGCTGGTCATTTCCTCGTCCGTGGTAAGCTGATTTGCCAACTCCTCTGTGTTCATGCCTTGGGATATTCTAAACTCTAGTTCGTCTGATCGTGCAATTAACCCAGTTAGTGATGATGTGCTCGTGTAAACCATCGGCCCTGTCTGCCAACCCATTCCTTCCTGCAAATCTCTACCCCTACCCCACTGCTGGTTAACATCCATACCATCAATACCCTGCGCAATCCCCTCAGTCCTACATCGGTGCACCGCCCGATCCCATACCGAATCCTGAGCATCGGTAGATGTATCTCTGTTAACGTTTAAATGGTCGGTGTTGAACAGGTCCTAGACAAAATTCTTGGTCCCTGTGTTCTGTGGAGGTGGCGGTGTGATAACTGTATGCTGCGTGTAGTGATGTGTAGGTGGAGGTGGAGGTCCTGAGAACTGGTGGCTTAGGCCTGCTCCCCTGGGATCACGGTGGGATTCTAGTATTGGGTACTCATGAGGGTATGGCGGAACATGGAGCTGTCTACCTGCGTAGTGAGCAAAATGATCCAAATTCTGCAGAATCACGTGTTGGGCAGACTAACTCTCGTGCCCGGGTATGTCTTCCATGTGGTACTGGTAAGGCGGATACCGTGGCCGATCACCCTCCCCAACTGATGAGTGTCGGCGGGTGTCAGTGGGCCGTCCATGCACTGTGGGATCATCCTCATCCCTTGGTTCCTGAGAACCTCGCCGCCTACTACCATCTCGTGTCCTCGTATCTGGTCTGAAACCCTGTACTCTCACCCCTGGCACTGTTCGATCAGCAGAACCAGGTATCTATGGATTCACCTGGATGATTAACTGTTCACCCTCAACACGAATATAATCCCAGTAGCTCAGCAACTTATACCCTATTTCCTCTGACGTGGCCCCGATCCTATTGTTAAATCATTCTACATCTCCCAAGACACGCATTCTACGAAGCAGCTTAGTAACAACGCCCCCTAAAACCGGCACAACTGTTCTTGCTGAATTCTTCTCATTAGTGAGAGCCTGAGCCAGGAGATGTGCTACCTGCATATTTTGGTTATGTATCATGGCGTGCATTAGGCGCATATCGCCAATCGTCACAGCTCCGCTATGTTGGGCTTTTGGGTAGAGGGTTTTAGTGATGAGGTGGTGGAGGATTCGGTGTACGGGGTTGGTGAATTTAGATGCCTTTTTACTCGATTTCCATGGCCCATTATCAGTGGTGTAATCGCGCCAAAAAGCTTGGTGATATATGTTATTCAAGGTGGTGGATCCCCTCTTGAATATTGACCAGTTTAGCTGTGAAGGTTTATACAACTTCAAGTATCTCGCAAACCGTGCGAGAGTTAGGTTATACGTGTGGTTTTGGTGTCGGAAATGGATACACTCTTGATCATTATAATCTTCCTGGTTAACATCCGAATCAAAATTCCAAGTAGCCATAAATTTCGCATACGGCTCATTGTATGTCGTCTCATTTAACTCAAAAAAATGTTGCCAGGCTCGGTGTGTTCTACCCTCAGCTTGAAAGGTTAAGAGTCCCCTAAGCTTATAGGCCCATCCACATTGTTCCAAGATCGTCCAATTGATATATTTGTTACCCGCTTTAGGCCGATTAATCCAAACTCTCATAACCGGCTCATTATCAGCCGGGTTATCTTGCCCGCGGAGATAATGGGGCAACTCATACTCGTGTTGTAAACGATTAGCCATCTGCAGAAATCAAGTAACATAGGTTATGTTTCAAAAATTAAGACTTAGAAAAAATGCATATATTTTTCGGAAAAAATTCGAAATGAGGGCTTTAAAAATGGGATTTTCCAAATTCCTGTTATAGTCAAATATAGTCCAAATTACCACAAACAACATTCAAACGAACTATAAACTTACTTCTAAGCAAAATTTAACGTGTACCCGTGATTACAATAAATAATGCTAAAAATAATAATTATAGCAATTTAGTCGTAATAAGCAATTTTGAACCAAATGTGATGATTTTTAAGCATACAATGATTCTAATGACCATTTTTAATTACCTTAATTAATTTTTAATCATCAAACTCGAGCTATAACATCTTAAAGTCAAAGATTAAAGCCATTTATTCGAAAAATAATCAATTTGTTCAAAACGTACAAAATAAGGAATATCAAAGAGTAAGCTACATTTTCACGAGCAAATCAATGTTATCCTCATTTGAACTAGTTTTAAGGCAATCCTAAGTTTTAAAAATGTTTTAACTATAGGAAAAATCGTAATCCTAATTATGTGTAGTTTTGATCAAAATGCCAAATTCAAGCAAACAAGCCTACTTTGTTCCAAAATCAGTTTCTAAACATTCCTAATGCATCACTAAGCCTAACTAAGCTAGCAAAACATCAAATTTCCAAGAATTTCACCATATTCTGCCCTAAAACCTCAACTAGTGAATCGAGAGCCAAAAACTATCAAAAATGCCTCAATCAAGCCTAAAAACTAACACAAAGTAATCACATTATCTATCTAAGCATAAAGGAATCCAAAATTTGGTCAAAAACAAAGTTTTTCTAAAAAGTCAAAAATTTGTCTTTTAAAGAAAATTCGAATTTTAACCAAGAAAGAGTACCTTTTATGCCAAATTGACGATGGAATCGAGTTTAGAAGTCACGAGAGAATAAGATTTGAGCTTCGATTTGTTGAAAATGGTTGAGTTTTGGGGTTTGTATGGTGGTGGTGGTGATCGTCGAAGGGGGAAACAGAAGGGAGAAGAAGAACACAAAAAAGAAAGAAAAAGAAGGAGAAAGGAAAGAAAGAGAGAAAAGAAAGTGACCCGTGTGGCGCGCGGGCTTATTTCCCCGACCCGACTCGCGAAATTTTTAATTTTTTAAGATTTTAAAATTTAAAAGGATTTAAGAAAAGATAAATAAAATTTTACCTCGGATTTTAATCCGGTTATTTTTATATAACTATCTAAAAAAAGAAAAGACAAATACATGGAGTAAAATCAAAATATTTTGTTTTTATTAAAAACTCAAATTACACAGGTTCTACAACTAAATTCCATAAATGACGTGGAAAGAAAGACAAGTTTAAAGCTTCTTTGGCCATCCAGAGTAAATCAGCGGAGTGTACTGAAAATATTTCGAAATCACTTAACATCTTGCACTCGTGCTTCTATAAATCTCCGATATCGTCCATAAGTTTAACCAAAGCCCTTTTAATTTTCTTAGTGTTTGAAATTCCATCCCTTGGCCCAGTATCTCTATAATTAAGTTCGAAAAGAAGTGTTGTCACTTTGTCTTGAAATAAAAGATCTTCCGCGCAGTCAGGATCACCGATAGTAAATTTAAAATTTGTAGATATTTCCCGAATGATCTTCCTTTGAGGAGTTGTAAATGGAAATTTTGACATAGTGAGGATCTGCACGAGTTCTGAATATATTTCCTTTCTTTTTGCGAAGAAATTCTGATGTATTCTTTCCTCGGTAGAATCCGGAAAAACTTCAATTAATCTTTTGATGAGAAATGAGGCTGGATCAAAGTAGAAGAAATCTCGGTTTCCATATTTTGAGATAGGGTTAGGTTTCTTGATTTCATTCCAAAATTCTAATTTCGAGATCATTGCCGAAACATAACCGTTTATATGAATTGGAGAAATTTCCTTATTGGTGAAGTGAGGGAGAAAATTGACGAATGACTCTAAATCGAATTTGAAATCAATTTCTGCATCCCGATACTTGATGAAAAGGTCATCCCCACATTCTTTTAACAGTTTGTGAAGAGAACGCATCTGAGAACGCAGCTCTTTTAACAGATTGATTTGAAATGTTGAAAATGGGAAGTCTGAGGAATAGAGGTGCCTAATGAATGCTCTATAGACGTCTAACCTTCTGCTAGGATTTAACAGATTTCCAATAAACAGAGCTTTTGTTTTATCAGCGTTTCGTATCTCTTTAGGACTAAATTCGAACAAGTCTGGATAATTGAAGATAGTTGGATATTCTTCCCGTAGTTGATCTTCCATAATCAGGAGTTCGTTAAGATTGATCCTCCCTTTTGGATTGCGAAGAGGGTCAAATCCTGGTTCATTTGAGTAAAACTTATCCAAAAGCAATGAAATCTCTAAGTCAGATGAAATTATCCAGCTTCTTGGACTACAAGAATCAAGAATTAAGTCTTGATGAGATTCATCAGGGTTTAGATTTGTTTTAGGTTTATAAAGAAAAACCTCGCCGGTTTCCGAAGTTGTGGGAGAGCAACTGCCATTCTCACTATCTTTGTAGTCGGTTAAGTTTAAACTGGAAACTACAGAAATTAAAACCATAATTAATATTTTGTTTAGTTTGAGAAGGGTTTACTTTAATGGCGACTTTAAATCCTATACCGACAAACTCTCTGCTTGTTAAGTATGTGTGATTCTTGTCAATTTATCTTCGAAACAAGTGGCCAGGCAGACAACGGAGAGGCAGGACCCTTTTGGTTCCAATTTAATTGGAGACGGTTCAAAAAATCCAACAACCAAGTCCGTGTATAATTGTCTTTCTTAGAAACCACTCAAGAATATCAGATATCTTGATAGAATTAACGATTACCTCAACAGACAGAAAATAAGATCCCCGGCAGCGGCACCAAAAACTTTACTTCTACTTATGATATGGCCAAAACGGACGGTTTTATTTGTGCGGTGTCGTTAGGTCGCAACACGTTAGATTTTAGCTACCAAAAGAGAGTAATGGTTTTATTATTTATATTTAGCTGGGGTTCCTAGCTATAACTCACCTACTTATCTTCCTTTTAATGAGTAAGTGGTAAATATAACTCAGGTTCGTATTTTTGTATGTTTGCTCAGTAATGTGGGACAAAAGTGCCTATATAGTTAACCCTAATGACAAGAGGTGAGAGATTAAGTTTAACTAAGTAGAATAGTATTTTAACTATAAAAGTAAAGATAGATAGGTATTTAGAATAGTATTCTGAAGGGGAATTATCGCAAGAGTTCAACTTCCTAGGATAAACACTAAACCTCAATCAACTGGGCTGTGTACCTAACTGATTTGTCACTAAGAGTTTAGGCCTTGAAGATTCTGGCTAAGACGGACATCCCTACTCCTAAAGTTAACCTGAAGGTTTAAACGACCTTATGGATAGAATCCTAGGTACATGAACAAAGTGGTATACCCAATAAAGGAAAGTCTCAGCTTTTCTTAATCCTAGTTGGTCTAACTAAAGCAATATCCTACCACTCAATCACTCTGCTACGCCTTAACATTAACAGATGTGCAATCTTAGATATTCTAAGGTACTGTAACTGGGATAGAAGTCTCTCCTTTTGCGATCACTTATTCAACCCCGGATCATCTTACAATATCTCAAGAACATTGCTTTTGACGTGAATCATGTTTCTGAGTATGCTAGTGTTCACTGAACTCTCTATTGCTAACTCTAACCACAACCTAAATGGGCAGCTCTTCTATGACGAACAAGTGATTATTTGTACGTAGGTACAATATCCCTATTGTGACGTTAAACACACATAACTACTTACTTTGTATCCTAGGGTTGATCAGGTCCTAATACTAGGTTATAGGCACGTGAATAAGCAGAAAGGGTGATCTGTAATTTAAACTTCTAGACCGTCAAGGTTTTAGCATAACAATATGATAAGTTTCAGATAACATATTCAACACATGATAAACAATTGTAACAGATAGATAACCATGCAAAGTGAAAGCAACTCAAGATAATAACTTTATTAAATTAAGGAAAGTGTTCACCGTTTACAGACGAGATCTAGACCATTACAAGTGCTGACAACCTCTAAACCGCTCCTAGTACAATCTTTGGCGTTCGCCTTCGGGTACTTAATTTCCCGCTCGGAGGTGAGAAGGCCTTTAAAGCTCTAGTGGGAGAAAGTGTATTGTAGTGAGAGAGTGAAGAGAGGTGTGTGGAAAATGGATGACAAAAAGCCTTTTAAATAGACTAGGAAATTGCCAGAAAACGGCTGGCAGGCCGTTTGGCAGCCCGTTTGGTGGCCCGTATTTGGCAGGCCGTTTGCTTGGCAGGCCGCTTGGTGGGCCGTATTTGGTAGGCCATTTACATACTGGCAGGTCGTATGGCAAGCCGTATGGCAGGCCGTTTTTGGTCTGGTCAGCCTTGATTCACTGGATCGTAACTTGATTTTTGTCTTTCACCATTTTCGCTCTAGAATCTTCGTTTTAGCTCCGTTTCTCTTGATTCTTTTTGCATCGTCTTCGTAATTACTTTACCTACAAATTTAACCGAAAAAGCAATTATTTTGCCGACAAAGCTCTGAACTTTATGCTTTTTGGGACTCAATATCGGGGGTAAAAACGTGACTTTTTTGCAGATATCAAAGATCTTCTAAAGCAACTACGCTAGTTCACTAGTTCCCACGCTTACCCGAGCCACCGCATCCATGCAATTCTATAAAAAATGTAAACAACGAGAGGGTAAGCTAACGCTTAGTGAGTGAGAATATAGTACATACATATATATGCATAAAATGGACACGGCACACATATAATCAAATAACACATACCGGAGCGTCCACGTATAAGGCAAACTAAGCATACCGTTCAACCGCTATATAACAAGCTAATAAATCGACAAGTAAGTTCACCAACGACGATGTGATAACGCCAATAAGCTACACCCAGAGGGTAAGCTACATCATAACAATACATCAATATACATATAACAAAGCGTAAACCGCCCAAGGTTAACCCCTTAACCCAATTCCGAAAGTCAATTACCAAAATGAAGATTGGCCGAACTACACGAGCCTTAGTAAATCCGCATCCACACGAGACTACTATCTTCAATACCACAATAACATCGAGGTTGGCCGAACTACACGAGCCTTAGTAATCCGCAACCACATGAGATCACTACCTCAATAAGATCACCGAACTACACGAGTTATCGTGAATCCGAACTACACGAGACTCACTTTCTCAATAAGATGACCGAAACTACACGCGTCATCGTGAATCCGCATCCACACGTGATCCACTTATCCAATCACAACTCAATACTAACCCTTCGCCATTGGGGTTGTATAATCCACATCACAAGCATATGTGATAACGTACACACAAAGTGTGCACCACGCCAAAGGTGGTCAACCAAAACACACAACCGTGCCAATTGGACCTATTACACAAGTCCATCAAATCCACCTATATGTGAAGTGAGCTCTATAGCCGAGAATCACTTCACTCGACCCGCACCCATCCTACACATACATATGCACATAGGATATTAACACTCACCTTGTCGTCTTGATGAATACTACCGAATAATTCGCAACTCGCCGATTGAATGTACCTATTCCAATATCACAATATAAGTAACACACTTAGAGTGGATTTACAAACCAACTCAAAATGACACTTAGTGTAATTTCGACCAATTGCACTTTCAAGCACAAAACGCGCCCAAACTAACCAATAATCACTAACACAAGTGAAAATGGTCCTAATACGCTAATTAAACCCAATTCTAAGTCCTAAATCATGGCCAAGTCGGTTTCCAACCCAAAACCCACCAACAACAACAATAAACCCGATTACTAGCATCAAAGAACTCACTTCAAGAGTTTAAATGGGTTTCTCAATAATTTAAGTTCAAACCCTAACTTTGAACATCAAATCAAACAATGAAATTCGTAGTTTGAACTTACCAATACTACCACAATGTAGCCGTGAACGAGATGAACAACTTTAAAACCCGAGCTTTGGTGAGAATCCAACTCCTTCTTCTCCAAATGAAGCTTCCTCTCTCTAAAACTCTTCTCTCTCTAGGGTTTGAAGATGGGAGTGTTTGTGGTGTAGAAATGAGGATAAGATGATCAATGAATCAGCTTTGAAGGCTCCAAACCGACCCCAAGTGAAATGACTAAAATGCCCTTCATTTAACTCAAAATGTGAAAAAGCAGAATTCTGTCGCTGGCAGGGTGCGCGGCGCGCTCACCTTATGGTGCGCGGCGCACAATGATCTGAGCAGTTTCTGATCTTTTAAATTCACACTTTATGTACAATAAATATTAGGGTCTTACAGGTTCGGTATAAGTCTTCTTTCAACATGTGATCATTCCCGACATACTCCGGGCAAAATTGGGTCTTTGATAAGAAAGTGGACTTGAGAGTGTTCAAATCCATTGACCCTTGCCTCAAAGTACGCAACTCATCCTTAAGCTTCGAAAGATCGGATGAAGTTCGGTATTCTTTGAAAAAATCCGTCTTAAATTCATCCCACGTCAAACTCATACTTTGTTCATCGCTGTAACACCCCGTGTTTCTGTTACTTGTTATTCTGGATGTTGTTCGAGTTACAAGGTGTGTAACGTAACTTTTCAACCCCGAATAAAGTTTGAGTTGATGTTTCAAAGCCTTACCATTGGAAAAAATATCTTATTACGTTTCCAACGATATTTGATTCATCGAAAATGGTGTTACGGTCAAAAAATTATGGCCAAAACAAGTTGCTAATCCTGATTTTTGCTCGGCTGCAGTATCTGTAGGTTGGAGCGGCGCTCCACCCTTTTTAGCAGCGCTCCGATTGCCCCTGATGCATTTTTCAGCCTTTTTAAAGGGTTTAAATGAGGGGTATTATAGTCCTTTCGCATATGGACGGTTTGGGGACCTCAAAACTGATCCAAAACCTTATCCTAACTCATTTTCACATCTATTCAACACTCTCATCCATTCTTAGAGAGAGAGAGAGAGAGGTTTCTAGAGAGAGATTTGGAGTTTGGGAGAAGAAGAAGCTTGAATCGGTCAAAAGCTCAAGTATTAAAGTTGTTCACCTCGTTCTTAGCTACGTTTTGGTTGTTGTGGTAAGTTCTAACTCCGAATTTCATTGTTTGATTTGATATTCATAGTTAGGATTTGAACTTGGTTTGTAGAGAAACCCATTTAAACTCTTGAAGTGAGCTCATTGATGCTTGTAATCTGGTTTATTGTTGTTGTTGTTGATTTGTAAATCCACCCTAATTGTGTTGGTTGTTATGTGATAAATAGAATTGGTACGTTCCATTGGCGAATTGCGGGATAGGATTACACTTCATTGAGGCATTTAAGGTGAGTGTAAATTTACTATACGTGTATATATGCATAGGATGGGTGCGTGTGTGTGGAGTGACCCTTGCTCGGGTTTACTCTATGTATGTGTGGGCGAATGGACTCCTCTTGTGCTTCGGGTCCATGTGATACGCTTATGCGTTTTGGGTTACCACCCTTGATGTTGTGATTGGCTAGTGTATTGAATAAACCCTTTGGCGATGGGTTCTGGCTAGCTTTTGTCGTGGTGATGATTCAGGTAGTGAATCGCGTGATGTTCGGATTCACTAAGGTGCGTGAAGTTCGGCCGACCCTATTGTGATGTATGACTAAGGTATGAATCGCGTGAAGTTCGGATTCATAGAGGTGCGTGAAGTTCGGCCATCCTTAATAGTCAAATGGTTTGGAGGTAGTGAGTCGCGTGAAGTCCGGATTCACTAAGGCGCGTGAAGTTCGACCAACCTTCATGTGGCTTAGGTTAAGGGGTTAACCTTGTTGATATTGTTGAGTATAATATTTGTGTATGCACGTATATACTTATTGTTGTGTTGTAGCTAATCATGGGGCGTTAGCATGGAAATTCGTAGCGTGTAGCTACTTTGTGTATGTGCCTATTTATAGCTTGCTTGCTATGCGGTCGTGGTATGTGTTTACTCTTTGGCTTGGTGATGCGTAATCATTTTATGCATATGTATGCGTATAGTATCTTTACATTCACTAAGCATTAGCTTACCCTCTCGTTGTTGATAATTTTATAGGTTCGCGTGATGGTGGCTCGGGTAAACGTGGAGATTAGAGATCTTGGCTAGGTTGCTTTAGAAGATCTTGTTTTTGGATTGATTAGGATTGGGTAGCGTATCCCCAATCACCATGCTCGGTCTTTATTTTGTGTTAAACTCATGTGGTCGAAAATTGTATTTAGTATGTAATTCGTAAAACAGGCCGATGTGGGCCCGGTGTCGTAAAACTTGTTTTATTATGAAAACGTGTTGGTTTTAATTACTTCAATGTGTTGTGAAAACTGTTTCATCTAAAAGGGTCGGGAAGCGGGCGGACAGCAGGAATCGGAGCGGCGCGCCCCATTTTGGAGCGGCGCTCCATTTGGCAAAAATCTGACTTTTGTAAATAAAAAAAAAAAATATATATATATATATATAGCGTGTTTCGGTTGGATAACGAGTGTGGTCGTTACATTCGCCATAAAGTCAGATTTTCGCGTCCCACCACAACTTAGCATCACCCCTCATCATACTACTACCATACCTCGTCTTCTTATCGAGAGGGCACTCACTAGTTCGAAAGGCCCCCTCTATATCGGAGATCCAACGAGCACTCTTAAGTGGGTCTCGTTTACCATCAAAAGTGGGAGGTTGAGCATCTTTGAATTTTTTGTAATGGAAGTCTCGCCTTTCAACATTGTCTTCGTGAAGAACAACCTTAACTTGTTCTTTGACTAGATTGACTACTTGCTCGTCTATCGAATCTAGGAACATCTTTTTAACGTCCTCAAGAAAAGCCGTGTGACGCCTTTGCATAATGGCCTCAACCTTGGACGTGAACTCGGAGTCCTCGTTCGTACCTCCGCCTTCGGTATTGTGTCCATTTCTCATCTTCATTCTATAAAACGGAACAGGTTAAGCAACGAAACGAATGGAAACGACATATAATATACACACCTCACCGCCCCATCTTGCTCAACAATCGTCGTACATCGCTCGTTTGACACGATTTGAACCTGTAACAATGGTAGCTAGTCATTGTTATGCGAGCACGTCGCATTAACTTGCTAATACAACGTCTATCTCGCTTGATGATTGCAAATACAACACAAAAAAATTAGCGTAAGGTTAGTTCACATAAACCTAGGCACTAACCAATCCCGGTCCGACCCGTATCCTACAAGTCCCGTATATAACGCATACACAATAAAGTCTAAGTCTAGGCACCTATCTCAAGTCGCCTAAATCCCTTAGACCATGCTCTGATATCACTTGTAACGTCCCAACCCGGTAAACAACGCAAAACACAATTATTATTTTTTTAGGGAAGACAGCCTGTACCTGACAAGCTTAACCCGCGGCGTAGTCAGTCTAGCCACGGCGCAGCTTAACACATTTCCAAATGGTCAGGACCATTTAAAACCTTCAACATCTAAAATGCTCGTTAACCCGCGGTGCGCCCCTCAGGGCCGCGGCGCGGCTCACACCTGTGACAGATTTTAACTTTGATCAAAATATACAAATCACCAAGTTTCACTATTTCGACAACCATCAATACCAAATGCTTCACGCCACATGAATAAACAAAGATTACAAGTTTTTAGGACCCCAAACTAGTGTTCGACCACCGAGCATCAGTCGCTCATTTACCATTCAAAAATATAAGTTTTGACCGACAAGTTTAAATGCCAAACAATAACCCGAGCATGGTGTTTGGGGTTAAACTACCCGAATCTTAGGTCGAACTTTAAAAGCAAATCTCTAGCGTAATCATATAGGGAGCCACTAGTCCAAACGTATACCCTTGCCTTTATCCACGCCGGAGCCTAAAAAGGTAAACAACGAGAGGGTAAGCAAAACGCTTAGTGAATGCAATAATTATACACATACGTATATAATACACCTACTTGCAAACACTTACACACATACCGCATACACGCTAGCAATATAATTAGCATACCATCTCAAGTACGAAGCTAATAGCCGCCATTACCGCAACTAGCATGATCAATAGCATATAATCGAAACAATACAATATGCTACACTACAACGCATACACACACCATATGGTCAACCATACGCGCGTCATGGTGCTACCGGCTTCGTGGTTCACACCATACGCATTGTCATGATGCTATCGGCTCCGTGGTTCACATCACAACTCGAGTCATACTCTCGTTGAGGTGATACCGGCTCCGTGGTTCACACCTCAACACTCGTGCTATAGTGCTACCGGCTCCGTGGTTCACACTACAATACACGCACCTTAGTGCTACCGGCTCTGTGGTTCACATTACAATACACGTACCATGATGCCACCGGCACCGTGGTTCACATCATAGCACACTCGCACATACTATGGCACTTCCGGCTCCGTGGATCATGCCATAGCATACAAATAAATATACCATATACACACATGCATAATTATTCCACTCACCTTAACGCCTTCGATGAATGATAACTCGAGCTCGCAACCTTCAACGTAACGCACCTATTACATTATGCATATAATCAATCACACAATCAAGTTGGTCAACCAACTCACTCACCACCCTAGTGTTATTTTTACCCAGGGTGCGATTTCGACTCATTTTCACCTTTAACCCTAACGCTAGGTTAAGATTACGCCAAAACCCTAACACTAAACAATTTTGGTCTTAATACACTTATTAACTCAAGGTTAGTGTATTTTCGTACTCATTAGACAACTTAGGTCATTCAAAACTCATTTGACCCATTCCAAGGCCAATACACCTATTTGGGTCATCCACAACCCAAATAACACCCACTTAGAAAATCAACAAGGTGTGCTAGTGATTAACTAGCCATTTGAGACCCATAAACACAATTTATCACTTTAAAACCCTAGGTTAGTCACTTTTGGGTCTTTATGACCCACTCTTACCCAAAAACCCCCAAATCACTAACAAATGGGTTTTATGTTCACCATTGACCCAAACCCTAACCCTTTAACGAGTCAAAGTAAAGAAAGTCAAGATTAGGATATACCACCACAATCAAAACGTAGCTAGAGACTAGATGAACAACTTTAAAACATGCGCTTTGACCGAATCAAGCTTCTTCTTCCTTGATCTAAGCTTTCTCACACTAAAAACCTTCTCTCTCTCTAGAATTGAAGTGAAAAGGAAAAGGTGGTTGAAAATGGAGTAATAACACCCACCAAACTGATCTTGGGGCCTTAAAGTCGTCCCACATGTGAAAATACCAAAATGCCCCTTTTATATTTAAATAAAAAGCAAGGAGTTCCGTCAGGCCCTAGCCGCGCCGCGGCCCAAAATAGAAAAATGATGCCGCCAACAAATAAATATATACATTGTATACTTTTCAAACTTGGGTCTTACAAATGTGCGGGTTGTGGATCCTCTGGTTAATGGAATTTGGTCATGGTCATGGAGGCGAGGTGATATTGGTTCGCGAAACCGGGAATCAATTCAGCAACTAACGAATCTTATTGCATCGGTGACACTTCCGGGTAATGATGATACATGGTCTTGGGATTTAGCAGACGAAGATGGTTATTCAATGTTCAATACAAGATTATATGACGATAACGTGCTCTTGCCTTCTTCAGAACCGGCTACTTTATGAACAAGAGAGTTACCCAGAAAGATTAATATTTTTATTTGGAGGGTGGCGCGGGAGACTACCGACCCGACTTAATTTATCTCGACGTGGTTTAGAGATACAAAAAATTCATTGCTTGTCATGTCCTAACTAGAATAAAATCACTGCAACATATTCTTTTTAGTGTGATATAGCCGCCGGTTATGGAGTAGAGTAGCTCGATGGATTGATTTAGATATCCCGCAAATTGTGGAGTGGTCCGAATTAATGGTTTGGTTCAATGATTGGAGAGCCATGACAATATTGAATACGAGATTGTTTGCTATTTTCGCGTCTACGGTTTGGCATCTATGGAGATACAGGGTCTACGTTTTATTTAACTCTCGGACATTGAAGAAAAACGTCATATTCGATTCAGTTTGTTTTCTTTTAATTGGTTAAATTCTAGAGGAAAATTGTATGTAAATTGGAATTTGTGGCAACAAAAGTCATTGTAATTTTTTTTTTTCCTATTACTCGCTAGAAAGACGTTATTCTAATAAAAAGTTCACCATGTTACTCTATAAATTATAACTTATTAGACTTTGATCGGGTTCGGGTTTCCGCCCGAAGATGTGTGTTACGTGTAAATGATGAGGGTCGTTGAAATATATGATCTACTGATCCCAAAAAATCGTCGTTCAAAGAAAACTAATTTACTAAACACTAATAAAATATAAGATTCAACATCTAACTTAAAATATAATATAAGAGCTCCAACTACAAAATAGTTTCATCCAAAAACACTTATTCAAAGACCTAAATTTTCATAGCTTTATGTTTTTCAGAAGCTTCTGAATTCTAAATAAGCTTCTACCAAACAATGTAACTAGCTTGAACTTACAGAAAAAAAGCTTAACTCACATAAGCTATCATAAGCTAGTGTGTCAAACATAGTCATTAGGAAAACCCTTATAAATGTTTCAGCGATCATTCAATGCTATTTCCCAAGTGAAATTGCTCTAATATGTATTTGAATTTTGTATAGTTTCTCTGATGATACTAAACCAAGGTATTTGAATCAAGAATTTATGTTACGGATGTGGTTGGCCTTGCTACAAGCTGGTCTCCCGTTGACAAAGTTGCCTCGCCTAACCGAGCTTGCAATACATAACTACATTATAACCTCCACACTAACGAGATCGAATGACATTCCCACTAAGAGACATTCCTACATTATAAGAGGATGGTGATGCAATGTGTATTTGTATTAACTTCATTAAACTAGTTTTAAATCATAACATAACCCTTTTAACCCATACCAATGACCAATTGTTTGAGCTCACATCCTAACCAATAACCTCAACTACCTGCTAATTACCACTAGACTAGTCACTTTGTTTCGCATTTGGGTATTTAGCATATTGAAAGTGTTATTTTTAAGCAGAAAACAAATAAAAGAAATGCACAAACAGAGGCGGATCTTAGGAGGGGTATGGGTGTGCCAAGACCCTTCCAAAATTGTGAACAACTAGTGTACATTATTCATGAGAAAAATCTGAAGTTTGATTATATAAGGAGTTGTGAAAGTGGCGAAAATGAAGTGTAAATGTGATGGAGATAACAAGGGAAGAGAAAAGATTCAGTGAGTTACACACATACTTTTTAGTTTATTTCAAATGGGAAATGATATATATCTACCATCCAAATTAATCTTTCCACCAAACATATGCATTATTGAGTTGTAAAGTACAACTTATTAATGCACAGTTTGTGGTGGAAGAAGTAATTTGAATTGTGAATATATCAATTCTCATTTCAAATAAGTTCCTTAAATTTTTAGAGTGCTATAAGTTTAGCATATTGATGTGTATATTCTTCTAAAAATACTACAATGGTATAAAAATCGATTGAAGGGATAATCGATAATATTGATAAACAATTATTAACAAAAGAACTTTTAACTTCATATACTAATAATAATATTAACAGCTTAACAATTACTCCGTAACTACTTATTCAAATGATTTAGCTATTAAACTAACTTAATAATGTATTTAATTATATTATATTCTAATGGATTACTTATTTTTGGAGTGCAAAATCTTTAAAATTTAAAATAGATATTATTGTTAAATTAATTTTTTGCTTTAAAATATTTTGGCCCTTTCACAAAGTTGATTCAACATCCGCCACTGTGCACAAAGCCAATATCCATACTTCCACTATACAAATTATAGAAGTCATGGAGGAAATAGCCTGAAAGGCCCAACTAAAACAAAGCCAGCCCGACTAACTAACACAGCCCGAGCTAGAAAGAACGAGCACTAAAACGGGGGAAAAACCAAAGAATGAGCACAATACAAACCAGTCCACTTAACTAGTCAAATGAGAGTTAGCAAAAGGGGCTTGAATCAACGGGTAATAAGACAACAAAAAACATAATTACAAAAAAAGATTTAAGAGATATTGCCCCACACAATTTTAACCCGTATGGCCCATTTCTTAATTATAAGTTCGTTTGTTTTTTTCACCCATTTGACCCGTCGAAATAAAGAAAAAAAACTAAGTCAACTCATTCATATGTTTTCTAAACCCCGAGTCCCAAGATTAACGAAGACTAACAATGAAATACGCGAGCAATAAAAAATATACCTGAATTAAGTTATTGCCAAAATGTACCCATACTAACTAATAAACGAAACAAACAAAACAGATATTGATACCCATGACATAGCTCATATCAGATAGCAAAAAAACAGTAGCAAAGAACGTACAAACTGAGTAACCCTAGCTAGTCATCGACACCATCTTCACCATAACATCATCATCAATATTATAATCATCCAACTGTGGGTGTAGACGAATAACACTCTCTGGTAAATCCTTTCTCTGTCCAACAAGCGAGTAATACGCAAGCAACGAAAATGACCACAGTTCAATGTCCGGTTCATCATCAACATCTACTACTTTAGGTCTAATTAGCTCCACATGCCAATTTGGACGAAACATTTTCCTTATATTACCATCACCTCCAAAAATATCACCTTTACCTTCAATGATATCCATTTTAGTTTCACAAATAGGGTCAACAAAACAATAACTTTGAATCCACATATACCTTAGAGAACTTAAATTCCATGCTAACATTGATATAGCCTCCTCGCTAAAACCACAGCCCCTCACTTCAAACTTCTGCAATTTTGGACACCCTAATGATAATTGCACAAGTCCATCATTATGTTCATTTAGAAAACCAAGCATAAGAGACCTTAAATTTTTACCAAATTCTCCAATAGATGACAAACCAACATCAGTGAGTACCTCAAGATTACGGATGTAAATACCTAGCTTTTCAAGTTTCGTGCACCCCTTTAGCAAAGCTTGAACCCCATTATCCAGGGGTAAATCTGTCATCATCTGACGTAAATCAACCAAAGTAATACGAAAATCACAGAGACTTTTCAAGTTAGATCCTATGCATTCCAAAGCTTCATTTGTAATATCATTGATATAAGCATGCAAACATTCCAATTTAACGCATCCTCTTGCAAGCGCAATTAACCCTATTTGTGATACAACGCTTTCTTCAGAGCCCCCTCGCTGAATCTTAACCCTACGCAGCTTCTTACAAGATTGACCGAGCTCTTGCAAACCCGAATCTCCAATGGTGTCCTTAGCATACAAAACTTCTAAATTCGGAAACTTACAAACAACTGAAACATAATCATCTTCGGTTAACATAGCACATCTTAGGTCTAGTTTTGTTAATCGTTGCATAAAACCCATTAAAATATAACGAAGTACAAATTGAGTATCAATTCTACTCATATTAGCGAGTGTCATACTCCTCAGTTTTGAATGCAACATCATAACAGTAAAAGTTAAGGGTTTGCAAAACGGCGCACCACCAAATTCTTCCAACTTAACTGCATAACAAAACACACTCATAAGATGACTGAAATCACAATCCTTAACCTTCAAACTAATAAGAGTGTCACTACAATGTTTAGCAAGTAACACCAGATCTTTCGTATCACACTTATCAATACTCGTTTCGTAAAAATTCGACGATTCCATACACTTGCTACGCAAAGCTAATTCGTGCAACCATTCACCATCCTTGTCCACGATTTCACTCTTTTGCAAACACAATGTTCTCAAATTACAGCAATTAGTACTAACTTTCAACAATCCATCGGTTGAAAACCAGTTAATATCCAGAACCCTAATATCCTTACCGCGCATTCTGACTAACAGCTCTAAATCCGAATCAGTAACAATCATACGTCGGAATCGAATCGATTTCAAGCAAGGAAAAGAATTAGTATTAGAAATTACCTCAATCCATGGGGTGACGTAACCGCCCCAATCGTTTGGGACCCATTGGAAAGTTTCGTCACGTGGTATGGCGTTTCCTGGTTTGCCTTTTAGGGTTAGGGATTCGAGAAATGGAAAGCGTCGACTGAGGCGATATGGTGACGTGGCGTAACATAAGTGGATGGTGACGTACTTGCGTGTCAAGCAATCGATATGGAACCATCTACGGCAGACTAAGGAGACGGAGTTACGATCATCGTTGGTGTGGATGTAGGGGATGACGTAGTCAATTACACTGTCAATTGAGACTGGTTCCATGAGATGATTTAGGGTTTTTGTTTCTTTAATCTGATGACATTGATGATTTGAGAATTTGGAAATGAGGGGTTAAGAGTGTTTTTGGTGCAGCCGTTGTTTGTGTAGAAGCTGGGAGTGTTAGAAATCTTTTTGATCTTTTTATTATTATTTTGTTTGTGTTTGTTTTTATGTTGTTTTATTACTTGTATATTCTTCTTTCTTTTTTCTTTTTTTTTTTTTTTTTTTGTTTGAAAGACAAGCAAATTTTATTAAACCATGAGAATATTACATAGAGTTACGTAGAGCTAATACTTAAAAATTATACAAATGCAAATACACGAAGTAAAGAAAAAGAGAACCCGTTGCCGAGATTGCAACAAGCCTCAACACGAAAATGGAGTAGAAATCCAAAGAAGTCAATCGAAATTGTGTTTGTTTATGTCTTCGAGAAATCTAATCATACACAAGAATTTGTAGTTCATCAAAAACCGAAGGAACCGTTCCATCCTTATTGTTGAATGCATTTCGATTCATATTCTTCCAAATTAAGTAACAAACACACCAATTTAACGCTTGCCAAATGCTTTTCATGTCACCTGATGCCCAATTTTCAAAAGAAACTTCAATTCAATACCCTCATCGCACACCGAACATCTTGTAGAATGAAGGCCAATCCCCCTTTTATCCAGTTCGACCATATCCGAAATTTTGCCCCGTTTCGCTCGCCACATAAAAATTTCCACTTTCTTCGGAACAAGATTATTCCTTAAAGATTTCATGATTTGCGAACCCGTATCAAGAGTGTGTTTATCAATTAAGAAGGATAGGGACTTAACTGAAAACACCCGACTCGAATCCAAACCGTAAGACCATGAATCACTCGCACCCAAATTGAACGAAATTGACTCGGTCAGATTCTGCATATTCGCCACTTCTGAAGTTGTTCTGCTCCTCGGACTCCGCTGCCATGACCAAGTGAAACATTTTCTGCCATCCGAGAATCAACTTCAAAGAGTTTTATTCCCATTTAAAGGTATAAGTTTTAAGGTTACTAATTATTATTCAGTAGTAGTAGCTAACACCTTATGTATCTAGGTGAAGAGAACATGTCATCAAAGACGAAAAAAGAATGATGGGCGGTGTATGCTCTTGGTCAGTACTACAATAGTCAATAGCAGCTAGAGTTAGCAATAATCATCAGTCGTTCTACAGCTTTGTAACTACTATAGTAAACATCCGTTGTAGTGAACAATAATCATCTACAATAATCATCTCTGTATAGTTTTGGTAGTTCTACTGTTGGAAAAATTTGAAAAAAGTGTGTTTTCACAAACAGTAATACCCCCAAATAGAGCCGGGGAAATATGACTTCACAATATCACAACACAAGTATGTATAAACGAGAACGACTCTAAATGAGACGTTTTTAATATAAACCAATGTATTTAAAACAGCGGAAAGTAATAAGTCATTACAATTGTAAATTCAAGATGTAAATGTAACTTAAATTTTTTTTATGCAATAATATGAATGTAAAAATGCGGACTCCAAAAGCAGCAAAGTCCAAATAGCAAATAATCTTTAGCAATCTTCACCTGAGACAAAACATGCTTAAAGTGTCAACCAAAAATGGTTGAGTGAACAACATAGGTTTATAATAGTTTTTAGACCACAAGATTTAGTTATCAAAAGTAGTGCTGAAGTTATGGTACCGAAACTAAACAAAGTTACCCCAGGACACCTTGAACTGTCAGTGTCGTTTTAATCATTATTATGTAACCAAAGACCAACGGTCAAATGGTTAGAGACGTCACTCTCAATATGCCTACTCACAATAACTAAGTTTTCGTTTATACGTAGCAATTAACGATATCATGGCAGGGATTTAGCATGAATCAAAGCATGTCAGCATAGTTAAACAGTTTTCGGGTACTTGTGTCTAAGCATAAAACAGTTTGAAAGCAAGCATGTGTCTCACCCCAAAGTTTATAAAACAGTTAAAAAATAGTAAAAAAGAGGGGCTATGAAGTTCACCTTAGTAGCAAGTAAGTAATTCCACGCAAGTAGTACGAACGGAGTATGTAATCGGAGATCTCAACCTAGAGATATAACCTTTGATTAGTTAATGTCTAATAGACATAAAGTTTGTTTATTAATATAGCAAACTATATTAACAGTGACGGTTTTCGAGAAAAATTCCTATTTCTCAAAAGGTTCTATTTTTGGAAACCTACTATTTATGGAAAGCTTCCACTTATAGTAAGCTTCTAGTTTAAGAATGTTCGGGTTATAATTCTTAACAAAGATGTTGTACAATCTCGCCCAAACTTCGTTGCTATCATGCAAGTCACTCGAATGATCAGTTTTTACCGGGCGCCCAGGATTCTTGACCAGAATCTAAGTCATGGCATTTGAAATCCACAAGCGGTTCCCATAAGGCAATAAGGATCACCCTAGGTGTGATGACCCGGAAAATTCTGATCAAATTTAAACTTAATCTTGTATGATTAACGTTTCCGACACGATAAGCAAAGTCTATGAAGTTGAATCTCAAAATTTTGAACTATTCAATTGTTCTCAACGATTCGCGAACAATTATATGTAAATAGATACATATACTATAACTTGAAAACGTAACAAAGTGTTGAGTATATGATACTGTGCATTAAACTTATTGGTTTGATTATCTGATTGATATATTTAACTACGGAGTTAAAAGATAATGCCAAACGATTGAATTAAAAGATATTTATTAAGTCTCTTAATGATTATGATATTGTTACGGGTCTCTGTTGTGAGGACCACACTGATTTGAGAAATTATTCCTTTTTAACGGTATTCGAAATAAATGATAAAGTGTTTGTTTAAATAACGTAATTTGGACACATACAATAATTAGAATATTAATTGTTAAGAATTAATTATATGAATAACTTGCGATATGTATTTTAAAACGTGTTTATAAATATTGAGAATAGATATTAACTTGGTTATGAAACGTTTGATAAATATTATTATATTAATAAATAACGAGACAATGATTTATAGAAGTAAATGACCAAAACACTCGAAAGATTAAGTTATACTTTGAGTGGTATAGTTTATGGATAATTTAAGGCTATATTTTGACAAAGGTACGAGTCACAAAACATAAATTGCGAGTTTTCTAAGCGTACGAAAATGCGTTCGAGAAACCGGAACCGGGACATAAGTCGAGTGACAACGTACGAGTCATCGGAACGATAATTACAAGTCAACTATGCACATGAATTTAATATAATATATAATTAATTATTTAAATTATATATATATTATATATATTATATTTAATTATGTCGACAAACAAGAAAACAAAAAATATGTGAGCTGGATCTGACGGCCATGCGATCGCATGGGAAATAGGCATAAAACCCATGCAAGTGCATGAGCTCATGCAAGTGCATGAAATTTGCACTAAAATCCCATGCACTCGCATGGGGTACTTTTTCAGGCCAAATGCTATAAAAGCTCGATTTGGGTTCCAGTTTCTTTCCTAATTTATTTTACTCCGTATTTATATTATTATTATTATTATTATTATTATTATTATTATTATTATTATTATTATTATTATTATTATTATTAAGATTAATATTATTATTAATCTTATTATTATTATTATTATTAAATAGTATTATACATAAAATACTACGACGAGGTTATGAGCGTGTCACTTTCAAAATAGTTTTACGAGCGAGATAGAGCTAAGGAAATTATGGGTTATTACTAAGGAGGTTATGGGTATTGTTCGAGGGTTATGCTCGTAAAGTCAAACCTAGTATTTATCATCTCTGTTGCGTCTACGTACTTTTCTGAAATATTGAATCACAATATTGATACGTAAGCATTTATATTTTATCTATTATAAATTAATAGTGTATACATGTCTAGTGCTCGAGAATATATATTTATACATGTTTGTATGCTAAATTTCATCGTTAAATAGTTTATAATGAATCACGAATTAAATACATATATTACTGGTAAAAGGTATATGATATACATGTTTTCGAAAAGCTGGCGAAAAATCAATAACTTTTCATTTAGATATCGAATAGTTTCGATGAACGGATTAAAAGATATGATCAACTGAATTATGATTGACGTTTATTGGAATTGCTTTTGAATCAGCAATTAATATTTAAAAAACTTGTTTACAAGATTAATAAAATGGATTTTTGAATATTATCAACCAAGTAAATGAATCCTTATATAAGGTACATCACGTTTTGTGAACTATTGTCAAAATTGACTTTTTGATACGACTTTGGATAACTTTTATATGTCGATCTCGAGCATTAGGATTGTGATACACTATGACCTGACCTATCTTGATAGACATTTATTGACCAACATATGTTCTCTAGGTTGAGATCTACGATTATTTGATATATCGAGTTTCGGTCACATTACGATGAACAACTGTATGTGCTGCTAAGGTGAGTTTCATTGCTCCCTTTTTAATTGCTTTTGCAATATATATTTTTGGACTGAGAATACATGCAATTTATTTTAAACGCAATGGATACAAGTACATACTTAATTCTACACTGAGTTTGAACCAAAAATCCCTTAGCTTTGGTAACTAGTAACTGCTGGTTATAAGAACTGGTGGGCGCGAGTAGTTGTATATGGATCCATAGGGCTTAACATCCCCATCCGAGCTAGAGCACTAGCCTTTTAACGGACGTGTGTTATTTGAGTTTAGGACACGTTGGTTTGCGTGTATTAAAACGAATGGGGTATTTATCATTATAACGTTAAAGCTTAGTTACCAGGGTGCTCTGTTACGTAGAATCTATTGACAAACTTTTGATAAACGTTTCTGGATGAAACAACTGAAATCTTGTGATCCACTTTTATATACAGATTATGCGAAACACTAAAACTATGAACTCACCAACCTTTGTGTTGACACTTGTTAGCATGTTTATTCTCAGGTTCCCTAGAAGTCTTCCACTGTTTACTTATATGTTATACAAGCTATGTGCATGGAGTCTTACATGGCATATTTTTCGAGAAAATGTTGCATTCACCAAATCATCACCATGTATCTTATTTTGACTGCATTGTCAATGGAAGTACTATTGTAAACTATTATTACGGTGATTGTCTATATGTAGAAATCATCAGATGTCGAAAATCTTTGATTTAAATATACATTTATGGTGTGCCTTTTCAAAGGAATGCAATGTTTACAAAACGTATCATATAGAGGTCAAATACCTCGCAATGAAATCGATGAATGACGTGTTCGTCCATATGGATTTGGAGCGATCGTCACAGTTGGTATCAGAGCGTTGGTCCTAGTGAACTAGGTCTTGCATGAGTGTGTCTAACCGATAGTTGTTAGGATGCATTAGTAAGTCTGGACTTCGACCGTGTCTGCATGTTAAAAGTTTTGCTTATCATTTCTTGTGAGAAATTACCTGCTTATCATTTCTAGTCTAGACACGTTTTACTGCATTGATTGCATGAATAGTGTATAGACAAAATTCATATCTTAGCGTATCTGTTACTGTAAACTTTTCTTGACATCTTCCGAAAATTTCTCCGTGATTTATGGAATTTGGTATTATATAAACATATGTAAATTATGTATTGAAGAATACCAAACTAAATTCTATAATCTAATTCATATCAAAAATCATCTCCCTAATTATACAAGATGGATCCCGTATCTAGTTCAAATTCCTTAAACTCTGACAGCTATTCCGATATGGATATTCACCTGAATTCCGAAGACAGTGTAACTGGAATGGATCAACCAATTAGCCATCATCTATTCTGGATGAATTAGGGATGAGTTCGTAATCTACTTAATCATTGGAGACAAGAAGAAGGCGATCCCTTCCATCCACCACATTGCCCTCTTGGCGAAGAACCTGAAGCACTTACCGGCGAACCTATTCGAGACACCATTTTCTCTCTCATTTCTAGAGTGTCTCGTCACGATTATATATTATCTCAAATTCTAGATCTTATTCGTCCACTCATCCGAACCGCTAATCACCCCGGTGTAATAGAAGAAGTCAACGAGCTTCGCGCTCGGGTAGTGGCTTTGGAGAATGTGGTGCAAAGGTTAAAAGCACCAGCAGCAGCACCGACAACAACAGTACCACCATCAGCAACACCAACAGTACCATCACCACCAACAACAACAACATCCGCATCCCACACCTCAACATCACAATCTGTACCTCGAACATCACCGTCATACGCACCATAGATACCAAGGAATACCAACAACAACAAACGATGAAGTATTGATTCATAACTTCATCGAAGAAATATTTTGCAGAGAATATGTAGTTTCTAAAAGTTTTAGAGATTATATATTCTAGTCCTAGTCGAAAACCAGATGAGATTAATATTATGTTAACTCATTAAATCCATGATTACATCTAAGGAAAATATACATGTAGGTATATTTTCATAAAGATTGTAATTGAGAAAATTGTTTTGTATAAACTGTTAATGGTGAGAATATTTTAACGGGTAGGTAATATCCGAAAGATATATAAATTCACAATTAATATGTTATATTCTTCGATTCTGATTCAACAAATCATCAACTATACTCACTACTTTCACAACAATATATATTCTTTTATAAAAATCAAAGCAACCATCCTCATCCAAATTTAATTACATACTTTGATTTTGATAAATCAAAATCCAAGTCAAGATTTAACAAAAGACATCATTCTTAGATTCCTACATCTTTCGAAGCTATACTTTGACTTCAAAACTGTGCTAGAACATCATAGAACCCAGAAAAGTATTTGTATCATTCAAATTCCTAGAACATCATATGAATATTAACGATTACAATCTATATTCAAATTCCTCGAAATTCCTGAAGACACTTCAAATAATGAATCATCGAGATGATGATCCAACCACATGTTACCGCAGTCTTGTACCTGAAAAACCATCGAAATCAAAGTTATAGTTTAACACGTATCCGTGTCAGACCCTTTGGCATTTATTAGCTAAAATAACTTTTCAATCCCTTTTCAAAATAGACAGTTTTGTCACCACTCCAGCAAATCACCTTCAATTGTTCATTCGAATAAGGATTATTATAACAATTACCCCTTCATCATTGTTACCGGGGAACCTTTCATGTTCCACCACAGTAGCAGTAAATTTACCAAACAACTTTATTAATCCTTGACCTTTCGAAAATTCCTTATACTCATTAAAACCCTATCATGTACTCATCCACATCTTGTAACAATAATTTCTATACCAACCAACGGGAATTAGCAATCAGTATTTTGAATCTCGCAGCATTTTCTACGACAACAGTTATATATATAACATCTATCTTCTAGACTTACATACTTCGAATGTGAAGTTTCTGAAAAATACCCCAAACTACGAAACTAGTTCTCCGAATTTTGGAAAAATGCTGATGAAGCAGTAAAAACTGTAAACGACTTTAACAGTCAAAAGTTTGATGATAAAGAGTAGTGTGTTGGAAAAGCACAGAAAAAGAGAAGGTTTGGAACTGGAAAACGGGTTGAGCAAAGTATGAAGGAAGCTGTAGACAAATCACAAGGACGAAATCTACCTTCAAAGAATTCAAATGATTCAGTGTCTGCTGAAACCATTAGTAAGAACCTTACTTCTTATTCTAAACCTTCACAGACAGATTTTCCGCATCATCCTCTGATATTAGAAATTCTAAGATATCATCGTATCTTCCATTATAAATATCCTCCATATTTCTGAAGATATTTTCATAACTATTCTTATCTGAAATCATTTATCTCTTCACGCTATCAGTGTTATATCATATAAGAAACTATTTTAGTTTCTAATTTCTGAAAATTTCGAAAAATGGATGTTTTTGAAGTAGTGTTGGAAATTGAAGCATGAGTTAGTATAATATAATGACAATTGATCAACGTGATTATATTACAGTAAGTCATTCTGAGTTTCTAATGGAACGTGATAAAGGTTCACAGATCATACCCTCATCATGAACCATGTTACATAACTCTTTCATTCTATTTAACCTCTAAATATATCAAGAAAATATATTTCTTGATGATTCGGTCTTTTCCAGATATTCTGGTAATTTGACAAATCAAGATCGTGCCATTACAATTTCCTTCTTAGAACATTAATTATGTTCATCCGAAATTCATACCTACAAATTCTGGACCATTATCCGCTTGACTTAAGGTCGGGAAGAGAAATAGAAAGCATGGAGCTCCGAAATATAAAGGAGAATATAAGCCCGATAACAACCCTAAAATTTACAAACCGTATATATCAATACGTATTGCAACGTAAAGACACGGGAAAATTAATAACACTATAACCCCAAGATAAAAGTAAAAGTAAATAAAATTCTCCGGTGGTAGATGAAAAAGAAGAATGACAGATATGAAAGTTAGGAGTATATCAAGAATCAGAACTGGATGAAGCATTTCACAATCTTTTGGAAGTATGAAATGAGAAAGAAGATGTAGGAGTGGTGAAAATAATGAAACGGAAGTGGTTAATTTATAGCAAAATATCAGACATAGCAATCGAGGCATATTACGCATTTAATCAAATAAAATCCTAATTTCCTTAAATTTCGAAGAATCAAATCTTATTATGAAGATTTTCTATTCCTTAAATTCTGGAAATCAATCGTTACTACGTCAAGAGATAAGACGCATCTCTATTCTCCATTTCATTCTATTACAATAATTTCCCTCATACGCTTCGAGTAATCGGATTGTTTTATCCATATTATTCAACGGTGATAAAACTCTATTTATCGACTCATATTCGTCATAAAAATATTTTTATGGTTAGCCATGACGACCTCACTCAAATTTCGGGACGAAATTTCTTTAACGGGTAGGTACTGTGATGACCCGAAAAATTCTGATCAAATTTAAACTTAATCTTGTATGATTAACGTTTCCGACACGATAAGCAAAGTCTATGAAGTTGAATCTCAAAATTTTAAACTATTCAATTGTGACAACCCGGAATTTCCGACTGAATTTAAACTTAATCTTTATATGATTTCGATACGATAAGCAAAGTCTGTAATGTTGAGTCACAAAACAATTTAAACTATTCCATATAATCAATTGACCTACGACTGTTCTCGATGATTCATGAACAACTATTTGTAAATAGATATGTGTGTATATATATAAATAATAATTAGAAGTATAATTTGAAATATTAAATGTTGTTGTTATGAAATATATAAGTATTAAACAATTTATATGTGTTATTATGCATAATAGATATTATTAAATACTACATACTTAATAATATGTAAAAATCAATATACTAAATTACTAAGAGATAAAATATAATTGCCATATTTATAATATTTGTATTTTCATTAAAATAAAGATTTAAATTAATATCAGAATTAATAGTAGTATCAATATTATTATATAGATATGAAATTTAATACAATAAAATGGTTATAGTTATTACTAAAAATAGTGTAACTATTATTAATAAAATTATCATTATACATAGTGATAAATTGTGAATTTGGTCATTTTAAATTTCATTATTATGATTAAAATAGTTAGCATTAATAATTGTATAATTAATAATATTATTATTATGTTCTTTATATATTTAATATACAAATATAGATATATATAAATACAAATGAATATATATATATATATATATATATATATATATATATATATATATATAATACAATTAAATATACAGCTATATACGATTATATACATATATATTCAGATAGTATGTGTTTTATTAACTATCGTAATCACCTTTAATTTATATATCAGATATTGGAATCTTTAAATTGTACGAATCCTATTAATATTATTATCTGTGTAATTTTTTTCTTCTTTGTTCCTGCTCATGATTTTGTTTCTGTCTAGAATCAGTTTCACATCCACTTTTCGAATCAAATCTAAATCATTTATGATCAAACATAGCTGTTAAAAACATGAATTCATTCCATTATATATATGAGATACTACAGTTCATGATTGGAAAAGAAAAATAAAGAGAGAAAAATAAAAATTACTCTGTACGCTTACCTTTTTATTCAACTTCTGATTTTGAATGAAATTACAAAAACTATTAATGCAGTTTAGTTAGGAATCCTTAAACCAAACTATCTGCAAAATTTCATGATCTAATTTCTATTATTCGTCTTGAATTCGTGAGTCAAAGTTTTGGTTTTTAAAAAGTCAAACGTAGTTCATCGATCAAATTCAGGTTCTCTGATAAGAATTAAGTTCAATCGATGGTTCAAGTGTAATCCAACGATGATTTAGAAAATAATTCGTGAAGGTTTCAAGGTCTCAAAATGTCTCAATATCAAAATCATTTTTTTTTGTTCTTCCCTCGTCGAGCAACATCTGCTGTTCTGCATTATTTTTTTTTCTTCTCGCGTTCATTAAATGGATAACTAAACTTACAAATCATTTATAAAACAATTTCACATTTTTTAAAACGAATGAATTATAGTTCTGTTAATTGATCCCTGGTTAAATGTCGAGGATGAGAAGTAGAAGAAATAAGGAAAACAGATAGATATAGGGTAAATAAATATTCAGTGGGTATAAATTCAGAAAAAGCAAATACGGAGGAGTGGTTTAGGGGTTTGAAGGGTGAACGAGAGGTCTCGGGTTCGAGCCCGGTTTTGGGCAATCTTTTTATAACAACCTTTCAAAAGGGTATAACTTCTTATTCTATTATTATTATTATTATTATTATTATTATTATTATTATTATTATTATTATTATTATTATTATTATTATTATTATTATTATTATTATTATTATTATTTTTATTATTATTTTTATTATTATTATTATTATTATTATTATTATTATTATTATTATTATTATTATTATTATTATTATTAGCATTAATTTAGTTGTTATTATTATTATTATTGCTAGTACTATGTATTATTGTTATAATTGTCATTATTGCTAATGTTATTATCATTACTTAGTATTATTATTATTATTATAATTATTATTATTATTATTATTATTATTATTATTATTATTATTATTATTATTATTATTATTATTATTATGTATTAGGAATGTTATGATTATTATTATTATTATCACGAAAATAACACGAAGTATTATTATTATCATTAATATTAGTACTTGTATCATTTTATAATTATTAGTATTATTATGATTAACATAGGTATTATTATTAGTATTATCATTATTATTATTAATATTACAAAGTATTATTAATAGACCTATCCGTTAAACATTAATATTAATAATACTATATGATTACTGAAATTTATATTTAAACTATTAAAAATTACCATTATTATTAAAAGTATTATTTTCACCAAAATTATCATTATTATCGTTATCAGTATTATCTATATCGATATTATAATTACGATTATGAAAATAATAGTTTTTAATGACGTTATTAAAGTTATAAGCATAAAAATAAAGATTTTATATATAAATATATATTTAATACACATAACCTAACTATATTAATGTATCTATATATAAAATGAAAATATAAATATAATGAAACTTGTTAATCAACTATATATATAAATTACATCACTAATCATAATATATTTGTTCAATTATCATTATATGTGTTAATATACATATAAATGATATAGGTTCGTGAATCCGAGGCCAACCTTTCATTGTTTAGTTGTTCAATGTCGTTCTATGTATTTTTACTACAAAATACATTAGGTGAGTTTCATTTGCCTTTTTACCCTTTATATTTTTGGGCTGAGAATACATGCGCAAATTTTATAAATGCTTTACGAAATAGACACAAGTGATCGAAACTACATTCTATGGTTGGATTATTAAACCGAATATGCCCCTTTTTAGTCTGGTAATCTAAGAATTAGGGAACAGACTCCCTAATTGACGCAAACTCTAAAGATAGATCTATCAGGCCCAACAAGCCCCATCCAAAGTACCAGATGCTTTAGTACTTCGAAATTTATATCAGGTCCGAAGGAGGATCCCGGAATGATGGGTATATTCTTATATGCATATTGTGAATGTCAGTTACCAGGTGTTCAATCCATATGAATGATATTTTTGTCTCTATGCATGGGACGTACGATTATGAGAAATGGAAGTATGAAATCTTGTGGTCTATTAAAATTATGAAATGATTATTTATGTTAAACTAATGAACTCACCAACCTTTTGGTTGACACTTTAAAGCATGTTTATTCTCAGGTACGAAAGAAATCTTTCGCTGTGCATTTGCTCATCTTAGAGATATTACTTGGAGTCATTCATGACATATTTCAAAAAACGTTGCATTCGAGTCGTTGAGTTCATCAAGATTATTATTAAGTCTATTATAGTAAGATATATTACGAAATGGTATACATGTTGTCAACTTTCGATGTAATGAAAGATTGTCTTTTCAAAAACGAATGCAATGTTTGTAAAATGTATCATATAGAGGTCAAATACCTCGCGATGTAATCAACTGTTGTGAATCTTTTATAATTGATATGGACTTCGTCCGGATGGATTAGGACGGGTCGCTTCAGTTGGTATCAGAGCGGTGGTCTTAGCGAACCAGGTCTGCATTAGTGTGTCTAACTGATAAGTCGTTAGGATGCATTAGTGAGTCTGGACTCCGACCGTGTCTGCATGTCAAAAGTTTTGCTTATCATTTCGTGTCGAAAATTTCCTGCTTATCATTCTTAGGGAATCACTTGCTTATCATTCTTAGTCTAGACACGATTTACTGCATTGACTGCATGAATAGTGTATAGACAAAATTCATATCTTAGCGTATCTGCTACTTTATATCTTAGCGTATCTGTTACTGTAACTTTGCCTGACAACTTCCGTAGATTCCTCCGTAACTTATGGGATTTTAGTATTATATATGCATATGTAAATTATGTATTGCAGAGTACTAATCTACATCTTATAATCTATTTCTTATCGAAAATCCTCCATCTGATCGTACGAGATGAATCCTGCAACCAGTTCGAGTCCCTCAGATTCCGATAGCTATTCCGATAGTTATTCCGACAGCTATTCCGACATAGATGTTCACCTAAGCTCCGAAAACAGTGTCATCGTCATGAATCAACCAATCAGCCATTATCAATTCATCTGATGGGTTCGTAGTCGACTTAATTAATGGAAACGCGCAGAAGACAATCCCTTCCACCAACCGAATTCACCTCTTGACAATGAACCTGAAGCGTTTACCGGTGAACCTGTTCGAGACACCATTTTCAGTCTCATTTCCAGTGTAACTCGACAAGATAATATTCTATCCACAATTCTGAACCTTATTCATCCGCTTGTTCCGACCGACAATCATCCTGAAGTAATAAGTCAACGAACTTCGCGCTCGAATAATCAATTCAGAGAATACGGTGCAAAATGTACCAGCTTCAGCAACATCACCGGCACCAACAGTACCATCAATAATAGCACCAGTACCATCAACAATCCATGCTTCAATATCATCATCCGTACTTTGAGTATGATCTTCGTTCTACGTATCATTCTACCTCATTTATCTTCGTTCGACATGACGAATATGTAATCTCTAAAGTTTTAGAGATTATTTATTCTAGTTCCAACCGAAAAGCAAATGATTTTAATATCATATTAACTCATTAAATCCATGAACACATCTGAAGAAAATATATATGTATATATGTTTTCATAAAGATTGTAATTAAAAATTCTCTTGTACAAACTGTTAATGGTGAAAATATTTTAACGGATAGGTAATACCCGAGGAATATTTAAATTTCACATTAATAAGTTACATTGTACGTTCTTCGAATCTGATTCAACGGTCATTTACTATCCTATTTGCAACCACAGCTATACGAATCCGTTCATCACAGAATAACTATTTTCATTCAATTTCATATTTGGATTTTAACCTATTAGAATCCGACAAGTGGCATAATGAAGAAAACATTGGACAAAATAAAATTTGTTAGAAACAAACAAATTACTATGAGAAATTGTGTTAAGAATTCACGCTAACTGTTCCTAGCTAATTGTTCCTAGCTAACTGATTACATTTTATTTATCACAATTTAATTATCGCAATTTACATTCTCGCAATTTTATTTATTGTCATTTAATTTCTGTATTTAATTTACGCACTTTAAATATCGGTATCATATCGACGCATCTATATATATTATTTGGAATCACCATAGACACTCTATATGCAGTAATGATCGAGTTCTCTATACAGGGTTGAGGTTGATTCTACAATAATATATATAGTTTGAGTTGTGATCGAGTCTGAGACGAATACGGGTCACGATACGTATTAATTAATTCAAATATTATATATTAAATTATATATGAATTGTTGAATTGCGAACTGTGGACTATCAATCGAGGACTACCAACATTGGACAATTAAAATGAATTAAAATATTGATTATAACATATGAAACTAAACAATTCTTCAAGTTTGCCACTTGATTTCATCTTAAACCTCAATTGTATCTTGACGATTACAATCTGCGTTCAAACCTTTCATGATTCTTCAAAACACCTCAATCGAGAGGATGAATCAACCGCACTTCATCTACAGAAGAAAAGATTAATGCAAATCGTTATGCACCTGAAAACTCTCGGAACCTGAGTAAACGTTTAACATGTATCTGTGCTAGATCCTTTAGCATTATTATTACCCAAAATTAACTTTGCAATCTCTTTCCAAATCAGCCAATTTTGTCACAGCTTCAGCAAGTCAACTTCGACTTTTCTTTCGAAACAACCTTATTATAACCTTGATATATATATTCATGCTCTTTTATTGTTACCAAGGAACCTTTCATATTCTACCATATTAGTAGTAGACGTACCAGCAACCTCGTTGTTTCTTGGTTTAAATCTCTCCGATAAATCATTATATTTATTCGTTGAAACCTTATCATATACTCATCCGCATCTTGTAACAAGAACTGCCATGCCAATTATCGGGAGTCAACAATCAGTACTTTGAAAACGCATAGCATATCTACATCAACAGTTATATGTATAACATTTATCTTTTAGAATTATGGTCTCTTATTCTGAAATTCTGAAAAGCACCCAGTCTGCGAACTAATACTCTAAAATTTTAAAAGTTGAATGAAGCAACAAAAATTGTAAACGACCTTAATCATCGGAAGTTTGATGATAAAGAATAGAATGTTGGAAAAGCTCAGAAAAGTTAGAACTGGAAAACGGATTGAGCTAACCACGAAGGAGACCAAGGACAAATACAAGGACCATACCCTATATTCAAAGAATCCAGGTAATTATGGATCTGTTAAAATCTTTAGGGAATATATTGCTCCGAAGTCATGTTAAAATCTTGCGGAAAAATTTTTCCTTATCAACCATCGAATTTAGAAATTCCAAAAATATCATCATCAATATCTTCGATATTTCTGGGGATATTTTCATAAATATTCTCGTCTGAAATTATATACCTCTTCGTGCTTCCTGTGTATCATTATAATGAAAACATTCAATAGAAAATTTAGTACCGAAAAGCAGATTATGCAAAACTATGAAGAAGGCCGTGAACAAATCACAAAGAATAAGTTTGACTTCAAAGAATCCAAATGATTCAATGTCTGCTAAGGTCTTTAGTGAATATCTTGCTCATTACTCTAAACCCTTGCAGACAATAGTTTCTATCATCCTCTGATCTTAGATATTCCGAGATATTATCGTATCTTTCATTATAAATATCCTCCATATTCTGAAGATATTTTTATAACTATTCTTATCTGAAATCATTAATCTCTTCGTACTATCAGTGTTACATCATATAGAAACTGTTAGTTTCTATATTCTGTAAACTTTCGAGCTTAACATATGAAAGCTATTGAAGTAATGTTGGGAACTGATGCATGAGTTAGTATAATATAATGACACTTGATCAACGTGATTATATTACAGTAAGTCATGCTGAGTTCTAATGGGACATGATGGTTCACAGTAGATCATACCACCATCATGTGTCATGTTACATAACTCTTTCATTCTAATTAACTTCTGAACATATCAAGAAAGTATATTCTTGATAGCTCTATTCTCAATGATTCTGGTAATTTGACGAATCAAATCGTGCTATTACGTTCTTTCTTGATTATAACATTAAATTCATTCGAAACTCCATACTTACAAATTCTAGACCATTACTCGTTTTACTAGAGATCGAGAGGAGATTAAAAAGATGAAGAGCTCCGAAACATAAAGGAAGATATAAAACTCGACAACAACACTGAAATTACAATAATTAAAAATTAAAACATCAAGACAATTAAAAATTAAAAGATTACAATCAAACTACTCGTCGTCGTCAATTGTCATCTGCAAAGTAGCGTTCACCAGTCATTTCACCATCCGTGAGGTACTCTGGAGACATCGGTATTTCTCTTGATGCCTCAACTGCTGCTTCAGCTGATTCATCGAGGTAACGATAACCCAACGTCTCTTCATCTTCAAGAACCGCATACAAAGAAATGCGTTTACCGCGATCTTCAATGGTATCTTTTATAAAGTACCATTGATCATCAGTACACAGAAAACTTGCCCTGCAATCCGCATCATTATAGTCTTTATAAAAGAACATAGACGTGAATTCACACGGAACTTTTTCCTTCAGAAAGGATAGCAAGTCTTGTAAACCAACATCACGAATGTCGATATCTTCAAACGAAATACTGTCGCCCCACTTATATTCCTTCATTTGATTACGGAAATCACCTCCGTAATGAACATCGAATGAAACAATCATTGGGGGAAGTGTTAACATTTTGCAGTTTGGGAGTGTTTGATTTTGATTTTGAGAAAGGTGGAAATATAAAAGAAATATATGTTTGAGTGTATAAAATAAAGTATATGGTTGGTGTTTTTATAGTGTAAAAGTGACCTTTGGGATAGGCGTTGGATTTTTTTTTATTATTTTACTAACGGCTAAAAATTTGGGCAAGTTTTTGGGCAAAGGTGGACGATGCCCGTTGGGACCTCTCTCATTATAGTTTCATTCGTGCTCTTCGAATAATCGAATTATTTTATCTGTATTATTCTGTAATGATGAAAACTCTATTTATCAACTAATATTCGTCATGAAAACATTTTTATTGTTAGTCATGACCACCTCACTCAAATTTCGGGACGAAATTTCTTTAACGGGTAGGTACTGTGACGACCCGGAATTTCTGACTGAATTTAAACTTAATCTTTATATGATTTCGATACGATAAGCAAAGTCTGTAATGTTGAGTCACAAAACAATTTAAACTATTCCATATAATCAATTGACCTACGACTGTTCTCGACGATTCACGAACAACTATTTGTAAATAGATATGTGTGTATATATATAAATAATAATTAGAAGTATAATTTGAAATATTAAATGTTGTTGTTATGAAATATATAAGTATTAAACAATTTATATGTGTTATTATGCATAATAGATATTATTAAATACTACATACTTAATAATATGTAAAAATCAATATACTAAATTACTAAGAGATAAAATATAATTGCCATATTTATAATATTTGTATTTTCATTAAAATAAAGATTTATTTATATTAATATCAGAAATAATAGTAGTATCGATATTATTATATAGATATGAAATTTAATACAATAAAATGGTTATAGTTATTACTAAAAATAGTGTAACTATTATTATTAAAATTATCATTATACATAGTGATAAATTGTGAATTTGGACATTTTAAATTTCATTATTATGATTAAAATAGTTAACATTAATAATTGTATAATTAATATTATTATTTTTATGTTCTTTATATATTTAATATACAAATATATTTAATATACAAATATAGATATATATAAATACAAATGAATATATATATATATATATATATATATATATATATATATATATATATATATATATATATATATATATATATATATATATACAAGTAAAAATACAGCTATATACGATTATATACATATATATTCAGATAGTATGTGTTTTGTTAACTATCGTAATCACCTTTAATTTATATATCAGATATTGGAATCTTTAAATTGTACGAATCCTATTAATATTATTATCTGTGTAATTTTTTTCTTCTTTGTTCCTGCTCATGATTTTGTTTCTATCTAGAATCAGTTTCACGTCCACTTTTCGAATCAAATCCAAATCATTTATGATCAAACATAGCTGTTAAAAACATGAATTCATTCCATTATATATATGAGATACTACAGTTCATGATTGGAAAAGAAAAATAAAGAGAGAAAAATAAAAATTACTCTGTACGCTTACCTTTTTATTCAACTTCTGATTTTGAATGAAATTGCAAAAACTATTAATGCGGTTTAGTTAGGAATCCTTAAACCAAACTATCTGCAAAATTTCATGATCTAATTTCTATTATTCGTCTTGAATTCGTGAGTCAAAGTTTTGGTTTTTAAAAAGTCAAACGTAGTTCATCGATCAAATTCAGGTTCTCTGATAAGAATTAAGTTCAATCGATGGTTCAAGTGTAATCCAACGATGATTTAGAAAATAATTCGTGAAGGTTTCAAGGTCTTAAAATGTCTCAAGATCAAAATCATTTTTTTTTGTTCTTCCCTCGTCGAGCAGCATCTGCTGTTCTGCATTATTTTTTTTTTCTTCTCGCGTTCATTAAATGGATAACTAAACTTACAAATCATTTATAAAACAATTTCACATTTTTTAAAACGAATGAATTATAGTTCTGTTAATTGATCCCTGGTTAAATGTCGAGGATGAGAAGTAGAAGAAATAAGGAAAACAGATAGATATAGGGTAAATAAATATTCAGTGGGTATAAATTCAGAAAAAGCAAATACGGAGGAGTGGTTTGGGGGTTTGAAGGGTGAACGAGAGGTCTCGGGTTCGAGCCCGATTTTGGGCAATCTTTTAATAACAACCTTTCAAAAGGGTATAACTTCTTATACTATTTCTATTATTATTATTATTATTATTATTATTATTATTATTATTATTATTATTATTATTATTATTATTATTATTATTATTATTATTATTATTAATATTATTATTATTATTATTAATTTAGTTGTTATTATTATTATTATTGCTAGTACTATGTATTATTGTTATAATTGTCATTATTGCTAATGTTATTATCATTACTTAGTATTATTATTATTATTATTATTATTATTATTATTATTATTATTATTATTATTATTATTATTATTATGTATTAGGAATATTATGATTATTATTATTATTATCACGAAAATAACACGAACTATTATTATTATCATTAATATTAGTACTTGTATCATTTTATAATTATTAGTATTATTATGATTAACATAGGTATTGTTATTAGTATTATCATTATTATTATTAATATTACAAAGTATTATTAATAGACCTATCCGTTAAACATTAATATTAATAATACTATATGATTACTGAAATTTATATTTAAACTATTAAAAATTACCATTATTATTAAAAGTATTATTTTCACCAAAATTATCATTATTATCGTTATCAGTATTATCTATATCGATATTATAATTACGATTATGAAAATAATAGTTTTTAATGACGTTATTAAAGTTATAAGCATAAAAATAAAGATTATATATATAAATATATATTTAATACACATAACCTAACTATATTAATGTACCTATATATAAAATGAAAATATAAATATAATGAAACTTGTTAATCAACTATATATATAAATTATATCACTAATCAAAATATATTTGTTCGATTATCATTATATGTGTTAATATACATATAAATGATATAGGTTCGTGAATCCGAGGCCAACCTTGCATTGTTTAGTTGTTCAATGTCGTTCTATGTATTTTTACTACAAAATACATTAGGTGAGTTTCATTTTCCTTTTTACCCTTTATATTTTTGGGCTGAGAATACATGCGCAATTTTTATAAATGCTTTACGAAATAGACACAAGTGATCGAAACTACATTCTATGGTTGGATTATTAAACCGAATATGCCCCTTTTTAGTCTGATAATCTAAGAATTAGGGAACAGACACCCTAATTGACGCGAACTCTAAAGATAGATCTATCGGGCCCAACAAGCCCCATCCAAAGTACCGGATGCTTTAGTACTTTGAAATTTATATCATGTCCGAAGGAGGATCCCGGAATGATGGGGATATTCTTATATTCATATTGTGAATATCGGTTACCAGGTGTTCAATCCATATGAATGATATTTTTGTCTCTATGCATGGGACGTACGATTATGAGAAATGGAAGTATGAAATCTTGTGGTCTATTAAAATTATGAAATGATTATTTATGTTAAACTAATAAACTCACCAACCTTTTGGTTGACACTTTAAAGCATGTTTATTCTCAGGTACGAAAGAAATCTTCCGCTGTGCATTTGCTCATCTTAGAGATATTACTTGGAGTCATTCATGACATATTTCAAAAACGTTGCATTCGAGTCGTTGAGTTCATCAAGATTATTATTAAGTCTATTATAGTAAGATATATTATGAAATGGTATGCATGTTGTCAACTTTCGATGTAATGAAAGATTGTCTTTTCAAAAACGAATGTAATGTTTGTAAAATGTATCATATAGAGGTCAAATACCTCGTGATGTAATCAACTGTTGTGAATCGTTTATAATTGATATGGACTTCGTCCGGATGGATTAGGACGGGTCGCTTCATCAATTGTTCTCAACGATTCGCGAACAATTATATATAAATAGATACATATACTATAACTTAAAAATGTAACAAAGTGTTGAGTATATGATACTGTGCATTAAACTTATTGGTTTGATTATCTGATTGATATATTTAACTACGGAGTTAAAAGATAATGCCAAACGATTGAATTAAAAGATATTTATTAAGTCTCTTAATGATTATGATATTGTTACGGGTCTCTGTTGTGAGGACCACACGGATTTGAGAAATTATTCCTTTTTAACGGTATTCGAAATAAATGATAAAGTGTTTGTTTAAATAACGTAATTTGGACACATACAATAATTAGAATATTAATTGTTAAGAATTAATTATATGAATAACTTGCGATATGTATTTTAAAACGTGTTTATAAATATTGAGAATAGATATTAACTTGTTTATGAAATGTTTGATAAATATTATTATATTAATAAATAACGAGACAATGATTTATAGAAGTAAATGACCAAAATACTCGAAAGATTAAGATATACTTTGAGTGGTATAGTTTATGGATAATTTAAGGCTATATTTTGACAAAGGTACGAGTTACAAAACGTAAATTGCGAGTTTTCTTAGCTTACGAAAATGCGTTCGAGAAACCGGAACCGGGACATAAGTCGAGTGACAACGTACTAGTCATCGGAACGAAAATTACAAGTCAACTATGCACATGAATTTAATATAATATATAATTAATTATTTAAATTATATATATTATATATATTATGTCGACAAACAAGAAAACAAAAAATATGTGAGCTGGATCTGACGGCCATGCGATCGCATGGGAAATAGGCATAAAACCCATGCAAGTGCATGAGCTCATGCAAGTGCATGAAATTTGCACTAAAATCCCATGCACTCGCATGGGGTACTTTTTCAGGCCAAATGCTATAAAAGCTCGATTTGGGTTCCAGTTTCTTTCCTAATTCATTTTACTCCGTATTTATATTATTATTATTATTATTATTATTATTATTATTATTATTATTATTATTATTATTATTATTATTATTATTATTATTATTAAGATTAATATTATTATTAATCTTATTATTATTAATATTATTAATTAGTATTATACATAAAATACTACGACGAGGTTATGAGCGTGTCACTTTCAAAATGGTTTTACGAGCGAGATAGAGCTAAGAAAATTATGGGTTATTACTAAGGAGGTTATGGGTATTGTTCGAGGGTTATGCTCGTAAAGTCAAACCTAGTATTTATCATCTCTGTTGCGTCTACGTACTTTTCTGAAATATTGAATCACAATATTGATACGTAAGCATTTATATTTTATCTATTATAAATTAATAGTGTATACATGTCTAGTGCTCGAGTATATATATTTATACATGTTTGTATGCTAAATTTCGTCGTTAAACAGTTTATAATGAATCACGAATTAAATACATATATTACTAGTAAAAGGTATATGATATACATGTTTTCGGAAAGCTGGCGAAAAATCAATAACTTTTCATTTAGATATCGAATAGTTTCGATGAACGGATTAAAAGATATGATCAACTGAATTATGATTGACGTTTATTGGAATTGCTTTTGAATCAGCAATTAATATTTAAACAACTTGTTTACGAGATTAATAAAATGGATTTTTGAATCTTATCAATCAAGTAAATGAATCCTTATATAAGGTACATCACGTTTTGTGAACTATTGTCAAAATTGACTTTTTGAAATGACTTTGGATAACTTTTGTATGTCGATCTCGAGCATTAGGATTGTGATACACTATGACCTGACCTAGCATGATAGACATTTATTGACCAACATATGTTCTCCAGGTTGAGATCTACGATTATTTGATATACCGAGTTTCGATCATATTACGATGAACAACTGTATGTGCTGCTAAGGTGAGTTTCATTGCTCCCTTTTTAATTGCTTTTGCAATATATATTTTTGGACTGAGAATACATGCAATTTATTTTAAACGCAATGGATACAAGTACATACTTAATTCTACACTGAGTTTGAACCGAAAATCCCTTAGCTTTGGTAACTAGTAACTGCTGGTTATAAGAACTGGTGGGCGCGAGTAGTTGTATATGGATCCATA
Organism: Rutidosis leptorrhynchoides; assembly: GCF_046630445.1. Taxonomy (NCBI): domain Eukaryota; kingdom Viridiplantae; phylum Streptophyta; class Magnoliopsida; order Asterales; family Asteraceae; genus Rutidosis; species Rutidosis leptorrhynchoides. Next base: position 246,243,509 of record NC_092333.1, read on the forward strand.
GGGCTTGACATCCCCGTTCGAGCTAGAGCACTAGCCTTTTAACGGACGTGTGTTATTTGAGCTTAGGGCATGTTGGTTTGCGTGTATTAAAATGAATGGGGTATTTATCATTATAACGTTAAAGCTTAGTTACCAGGGTGCTCTGTTACGTAGAATCTATTGACAAACTTTTGATAAATGTTTCTGGATGAAACAACTGAAATCTTGTGATCCACTTTTATATATAGATTATGCGAAACACTAAAACTATGAACTCACCATCCTTTGTGTTGACACTTGTTAGCATGTTTATTCTCAGGTTCCCTAGAAGTCTTTCGCTGTTTACTTATATGTTATACAATCTATGTGCATGGAGTCTTACATGGCATATTTTTCGAGGAAACGTTGCATTCACCAATTCATCACCATGTATCTTATTTTGACTGCATTGTCAATGGAAGTACTAATGTAAACTATTATTACGGTGATTGTCTATATGTAGAAATCATCAGATGTCGAAAACCTTTGATTTAAATATACATTTAAGGTGTGCCTTTTCAAAAGAATGCAATGTTTACAAAACGTATCATATAGAGGTCAAATACCTTGCAATGAAATCGATGAATGACATGTTCGTCCATATGGATTTGGAGTGATCGTCACACTAGGCCACAAGTAGCGGTGATGTTTGTAGTCTTTGTACGTTATCTTTAATTATAACCTTCACGTTATAGGTGTATACACATAACAAGTTATTAATATACTTATTAGTTATATATATATATATATATATATATATATATATATATATATATATATATATATATATATATATATATATATGTGATAATATACTTAGTATACTTTATGGTGTTACTATATAGTTAGGTTTATAAGTTATAATAATAGTATTATTATTCTTTAATTAACCAACTATTATGTAAACTTATCATTATATGTGTTATATATATAAATATACACCTATGTGATACATATATATATATATATATTCTTTATTTATGATCATTCATGTTCATAACTATATAGTAAATATATATTAGGTGTATGTGTTACATATATAATTAGAAAGGTGGTACATATATACATTTATATTACTTTTTTTTTACTAAGTTTATACACTTATACATACACACTCATACATACATGCACACGTACATATACATACATACATACACGTACATATACACGTATGTATATATTTACATATACACACACACACATATCTACCATGTATACATGTACATACATACGTATGCATGCATGCATGCACGTATATCATTATCACTATACTTTAATCAATCATCACGTAAATCATAACTTTTAATCATAATCAAACCTAATAACATTAATCATCAGCATAAAATCATAACCTTTTATTAATAATTAATCATCATCATAACTTCTACCATAACTTATTCATAATCATAATCATAGTTCTTTAATTACAATCTTATTAATCAACTATTATCAATCTTTTTAACCTTATTCACAACACATCATGATCAACTTATTTTCATACTAAATTTTATTACTAGTTCATAACTTAATCTAATACTTTTAACCTTTTTCATTATTCATCTAACTTATTCAATCTTTTAAGTTTAACACTCTTTAACCCTATTAATCACATTATAAACTAGCTCACTTTTATTTATTAACATATTCATGATTCAATATCTTTTATCATTCTATATTCATAATACATATAACATAATACTTATGAACTACATAAAAGTAATAGGTTAAAAGCAAGATTAACTAGGGTTTTAGGGCTACCTTTAGAAGATTAGAGACTAAGGATGATGATGAATGATATGCGAACAGAAACAGCTTCACAGCAGCAACAATCACGACTCAAGCAGGAGGGTTTTTGGGTCTGAATTGTCACGACAGGAACAGCAGTAAAACCAGAAAAATAAACGCAGCAACAAGGGAATTTGTGGGGATGTTTAGATCACGCAAACAAGCAGAAACAAGGCTGCAGGATGGGCTGTTTATGGGGACTGAACAAGAGCTGTAACAGCAGCAGGATAGTGGCGATGTAGGACTGTTTGGGTGATGATTAAAGTCGACTACAGCAGGCTTGTAGAGGAGTGATGGAAGTCGATGGTGGTAGGAGTTTAAAGGCTGTTGATTGTCGATTGCAGATGGGTTTTTGAGGGTTGTTTTAGTCGACAGAATAGAGGGAAAAACTGCAGGAAGAAGTCGACTAATACTAGGGATTTTGTGATTTAATTTGGGGTGCAAAACTTGGAATAACATGAGGGTTTATATAGATGTGTTTGGGTTTCCTAATCACACTAAGATTACTTGGTGATCAAGAACTAGACTTTGTATTAGACTAGGATTTGTTAACTTAATGATCAAGTTCCCTTATTTTTATTCATTTAATCCTATTTTTTATACCCTAGCCGATTTGTTTATTAATTAGTATGTATTTATTTTATTTTATTTTTTTCAGAAATTACATAAATATTTATATATTATATATATATTTTTATTAAAGTTACATTTTATTTAAATTACATTTTATTTAATTATTAGTCCCTAACCTTTATTGATTTTTAATTTGGTTCCAATTAATTTATATTAGTTTTTAATAGTTATATAATGTCACATTTAAATTAATACTTATAGTTTATATTTTAAGGTTAGGGTTTAGTATTTAATAGGTAGAGTTAGGTTTTTAATTAATATTAGGGTTTAAGTATTAATTACTATATTTATTATATCCGGACAACAACCCTAGTTATAACGTACAAGCAACAATGAACCCTAGGGAAATTTCTAGCATTTCATAATTGAAAAATGAGGGTTGTTATAGTACCTCCCCGCTAATTTAAACTTCATCCCGAAGTTTCAGGTAGACTTCTCGGACGCATCAGCATTTGAGTAAAGATGAGGATATTTCCGCTTCATCTGGTCTTCACGTTCCCAGGTATACTCGGGGCCTTTACGTGAATTCTAACGGATCTTAACAATAGGAATATTGCTCTGTTTCAAGCGTTTAACCTCACGATCCATAACTTCTATAGGTTCTTCGATGAAGTACGTTTTATCACCAATGTGAAGATCATCCAAAGGAATAACAAGTGTGTTATCAGCAAGACACTTTTTAAGATTCGAGATGTGAAATGTATGAACTTTAATTAATAGGAAGTGTTGACTAAAAATTACCATTCGATCAACGTTTTGTTAAAACAAGGTTCATACTTAATTACAGTGGGGATCTACATTTTTGTCCGTATGAGGCCTCCAATAAAACTTCTTCACATTGTGATACATTTTACTAGAGCATGGGCGAATAGAATATTTAGTCTTATGGACTTCATCCATGACTAGTTCTCGAAAAATTTCTGAATAGCGGTGATTTTTGTAGGATCGACATGTATTCCTTCACTATCAACTACATGTCCAAGAAATTGTATGGTTCATAGCCAAAGTTCACACTTGAAAAAGAACTTGGCATACAGTTGTTCCCTCTTTAAGAGCTCCAGAATAAATCGCAGAGGTTGCTCATACTCTTTCTCGCTCTTGGAATAGATTAAGGTGTCATCGATGAAAACGATCACGAATCGGTCAAGATATGGGTTGAATACACGGTTCATAAGATCCATGAATACATCAGAAGCATTGGTTAAACCAAAAAGCATTACATGAAACTCATAGTGTCCATAACGAGTTCGGAAAGCAATCTTAGAAACATCAGTTTCCTTGACTCTCAATTGATGATAACCCGACCTAAGATCAATCTGCGAAGAGATACTTGACCCTTGCAGTTGGTCAAACAGGTCATCAATTTGCGGGAGTGGATAACGATTCTTGATGGTTAGCTTGTTGAGTTCTCGGTAATCAATACACATTGTCAACGTGCCATCTTTCTTCTCAACAAATAGAACGGGTGCTCCCCACGAAGAGGAACTACGACGAATGAAACCTTTCTCCCAAAAGTTCTTGAAATTGGTTGGATAATTCCTTCATTTCGGATGGGGCTAATCGGTATGGTGCCTTTGCAATAGATGCAGCACCAGATGTGGATAATTTGAAAACAAAAGATAAGATAATGTCTAAGGTTGATATTTTTAGTTGACAATATAAAGATAAGGAGTAGGTAACGGTACACAATGGTCCTAAGAATGATCAGACCTTATTTCCATCACGATCCATTAGGATTTCTGCATGACTTATCATAATATAACTACGTTGATCATGCGCCATTATATTATACTAAATCATACGTTTATTACTCCATAAAGTTACTACTATGTCATCTAGTCAATATTCATCTTCTTTGAGGTGATTGATTCAATGGAAAAATGAAAGAAAAGAAAAATAACACCATTCATTCATTTTAAAGTAAATAACCAGAGTATTACAGAAACTTAATGAAATCTTCCAAAGTATAGAAGTACTAAATGGTAACACAAAGAACATTATGAATATGAGAAATTTAAATGACTCTAGTGGTTTCCAAAAACTCTTCATTGTGCCTCTTCATTATTCCTCTTATTCGAACATTTATTTTTGAAATACCCTACTCCTCCACATTTATAGCAAGTATGAATGGTTGCATTTGCCTTTGTGGCTAGAGTTATTGTTACATGAATAACAACTCTACAATTATTGGCTATGTGCCCCACCTTCTTGCACCTGGTGCACTTAGCATTACACCATCCTTTATGATGTTTCTCACATCTTTTGCAATAAGGACGTTTTCCCTTATACAACTTGTTAAATTTTTCCTTAGAATTTTCTTGCTCCATTCCTTCCCTCTTCCTTTTTGCACCTTCTTTCTCCTTATGTTTGTCGATGAAATAGCTTGCCATGCAAGCAGATTCTTGTATGGTACTTGGGTTCGTCAAGGTAACATATCTCCGGACTTCATCAGGTAATCCATTGATGTAGCATTGTATCCCTAGATACTCGGGAGTAGTCATGAGAGCAAATTCTTGAAATCGGTTGGTGTAGCTCATGAGATCAGCATTCACCATTTCTATATTACTAAGCCCAGGTCTTTCAGTACTCTTGTATGTAGGGGGCTGGTAGTTCATGAAATTTTGATGTGAACAAGTAGTCGAAAGATTTCGCGGTGCGCCATTGTTGCCATTGCCTTGCATGGCCGCCAACAGTTGTTGAAATTATGTGGGAGTCAAAGTAACATTTGGAAGAGCGTTAGCACCATGAGTTGATTGAGCCATTGATCTTCAATACACGAAACAATATTAGTTGAAGAGTTATGGTGCTAGTAAATTTATAAATTTGCTAAATAAATGCGCAAGATTCACACAACGCGTAAAAGGATAAATAGGGGATACAACGAGATGTATTAAAACACTTAAATTTCATTAAACATCACAAAGATAACTAACATCTTTTATTACATACAAAATGAAACTAGAATAAACACAAAATGAAACAAAGATAGTATGTTTAGGTAAGGCCTTTACAATGAATGAAAAACACTAATACGGAAACAGAAAAGAAATCCTAAGATCTAATTCTTCTTAGGAGATGGGGGTTGGGTCTTGAAATGTTCCCACAGAAGATCCTTGAGAAAGTACACCTCATTCTCCAGTTCCTCAATCCTTTGATGTTGAAGCTCAATTTTTCTATCATGTCTCTTAGCAATCTTTCTGAAGATGTTATACACATCATATGAGTATGTTGACAATTCCTCTTGTTGATCTTCAAGCGTACTAAAGTGACTAACAAGAAGTTTCTTTAAGTTACCAAACTCTGTCTTCACTTCATGTATATCACTCTTTACCATAGCATGTTCAACAGAGTTCATGCAAAACACGGGAACAGTGGTATGACGGGGTTCTTTGGATGAACTTGAACTCTCGATTTTTGATGTTTCGGGTTCCTTTCTTTTTAAAGAAGGAGGTAAGGCAACAGAGGGCTCGGACTTGGATTCTTCCTCGGGAGGCTCCTCCTACACTTCTTCCTCAATAATTTCTTCCACAAACTCTTCCTCCTCGTCATCCCCATCATAGTTAACATTAGTGTGGGATTCTTCCATAAGAGGGGAGCGTGGTGGAGTAGCAGGAATATAATATGGGTGAGTTGGTGATAATGGCGGGGAAACGGGTCCATAAGCCGGTGTGCGGACAGATCTTTCGGAGTCGGATCCCTCGGAGTCAGAAATGACGATCGGGTTAAGGCAAGACATCCTAAATGAAAAGAAAGAGAGATGATTAGGTAGGTTCTAAGGATGATGCAAAAGCATGAATAAAATGTAAGGGGAAAAAGCACTAGAAACTAAAACAGGAAAGGTTATAGACCTATAGATTGCTAAGGCACCTAACTAACACATAAGGCACACATAAAATGCAATCCTGGTTCTCTATAACAACCTGGCTCTGATACCAATTTGTCGTACCTCCAAATAGGGCCGGGGAAATATGACTTCACAATATTACAACACAAGTATGTATAAACGTGAACGACTCTAAATGAGACATTTTTAATATAAACTAATGTATTTAAAACAGTGGAAAGTAATAAGTCATTACAATTGTAAATTCAAGATGTAAATGTAACTTAAAATTTTTTTATGGAAAAATATGAATGTAAAAATGCAGACTCCAAAAGCAGCAAAGTCCAAATAGCAAATTATCTTTAGCAATCTTCACCTGAGACAAAACATGCTTAAAGTGTCAAACAAAAATGGTTGAGTGAACAACATAGGTTTATAATAGTTTTTAGACCACAAGATTTAGTTATCAAAAGTAGTGCTGAAGTTATGATATCGAAACTAAACAAAGTTACCCCAGGACAACTTGAACTGTCAGTGTCGTTTTAATCATTATTATGTAACCAAAGACCAACGGTCAAATAGTTAGAGACGTCACTCTCAATAGGCCTACTCACAATAACTAAGTTTGCATTTATACGTAGCAATTAACGGTATCATGGCAGGGATTTAGCATGAATCAAAGCATGTCAGCACAGTTAAACAGTTTTCGGGTACTTGTGTCTAAGCGTAAAACAGTTTGAAAGCAAGCATGTGTCTCACCCCAAAGTTTATAAAAAAATTAAGAAATAGTAAAAAGAGGGGCTATGAAGTTCACCTTAGTAGCAAATAAGTAATTCCACGCAAGTAGTACGAACGGAGTATGTAATCGGAGATCTTAACCTAGAGATATAACCTTTGATTAGTTAATGTCTAATAGACATAAAGTTTGTTTATTAATATAGCAAACTATATTAACAGTGATGGTTTTAGAGAAAAATTCCTATTTCTCAAAAGGTTCTATTTTTGGAAACCTACTATTTATGGAAAGCTTCCACTTATAGTAAGCTTCTAGTTTAAGAATGTTCGGGTTATAATTCTTAACAAAGATGTTGTACAATCTTGCCCAAACTTCGTTGCTATCATGCAAGTTACTCGAATGATCAGTTGTTACCGGGCGCCCAGGATTCTTGACCAGAATCTAAGTCATGACATTCAAAATCCACAAGCGGATCCCATAAGGCAACAAGGATCACCCTAGGCCACAAGTAGCGGTGATATTTGTAGTCTTTGTACGTTATCTTTAATTATAACCTTCATGTTATAGGTGTATACACATAACAAGTTATTAATATACTTATTAGATATATATATATGTGTGTATGTGTGTGTGTGTGATAATATACTTAGTATACTTTATAATGTTACTATATAGTTAGGTTTATAAGTTATAATAATAGTATTATTATTCTTTAATTAACCAACTATTATGTAAACTTATCATTATATGTGTTATATATATAAATATACACCTATGTGATATATATATATATATATATATATATATATATATATATATATATATATATATATATATATATATATATATATATATATATATATATATATATTCTTTATTTATGATCATTCATGTTCATAACTATATAGTATATATATATATTAGGTGTATGTGTTACATATATAATTAGAAAGGTGGTGCATATATATACATTTATATTACTTTATTTTTTTTTGTTTACTAAGTTTATACACTTATACATACACACTCATACATGCATGCACACGTACATATACATACATACATACACATACATATACACACACACATATATCTACCATGTATACATGTACATTGATGTCGTACGAGGTGTATATAAAATAGCTTATATTTTACTAGGAAAAACTATTAAATACGATACAATTTTACACAAGATATTTATTTATTTATAGAATGGATATACTTAAACCTTGCTACAACACTTATAGGCAGTGTACCTAATCGTACAGTAGTGTAGTTTTTAGTAAGTCCGGTTCGTTCCACAGGGAAATCTTTAAACAAAGCTCAACGCTATATTAGTTTACTTTTATTAAAAATACAAATATATATATAAGTAATATTATTATTATAAAGGGGGGTTTTTACCGTTTAATGACCGGTTTGTCGATTTTAAGATTTTAGTCACAGTTAAAACCTAATGTAAAATATAAAATAAATACAAGACTTAAATTAAAGCGTAAAGTAAATAACGATAATGAAATTGCGAATAATAAAAGTGCGATAAAATAAACTTGCGATAATTAAAGAGTACGATAATTAAAAGTGCGATAAAATAAATTAACAATAAAAATGCGATAATTAGAAGTGCAATTAAATATAAAATAAAGGAAATTAAATATGAAATAAAATAATTATGCTTATTTAAACTTCCGTAATCATGATGTTTGACGTGTTGATTTTAGTTTTATGCCCATGGGTTAATTGTCCTTTGTCCTGGATTATTTAATATGTCCGTCTGGTTTTTGTCCATAACAGTCCATCAGTCATAAATATAAAGTGCAAGTGTCCTTGTCAAATTATTATTATACCCGAAGTTAAATATTCCAACTAATTGGGGATTCGAATTGTAACAAGGTTTTAATACTTTGTTTAATGAATACACCAGGTTATCGACTGCGTGTAAACCAAGGTTTTACTACTTTGCTAACAATTACACCAATTACCCTTGAATGTAATTTCACCCCTGTTTTAATTATTCTAGTGGCTATTAATCCATTCCCGTGTCCGGTTAAATGAACGATTATTCGTACATATAAATACCCCGCCCATCGTGTCCGATCGAGTGTATATGGTAATTTATAGGGACGCCCAATTGTAAATCTTTATATTAACATTAACAAACTTTCATTTAGTTAAACAAATATAAAGCCCATTAATAGCCCATAGTCTAATTTCCACAAGTGTCGTTCTTTTGTCCAAACCCCAATTATGGTACAAAGCCCAATTACCCAATTTTAGTAATTAGCCCAACATCATGATTACTTCGTTTTAAATAAGCATAATAATAACTTAGCTATGAGACATTAATGTAAAAAGGTTGAACATAACTTACAATGATTAAAAATAGCGTAGCGTTACATGGACAGAATTTCGACTTACACCCTTACAACATTCGCTAACATACCCTTATTATTAGAATTATAATTAAAATTAAAATTAAAATATAAATTATATATATATATATATATATATATATATCGTATATATTGAGAGATGAGAGAAAATAAGATATGAAATTTGATCAGAATTCGGTTTGCTTTATAGCCAGAGTTGAATTTTGGGGCTCCGCGACTCGCGGCAAAAACCCCTTCAAACTCCGCGAGTCGCGGAGGTAAATTTTACAGCTCAGCCCTTGGAGTTTTCTCTGCCGACGGTTTTTAATATATATATATAATATATATATAATTAATATAATAAATTATATATTATATTATATTTATATACATAGTTAACTTGTAATTTTTAGTCCGTTGCGTCGAGCGTTAAGAGTTGACTCTGGTCCCGGTTCCAGATTTTCGAACGTCCTCGCGTATAATTTAATATCTTGTACTTTGCGTTTTGAATCTTGTACTCTTGTGATTTCGAGACGTTTCTTATCAATAATTGGAACCTTTTTGATTGTCTTTTGTACTTTTGAGCTTTTTGGTCGTTTGCGTCTTCAATTCGTCGAATCTGTCTTTTGTCTTCACCTTTTATTATTTAAACGAATATCACTTGTAAATAGAACAATTGCAACTAAAAGCTTGTCTTTCTTGAGGAATAATGCTATGAAATATATGTTCGTTTTTAGCATTATCAAATATTCCCACACTTGAGCGTTGCTTGTCCTCAAGCAATATTGTCTTGAAATACTAGAATCACTTCTTTATTCTTCACACTTTGTACATCAGTGATTTCTATACAGCGGTATAAATAATGGTAGTAACGATATGGTTTACAGTCCCACATGACTATAAAAATTTAGATCCATTAAGGAAATTGGATCTTTATGAAAACATTTGATCTTTTGAAAATTAAATCTAGTTTTTACCCTAGATAAGTTTTCCGGAATAACCCTTTACCGGTGTTTGCAAAATATTTTTGTGGGTTTGGTGGGTTTTAGATTTGAAAATTTTAGCTCAAAACTTGCTGTTTTGTGTCACCCACTTGCTAACCTTGTATTTGGAAAGCAACACGTCCAGTTTACTTGTTCCGTATATTACCTTTCGGCAAACTACCGTCCGGTTGTAAAGGAAAGCGTTGAACAAGCAACTGTTAAGGTAATGTCCCGTGACATGCTTTTGATTATGGTCTATAACGTGTTGGACGCAATTACTATCCTTGGTAGGAGCAATAGTAAAGCTCACCCTTATAATTTTTCGGTCTGGCACAAGGTCCTGTCTTTGACCATGCTATGCAACCACCGTTCTTACGGTTGACACCCGATTTAGTTCAGGTGACCTAATGAATTCCAGGTGAATTCCTAGGATTTTACGTTCAATGGTAATGAACGCATTGAAAATAGGGTTTTCAGAAAACAAATCGGTTTGTAATTTTGATCAAAATATTTTCTCGTTTAAGCTCGAGTTTAGATATCATTGAATTCCATGAGTTTGAATTCTCAATCTTTAAGGTCAATCTCTAGGATTGAGTAATATCAGTCTTAAAAGCTGATTTTTAATCTTTAAGGAGATTATCCTTTCTGGGGATCTGATTCATTAGTCTTATCCAGCTAATTTGCATGGTGCCCCCCATTGTACGAGATAAATCCTTCTCATGGTTAGGATAAATCTGACCACTTGGCGACCCTGTTTAATGCTGAGGTCCGTGGATTTCCTGCTGATTTTAGTGATGACTTTTCTAGATTTTTCGTCAACCTACAGCTGGTCTGAACGACAACTTCATGACCTAAATCAAGAAGCGCGTTTCTTTTTCGGAAGACTTTACTTCCTTTTAATGATGGAATTGATTCATCGTGTAGATCCATCTCTTCTTTTCTTTCATTGGGTAAAACAGTTTAGTTTAGTCCAAAGCAAAAGTATTTTCAGTTATTTATTACAGATATATGTGACATATGTTTAAGATAACTTGGTAAATTTTCCCACACTTGGCTTTTATTTTCCTTTTTATCGTCCTCTATTCCATTTTAAATGAATTTTAACATTTTAGTTTGTTTCTCAATTTATGTCCTTTCCGAGGTAACAATAATTTCGGTGTTAAAACCTAGTTTTATCGTTCATAAATATGTATAAACATGATTTTGAATTCATTTAATTGAAAATTTTGAAAAATTTTACTAGAATTGGGTAGTCAGTATATAAGACTAGGGCTGTTCTTTTTTATCAGAGAGCACTAGATTCTAATACAACTACTGCTTTACTAGTATTTTTAATGGTAACCAAGTGTTTAATATAAAAATTTTAAAATCCGAAAGAATTTAACCCCTTCCCACACTTAAGATCTTGCAATGCCCTCATTTGCAAGAAATCAGTAACAATTTAAATTATTGAGGGTGATTTGTGTGAAAATGATTAAATTTTTACCAAAGTTTCCAAATATATTGGCGTTTGTTTGCTGAATGATAAATGGTGCACATCATTTGTTCATTCCGTCTTGTTGTTATTTCACATATATTTTGCATCTTGTCGTCAAAATTAGTTGCTTTTGCTGAACTTAATGCCAGTCTTTGAAAATGCGTTGTTTTACCCTGTTGTGTACATAAGATGAACTGCAAACATATATACATATTTTTGAAGTTTGGTATATTACCCCACATTCAAAAATTATTAAAATCTAAGAATAAAAGTTAGATAATTATAAAAAATGATTACAATATTAACAAAAATATTAAACGTATTAATAATTACAAATTACAAAATAAAAAAAATAATAAGTAAACTAAGGATGATATTGGTACCAATAGGGGTTCCAGGCATAACCATAAGTGCTATAGAATGCTTCGGCAGGGTCATACGTAGGATATGGTGGCTGCATCTCTATCGACCAAGGAGGGAAGACGGGTTTCGGTGTAGGAATATAGTTTCTACCTATATGTTGGCAATGCGCTATGATCTGGTTCTGATGAACTTGCCAATCTTCAAATGCTCTCTGTCTAGCATTTTCGTATTCCTGAGAAGCTATAAACCTATGCATTTCTTGCATCTCATTCCCCCCTCCTACATTACCTTGCTCCTGGTTTCTCTCCACCTGTGGATGTCTACCATGGTATCGTACTGCGGCGTTATTTCGCCTCTTCAAAACTTTCGCACCATGGTATACATTTAAACCTATAGTATCGCGGGGTTCCGGCTCTTCTAGTAATAATCCCCCCCGACTTATGTCCACACCGAGATATTCACCAATCAAAGTAATAAAAATACCACCTCCTATTATGCTATGTGGACGCATCCCCCGAACCATAGCTGATAAATAATAACCCACACAATATGGTATACTTACAGCGCTCTGTGGGTCTCGAATACACATATGGTAAAACAGATCTTGTTCATTTACCTTTTCTTTGTTCTTACCCCTTTGTGTAATCGAATTAGCTAAAAACCTATGTATCACTCTTAATTCGGCTCTATCTATATCCAAATAAGAGTAGTTTCCCCCTTTGAAACGGTGATGGCTTGTCATTTGACTCCACACACCGTGTGTATCAAAATTCTCATCTATCTTTCTACCGTTTAGTATCAATCCTCTACAATCGGCAGACGCTAACTCCTCAGGCGTATATATACGTAAAGCCTGAGCCATGTCCAGTAAAGACATGTGGCGCATCGAACCGCCTAACAAAAATCTAATAAAAGAACGATCGGTTAAACTAGCTACCCGATCATTCAACTCTATACTACATAACAACTCTTCACACCATACTTTATATACAGGTCTGCGTATGGTGAATAAACATATCCAGTCATTAAAAGAAGAATTACCATACCTCTGTACAAGTAATTCCCTAATTGGCCCGGCCAATTCTACAGCTTCTAAGGGTCCCCATTCTATGACCCTCGGTACCTCAACAACCTTAGAGTGAAGAGTATGCAAACCCCGTTGATATTTTGGATAATCTATCCAAAGTCTGTCAAATCTCAGGTTCGGGTGCAATTCTTCCAAATGCATATCGGAAAAGGTCATGACTGGATGAGGTACATCCTGCTTGTAGTAGTTATCCACCTCCTGTTGTTCCAAATTCTCAGCAGGAGCATTGCGGGGTTGGGATGAAGATTCACCCCTTTCATTCTGCAAAACACATCAAACACAAATTTTGTGCATCCAAATATGCATTAGTGTCAGCAAAATCATCAATCAAAATAATTACAATGACATTATCAATTTATATCAAACTTAAGCTTATTTTCACATTTTTATCAAATCTACACTTTTTCAAATAAGCATATACGAAAATTTTCGCCAAGTTCATAAGCATTCAACTCAAATAACATGTCAAAATAATCATTACTAGCAATTAAACAAGTCTCAAATGGCATTATCTTTTAAAAATCAAGTTCATGAATTTTAGACTTGAAAAAGTCCACTTTAATTCTCAAAATCATGTTTAGGCTCAAAGTTTGGATCATTTAACTACCTAGACATGTTACACTACTCATTTTAGCAACAATTCATGACAAAAATCGGCCATAACCTGTTTATATCAAAAAGCCCCAAATTGCTCAAGAACTCAAACCCTAGATTACTCAAAATTTGAAGTTTAAGGCTTCTAATCATGTTAAACAGCATCAATCTAGGTTATACAAGCATAATACATAAACAATTTAAGCTTAATTACACTAAAAAGCATCAAAATCAAATTGGGAAAAAAATAGCTCAAGAACACCTAATTTCGAATTAAATGGTGTTTAGGTGTAGAAATTTACCGTTTTTCTTGAGTAATTCTTAGATAGCATCCTTCTCAACATGATTTTAGCAAAAAATTTGGTGATTAACGGTTAAAAATTGGGATTTTTGGGGTGTTTTTGGGTGTATTTTCGGTGTTTTTCGCGTGCAGTTTCGCAGTGTTTTTGGTTGGGGGAGTGAAACTGATCTGTTTTTACGTTTTATTTTTTTTCTGGGTTTTGGTCCCTCCGCGAGTCGCGGAGGTTTTGCACTTCAAACTCCGCGAGTCGCGGAGTTTGCTCTTTTTTTTTTTTTTTTTTTTATATAATCTGTAACTTATAAAACAATTAAGTATTTAATTTTAAAATTTTGTTTCCCTTGTTATTTAGGACGAGGTCGTTTCGGATCGATGTCCTAGTCCGTCTCTCGACAAAATTTTAAAATTTGTCTTTTTGTAGCGATTGTTTTAAAAGCTAAGATTTTTGGGTTTTTTTTAATTTTTTTGGCATACTTTAAATCAATAAGATTAAAAATAATGATAATAAAAGTTCTCGTCCCTCCCTCGGGTAAATCAATTTCGGTTCAAAGACCTAGTCTTCAACTTACGACGAATTTTAAAAATCATATTTTTAACTTAATGAGATAAAGTAAATTTTTGTTTTTAAATTCACACAACTTAAATATAAAATTCAAAATTAAAAATTAAAAATTCACACCAAACTTAAAATTTGAAATGCATAAAATTAAAATTTCATATTTTAAAAATTAAAAATTCACACCAAACTTAATTTAAAAAATTCAAATATTTACAATTTTAAAAAATATTATTTTTACAAAGTTTACACTATTAATTTAAGATTTAAATATTTATTTTAAAAATATGGTAAAAATAAAATTAAAAATCTTTTTGTCTTTTTATCCCACTTTAATCAAATCAAATATTATCAAAAATATACGCCCCTCTTTTCGGTAAAGTAATTTCGGTTCCAAGACCTAATTTAACTCATGACGAATTTTTGAAATATTTTGGGTTGATTGATTAAAGATATTTATACCTTAAGAATAAACGTTAAATTTCGCAGTTATGTAATAAATTTTTGAATGATATCAATAATTTCGGTCGCCAAACCTAATTTTATTTAATACCAATTTAATACTTTTTAGCGAACAAATTAGCGTTTATTATCAAAAGGTTAAAAATAAAAATAAAAATAAAAACTGTACAGACATACCTGTGGAATAGATTTCTTAGTTATATGATCTATTCCATTCATAAGATAGTCGGTTTAATTGATTTTCCATGGCTACATAGGCGTAACCTCGAGCATTCAGTGTCTTTTCTTCTAAACATATGAACGGTCCGTCTCTGCATAAAGTAACAAATTCGGTATTTGAATAGGTTTGATTATTTGAACATTTACCTCCATGTGACCATTTTCCGCATTTGTGACATCTTTCTAGGTGTCGTGCTCTTCTTTTCGCTGCGGATTTTGATTTTCCTTTACCAAATTGTAACTTATTATCTTCGCATCTGGATTCTTTTCTAACTCCGTCCATTCTTTCTCTGATTACTGATACTAATTCACTCGGTAGTATGTCATTATTTCTTTTAGTGATCAAAGCGTGTAGCATTAGACCATGGTTTAGTTCACAGGCAGTCTTCATTTTGTAAAAACCTAAAAAAATAAAAATTCAGAATGGGGGGAGAAGACTAGTTCTTTAGGGTCAGCTAGGGAAAGACCATACGTGTTCCATTTTCGAGAACTACACGAAAACAGACAATCTAACTCTAACAGAAATACATATTATCCTTTAAAGACTTGATTCTCCCCACACTTAGTTAGCTGTGGTGTCAAAATTATGATTAACTTCGTTGTCGACTTCCATCGGACCATGTATGTAATGTTTAACTCTGTGACCATTAACTTTAAATTCAATCCCATTTGAATTTATTAATTCTATCGTTCCGTATGGGAAAACTCTTTTGACTATGAATGGTCCAGACCATCTTGATTTCAATTTTCCAGGAAATAGCTTGAATCGTGAATTGAAAAGAAGAACTCTGTCTCCTTCTTTAAATTCTTTTGAACTTCTGATTCTTTTATCATGCCATTTCTTCGTTCTTTCTTTATAGATTAACGAATTTTCGTATGCTTCATGTCTTAATTCTTCTAATTCGTTTAGTTGACTTAATCGTAGACGTCCGGCTTCATGTAAATCAAGATTACATGTCTTCAAAGCCCAAAATGCTTTGTGTTCAATTTCTACTGGAAGATGACATGCTTTTCCATAAACAAGTCTAAAAGGTGTGGTTCCAATTGGAGTTTTGTAGGCTGTTCTAAAAGCCCAGAGTGCATCCTCCAATTTAATGGACCATTCCTTTGAATTTGATCCTACGGTTTTCTCTAGAATACGTTTTAAAGCTCGGTTGGTATTTTCAACTTGTCCACTTGTTTGTGGATGATATGCGGTGGAGATTTTATGAGTTACTCCATATCTTTTAAGAACTTTCTCAAGTTGATTATTACAGAAATGAGTACCCCGATCACTTATTAAAGCTTTCGGTGTTCCAAACTGAAACGTCCGCGACTAATCCTCCCGGACGAAATCTTCAACAGTTGGTCCCATCGCGTTGATCGACTCCAAGTAATGTTCTTAACATGAGCTTATGCACAGCGGAAGACTTAATTCGTACCTGAGAATAAACATGCTTTAAAAAGTCAACATAAAGTTGGTGAGATATATAGGTTTGATGCTAGCAGCGTTATAACTATGGACCACAAGATTTCATATATAAAAAAAAATATAATACACTCGCAAGTGTATAAAATCATTCTGCTTATGTTGAGGCCTCAGTAACCAACCTTAACAATAATATAATAAGTCATCTTCGCAAAAATGGATATGTACACTCGCAAGTGTATAAATAATCCTCGAAGTACTAAATATCCGCCCACTAGTTCTTATGTCTAGTGCAGCCTACTGGATGGGGGTGTTAAACCCGATAGATCTATCTTTAGGATTCGCGCTTACATGCTATTATAACATATAACTAATTTACCTAGCACATCAATCCGCAGAATATCATTTTTAATCACTTGTGTCCATAACGTAAATCATTTATAAAAACAGCGCATGTATTCTCAGCCCAAAAATATTTAGAGTTTAAAAGGGACTATATACTCACCATACTGTATTTTGTAGTAAAAATACATATAACATCATTGAACACGTAAGGTTGGCCTCGGATTCACGAACCTATATCATTTATTGATATTAATACACATAATAACAATTAAACAAGTTTATATATTATTATATTTATTGATTTCTAATATATACCTTGTTTATATGTAGCTTAATTTATATGTTATTTTTAATATTTGAATAATTAATTATTACATATTTTTGATGTAAATTCAAAAGGTATGTTAAGTTTTTTTTTTTTTTTTAAAAATTCAATAATAATAATATTAATAATTATTATTAAATAAAATGATACTTAATAATACTTAAATTACTAACCCTAATTTAACAAAAATAATGATAATAATAATAATACTATTACGTATGATAATAACAATAATATTAATAATAATATTAATTTTGATGATAACCATAATGAAAGTGTTAATTTTAACAAAAAAATTGATAATAAAATATTACTTTCAATAAAAAAAAATGATAATCTTTATAACTTTTAAATATAATGATAATTTTAATAATCAAAATGATAATACTAATAGTACTAGTAATACTTTTAACAATAATAATAATGTAGTTAATAATAATAATAATAATAATAAAGATGTTAACTACCTCAATAAAGAAACTATAAAAAGAACGTCCTTAGCACTCCCGGGACTTGAACCCACGACCTCTTGTAAACACCAACACTCCCTAACCATCCAACTGTTTACATGTTTCTGATTTAAACCGCGGTTATGTTTATTTATCCCGTTTTTTTTCCATTCCGACCTCAAAGCAATAAAATACGGCCCATATTACAACTAACGGCCCAAATCACCAATCACGGCCCAAATAATCGTTTTACAAGTCCAAGTATACAGTATGGGGTAAAACCCGTTTCTGTTTGTTGTGTCGAGGGAAGAAAAAAAAAATGACGGCTGTAGCAAAAGCAACAACCGACACCCATCAAGAATTCTGCCTAAACTCTAAATTATTTTATATTTAAACTATGTTTCATGGGAAAGAAAGGAAAACAGCTGGATGTTTAAAGGTCCTTTTGGAGTTCGACTTTTTAGAAGAAATCAATAACAGCATCCAACATTTATTCGGTTCTTTATCACCAAGTCCTTTTCATCTTCATCATGAAACTTCTTCTCATTATTACTCTTTATTCTTATTAATTAAATCATCACCATCGAAATTTTACACTAGTAGTAATTCGAATATAATTGATTCGTTTAGTGTAACAAACAGCGGATATCATAGGGGTTTCGATGGGTATCATTCAAACAGAAACCAGCAGTGATTTGTAGCTCACATCGGCTCAGGTGGTGGTGGTTGTGAGGGTTTCATGAAGAATAAACCAAGAAAGAAAATGGTGAGAAGGATGTTGGGTGTAGTCGTGAGTGGCGGTTGCAAATATGGGTCGAGCCTGAGGATGTAATAGCAACGGTGGTTCAAAATGAATGGTGGTGATCACTTCAATCGACCAGGAAAGAGAGAGGAGACAAACGTGGTCCTCTCCACAAAGTAATTACATAATTGGGTTTGAGGTTTAGTTGGTGATGTTTGGTTTCGATGTTGAGTAAGAAACAGATAAAGACCGGTGGTGGTTATGGATGTTTTTACGAATCAAAAAAGAAAATAGTTGGCGGTTACCGTGATGTTCTTGGTGGCGAAATTGGAGGTTGCAGGTTGATTATTCATGGGTGTAAAACAGAAAACGAAAGATAGATGATCTCATGTGTGAGCATGTATATAAATTTAAAGATAGAATCAAAAGTAAAATAGTAACGAGGTTGTAGTTGTGCTTTGCAGGAAGGTGTGATTTCATGGTGTTGTTGGATGGTGGTGTGAGATGGTTGAAGGTGACGATGGAAGGTTGTATGGTAGTAGATGGTGGAGGTCGACGGTTAATGGTGGTTGTGGAACAAGAAAGGAAATAGTGATTGGTCACTAAGAGTGTTCATCTATTGGTGATAAAGAAGATTAGAGTGGTGAACCGAAGGTGAAGTTAGGGTGAGAATGATCGAGCTAGGATTCGGAAACGATGGTGATATGTGGTTGTAACAAGGGTGGTTTGTGGTTCAACAACTTAAAATTAGTGGTGGATTGTATACGGTTGGTATTGACTAGTTGATTTATGGTGATCTAAGGTTTTTCAAATGAGTTGTAGGTGTCCACCTTTTATAACTTGAATAAACAAGAACAGACAGAGAGAAAAAATAAGAAAAATTAAGATAATAAAATAGTAAAAGTTGTATAAAATTCCTAACAAAATTAGCTGTTATTGATCACAAAGTCGTGATTGATAAAGTGAATAATTTACCTACATCATTTGACAGAGATGTGAAACACATTACACGTTTTTAATTATTATATATTTTCTTTTACTTATAATACATAACAATAATATAATTAATATTAATAACAAAAAATTATATTAATAATAATAAAAAGACTGATTTCCTTATATATATGTATATGTATATATTTACAATTAATTGTTCGTGAATCGTCAGGCTTGGTCAAAGGATAACTAATTATCCGAATATAGATTTCAAACTTTCTAGACTCAACATTAAGGTTTTTGCTTATCGTGTCGGAAACATATAAAGTTTAAGGTTTAAATTTGGTCGGAAATTTCTGGGTCGTTACAGTACCCACCCGTTAAAGAAATTTCGTCCCCGAAATTTGGTAGAGGTTGTCATAAATAACAATAGAAATGTTTTCATGACAAATGTGAGGTAATAATAGAGTTTTATCATTATCGGAAGATATGGATAAAACGATTCGATCATGTGAAGCGCACGAGTGAAGCTATCACAAAAGAATGTAATGAGTGAATATGGAATTGTTTCAACTGATGACGTGACTAGAATTGATTTCCAGAATTTAAGGGATTTAAAGAAAATCTTATGTAATAAGATTTGGTTCTTCGGCGATTTAGAAAACAGGATCTCCTTTGATTTAATGCGGTAATCTGTTTTGATTTCTTTGTCGGATATTTCACTATAAAACTACTCCCTTCGTTTCTTCTTCCCGTCTTTGAGTCAGGCGAGCAATAGTCCGGAATTCGTAGGTATGAGATTTGGAATGAACATAGCTAATGCTCTAAAAAAATATTGGCATGGTTTTGATTTGTTAAATTACCAGAATACCTTGGAAAAGACCGAATCATCAAGAAAATATTTTCTTGATATGTTTAGAGATTGGATAGATTGTAAGAGTCGTGTAACATGGCACATGATGACGGTACTGTGAATCATCACATTCCATTAGAAACTTAACATGACTTACTGTAATATAATGAAGTTGATCAAGTTCCATTATATTATACTAATTCATGCATCAGTTCCCAACACTACTTCAAAACATTCATATTTTAAATTCGGAGGTTTCACAGTTTCTTTTGTGTTGTATTGCAGACATTACGGAGAGATAAATGATCTCGAATAATAGTTATGAAAATATCTCCAGGAATATGAAAAACATGTATACCGGAAAATATGAAGATATCTTCTAAGATAAGATGATGATGAAGAATATCATCTGGAAAGGTTTAGAATAAGGAGTAGGGTTCTTACTAACGGCTTCAGCAGGCACTGAATCGTTTGGATTCTTTGAAGTCAAACTTATTCTTTGTGATTTGTCCACGGCTTACTTCATAGTTTAGCATAATCCGCTTTTTGATACTAAATTTTCTATTGAGTGTTTCCAATACTCCGTTCTTTATCATCAACTTTTGGCTATTAAGACCATCTACAACATGCTGCTTCGTCAGCATTCTCAAAGTTAACGGATCTGGATCATCGGTTGTCAAACTGTGGTGGTTTCAGGAGAATTGTGTTTTTAGATGGTTAAACGCTGATAATGGAATATAAAAGATTCTCCGGTAACGACAGCGAAAGAATAACGTGTATATATATCGAAACTAACCTTTCAGAGAAGTCGAGGTTAACTTGTTGGAGCTGTGACAAAATTGGCTAATTTGAAAAAGGATTGCAAAGTTATTTTGGGTAATAATAACACTAAAGAAATTAACACTGCTGCGTGTTAAACGTTGACTCAGTCTCCGAGAGTCTTACAGGAGCATAAGTCTTTTCTTCCATATATGAAACGCGGTTGGTTCATCCTCTCGATTGAGGGGTTTTCAAGAATCATGAAAGATTTGAACACGCATTGTAATTGTCGAGATACAAATGAGGTTTAAGATAGAATCAAGTGGCAAACTTGAAGAATTGTTTAGTTTCATATATATATAATCAGCATTTTAACTCATTTTAATTGTCCAAAATTAACAGTCCAACAGTCCAATAGTTTAACATATTCATATATAATTTATTATATAATATTAATACGTATCGTGACCCGTGTACCGGTCTCGGTGTCGATCACAACTCAAAGTATATATATATTTTGGAATCAACTCCGACCCTGTATAGCCAACTCCCACCTTCACATATAGAGTGTCTATGGTTGCTCCAAAATATATATATAGATGTGTCAATATGATAAATCGAAACCTTGCATACGTGTCCCGTTATTTAAAATGCATAAAATAATGAATAACAGAAATTAAATGACGATAAATAAAATTGAGAGAATGTAAATTGCGATAGTATAAATTGCGATAAATTAAATGTTAATCAGTTAGCTAGGAACAGTTAGCTGGAACAGTTAGCGTGGATACTTAACAATATTTCAATTAATTAGTTCGTTTGTTTCTAACAAATTTTATTTGTCTAATGTTTTCTTAGTTATGCCACTTGTTGGATTCTGATAGGTCAAAATCCAAATATGAAATTTGAATAGAAATGGTTATTCTGGAATGAACGGATACGTACAACGATGATTAGGCTCGAGGTACAGAATGAGATGTTGAGGCAGGTGATGTTGAAACTTGGGTTGTTGGTGGTACTGGTGTTGATGTTGGTGCCAGTGATGTTGCTGGAGCTGTTAAGTTTTGCACCATATTCTCCAAAACTACTACTCGAGCGCGAAGTTCGTTGACTTCTTCTACTAACCCTGGCCGGTTATTAGTGTGAGATGGAGGTTGGATATCTTCTCTAGTTCCGTTAATGGTAGCCTCAAGACGAAAAATTCTTGCAACGAGGGTATAAACAGTATTGCGAACAGGTTCGCCGGTGAGCGGGTCGAGTACTCCGACATTGGGCGGTAGATTCGGCTCATGATATGGAGTACCTTCTTCATTTCTCCATAGAGTAAGTATTTCGCGAACCCATCCCCACTTTCTAAAGAAATCTCGGTAGTTGATCGGTTGATGTGCTCCCGTCACACTATCTTCGGAGTCAGAGGAACTTTGTCGATTCGTGGAGGCCATCGTACGCGATCACAGAAAGATTTTTGGTATGAAAAGCTTAGTGAGAGCAATGAGAGTTGGATGGTATACTCAATGCATAATATGCATAAATATATATAGTACTAGGATTCCTTAAATTACGGAGAAATTTACGGAAAATATTAGGCAAAGTTTACCGTAATAGATACGCTAGGATATGAATTTGTCTATACATTATCAATGCAGTAAATGCAATAAGACGTGTCTAGACTTAAGCAGGCAATTCCTAAAGATGATAAGCAGATAGTTTCCGACTAGGAATGATAAGCAAAACTTTTTGTCATGCAGACATGGTCAAAGTCCAGACTCACTAATGTATCCTAACAACTACTAGTCAGACACACTCATGCAAGACCTGGTTCGCTAAGACCAACGCTCTGATACCAACTGAAACGTCCGCGACTAATCCTCCCGGACGAAATCTTCAACAGTTGGTCCCATCGCGTTGATCGACTCCAAGTAATGTTCTTAACATGAGCTTATGCACAGCGGAAGACTTAATTCGTACCTGAGAATAAACATGCTTTAAAAAGTCAACATAAAGTTGGTGAGATATATAGGTTTGATGCTAGCAGCGTTATAACTATGGACCACAAGATTTCATATATAAAAAAAAATATAATACACTCGCAAGTGTATAAAATCATTCTGCTTATGTTGAGGCCTCAGTAACCAACCTTAACAATAATATAATAAGTCATCTTCGCAAAGATGGATATGTACACTCGCAAGTGTATAAATAATCCTCGAAGTACTAAACATCCGCCCACTAGTTCTTATGTCTAGTGCAGCCTACTGGATGGGGGTGTTAAACCCCATAGATCTATCTTTAGGATTCGCGCTTACATGCTATTATAACATATAACTAATTTACCTAGCACATCAATCCGCAGAATATCATTTTTAATCACTTGTGTCCATAACGTAAATCATTTATAAAAACAGCGCATGTATTCTCAGCCCAAAAATATTTAGAGTTTAAAAGGGACTATATACTCACCATACTGTATTTTGTAGTAAAAATACATATAACATCATTGAACACGTAAGGTTGGCCTCGGATTCACGAACCTATATCATTTATTGATATTAATACACATAATAACAATTAAACAAGTTTATATATTATTATATTTATTGATTTCTAATATATACCTTGTTTATATGTATCTTAATTTATATGTTATTTTTAATATTTGAATAATTAATTATTACATATTTTTGATGTAAATTCAAAAGGTATGTTAAGTTTTTTTTTTTTTTTTAAAAAATTCAATAATAATAATATTAATAATTATTATTAAATAAAATGATACTTAATAATACTTAAATTACTAACCCTAATTTAACAAAAATAATGATAATAATAATAATACTATTACGTATGATAATAACAATAATATTAATAATAATATTAATTTTGATGATAACCATAATGAAAGTGTTAATTTTAACAAAAAAAATGATAATAAAATATTACTTTCAATAAAAAAAAATGATAATCTTTATAACTTTTAAATATAATGATAATTTTAATAATCAAAATGATAATACTAATAGTACTAGTAATACTTTTAACAATAATAATAATGTAGTTAATAATAATAATAATAATAATAAAGATGTTAACTACCTCAATAAAGAAACTATAAAAAGAACGTCCTTAGCACTCCCGGGACTTGAACCCACGACCTCTTGTAAACACCAACACTCCCTAACCATCCAACTGTTTACATGTTTCTGATTTAAACCGCGGTTATGTTTATTTATCCCGTTTTTTTTCCATTCCGACCTCAAAGCAATAAAATACGGCCCATATTACAACTAACGGCCCAAATCACCAATCACGGCCCAAATAATCGTTTTACAAGTCCAAGTATACAGTATGGGGTAAAACCCGTTTCTGTTTGTTGTGTCGAGGGAAGAAAAAAAAAATGACGGCTGTAGCAAAAGCAACAACCGACACCCATCAAGAATTCTGCCTAAACTCTAAATTATTTTATATTTAAACTATGTTTCATGGGAAAGAAAGGAAAACAGCTGGATGTTTAAAGGTCCTTTTGGAGTTCGACTTTTTAGAAGAAATCAATAACATCATCCAACATTTATTCGGTTCTTTATCACCAAGTCCTTTTCATCTTCATCATGAAACTTCTTCTCATTATTACTCTTTATTCTTATTAATTAAATCATCACCATCGAAATTTTACACTAGTAGTAATTCGAATATAATTGATTCGTTTAGTGTAACAAACAGCGGATATCATAGGGGTTTCGATGGGTATCATTCAAACAGAAACCAGCAGTGATTTGTAGCTCACATCGGCTCAGGTGGTGGTGGTTGTGAGGGTTTTATGAAGAATAAACCAAGAAAGAAAATGGTGAGAAGGATGTTGGGTGTAGTCGTGAGTGGCGGTTGCAAATATGGGTCGAGCCTGAGGATGTAATAGCAACGGTGGTTCAAAATGAATGGTGGTGATCACTTCAATCGACCAGGAAAGAGAGAGGAGACAAACGTGGTCCTCTCCACAAAGTAATTACATAATTGGGTTTGAGGTTTAGTTGGTGATGTTTGGTTTCGATGTTGAGTAAGAAACAGATAAAGACCGGTGGTGGTTATGGATGTTTTTACGAATCAAAACAGAAAATAGTTGGCGGTTACCGTGATGTTCTTGGTGGCGAAATTGGAGGTTGCAGGTTGATTATTCATGGGTGTAAAACAGAAAACGAAAGATAGATGATCTCATGTGTGAGCATGTATATAAATTTAAAGATAGAATCAAAAGTAAAATAGTAACGAGGTTGTAGTTGTGCTTTGCAGGAAGGTGTGATTTCATGGTGTTGTTGGATGGTGGTGTGAGATGGTTGAAGGTGACGATGGAAGGTTGTATGGTAGTAGATGGTGGAGGTCGACGGTTAATGGTGGTTGTGGAACAAGAAAGGAAATAGTGATTGGTCACTAAGAGTGTTCATCTATTGGTGATAAAGAAGATTAGAGTAGTGAACCGAAGGTGAAGTTAGGGTGAGAATGATCGAGCTAGGATTCGGAAACGATGGTGATATGTGGTTGTAACAAGGGTGGTTTGTGGTTCAACAACTTAAAATTAGTGGTGGATTGTATACGGTTGGTATTGACTAGTTGATTTATGGTGATCTAAGGTTTTTCAAATGAGTTGTAGGTGTCCACCTTTTATAACTTGAATAAACAAGAACA
Source organism: Rutidosis leptorrhynchoides (assembly GCF_046630445.1). NCBI lineage: Eukaryota > Viridiplantae > Streptophyta > Magnoliopsida > Asterales > Asteraceae > Rutidosis > Rutidosis leptorrhynchoides. The sequence continues at coordinate 246,269,406 of NC_092333.1, forward strand.
GACAGAGAGAAAAAATAAGAAAAATTAAGATAATAAAATAGTAAAAGTTGTATAAAATTCCTAACAAAATTAGCTGTTATTGATCACAAAGTCGTGATTGATAAAGTGAATAATTTACCTACATCATTTGACAGAGATGTGAAACACATTACACGTTTTTAATTATTATATATTTTTTTTTACTTATAATACATAACAATAATATAATTAATATTAATAACAAAAAATTATATTAATAATAATAAAAAGACTGATTTCCTTATATATATGTATATGTATATATTTACAATTAATTGTTCGTGAATCGTCAGGCTTGGTCAAAGGATAACTAATTATCCGAATATAGATTTCAAACTTTCTAGACTCAACATTAAGGTTTTTGCTTATCGTGTCGGAAACATATAAAGTTTAAGGTTTAAATTTGGTCGGAAATTTCCGGGTCGTTACACAAACCTTGCAAAAAGACGTTTTAAAAAGTTGACTACAACTCGTGCATCGTTAGTTGGGAGAGCTTGTGCCTCCGCCCATTTAGATACATAATCAATGGCTACGAGTATATATAGATTATTATGAGATTTTGGAAATGGACCCATAAAGTCAATACCCCAAATGTCAAATACTTCACATACTTGGATGACATTTTGTGGCATTTCATCACGTTGACTTATTTTTCCGGCCCTTTGACATGCATCACAGGATTTGTAAAGAAGGTGTGCGTCTTTGTAAATTGTAGGCCAATAGAATCCAGCTTCATAAACTTTTCTTGCTGTTAGTTGAGGCCCATAATGCCCTCCTGTTGGTCCTGTGTGACAATGGTTTAATATTTTACTAGCTTCATCTCCAAATACACATCGGCGTATTATTCCATCGGGACAACTTTTAAACAGATGTGGATCTTCCCAGAAATAGTGTTTTATATCACTGAAGAATTTCTTTCGTCTTTGGTACGATAATCCTTTTTCAAGGAATCCACAAACTAAGTAGTTTGCATAGTCTGCAAACCATGGGATTTCTTTATAATCTATCTTCAATAGATATTCATCAGGAAAGTTGTCTTGTATGGCCGATTCATTTAGAACTTCTAACTCAGGATTTTCAAGACGAGAAAGATGATCAGCGGCGAGATTTTCTGCTCCTCTTTTATCTCGGATTTCAATATCAAACTCTTGTAAGAGTAAGATCCAACGGATTAATCTTGGTTTAGCATCTTGTTTTGAAAATAGGTATCTAAGAGCAGAATGGTCGGTATAGACCACCGTTTTTGCTAGAACGAGATATGATCGAAATTTGTCAAAAGCAAATACAATAGCAAGGAGTTCTTTTTCAGTAGTTGTATAGTTCGTTTGTGCTCCTTGTAATGTCTTACTAGCATAATATATAGGTTGAAATCGTTTTTCAATCCTTTGTCCTAAAACGGCTCCCATTGCAAAATCACTTGCATCGCACATTAGTTCAAATGGTAGATTCCAATTTGGTGTTATCATGATCGGTGCATTAGTGAGTTTTTCTTTAAGAATATTAAAAGATTTGATACACTCATCTGAAAAGATGAATGGCGCATCCTTTTCTAGGAGTTTATTCATAGGAGTGGCAATTTTAGAAAAATCTTTTATGAAACGTCGGTAAAAACCGGCATGCCCTAGAAAACTCCTAACTCCTCTAACATTGGTGGGATGTGGAAGTTTAGCAATTACATCTACTTTAGCTCTATCCACTTCAATTCCTTCTTTTGAAATTTTATGTCCAAGAACGATGCCTTCTTTAACCATGAAATGGCATTTCTCCCAATTAAGTACTAGATTTGATTTTTCGCATCTAATTAGCATTCGTTCCAGATTAACTAGACATGATTTAAATGTATCACCGAAGACTGAAAAGTCATCCATGAATACTTCCATGCATTCTTCTATCATGTCGTGAAAAATCGCCATCATACACCTTTGAAAGGTTGCAGGGGCGTTACAAAGTCCAAATGGCATTCTTTTGTAAGCAAAAGTACCATAAGGGCACGTGAATGTGGTTTTCTCTTGGTCCTTGGGTGCTATTGGAATTTGAAAATATCCGGAAAATCCATCTAGAAAACAATAGTAACTATTTCCGGCTAATCTTTCCAACATTTGATCTATGAAAGGTAAGGGAAAGTGATCTTTTCTGGTGGCGTCATTTAATTTTCTATAATCAATACATACACGCCATCCTGTTACAGTCCTAGTAGGAATAAGCTCATTTTTCTCATTTGTAATGACAGTCATGCCACCCTTCTTAGGTACGCATTGAACTGGGCTTACCCATGGACTATCAGAGATTGGATAAATTAAACCTGCATCTAGCAGTTTAATAATCTCTTTCTTAACTACATCTTGCATATTAGGATTTAGTCTTCGTTGGCGTTGCACATACGTTTTATGACCTTCTTCCATAAGGATTTTATGTGTGCAATACGAAGGACTTATTCCTTTAATATCATGAATCTTCCATGCAATGGCTGGTTTATGAGCTTTCAACACAGAAATGAGTTGTGATTTCTCATTTTCAGTAAGTGAAGACGATATTATTACAGGTAATTCAGATTCACCATGTAAATAAGCGTATTCCAAATGGTTTGGAAGTGGCTTTAACTCTAATTTCGGAGGTTCTTCTATCGATGATTTATATCGATATCTGTCTTCTTCTTTTAGCATTTGAATTTCTTCTGTTGTTGGTTCATATCCATTAGCTATAAGTGTAGCTAACATTTCAGCTTCATCAATTGGTTCATTACCTTCTCCTAAAGAACATTCTCCTGTTCCTTGTAATTCTGGAATTTCTTCTAATAATTCCGCATGTGCATCTATAGTTTGAATATAATAACATGTATCATCTGCAGATTGTGGTTGTTGCATTGCTCTATCAACTGAAAAGGTAACACTCTCATCCTCTATACTTAGGGTCAGTTTCTTACCGAACACGTCTATCATTGCTTTAGCCGTGTTTAAGAATGGTCTTCCTAATATGAGAGGAACTTGAGAATCTTCTTCCATGTCCAAAACAACAAAATCTACTGGAAATACTAAAGTACCAACTTTAACTAGCATGTTCTCCATTATCCCTCTAGGATATTTTATTGATCTATCGGCTAGTTGTATGCTTATTCTGGTTGGTTTCAATTCTCCAAGGTCTAGTTTAGCGTATAGTGAATACGGCATTAGATTTATACTAGCACCTAAGTCTGCCAATGCTTCAATTGAACTAAGACTACCCAGAAAACATGGAATTGTGAAACTTCCTGGATCAGATAGTTTTTCTGGTATCTTATTCAACAGCACTGCTGAACAATTAGCATTCATAGTAACAGCCGAGAGTTCTTCCATTTTCTTTCTATTTGAGATTAGATCTTTCAAGAATTTAGCATATCTTGGCATTCCTGAAATCACATCAATGAAAGGAAGATTTACATTTATCTGTTTAAACATATCCAAGAATTTGGATTGCTCGGCTTCAAGTTTTTCTTTCTTCATTTTACTCGGATAAGGAAGTGGTGGTTGGTATGGTTTAACATAAGGTTTTTCCTTAACTGTGTTATCTTCATTAACCTTTTCAACTACCGGTTCTTTTTCCTTATCTTGATCAGGTTGTGGTTCTTGTGGAGTAGGAATGGTTTCATCAGAAGTTACAGGTATTTCAGGTGGTTTAAGTGTTGTACCACTTCTTGTGGTAATGGCTTTAGCTGTTTCATTCCGGGGGTTAGCATTTGTATCGCTTGGTAAACTTCCCGATTTTCTTTCACCTATTATCCTTGCTAGGTTACTCACTTCTTGTTCCAGATTTTGAATAGAAGCTTGTTGATTTCTAAATGCTTGAGCATTTTGTTCATTGGTTTGTTTCTGAGATGTGAAAAACTGTGTTTGAGTTTCAACTAGCTTTGTCATTATATCTTCCAAATTCGACTTTTTATCATCGGTTTGTTGTGGTGGTTTGTTTTGAAAATTTGGTCTTTGCTGATTGTAAGTATTATTGGATACTTGTTGATTGCTAGGACCTTGTTGGTTGTTGTATGGAATATTTCGGTTATAATTCTGGTTTTGATTGTAAATCGGTCTTGGCGGTTGATAATTATTCTGATAATTATTTCCAGGCCTTTGGTTTATGTATGAAATATTCTCTCTTTGTTCCATTGTTAATTCAATACTGAGACAATCTTTTGTCAAATGTGGTCCTCCACACTGCTCACAACTAATTCGTATAGCATGAATATCTTTAGTCATCTTTTCCATTCGTCTCTCGAAAGCATCTATCTTTGCAGAAATGGAATCTAAGTCATGGCTAGAATCGGCTCTAGCTGCTTTAGATGATCTAATGATATCTTTTTCTTGGTGCCACTCATGTGAGTGGGAAGCAGTGTTATCAATAATTTTGTAAGCATCAGTTTCGGTTTTCTTCATAATAGAACCACCAGCTGCTATATCTATGTCTTTTCTTGTAGTGATGTCGCATCCTCGGTAGAATATTTGTACTATTTGACAGGTGTCTAAACCATGTTGCGGACATCCTCTTAACAACTTTCCATATCTTGTCCACGCCTCATATAGAGTTTCATTTGGCTTTTGTGTGAACGTAACAATTTCTGCTTGAAGTCTTACGGCTTTAGATGCAGGAAAGAATTGTTTAAGAAATTTGTCAATTAAAACGTCCCATGTATCGATCGCCCCTTCAGGTAACGATTCCAACCAATCTTTGGCTTCTCCCTTTAAAGTCCAGGGAAATAACATGAGATATATTTGTTCATCCTCCACTTCTCGGATTTTAAATAGTGTGCAGATCCTATTAAAGGTACGTAGATGTTCATTTGGATCTTCCTTTGGCGCACCACTAAATTGGCATTGATTAGTCACCATGTGTAGAATTTGTCCTTTGATTTCATAATCTGGCGCATTAATGTCTGGATGAGTAATTGCGTGACCTTGGCCAGTGCGTTTAGCTCTCATTCGGTCTTCCATACTTAAAGGTTCCAGATTCTCCATATTTGAATTTGTTGAATCGGTATCACTAGATGATTCTGTTTTAATGGTTCGTTCCTCAACAATCTCTGTTTGAATGATTGGTGGCTCCGGAGGAAAGTTTAATGGTTCAGGATCTACGAACCGTTCCTGAATATTCTCTGGATTCTCAATTGTGAGGTCGGGTTCAAAAAATGGATTATCGGAAATTTGAACTGAAGTACTTGGTTGACTGGATGACGATTCTAAAGAAAAATCAACGGCGGTTATATTTGTTAAACGATGTCTTGATCTAGTTACAGGTGGTGAACGTACAAAAGGTGATGAACGTCTTGCTCGGTGCATTCACTGAATATCCTATTAGTTTTTAAAAAGGAAAGAAAAATTATAATAAGTTATCCAATCAATAGACTTTTCTGATTTTGCCCACGTTTCGAATAGCCAAAAGATGCAGCAGAGGGGCAGGATTCGTTTGGTCTCAATATAATTGAGGACTGTTTGGCTCCAATAACCCGGTCCACGTACAAATCCAACTATTACTACGAACCAGAAAATTTTGATGTCTATTAATTTAACCACTTAAAATAAATTTTCGTAATTTTAAGAAATTTAGATAAGAAGTAGAATAAAAATCTATGTCCTAAAAACTAGAATAGCGAGAAATAAGAGAGAAAAAGAGTTCGTCGAAAAAGGTTGAAAAAGAAAAAATGGTTGAAAAATAAAAGGTGACGGAAAAATAAAAGAAACTTATAAAAACTTAAAAATACTTGACTAACCTAACCTTATTACTACAACTAACTTAAAATTATAATCGCAAATTGAGATTACTAATTGGAATGACAATTGGTACATAGTAAAAGGTGTCTAAAAATATTAAAGCTTACAGGAAAAACTAAATCCCAAATGGAAATAACTTAAAAAGAAACTAAAACTTAAAAAGGCGTCGCAAAATTCTAAAGCACCTAAATCTTAGTCTAAAGAAAAAGCACTTAAGGAATTCTACGGCAAAGCCTAAAAATCTAGGAGTAAAAATGACTATGGCAAAAACTAAGTTTAAAATTAAATATGAGCTAAAAAAAATACAAATATTACGCTACAACGATTAAAAAGGGACAAAATATAAAAATATACAAAAAGTTGTAAAAAGTACAATTTTTATAAAAATATTATTTTTATATTATTTATTTTATAAAACTACTAATTTTACAATTTAATAAAAACTAATTAATACTAAATACATAAATAAATAAAAAGTAAAAATAAAACTAAAACTAATAATAATAATAATAATTAGGTTTAAATAATAATTATAATTAATAATAATAACCCGTAATTAATGCAGTTTTAGGGTTTCTGTTCGCGTGTCAGAAAAGCTCCGCGAGTCGCGGCAATTAAAGAAGAAAACCCCGCGAGTCGCGGGGTTCAGAAATTCTGTTGACAGCTTTCAATTTTTACGCGTTTTTCTTTATTTTTTTTTTATTATTTTATGTTTTCTGTTTTTTAAATAAATAAAAGATTTTAAAATAAAACTTATATTTTTATAAACTAAAATAGAAATAAAGAAACTTATAAAACTTAAATATTTAACAAAATCTTAAAAATACTTATATTTTTGTTTTTTCTTTTTATATTTTCGAATAATTAAAACGTATTTTTACAAAAACGAATTTTTAATAAAAGTAACTAAAAATCTTTTTTTTTTATATATTAGCGTTGCGCTTCCGGCTTTTAAGATAAGTCCCCGGCAGCGGCGCCAAAAATACTTGATGTTAAAGCTAAGGGGTATAAAATACTATTAAATTTTAGCAGAAAATACTATTAAATACGATACAATTTTACACAAGATATTTATTTATTTATAGAATGGATATACTTAAACCTTGCTACAACACTTATAGGCAGTGTACCTAATCGTACAGTAGTGTAGTTTTTAGTAAGTCCGGTTCGTTCCACAGGGAAATCTTTAAACAAAGCTCAACGCTATATTAGTTTACTTTTATTAAAAATACAAATATATATATAAGTAATATTATTATTATAAAGGGGGGTTTTTACCGTTTAATGACCGGTTTGTCGATTTTAAGATTTTAGTCACAGTTAAAACCTAATGTAAAATATAAAATAAATACAAGACTTAAATTAAAGCGTAAAGTAAATAACGATAATGAAATTGCGAATAATAAAAGTGTGATAAAATAAACTTGCGATAATTAAAGAGTACGATAATTAAAAGTGCGATAAAATAAATTAACAATAAAAATGCGATAATTAGAAGTGCAATTAAATATAAAATAAAGGAAATTAAATATGAAATAAAATAATTATGCTTATTTAAACTTCCGTAATCATGATGTTTGACGTGTTGATTTTAGTTTTATGCCCATGGGTTAATTGTCCTTTGTCCTGGATTATTTAATATGTCCGTCTGGTTTTTGTCCATAACAGTCCATCAGTCATAAATATAAAGTGCAAGTGTCCTTGTCAAATTATTATTATACCCGAAGTTAAATATTCCAACTAATTGGGGATTCGAATTGTAACAAGGTTTTAATACTTTGTTTAATGAATACACCAGGTTATCGACTGCGTGTAAACCAAGGTTTTACTACTTTGCTAACAATTACACCAATTACCCTTGAATGTAATTTCACCCCTGTTTTAATTATTCTAGTGGCTATTAATCCATTCCCGTGTCCGGTTAAATGAACGATTATTCGTACATATAAATACCCCGCCCATCGTGTCCGATCGAGTGTATATGGTAATTTATAGGGACGCCCAATTGTAAATCTTTATATTAACATTAACAAACTTTCATTTAGTTAAACAAATATAAAGCCCATTAATAGCCCATAGTCTAATTTCCACAAGTGTCGTTCTTTTGTCCAAACCCCAATTATGGTACAAAGCCCAATTACCCAATTTTAGTAATTAGCCCAACATTATGATTACTTCGTTTTAAATAAGCATAATAATAACTTAGCTACGAGACATTAATGTAAAAAGGTTGAACATAACTTACAATGATTAAAAATAGCGTAGCGTTACACGGACAGAATTTCGACTTACACCCTTACAACATTCGCTAACATACCCTTATTATTAGAATTATAATTAAAATTAAAATTAAAATATAAATTATATATATATATATATATCGTATATATTGAGAGATGAGAGAAAATAAGATATGAAATTTGATCAGAATTCGGTTTGCTTTATAGCCAGAGTTGAATTTTGGGGCTCCGCGACTCGCGGCAAAAACCCCTTCAAACTCCGCGAGTCGCGGAGGTAAATTTTACAGCTCAGCCCTTGGAGTTTTCTCTGCCGACGGTTTTTAATATATATATAATATATATATAATTAATATAATTAATTATATATTATATTATATTTATATACATAGTTAACTTGTAATTTTTAGTCCGTTGCGTCGAGCGTTAAGAGTTGACTCTGGTCCCGGTTTCGGATTTTCGAACGTCCTCGCGTACAATTTAATATCTTGTACTTTGCGTTTTGAATCTTGTACTCTTGTGATTTCGAGACGTTTCTTATCAATAATTGGAACCTTTTTGATTGTTTTTTGTACTTTTGAGCTTTTTGGTCGTTTGCGTCTTCAATTCGTCGAATCTGTCTTTTGTCTTCACCTTTTATTATTTAAACGAATATCACTTGTAAATAGAACAATTGCAACTAAAAGCTTGTCTTTCTTGAGGAATAATGCTATGAAATATATGTTCGTTTTTAGCATTATCATACATACATACGTATGCATGCATGCATGCATGCATGTATATCATTATCACTATACTTTAATCAATCATCACGTAAATCATAACTTTTTACCATAATCAAACCTAATAACATTAATCATCAACATAAATTCATAACCTTTTATTAATAATTAATCATCATCATAACTTCTACCATAACTTATTCATAATCATAATCATAGTTCTTTTAATTACAATCTTATTAATCAACTATTATCAATCTTTTTAACCTTATTCACAACACATCATGATCAACTTATTTTTATACTAAATTTTATTACTAGTTCATAACTTAATCTAATACTTTTAACCTTTTTCATTATTCATCTAACTTATTCAATCTTTTAAGTTTAACACTCTTTAACCCTATTAATCACATTATAAACTAGCTCACTTTTATTTATTAACATATTCATGATTCAATATCTTTTATCATTCTATATTTATAATACATATAACATAATACTTATGAACTACATAAAAGTAATAGGTTAAAAGCAAGATTAACTAGGGTTTTAGGGCTACCTTTAGAAGATTAGAGACTAAGTATGATGATGATTGATATTCGAACAGAAACAGCTTCACAACAGCAACAATCACGACCCAAACAGGAGGGTTTTTGGGTCTGAATTGTCACGACAGGAACAGCAGCAAAACCAGAAAAATAAATGCAGCAACAAGGGAATTTGTGGGGCTGTTTAGATCACGTAAACAAGCAGAAACAAGGTTGCAGGATGGGCTATTTATGGGGGCTGAACAAGAGCTGTAACAGCAGTAGGATAGTGGCGATGTGGGACTGTTTGGGTGATGATTAAAGTCGACTACAGCAGGCTTGTGGAGGAGTGATGGAAGTCGATGGTGGTAGGGGTTTAAAGGCTGTTGATTGTCGATTGCAGATGGGTTTTTGAGGGTTGTTTTAGTCGACAGAATAGAGGGAAAAACTGCAGGAAGAAGTCGACTAATACTAGGGATTTTGTGATTTAATTTGTTGTGCAAAACTTGGAATAACATGAGGGTTTATTTAGATGTGTTTGGGTTTCCTAATCACACTAAGATTACTTGGTGATCAAGCACTAGACTTTGTATTAGACTAGGATTTGTTAACTTGATGATCAAGTTTCCTATTTTTTATTCATTTAATCCTATTTTTTATACCCTAGCCGATTTGTTTATTAATTAGTATGTATTATTTTTTTATTTTTTTCGGCAATTACATAAATATTTATATATTATATATATTTTTATTAAAGTTACGTTTTATTTAAATTACTTTTTATTTAATTATTAGTCCCTAACCTTTATTAATTTTTAATTTGGTTCCAATTAATTTATATTAGTTTTTAATAGTTATATAATGTCACATTTAAATTAATACTTATAGTTTATATTTTAGGTTTAGGGTTTAGTATTTAATAGGTAGGGTTAGGTTTTTAATTAATATTAGGGTTTAAGTATTAATTACTCTATTTATTATATCTGGACAACAACCCTAGTTATAACGTACAAGCAACAATGAACCCTAGGGGCATTTCTAGCATTTCATAATGGAAAAATGTGGGTTGTTATACCAACTTCCAACTTTGGACACTAATTAATATATGATAGAGTAGTCAATATTAATGATGATTTAGTGGGTTTTATAGCCTCTTACGAGGACTTTAAAATGAACTAAGGTGTGTCCAAAATGGATTAATGGTGAATGAGATATCGAATCTCAAAGTTACTAGTTTGGTGCAAAATCTAAAGTTTTGGTTTTTGTCCCACACCGGTTGTGGGAGCAAAACCTAAGGCCATAGTATTCACTATAAATAAAGGTCTTAGGCTTTGTAGAAAAACACACCAAAACTAGAGAGCACAAACATAATTAGTTTTCTCTCTCAACCGCAACAAGGTCTCCCTGTTCCGGTTACCTTTTATGCAAGTGTTCAAGTCCAGCAGTACGCTGCTTAGAGCCAGTGTACCCTGTGAACAGACGTTGAATCTGTTTAAGGGAATTGTGTCAAACACAAGTCCGGTTCAACCCTTCAATTCGGTTAGATCATCAAACCAGTTAGATCGTTCTATCTTTTTCCGTTCTTATTATGATTATTTATTATACATATTGTGTAACGACTCAACCCGTTATCCAACCGAATACGCAGCATATTTTTTTTTATATATGACAGAAGGGTGCGCAGCACGCTCCACTGCCTGTGCGCGGCGCGCACATGGCCTGGTCAGCTTCTGTCCAAAATTTCCAATTTTTAATTAAAGATCTCCCACTTCCCGACACTTTTAGATGAAACGCTTTTCACAACATATAATATTAGATAAAACTAACACGTTCCAATAATAAAATGAGTTTTACGACACCGGGCCTACATCGGTCGTTTTACGACTTTCGTACAAAATACAAGTTTCAATCCCAATTTACATTTAGACGAGTTAGGACTCTATAACCCAACCCGATACCAAAAGCATAATCCCGGGGACTACCAAATCCCCAAACCGCGTCCGCATATCCAAAAGCTACCCCATCGAGCCCAAGCGCTTCTACGCAACTAGTCTGACAACTAGCTGTAACAACCCAACCCGTATTAAAACCGGCCCATAAAATTTTTTCCTTTTAATACGCTTTAAATAACACTTTAGGTCCCAATTGTGTTTCCATAAACATCTTTAATACATTAGAAGGTTTAATAAACCTTAAAACATTTAATACATTGATTAATTGTCCAAACGGGCATACACGACCCGACTAGTTTAGTTTCCAACCAAAACCGAGCATGGTGATTTGGGACTATGCTACCCAAATCCTAATCGAATACAAAAACAAGATCTTCTAAGCAACCTAACCAAGATCTCTAATCCCCAAGCTTACCCGAGCCGCCAAGCATGCAACCTATAAAAATATCAACAACGAGAGGGTAAGCTAACGCTTAGTGAATGATAATATACTACATACATATATATGTATAAAATGGACACACCACACAAATATCAAATACCGCATACCGAAGCATCAATGTATAAGACAACTACACTAAGCATACCGTACGATCTCTAAGCAACAAGCTAAAGATATCAACAAAGTATAAGTTCACCAACGACGATGTGAACAACGCCAATAAGCTACACCCGGAGGGTTAGCTACAACACAACATTACATTAATATATATAACAATATAAAACGAATAAGGTTAACCCCTTAACCCATTACCGAATACCAAATGCCACAATGAAGATTGGCCGAACTACACGAGCCTTAGTAATCCGAACCCACACGAGATTACTATCTTCACAACATCGAGGTTGGCCGAACTACACGAGCCTTAGTAATCCGAAACCACACGAGATTACTACCTCAATAAGATGACCGAACTACACGAGTCATCGTGAATCCGAACTACACGCGATTCACTTCTCAACATCAAAACCCACGGTCACGAGATTATAAAATCCACCACATCGGGGTTATCCAAAACCACATCACAATACATGTGATAATGTACACACAAGTGTACACCTCTCCAAAAGGAGGTCAACCAAAACGCACAACCGTACCAATTAGACTCATACAAAAGTCCATCAAATCCACCTATATGTGAAGTGAGCTCTATAACCGAGAACCACTTCACCCGACCCGCACCCATCCTACACATACATATGCATATATGATATTAACACTCACCTTGTTGCCTTGAAGAATGCTTCCAAGAAATCCGCAACTCGTCAATGGAAAGTACCTATTCCATTATCACAAATTCAACAACACACTTAGATTGGATTTACAAACCAACCCAATTTAACACTTAGTGCAATTTCGACCCAAAAGCACTTCCAAGTATAAACCGCGCCCAAACTTAACCAATAATCACTAACACAAGCGATAATGGTCCTAATATGCCAATTAAACCCGAATACAAGTGTTAAACACATGTCTCACCCATTTTGACACCAAAACCCTAATTTTGACCCATTAAGTCAAAATCCCACCATTTACAAGTTTTTAACACCAAAACACAATCACCTCGGTTTAACACTTCAATTTAATCCATTTTAAGTTTATAAACCTCCTTGAATCGACATTCGGGTCATAATCATCAACAAACCCTAATTTTGACTCTATCAAAATTAGTCAACTCCAAGAACCCTAAATGTTCCCACAACCTCAATAATCACTAATACTAGTGATTATACACCATTTACAAGTTTTACAAGCATAAACTTGCACACCAAACCCAAAACCCGCCAATAACAACAACAAACCCGAATATTGGTGTTAATCTCCAATTAACAACTAAATTGGTTCCATCTATGAACATACAAGCCAAAAGCCTCAAATTTGAATGATGAACACGAAAATGAAATTCGGAGTTAGAGCTTACCACTAGTATCACCGTGTAGCTAAGAACGAGGAGAACAAACTTATCAACTACGCCAAAGATCAAAACCCGCTTCTTCCTTTCTAAAATCCCACTTGAATCACTTGGGGAATTGAGTTTCTTGAGAGAAAATGAAAAGAAAAGCAAAAAGAAAATAAGAAAATGAATGAGTGGATGAGGTTAAAACCCCAAATCTGGCTCAAACGTGAAAAGACAAAAATGCCCTTGCTCCTCATTTAAAATTACACAAAACCGGCACCAGTTTACCCGTATTGCCGCGCCACGGCCTAATTCGTCGCGCCGCGACGATTGCCTTGAACTGGGATCATTTTTAAACGAACTTCTGGTCTGGATTTCTTCGAAATGCCGCGCCGCGGCCCTCTTTGTCGCACCGCGACACCATGCCCTTTCTGATTCATTTTTCTCGCGTATAACTTCAACACACGAATAAGTCTCGAACCTTTCATCCACTAGTCGTACGTACACTTTACACCTATAAATCATGTACGGGGAAAAAACGGGGTGTTACAACTCTCCCCCACTTAGACTCGATCACGTCCTCGTGATCCTCGTCACTTAACCAAACGGACCACACTTCACGGTCCTCAAACATAAGTCCCAACCGACTTTCCTAAGCAATTCTTCCCACTGAATTGCCTTTAACAACTAAATCGTCACCCGCGATTTACCAAATTCACAATCCGAGCACTAAAACCATGCTCATTCCCTAACATCGGGAAAACTCAACCAATCTCGTACCGAGATATCAACCCCTTAGCGTACCTTTACTGAGTACAACGCTAAAAGCAACCAAGTCTCAACCTAAGGTCAACAATCCGAAACGGTGAAGACTGAACCAAACGAATCCTGACGGATAACACCAATCACTAAACATCCCTTGTAGTGCGCAATACGACCAATACGCAACTACCGTAACATCATAATCCAACGGCTAAAACCGATAGCGCCCAAAACGACTATGGAAACGCAAATCTCAAGGTGTATAAAATCAACTATCGTCACACCCGTAACATCATGTGAGCGAAACACGGCTATCGTATCACTAATCATACAACACGGCCCTTACGACCCCACTATCGGTGTATAAAACAACCGATAGATCACAACACACGGTCCTTACGACCCCACCATCGGTGTAAAACAACCGACAGATCACCCAACATGGTCCTCACGACCCCACCATCGGTGTATAAAACAACCGACAGATCAACAACACGAAGGCTGGCCGAAAACACACGCGCCTTAGTGAATTCGAACTACACGAGACTCACTACCTTCACCACAACAACAAACGGGATTGGCCGAACTACACGCGCCATAGTGAATCCGAACTACACGAGAGTCACTATCCCAGAGGAATGACCGAACTACACGAGTCATTTGTGAATCCGAACTACACGAGACTCACTCCTTAAAACAATGACCGAAACCACACGATTCATTTGTGAATTCGAACTACACGAGACTCACTCCTCAATACAATGACCAAAACCACACGAGTCATTTGTGAATCCGAACTACACGAGATTCACTTCCACAATAAGATGACCGAAACCACACGCGTCATCGTGAATCCGAAACCACACGCGATTCACTACCATGATGAAGTCAGCGGACCCGAAGATCATGCTTCACCAATCAATAATCCCATGATGAAGTCAGCGGACCCCGAAGGTCATGCTTCACCAATCTCAACATCGGATGAAGTCAGAGGACTCCGAAAGTCATGTTCACCGATATAACACCTCGCTCATGATGAAGTCAGCGGACCCCGAAGGTCATGCTCCACCAATCGCATACTCCCATGATGAAGTCAGCGGACCCTAAAGGTCATGCTCCATCAATCAACGCCCTTTTGGCCTCGAACGACGAGTAGCATAACATCGCGCTCTGCTACGCCATAGTGAATCCTAACGGATACCACTAACCATTCACACACTCGAGAAAGAACCACCTATATCAAACATAGGCACAAAACAATAATTCTCTAGAAGAGAACCCGACACACACCTCCCTTAACCGAAGGATTTCACCTTGCTCACCAAACACGTCCATTATCTCTCAACGAGATTTAGCAAATTACCACCTCGGTGATAATTCAAATCCAAACCATAAGTACAATTTATCCGAAATTGTAATCTACCACAAATCGACCAAAACTAGGTCTCGACAACATTTTCCAGATCTACCAAAAGCATCATCCGAAATCTCACACTAAAACTTCCTCGGGCGGGAGTGCAACTCCCCCACTTGGATCTACGTCCCATATCCACAACTCGTACAACTGTACAATGCTACCAAAGGTAGACTTTACAAACAATTGGGTTCACACGACCCATCACCATATCTTGCTCCAGCCTTGAGCACACGAAAGATTTCGATCAATCCTTAAACACTTCGAACGAAAAGTGTACCACGATTACCCAAACCATACCCTAGCAATCATTCAATTGCTTTAGTTTGTCAAATTTCACCCGATCACTCATGTACCTAAGGGTTTCACTTCGGTACCCTAAGTGTAATGTAACCGCAACACAATCGGAGTCAAGCACTATGCTAGTAGGTATAAAAGAGGCACATAATGTCGCGTCATGTAGACTCCTTTACCAACATACATCGAGATCAAGCACTCGATTTCTCGGGTTTCATCCCACCCGTCGAACCTCATGGTTCATCAACTTCAACACGAAAGCGAACACGTGCTTAACAACCGAACACCAAAGCCCGTTTCCATGGCTTGGTAGAAACATTTTCCAAATAATCAGGAATGCTTGGTTGCACCAAGTCTTACGCCCTTCACCCGACAACCAAATGTCACCATAGGGTACTTCCATTAGGAACGCCACCCATAATAACAATATGCACAACACAAGGCATTTAATCAACTCAAATTCAAACGGCACTTTAATAAATAATCAAAGGACATATTTATTAAAACGAAACGTACCTTAACGTCTCCTTACCGCACCCGTCCCCGCTAACTTGGGACATTCCGACTTACGATGTCCTTCTTCTTGGCAATTGAAGCACACCATGCCATCACCTTTTGGTACCGAACATTCCCACGACTTGTGACCCCTTACGCCACAATTGTAACACCTAGGCGCACTAGAGTCCGACATACTCGTCCGCGTACCACCCGTGCTCACACTCAGACCCTTAGTCCTCTTACTTGGAGCACCATATGAAATAACCCTTTTCTCACTTGAAGGTTCACCAATCTTCGATCGCGAATACGACTCAAAACCTCTAGCCACGGCGAATAATTCCGCAAACGATTTCGCGTAACCCCGACTAATCTTATTCTTTAAGTCATCATTCAAAGTCCGATAGAAATCCTCCATCAACAAACGATCATTTCCCAAATACTCCGGGCAAAAACGAGCCTTCGCCATAAAGGTCATCTTGAGAGTATTTAAATCCATAGAACCCTGTTGTAAATTTCGCAACTCATTACGCATTTCCGACAAATCGGTTGAAGTCCGGAACTCCTCGAAGAATTCCTTCTTAAACTCGTCCCACGATAACGCCATAAACGGCTCACCACCGACAAGATCAATCTTACCATCCAACCAATCCTTCGCCCTACCCCGCAACAAACTAGTACCGAGTCTCGTCTTTTTCTCAGGAGGGCATTCAATAGTACGAAACCACCCTTCGACATCTGAGATCCAAGTTGTGCTTACCAAAGGATCCAGTTTTCTGTCGTACATCGGGGGTTTAGTCCTCATGAAGCTCTTAAGACAACGCTTCATTTCACCACTACATTGAAGTTCGGAATACTTCCTATCCATTTCTTCTCGAAACGCACCCATTTGCTCCGCAACGGCGGCCGCAACTCTAGCGTTAAACTCCAAATCGTTCGTCTCGATCTCGTTTCGCATCGTCATTCTAAAGAATGCAAAACGATTAGTCCACGAACGTATAAAACAACACGCACAACACCGCCCCATCTTGCTAAACACTCGTCGTACATCACTTGTTAGACACGATTTGCACCCGTAATAAGGTTTGCAAGTCCTTATTACCCGTATCGACTCGTTAGTACCACGACCGCCTCGCTCGATGATATAATCAAACACAAATAATCTATTCCGACCCGTACAGAGAAGGCACTAACTATAATCTATTCCGACCCGTACACCTACAAGTCCAGCAACAAATTAAGCACACACAAAAGTCTAAGTCTAGGCACCTATCTCAAGTCGCCTAAATCCCTTAGACCATGCTCTGATACCACTTGTAACAACCCAACCCGTATTAAAACCGGCCCATAAAATTTTTTCCTTTTAATACGATTTAAATAACACTTTAGGTCCCAATTGTGTTTCCATAAACATCTTTAATACATTAGAAGGTTTAATAAACCTTAAAACATTTAATACATTGATTAATTGTCCAAACGGGCATACACGACCCGACTAGTTTAGTTTCCAACCAAAACCGAGCATGGTGATTTGGGACTACGCTACCCAAATCCTAATCGAATACAAAAACAAGATCTTCTAAGCAACCTAACCAAGATCTCTAATCCCCAAGCTTACCCGAGCCACCAAGCATGCAACCTATAAAAATATCAACAACGAGAGGGTAAGCTAACGCTTAGTGAATGATAATATACTACATACATATATATGTATAAAATGGACACGCCACACAAATATCAAATACCGCATACCGAAGCATCAATGTATAAGGCAACTATACTAAGCATACCGTACGATCTCTAAGCAACAAGCTAAAGATATCAACAAAGTATAAGTTCACCAACGATGATGTGAACAACGCCAATAAGCTACACCCGGAGGGTTAGCTACAACACAACATTACATTAATATATATAACAATATAAAACGAATAAGGTTAACCCCTTAACCCATTACCGAATACCAAACACCACAATGAAGATTGGCCGAACTACACGAGCCTTAGTAATCCGAACCCACACGAGATTACTATCTTCACAACATCGAGGTTGGCCGAACTACACGAGCCTTAGTAATCCGAAACCACACGAGATTACTACCTCAATAAGATGACCGAACTACACGAGTCATCGTGAATCCGAACTACACGTGATTCACTTCTCAACATCAAAACCCACGATCACGGGATTATAAAATCCACCACATCGGGGTTATCCAAAACCACATCACAATACATGTGATAATGTACACACAAGTGTACACCTCGCCAAAAGGAGGTCAACCAAAACGCACAACCGTGCCAATTAGACTCATACAAAAGTCCATCAAATCTACCTATATGTGAAGTGAGCTCTATAACCGAGAACCACTTCACCCGACCCGCACCCATCCTACACATACATATGCATATAGGATATTAACACTCACCTTGTTGCCTTGAAGAATGCTTCCAAGTAATCCGCAACTCGTCAATGGAAAGTACCTATTTCATTATCACAAATTCAACAACACACTTAGATTGGATTTACAAACCAACCCAATTTAACACTTAGTGCAATTTCGACCCAAAAGCACTTCCACGTATAAACCGCGCCCAAACTTAACCAATAATCACTAACACAAGCGATAATGGTCCTAATATGCCAATTAAACCCGAACACAAGTGTTAAACACATGTCTCACCCATTTTGACACCAAAACCCTAATTTTGACCCATTAAGTCAAAATCTCACCATTTACAAGTTTTTAACACCAAAACACAATCACCTCGATTTAACACTTCAAATTAATCCATTTTAAGTTTATAAACCTCCTTGAATCGACATTCGGGTCATAATCATCAACAAACCCTAATTTTGACTCTAGTCAGAATTAGTCAACTCCAAGAACCCTAAATGTCCCCACAACCTCAATAATCACTAATACTAGTGATTATACACCATTTACAAGTTTTACAAGCATAAACTTGCACACCAAACCCAAAACTCGCCAATAACAACAACAAACCCGAATATTGGTGTTAATCTCCAATTAACAACTAAATGGGTTCCATCTATGAACATACAAGCCAAAAGCCTCAAATTTGAATGATGAACACGAAAATGAAATTCGGAGTTAGAGCTTACCACTAGTATCACCGTGTAGCTAAGAACGAGGAGAACAAACTTATCAACTACGCCAAAGATCAAAACCCGCTTCTTCCTTTCCAAAATCCCACTTGAATCACTTGGGGAATTGAGTTTCTTGAGAGAAAATGAAAAGAAAAGCAAAAAGAAAATAAGAAAATGAATGAGTGGATGAGGTTAAAACCCCAAATCTGGCTCAAACGTGAAAAGACCAAAATGCCCTTGCTCCTCATTTAAAATTACACAAAACCGGCACCAGTTTACCCGTATTGCCGCGCCGCGGCCAAATTCGTCACGCCGCGATGATTGCATTGAACTGGGATCATTTTTAAACGAACTTCTGGTCTGGATTTCTTCGAAACGCCGCACCGCGACCCTCTTTGTCACGCCGTGACACCATGCCCTTTCTGATTCATTTTTCTCGCGTACAACTTCAACACACGAATAAGTCTCGAACCTTTCATCCACTAGTCATACGTACACTTTACACCTATAAATCATGTACGGGGAAAAACGGGGTGTTACACTAGCTAGCCTCATAACACAATACCTGAAAAAGGTAAAAAACGAGAGGGGTAAGCCTAGGCTTAGTGAATACAACAATTATACATATACATATATAACCTACTTACTTGCAATCACTTACACAATACCGCATACAAGCTAGCAATTCGACAACCATGCAAACATCATGCATAAAACTAATATCCGCAATTCACAATAAGCTAGCAACACCATTAACATATAGTTCACAATTAAATATGCAAATACAAAATTCACACAACCATGGTTAACCAATCGTACAAGGGAACGGTACTCGCTAGAGACCATCGGAGTTCATAACATCCATTAGTGTACATACGACGCGTAATCACTAATCCCTTGGGTGATGTCTTGAACACCGCGACAATTTCACCCCCATGACAATGTGGTGTCTTGAACACCGCGAAATCAAACCAATTGAGTGGTGTCTTGAACACCGCGACAATTCCACTCCCATGACAATGTGTTGTCTTAAACACCGCGACTATTTCACATGTCAATCAAATCAAATGAGTGGTGTCTTGAACACCGCGACAATTCCACTCGTTAGATAGAATGTGGTGTCTTTGATGTCGTGCGAGGTGTATACGAAATAGCTTTATTATTTTTACTACGAAATACATTACAAATTACACAAGTTTTAATTATTTATTTACAAATGGGATATACCTAAACCTTGCTACAACACTATAGGCAGTGTACCTAATCATAGAGTAGTATAGTTTTTAGTAACTCCGGTTCGTTCCACAGGGAGCGGGCTTATTGCACACTATATTTTTAAACAATTATATTTGTACAAAATATATTATATATAGTAATAATATATAAAAGGGGGGTTTACCGTTTAATGACCGGTTTGTCGATTTTAAAACTTATGCGTAAATATAAATGACGATAATTAAAGTGCGTAAAATAAATAACAATATAATAATTATGCTTATTTAAACTTCTGTAACCATGATGTTTGACGTTTTGATTTTAATTAATTGTCCTGGGTTAATTGTCCTTTGTCCTGGATGTATTTGAAACCTATATGGTTTTTGACCAAAATAGTTCATCGGTGATAATTATAAATTGCTCGGCAAATTTAACCTTATACCCGAAGTCAAATATTCTAACTAATTGGGGATTCGAACTGTAACAAGGTCTTAAAACTTTGTTTAATGATTTACACCAGGTTATCGACTGTGTGTAATCCAAGGTCTTAATACTTTATTAACAATTACACCAATTATCCTTGAATGTAATCCACCCCTGTTTTAATGAGTCCATTAACTATTAAACCATCCCCGTGTCCGGTAAAATGGACAATAATTCGTACTTATAAATATCCCACCCATCGTGTCCGATTAAGCGTATGTGGTTATATATATATATATATATATATATATATATATATATATATATATATATATATATATATATATATATATATATATATATATATATATATATATATATATATATATATATATATATATATATATACGTCAAATCATAACCTTTATATTAAATTAACGAGGTATCGTTAATTTAATATAAAGCCCATTAATAGCCCATAGTCTAATTTCCACAAGTGTCGGTCTTTTGTCCAAACCCCAATTATGGTACAAAGCCCAGTTACCCCATCTTTAATATTTAGCCCAACATCATGATTACTTTGGCTCAAATAAGCATAATAATAATTTAGCTACGAGATATTAATTTAAAAAGGAGAACATAACTTACATTGAGTATTTATCGCGCAGTGTTACACGAACAGAATTTTGACTTCAAAACCCGTAAAATAACCGTTACATAACCCAAACTAACTAATATAAAACTACCCTATACTATATATATATATATATATATATATATATATATATATTATATATATATATATATTTATTATTTATTACAGAGTATTATTATTATTATGTATATATATATTTTTAAAACTGCAGAAGCTCGTGGCCTTTTATAGGTATTTTGGAATCTGGCTGCTTCGCGAGTCATGGAGTTTTTGGCCTTCAAACTCCGCGAGTCGTGGAGTTTGAAAATCCAGCTCACAAACTTTTGGCTCCTAGCTTGTCGACATAATAAATATATAAATATAAAATATAAATAATTAATATAATTATTTATATATTATATTATATTCTTGTGCATAGTTGACTTGTAATTTTGGGTCCGTTGCGTCGGGCGTTGATATTTGACTCATGTCCCGGTTCCGGATTTTCGAACGTCCTTGTGTACAATTTAATATCTTGTACTTTGCGTTTTGAATCTTGTACTCTTGTCATTTTTAGACGTTTCTCATCAATAAATTGAACCTTTTGAATTGTATCTTGTACATTTGAGCTTTTTGGACGTTTGTGTCTTCAAATCTTCATTTTCGCCTTTTGTCTTCGCACTTATTTATTTAAACAATTACAATGAAAATATAATACAATTACATATGAAAACCTATTATTTAGGAGGGATATTACTATGAAATATATGTTCCTTTTTAGCCTTATCAAATATCCCCACACTTAAACGTTGCTTGTCCTCAAGCAATACATAACTTGAAATAAAATCACACTTCACTCGAATCACTTTTTTATTCACACTTTATACATCAGTGATTTTGATACGGCGGTATAAACAATGATAGTGACAATAGAACCATGGTTAAAGGTGGGTGTGCCATCCACAGTTGCCTCGGGTTTAGGTCAATGACACTTGCAATCAAATAGCCGATTTACTTTCGGTTTCCAAAGCAAAGTGCACATTTGAAAGGCGGTTTACAGTCCCACATGACTATGAAAATGTAGATCCTTAAGGAAATTGGATCTTTATGAAAATATTTGATCTTTTGAAAATTCAATCTAGCTTTTACCCTAGATAAGTTTTCCGGAATAACCCTTCACCGGTGTTTGCAAAATGTTTTTGTGGGTTTTGTGGGTTTCAGATTTGAAAATTTTGGCTCAAAATTTATGGTTTTGTGTCACCCACTTGCTAACCATGTATTAGGAAAGCAACACGTCCAGTATACTTGCTCCGTATATTACCTTTCGGTAAACTACCGTCCCGTTGTAAAGGAAAGCGATGAACAAGAAATTGTTAAGGCAATGTCCCCTGACATGCTTTTAATTATGGTCTATAACGTGTCGGACGCAATTACTATCCTTTGTAGGAGCAATAGTAAAGCTCACCCTTATAATTTTTCGGTCTGGCACAAGGTCCTGTCTTCGACCATGCTATGCAACTACCGTTCTTACGGTTGACACCTGATTTGGTTCAGGTGACCTAATGAATTCTAGGTGAATTCTCAGGATTTTACGTTCAATGGTAATGAACGCATTGAAAATAGGTTTTTAGAAAACAAATCGGTTTTAATTTGATCAAAATATTTTCTCGTTCAAGCTCGAGTTTAGATATCATTGAATTCCATGAGTTTGTAATTCTCAATCTTTAAAAGTCAATCTCAAGGATTGAGTAATATCAGTCTTAAAAGCTGATTTTTAATCTTTAAGGAGATTATCCTTTCTGGGGATCTGATTCATTAGTCTTATCAAGCTAATTTGCATGGCGCCCTCCCCATTTTATGAGACAGATCCTCTCATGGTTAGGATAAGTCTGACCACTTGGCGACCCTGTTTGATGCTGAGGTTCGTGGATTTCTTGCTGATTTTAGAGATGACTTTTCTAGATTTTTCGTCAACCTACAGCTGGTCTGGACGACAACTTCTTGACCTAAATCAAGAAGCGCGTGCCTTTTTCGGAAGACTTTACTTCCTCTTAATGATGGAATTGATTCATCGTGTAGATCCATCTCTCTTTACAGTAAATCGGGTAAGACAGTTAATTTAGTCCAAAAAGCACCTGCAATAACTTTACAGAAACATGTGATAGATAGTTTTTAATTGAATAACTTGGTACATTCTCCCCACACTTGGCTTTTTTCATGCGTCTTTTTATATCTTAAATAAATAAATTCAAGCGTTTTAGTTGTTTCTCAATTTATGTCCTTTTCGAGAAAACGATAATTTTGGTATTAACACCTAGTTTTCATCGTTCATAAATATGTATAAACATGATTTTGAATTCATTTAGTTGAAATTTTTTTAAAATTTTCACAAAATTTAGAAAATAAGTCAAGAATAGACCCGAGAGAATTTATAACCCTTCCCCACACTTGAGATCATGCAATGCCCTCATTTGCAAGAAATCAGACTATAATTATAAATTCATGAGGGTGATTAGTGTAGAAAAGTGATTGAAAATACCCAGTTTGTAATTTCAAAGCTCGTTGAATGATAGATGGCGCGCCTCATCGTCATTCCTTTTTGTTTTATCACACATGTTTTTCTTCAAAAATGGTTGCTTTTCTGAACTGTTTGCTAATATTTGAAAATGCGTCTTTTACCCTTACTTATTATGCATTTTTATTAACGAGTTATGCACTAACCCGAACACCGAATTTAACGTTAAGTGGGGTTAAACTTCCCCATACTTAGCTGACGACATGTGAAGTCGGTAGAATAAGTTCCAAGAATTAAAATAGTGAGCCAGTTATTTACATCTCGGGTAGTATATATTATATCAATGAGTTTAAAGTTTAGACCCACCCGATCGTCACTACTTAATTCTTTTTTAAGTGTAGCTTTTAGTAAATGGATATGTCTCTTTTCTGGTTCTTGGTCAAATGGATCGATATACACCGACATATATATTATAGGGTGGACAATTCCTAACATTTCCTTCCTTTTATTCTCGGGATCAAAGTTTTCACCTCTATTACCCAATTGAGTGAAATCTGAGGTGTCATTATCTATTACAGCTCGTAGTTCATCTTTGGTAGATGACTTGTCTATTGAGAATATTGGGTTGGAAGGTTGTGGCTGGATTGAAGCAAATTCTTTTTCATTAACGGTCCTTATCGGTTCCTCCACTTTGGTCTCGGGGGTAAAATTTTCAACGTTATCGTTTTCCCAAGAGTACCAATTTGTCACCCTTACTTCTTCTTCATTCATTGATTGGTCGATGATTTCGTCGGTAGAGGCTAATGTGTTGATATGTTGTGAAATTGGTAAAGCTGAATAAAAAGTATCATCAGGATAGTTGGTGATTTCGGAGCTCTCGAATTCATCAAAATTCGATGATATGAGATTTTCTTGCACACGACTCCTCAGATCAACAGGTGTGTAATCTGATAGAGTTTCAGCTTGCCTATTTACAAATTCTCTCATTTGTTCATTTTGAGCATCAAGTTCTTCGAGTTTGATTTTCATATAATCTAAAGAATTTTCAGGCACATAATTTTCCTCGTCTACTGGTTGTTGAGTTTGGATATATTCTTGGGAATAATCCCAATTAGAATTGTATTCCTCATAATCATTCCATTCAGGTTCCATGGGTGCGTAATTTTCCGTAGGAACGTAATAATAACATTCCCATGTTGAATGATAATCTCCACAGATTTCACAACCAGTTATTGTTTCGTCATTCGTGATCCAAGATTGACTGAACGAATTGTCATCAACACCCGTTTGAGAGTATTGATTAAATTGATTTTGGATATCAAAAAGAGTTTCCATAGCCTTGTTTTCAAAATTTTCCATTTTATTGCGATGGCCAAATTTTAGCTATAATGTGGTGCATTTACTAATTATCCTATTAGTTATAAAAATAGAAAAACTTATATAAGTTGTCCAATTAATAGACTTTTTTGCTTTTGCCCACGTTTCGAATAGCCAAAAGATGCAGCAGGGAGCCAGAACCCTTTAAATCGGAAGCTCACAACTCAGCCACTAACAAATTCAACTATTACTACGAAGCAGAAAATTGTCAACGTCCATTAATTTAACCACTTAAATAATATTTCTTTCCGTTTGAGATATTAGATAAGAAATAGAGAAAATTTCTAAGTCCTAAAAACTAAAGCGTCGAGAAATAAGAAAGAAAAAGAATGCGCGTCGAAAAATGTCGAAAAATAAAAATAAGAAAATAGCGCGTCGTAACTTAAAAAGGAACTAAAAACTAAGAATTAAAAGTTGCGTCTAAAAATATTAAATCTTACAAGTAAAACTATATCCCAAATGGCAATATCTTAAAAAGGTACTAAAACTTAAAAAGGCGTCGCAAAATTCTAAAGCACCTAAATCTTAGTCTAAAGAAAAAGCACTTAAGGGATTTTACGGCAAAGCCTAAAAATCTAGAAATAAAAATAAGCTACGGCAAATACTATATCTTAAAACTAAATACGAGCGAAAAATACAAATTATTACGTTAAAATAAATAAAAAGGGACAAAATATAAAAATATACTAAAATTTGTAAAAAGTACAATTTTTATAAAAAAATATTATTTTTATATTATTTATTTAATAAAACTATTAATTTTATAAACTAATTAAACTTAAAATACAAATTAATTAAAAACTAAATTAAATAATATTATATTTATAACCTAATTAGGGTAAAAAATAAATAAATAATAATTACTCCGTAATAAATGCAGATTAGGGTTTCTGGTCAGCCAGTCAGGGCGGCTCCACGAGTCGTGGAGTTTTAAGCCTGCAAACTCCACGAGTCGTGGAGTTTGAAAAACGTGTTTTTTTTTAATTTTATATTGTTTTTCTAAAAATATATATAAATATATTTATACAAAAATAAATTAAAAATATAGCGTTTCGCCGATTTCCCCGGCAGCGACGCCAAAAACTTGATGTCGTGCGAGGTGTATACGAAATAGCTTTATTATTTTTACTACGAAATACGTTACAAATTACACAAGTTTTAATTATTTATTTACAAATGGGATATACCTAAACCTTGCTACAACACTATAGGCAGTGTACCTAATCGTAGAGTAGTATAGTTTTTAGTAAGTCCGGTTCGTTCCACAGGGAGCGGGCTTATTGCACACTATATTTTTAAACAATTATATTTGTACAAAATATATTATATATAGTAATAATATATAAAAGGGGGGTTTACCGTTTAATGACCGGTTTGTCGATTTTAAAACTTATGCGTAAATATAAATGACGATAATTAAAGTGCGTAAAATAAATAACAATATAATAATTATGCTTATTTAAACTTTTGTAACCATGATGTTTGACGTTTTGATTTTAATTAATTGTCCTGGGTTAATTGTCCTTTGTCCTGGATGTATTTGAAACCTATATGGTTTTTGACCAAAATAGTTCATCGGTTATAATTATAAATTGCCCGGCAAATTTAACCTTATACCCGAAGTCAAATATTCTAACTAATTGGGGATTCGAACTGTAACAAGGTCTTAAAACTTTATTTAATGATTTACACCAGGTTATCGACTGTGTGTAATCCAAGGTCTTAATATTTTATTAACAATTACACCAATTATCCTTGAATGTAATCCACCCCTCTTTTAATGAGTCCATTAACTATTAAACCATCCCCGTGTCCGGTAAAATGGACAATAATTCGTACTTATAAATATCCCGCCCATCGTGTCCGATTAAGCGTATGTGGTTATATATATATATATATATATATATATATATATATATATATATATATATATATATATATATATATATATATATATATATATATATATATATATACGTCAAATCATAACCTTTATATTAAATTAACGAGGTATCGTTAATTTAATATAAAGCCCAGTAATAGCCCATAGTCTAATTTCCACAAGTGTCGGTCTTTTGTCCAAACCCCAATTATGGTACAAAGCCCAATTACCCCATCTTTAATATTTAGCCCAACATCATGATTACTTTGGCTCAAATAAGCATAATAATAATTTAGGTACGAGACATTAATTTAAAAAGGAGAACATAACTTACATTGAGTATTTATCGCGTAGTGTTACACGGACAGAATTTCGACTTCAAAATCCGTAAAATAACCGTTACATAACCCAAACTAACCAATATAAAACTACCCTATACTATATATATATATATATATATATATATATATATATATATATATATATATATTATATATATATTTATTTATTATTTATTACAGAGTATTATTATTATTATGTATATATATATTTTTAAAACTGCAGAAGCTCGTGGCCTTTTATAGGTATTTTGGAATCTGGCTGCTCCGCGAGTCGTGGAGTTTTTGGCCTTCAAACTCCGCGAGTCGTGGAGTTTGAAAATCCAGCTCACAAACTTTTGGCTCCTAGCTTGTCGACATAATAAATATATAAATATAAAATATAAATAATTAATATAATTATTTATATATTATATTATATTCTTGTGCATAGTTGACTTGTAATTTTTGGTCCGTTGCGTCGGGCGTTGATAGTTGACTCATGTCCCGGTTCCGGATTTTCGAACGTCCTTGCGTACAATTTAATATCTTGTACTTTGCGTTTTGAATCTTGTACTCTTGTCATTTTTAGACGTTTCTCATCAATAAATTGAACCTTTTGAATTGTATCTTGTACATTTGAGCTTTTTGGACGTTTGTGTCTTCAAATCTTCGTTTTCGCCTTTTGTCTTCGCACTTATTTATTTAAACAATTACAATGAAAATATAATACAATTACATATGAAAACCTATTATTTATGAGGGATATTACTATGAAATATATGTTCCTTTTTAGCCTTATCAGTCTTGAACACCGCAACAATTCCACATTCCACGCTACACAAATAAATACATTATATACGTACACACATAATTATTCCACTCACCTCGAACTCGAGCAATACAAACCATGCGTGAAATCTCCACCAAAAGCAACCGAGCAAGCTTTTACCTACAATACGTATATAGGTATACAAACAATCGACATACATTCGCTACAAGAGAAATCGACTTCAACACCCTTAACCCAGGGTTTATACCTACCTCCACAAACCGCCCATTTAGACACCTAAAGGGGACTTCACCAATTACCACTACGGGTGGTAATCTCGACCCATCAAACGAGTACAATTTAACCTAAATTATACTTGACACCATTTAAACCAACCTAGGTCTTAACATGAAATTACTACTTAGATAGTAATCATTTCAAACGCCATTTAACACTTAACAAAAGTGCTTATCATCCAATTAATTCAAAATTAGTGTCATTACCAAATTTGACCCAATTCAATTCACCCATTTGACATAAGTCCCGAAAACATCCTTAATCACTAACGGCTAGTGATTAACTTTCCAAAACACCATTTAACTCATGAACCAAGCATTTATATACTTGATTCTTCAAATCTTGACTCAAAACTTAGTTTGACACCAAATCAAGGTTAATACCCATTTTGTCATACAAACATGTTCTTATGAACATCTAAACACTAACACACTTACAAGCTAGTGATTTAACACCCAAACCATGAACAAATTCGTCCTCAAACCCTAAACCCACAATAATCGGGTTACTTACGCAATACATAAACAAAACCCCCAAATTTACGAGAAATGGGGTTTAGAACCCCAACAAGCTCAAACCCTAAACATAAACAAGAATCCTACAATTAAATTCGGAGTTAGAGCTTACCACCACAACCAAAACGTAGCCAAGAATGAGATGAACAACATTAACACCCGAGCTTTTGATCGATTCATGCTTCTTCTTCTCCAAAACCCTAAATCTCTCTCTAGAACTCTCTCTCTCTCTATCTAAGATAGATGAGAGTGTTTGTGGATGTGAAAGTGATACATAATTGGATCCAAATCTGCCAATAAGGCTACAGATCTGTCCTCAAGTGAAAAGATCAAAAAGCCCCTCATTTAACTCAAAATAGAAAAAAGGCAGAAAACTGTCCCAGGTGGGGTACGCGGCGCGCACCCTTGAATGTGCGCGGCGCGCACAAGGGTTTAAACAGATTCTGAAGTTCAGGGACTGATTCTGACTAATCCCGATTCTAATGTAAATTCTGAAAATGCATAAGTGTTAGGTAGACCTTTTGTGGCGCTTTCTGGTGCACACATTTTCTGACACTTTCAGGAACATTTCCTGACGCACAAAATTCATGGTGTTACAACCCTTCCCCACTTAGATTGGATCACGTCCTCGCGATCCGCACGGAATACTAGAAGTTAAGCACTTCCGCTTTGAACACTCTCGCTTCCAAATGCGGAGTCACACATGTAGTAATCACGTATCCGACGAAACACAATCAAGGCCGACGTCCAATTACATCTTACGTAAATTCTAAGATCTCACCACACACTAATAATCACTAGCGTGCACTACCGCAACAAGCGATATCTCATACACTCAACGTCAAAATACGGAAAACACCATTATCCCTGCAAGTTCTCTCGACTAAAACTCGCAACAAGCTACATCTATAACTACATCACCCAACGCGATCTACTATGTCCACTACGCCGTGAACCAAGTCTTGCATTAATCCCAATCGAGAAGGATTCATGCCGAGTCGAAACTCAGTACTTTCAACGGTCCATAACCGTACCACTCAATGATCGCACATCCGCTTATGTGCAAACATTTGTTTTCCACCCCAGAAAACCCGTGATTCGCAATTTTACAAGTCGATGCCAACGGGGCAATCGACACTCTCCTCTGACTAGTACTTCTTACAGTCACCACGACCGGGTTATTCCTTCAACAAAGAAATTTTGGTATCCCCAAATATTCACACTGGGAACACAAACTTTCCCATCAATCGGTCCGCATATGACCACCAGTCTCTGGACTCATCCAGGGCGACAATAATACACCACGAGTTGGACAAAACATCAACACTCGACACAGGGTTTCTCCTCTAAGCCCTACAACACATCTATACAATACGGCTTCCTAGTACTAGCATGAAAACTATTCATGTACTAGAATCTCGCCAACAACGAATTATCATCACAACAAATCAAAATTCATCACGCAACCCACAAAAATATCCACCAATGCCTGGTGAATCCTTTTTCCTCGACCGTCCGTTAGGGATGGCCTTGACATTTCAACGCAAATAATGGGTCGCATCCACTAGGGAACACTCCCTCGTAAACAAACAACATCCGCGTGTCTCGATGTGAGACAATCGGAATCGAAATTCCCCGCCTCACAATAGTCTATAAAGTGGAATAATCCATTGACAATTTCCACGATCACGTTTCCCGACAGGGAAAATACAGTATCCAGCACAATATCGAAATTGTACCTATTTGACAATACGATCCAAGGTTTATAGCAACCCAGATTTTACATTCGAGAGCACCTGCAACAACAACTTCATTATCTCACCTCCGTGAACTCCAACTTTGCACTTGATCTCGTACCTCACTTTGGTGCTACATGACCACCTTACATAAGAAGTCTTACACTTCACTAGATCTAACACCACCGGGGCTTCCTCATACGACAGTAAAAACTCTCCCACTTAGGATTCAGCTCCATATTCCCACCGCCAAGATGATAACATCCCGCGGAATTGTCATCCCACGACACACATGACCATCCTTATCATTGGTCATACACACCAAATCACCGTAGATTCACCTTAGGCTCTCAGAGCCGTCATACACACTCACTAGAGATGTCGTACACGCGACGACATCGCACCTTCGTACCACAATTAACAACTAACAGCCCTTCATCGTTCGTAAAGCGAACACCACCAAAATCCTATGTACGCCTCTAAGCCTAGGCATACGCCACTCCGCTTAATCAGTCGTGCATCTCAGTCGAGATCACCCGACCTTCTCTGCAACGAACCTTTATTAACAATTGCTCACTCTCATGGAGAAGAGTGACCAACCCGACACAATAATTGCATCGACCGCAATATCAACACTTCATCCTAACCTTCGGCCTAACCGACCACTAAGTCCATCATTGACTCACTGGTCATCTTTACCCGCCTATCACTTAAGAGCAACATGATTCGCTCACCCGTCACTTCATAAGAAGTATTTACCGCAATGCTCTTAAACTTCAACCTGTGCAACCGTCGAATTACTATCGCTCGTCGATCCCTATTATAACCTTCGATGCTTCCAAGGGTATCTTACGGGCACCCTAAGCACAAAGTGATCACACCATCACCGGAGTTGAACATTACACTAGCAGGTATAAAAAGGCACTTGACGCCGTGTCATGCATACTCCCACCGCAACCTATCGAGATTTAGAAACTCGATCTTTGGGTTCCATACACCCGACATCACCTACCTCTCATAATAATGACCTGAAGTCATACCTTCCCGAAAGACCTTACGGTTTATTGTCTTATCGAAAGTTTCTACCAATCACACGCTACCCGTAATTTCCACAAGGCCAAACGATATAGCCTAACGAAAACTTCCGTCTAACGCTAAGAGGTGCTTGGAACACCAAGTCTTACACCCTTCCAAATATCGACACAACCACTACAACAAGGGATATTCTGTTAGGAATGTTACCCTATAATCCATAACACACAAACACAACAATTGTCATACGGATCTCACTCCCATGAGTTTAATGACCCGAAGACTCCTCGATTCGCAAATTCCAATACAACTCATAACTAGAATCCTTACGCGATTCTCTAACCACACACTCTACGGAGTGTAACCCCAATTCTACTATCTTAGACTTGTTACGTCCCATTACAGGATCTAAGTCCTCGTCGCATACACATACACTAATCGGCTATCCTAGTTACGATGGGTAACTACAACCAATGACAATCTTAATATTGCACCCACTACGTAGGGTGACTAAGTACACGTCGAACTCGTGAGTTTGCTCACTCACTTAACTAACCAAAACCACCGTAACACTTCCCGACTAAACAATGAACCCGATGTGACTACAAGCACATCAGTCGCGACATCTATATCCTAGGAACCAATAAACGATTCCTAATTCATCCCGAATCTACCCCAACCATGCCACGTTTCCTTCGTTCGGTACTCGTCATGTCATGGTTGATGTCAAGATACACTTTCGTAACAATGGTGATCGATCACTATTATAAATGCGTACCTTACCATTTTCACATGGTCACGCAAAGTACTTTACTCGGACTGACGCAACATTTACACCAAATAACACGCGATAACTCCTAGTACCCGAATGACCAAAGTCCTTACCGTGAACTTGATAACTCAAAGCCGCCAACCATTCGAATCTCTTCAATAGATTCATCCCTAGGACACCGCACCAAATAGATACCTGTATATATACACCTTTATACAATATAATAAAAATGTACATAAGTACACCGCAATAAAAAGTCAACCCACAACCTAGGTGACTATCACTAAAACAACGTTCAAGTTTGCCTACTTACATTAGGCACTATCCAACTAAGGCACTAATTTACACACGAAATAAGGCCCCACATAATCACACTTTGGACAAACAGAAGTCCTAGTTAGTCACCTACTCTAAGGCACTAACAAAATCTCAATCTGACCCGTATTCCAACAAGTCCCGCAAATAATACGTAACTGTCAATAAGTCTAAGACTAGGCACTTATTCCAAGGTCACCTAATTCCCTTAGACTATGCTCTGATACCACTTGTAACGACTCAACCCGTTATCCAACCGAATACGCAGCATAATTTTTTTTTTATATATGACAGAAGGGTGCGCGGCGTGCTCCACTGCCTGTACGCGGCGCGCACAAGGCCTGGTCAGCTTCTGTCCGAAATTTCTAATTTTTAATTAAAGATCTCCCACTTCCCGACACTTTTAGACGAAACCCTTTTCACAACATATAATATTAGATAAAACTAACACGTTCCAATAATAAAACGATTTTTACGACACTGGGCCCACATCGGCCATTTTACGACTTTCGTACAAAATACAAGTTTCAATCCCAATTTACATTTAGACGAATTAGGAAACTATAACCCAACCCGATACCAAGAGCATAATCCCGGGGACTACCAAATCCCTAAACCACGTCCGCATATCCAAAAGCTACCCCATCGAGCCCAAGCGCTCCTACACAACTAGTCTGACAACTAGCAAGCCTCATAACACAATACTTGAAAAAGGTAAACAACGAGAGGGGTAAGCCTAGGCTTAGTGAATGCAATAATTATACATATACATATATAACCTACTTACTTGCAATCACTTACACAATACCGCATACAAGCTAGCAATTCGACAACCATGCAAACATCATGCATAAAACTAATATCCACAATTCACAATAAGCTAGCAACACCGTTAGCATATAGTTCACAATTAAATATGCTAATACAAAATTCACACAACCATGGTTAACCAATCGTACAAGGGAACGGTACTCGCTAGAGACCATCAGAGTTCATAACATCCATTAGTGTACATACGACGCGTAATCACTAATCCCTCGGGTGATGTCTTGAACACCGCGACAATTTCACCCCCATGACAATGTGGTGTCTTGAACACCGCGAAAATTTCACATGTCAATCAAACCAATTGAGTGGTGTCTTGAACACCGCGATAATTCCACTCCCATGACAATGTGTTGTCTTAAACACCGCGACTATTCCATATGTCAATCAAATCAAATGAGTGGTGTCTTGAACACCACGACAATTCCACTCGTTACATAGAATGTGGTGTCTTGAACACCTCGACAATTCCACATTCCACGCTACACAAATAAATACATTATATTCGTACACGCATAATTATTCCACTCACCTCGAACTCGAGCAATACAAACCATGCGTGAAATCTCCACCAAAAGCAACCGAGCAAGCTTTTACCTATAATACGTATATAGGTATACAAACAATCAACATACATTCTCTACAAGAGAATTCGACTTCAACACCCTTAAATAGGGATGGCAATGGATCGGATATGGAGCGGGTGATGTCGTATCCACATCCATATCCATTTATTTTTTATTCATCCATATCCATATCCATATCTGTTTAGTTTCAGGTCATCCATCCATATCCATATCCAGTGGATTAAGCGGGTTAATGGATATCCAATGGATATTAAAAAAATGTTATGATATTTTCTAATATGCGATTAAAATAAAAATGTAGTATAGCAGAAATAAATATAACATGACATATTTAAAATCTACCCATAAGAATGTATAATTTTTGCCGAAGATATAACAAAATTTGTTAAATTTTACTATAAAACATGGATTATGTTAAATTAGATATGAAAATTGTAAGTTTATTTTATTAGATATGTGTGTTTTATTGTAATATATTATAGTTACTTTAGTATAAGGTTGAAAGAAAAATATAAATCTAACCGTAAATGAACTTGTCATATTAAATATGTAAGCATATATTTATATTTATGTATTTGTATATGTATTTCGGGTGGTAATGGATATATCCATGGATGAAACTTTTCATCCATGTCCATATCCATATCCATTTAGGTTCATCCATATCCGTATCCATATCTATTTAGGTTCGTCCATATCCATCACGAAGCGGGTGGATCGGGTGGATATCCATCGGATCGGGTGGCCATTGCCATCCCTACCCTTAACCAAGGGTTTATACCTACCTCCACAAACCGCCCATTTAGACACCTAAAGGGGACTTCACCAATTACCACTACGGGTGGTAATCTCGACCCATCAAACGAGTACAATTTAACCTAAATTATACTTGACACCATTTAAACCAACCTAGGTCTTAACACGAAATTACTCTTAGGTAGTAATCATTTCAAACGCCATTTAACACTTAACAAAAGTGCTTATCATCCAATTAATCCAAAATTAGTGTCATTACCAAATTTGACCCAATTCAATTCACCCATTTGACATAAGTCCCGAAAACATCCTTAATCACTAACGGCTAGTGATTAACTTTCCAAAACACCATTTAACGCATGAACCAAGTATTTACATACTTGATTTTTCAAATCTTGACTCAAAACTTAGTTTGACACCAAATCAAGGTTAATACCCATTTTGTCATACAAACATGTTCTTATGAACATCTAAACACTAACACACTTACAAGCTAGTGATTTAACACCCAAACCATGAACAAATTCGTCCTCAAACTCTAAACCCACAATAGTCGGGTTTACTTACACAATACATAAGTAAAAACCCCCAAATTCATGAGAAATGGGGTTTAGAACCCCAACAAGCTCAAACCCTAAACATAAACAAGAATCCTACAATTAAATTTGGAGTTAGAGCTTACCACCACAACCAAAACATAGCCAAGAACGAGATGAACAACATTAACACCCGAGCTTTTGATCGATTCAAGCTTCTTCTTCTCCAAAACCCTAAATCTCTCTCTAGAACTCTCTCTCTCTATCTAAGATAGATGAGAGTGTTTGTGGATGTGAAAGTGATCCATAATTGGATCCAAATCTGCTAATAAGGCTACAGATCCGTCCTTAAGTGAAAAGATCAAAAAACCCCTCATTTAACTCAAAATAGAAAAAAAAGGCAGAAAACTGTCCCAGGTGGGGTGCGCGGCGCACACCCTTGAATGTGCGCGGTACGCACAAGGGTCTAAACAGATTCTGAAGTTCAGGGACTGATTCTGACTAATCCCGATTCTGATGTAAATTCTGAAAATGCATAAAGTGTTAGGTAGACCTTTTGTGGCGCTTTCTGGTGCAAACATTTTCTGACACTTTCAGGAACATTTCCCGACGCACAAAATTCATGGTGTTACATATTGTCTATCTGATTATTACGTTTGTGATAATATGTATAATTGTTTCAATTTCGTATTTATTTTACTTACAAACTTAAACAACCGTTAACGAAACTGATTGTATGTGTGATTAAATCAATCGTTTATGAACATGGTTTCTGCGATATATTTAATTAACATAAACCTACTGATGTTTTATGTAAATTGATTATTAAATCTACGTTAATCGGTTTTGAACTCGGTATCTGATTAATTATAGTTTCTACTGCTCTTATGCTGTCACGTGTAAGCATATTCTTATGTTTAATTAATTTGATCAGATGTACTTTGTTATTCTCCCTAAAAAGATGGATTGTCATTTGAATCAATAATTATTATCAAAATTATAAATAATATATCCACTTTGGTTATATGAATTAGGATAGTGTTAGTGGATTTTGGAATATTTTATTACATCATACTCCATTATCTTTATCATTATATAATTCTGTTACAAATTAACTAATTCTGCTGGTTGCTCGCAAAAATACATCATGATAAACTGAACATGATTTATGAATCTATCCTAGTTTTTCTTATTTTATCCAGACTATATATTAAAAGAAATATATATAAGCTAGATATAAGGATGATGGTAATGACCTGTCTAACTACCTATGCATATTTGTATTACGTATTGTATGCTTCAGGTGTAATAAAGATATATGTATGTCCATTAATTGTATCTTATGAACAGATTAATGTATGAGCATGTTGGTAGAACATAACTTTGCTATTTAAACTGTTGACTAGTTATCTCTCTAATCTCTATCTAATTAGAAAACAAATATGATGATATAGTTGTTTAAAAAATCCTACATGTAAAAATTCTAGTCATTAGATGAGAAAGTTAACTTTCAATCCCAGCCCTTTAAATTGATAATGACATCATTTAGGAAACTTAACAGCAGTTACAGTACATAATTACACTAATAACCTTAACCTCCACCTTAATTATATTATCCTTAAAGTTAACGGTTACAGAGTACAATTAGCAGTTACGGAGTACAATTAGCAGTTACGGAGTACAATTAGCATATCTCATATATTAGGCAAATTTTCTTTCCCTAATTTCACGAATGATCTTCAAATCCAGCGGAAAAAATCCATTCGATTGATCTATTGCTTATATTTTATCCCCAATATGGTGTTAAACGATTTATCCAAAATCGATGAAGCTAACGACGATGTGAGCGGACTACACAAGGTTTGTTTCACATTCTTTTTTGTTAATCAATTTTTCATAAAGTACATTAATTCTTCTCACATAACATCTGATTATGTGTTAATACATGATCTCGAATTTCCAGATACTTCAAAAATCGTTGTTACTCAGGATTTTACATGCGGTGGACTAAGGTTTCTAATTTTCCTTTTTGTATAAAATGTCGTGAATAAAGTGGTGAAGCAGTAGGTTTCTAATTTGGTTAGGTTGAGTTTTATATAGAGCTTACGATTGTTGATTTTCAATTATTGGTGATGGCATCTATTATTGGGAGTAACTCGATTGATTAATTTTGTTTCTGGCTTTTTTTTTTTTTATTTCCCTATTTGGATACTGTTAGTGTTTGATATGAGTAACTGGAATTTTAGTTTTTTGTTGATTGTTTTGCAGGGCAAAAGGACCAGATTGTTCCGTTTGGGCCAATGGAAGGTACATATATATAGTTTGATTTGATTATGGAATTTATTATATGGATCATGAACTTTTGTTTGTTGGATTAATATACTAAATTACTGTTTATCTTTGTTGGATCTATTGTTGCATTGGTGTATATATTGGGATCTTCAAGTAGATGAACGCTAATTGTGGATAAATGTATGCTATTGTGAATATGTTTGGCTGGATCAACACTCCAGCATTAACTTCACTCATGGAATCCGCTTGGGCCGAGTAAGAACACCTAAGATCGTCACTGTTTTCATTTTCCTATCCGATGTTGTCATCTAAATTACTATTTTGGCATGTTTATACAGTGACCCTCAAATTGCTCAAGCCTCCATCTGTGCAAATTATACTCCATACAATTATGTTATATTTAATTTTTTATGAGTTTTTGTAGGTTATTAAACAAATGGGTTTTGATGACTGCGCAATTTCATTGGATTATTGTAGCAAAAAGAGTTTCTGACTATAAATAAATTTAGAAAATTTAGCATATATTTTTGCTTTATACAAACTAATTGAGAATTATATAAAATTAATAATAATCAATAATCGAGGTGGCATGAGTTGTTCAACAGGTAAGGATTAAATGGGTTTAGTTTTTGGTGTGGATCAAGTTAGTGTGGGTTGGGTTTGGGTTACCGGGACTCTTTTTCTTTTGTTTGACATATCGGTTTTTGGGAGGTTTATAGATCTTTGCAAGTAAATACTAACGATGTTCCAGCAATCTTTCTATGTTCTCTATTTATAAAACACACACTCTTTTAGTAACTATAAGAACCTTTGAGTAATTATGTATGTGCAATCCATCAATGTAACTGTTGAGCATCTTATTTGTGCAAACTATAGTTCTTTTTTCTAACTTTTTTTTTTTTTTTTTGCATTTGTGAACTTGGGCCAATGCTATGAGAATGTAGTGTCAACTGGAAGCGACTTTACAGCTAACGGAGATTTATTCTTAAGGTTTTCTTTATCAATCCTTTTTTATAAGGTACACTTGATCGTCAATCTTATGTAAATTAGAGGTCATGGAATTCGGCAGGGTGGATAACGTATCAAAACAAGTAATGTTTTAATGTGCATAAATGGGTTTTGGTCAGGTGCACCACAAATCATTTGCTTACAAGATGTGGAATGATTCATCTATTGTTGTATGATTCGAACATTATGTAAAGATAGTCTTATAACAGAACGTTATGTGAGATTGTGAACGGAAGAGATATGCTTCTGATTTTGCTGCTGGTGTAGACGAAAGTTTATACAACCATCTTTTGAATTACAGAATCTTGTCACCGGTCATTTGTTTTCCATATTCAACAAAAGGTAATTTCTTCTATTTTATGTTCTCTTAATCTTTAGTTGTATCTAACTATATAGAGGTAGCAAGTGGGTTCACTTTGAAGCATAAATTTTTGTAAGGTTGCATGGGTCTGAGACTGTGTTGTCGGGATACATTATTATGTCCGAACTAAAGTCTTAACAAATAAGAAGCGTTTGGTGTTTATTCGGGTTATATAGGTTCTGTGTGTAGCGATCAGTTTGTATGGGTTTATAACTTCTGGTGGTAGCGCTAAATAGGTTCTTGTGTGCACTATTGTGTAGCGGTCAGTTTGTATGTGTTATATAGGTTCTGTAGTGTAGCGGTCAGTTTGTCTAGGTTCTGTGTGTACTACAGTGTACTTTCGTTGTATGGGTTATATAGGTTTTGTTATATGTTGGTATTGTTGTGAACTTGGTTTGTTTTGATATTTTAATTTTCCTAGCGAGTCGGGTATCTTAGTTTTAATGTGGTTGTTTCTACCAGTATTTATGTATATTTTGATCCACGATTTAGTTTATAATAATCAAGTGTTTTTTTCTTATTGAATTTAGTATTTTGTAATGTCATTTCACTACTTGTTTGTATTGCACTTTATATAAATTGACTTGAAGATATTGAACTTGAAGTCTATACTTATGTTATTTCACTCATCTTATTATCTTATTATACTTTATATGTTAACTTGTCTAATTATTTGTAGATATTGAAGTAGAAGTTATACGTTTTTTTATCTTGACTTTCAATTCTATGTTTCTGGACACCAACCCCAGTTAGGAATGTAAGTATCCTTTCAATTTTAGCATACATGATGCAAATGACCCTAACTTCAAATTTAATAACATCTCCCATGTCTTGGGTGTTAAATAATTTTGGTATCTTAACCTGCAACTTTTGGAACATCTTTTAACTTTTAAAAGTTGCTACAGTACTTTATAATACATTAACATTTACTGTTATTCAAAGATAAAATACACACAGATATGATGCTCTGAACAAACATTTTTACCATATTTTTGAGGAAGACCGGTCCAATAACTAACACTTACAGCATTTGTTGTAAACTTAATGTGTCTTTTGCATCGTCTACAGGTCATCATGTTTTTCATTTACCGTTGCTTTGCCATAAATAGGGGCTGGTGCCATATCTATATTTTTGGTTGATCGCATATCTTGATTAA
Organism: Rutidosis leptorrhynchoides; assembly: GCF_046630445.1. Lineage (NCBI taxonomy): Eukaryota > Viridiplantae > Streptophyta > Magnoliopsida > Asterales > Asteraceae > Rutidosis > Rutidosis leptorrhynchoides. The sequence continues at coordinate 246,309,901 of NC_092333.1, forward strand.
AATTTTGAATCGTTTAAGATGTGTCACCAGCTTCGTTTATAGCATTGACTTTTGTTGCATATTACGTTATGACCCATTTTGTCAAACAATTACGAAGTACAACTTTTGGATGAAATAATTAACTACCTAGCAACAAAACAATGGCAAAATTTTCATATTTTACATACTTAAGGTACATTCATATTCACGTTTTTGTTTTGGATCACTCTCTCTAATAAAACATATGTGTCTCATTTATGTTTGTATGTTGATGTTGATTTAGATAAATGTCTTAAGAAACAATCATCTATGTATAATTCCCGCCAAGTGGCGGGTTATAAACTAGTATTCACATATATGAATATGGATGGGCTATGTTAATAATTGATACATAATTGATAATGAGACGTGAAGTAGATTTGGTGTATCACAGACCTTCGATATTTTAGATGGTGTACATGGTATTTCAATATTTGATATGCTATCTTATATTTGATTTATATTGTTGTATGCATAAAAGTCCATAAATTTTGTGGAGTCTAGTTTATAATGATTAATTGGGCTGATTATGTCTTTTGCTACTAGTACTACTAGTAGTACGATTGTTGAGCCGCTTTCTAATGCAGTTCTTTCTCAGGCTGAAAGACCCGAGAAGTTCACATGTGTGGACTTCAAGCGTTGGTAGTAAAAGATGTTCTTTTAGCTGACCAGGCTGAACCTTGCGACGTTCTTGACAGAACCTTGCAAGGCCCATGGTTGAACCTTGTGAGGTTCATGGTTGAACCTTGCGAGATTCTTGACTGAACCTTGCGAAGTTCTTGACTGAACCTTGCGAGGTTCTTGGCTGAACCGCTTCTTAAGTTGTTGAAGAGGAACATGATGCTCAAAATGTGAGCGTGGTTCATGCTTGGAATCATTCGGGTTCCTTGTGCCGCAACTATGTCTTGAAAGACAAGGTCGATTCGCTCTTACAACGTGTATTTGAATAGTTTTTGGACTGTTTCCGAACTGATTTCAAACAAGATTATGAACGGGTTTTCAGATTGTTTTTGATCTGTTTCCAGAAGTGTTTAAAACTGGTTATGGATTGTCTTCAGGACAGTATTGGGACAGCTTTAGACTATTAATGGACTGGTTTTAAACTTGTTTGGTTTAACCAGTTCTGTTAAACGGATTAGTTTATTCGTTTTGTATTAAACAATTTAGTTTAACTGTTTGTGAAACAGTATAGTTTAACTGTTTGGTTGAAACCTTTTTATGTTAAAACGTGTTTGGATTACGCGTTTGAGTTTAAACCTGTTTGGTTTACTTGTTTGGGTTGAAACCTATTTGGTTTATCCTGTTGGGTTTAAACTTGTTTGGTTTACTTGTATAGGTTTAAATCTGCTTGGTTTACGTATTTGGTTGAAATCTGATTGGTTTAACCTAGTTGAGTTGAAACATGTTTGGTTTAACTCCGTTTATTCACGGTATAATGAAACTTTTATTTGGGTTGAAAACCTAAATTAGTTCAGTTCACATGGTATTTGCTGACTAAAATTTTCTGTTTTGCTAAAACAGTTTACTTTAGTTTATTTTTCAGAGTGATGATCCTGGAAATTGATCTCTGGATAGTAACTCACATTAAATAATGTGTTGTATGTTCCTGTGATTTGTAAGGAATTTGGTGTCCGGATTGTTGTTGAACAAGTTTGGCATTAAAAAAAATTGGAATGTATGTTCAAAAGGGCATGTTAACCGAGATTGAATGTATGTTTAAAAGGGTTATGCCCTATAAATATGTAAATTGTGTTGAAGCCAAATTAACGTGATCATCTTCGGTTGAACGAATAACCGAAACCCTTGATACGGTTCACACCAATGTGTATGATTTGAAATCCATCCAAACGGGGATGGTAATAAGTACTTCATTATGTGTATCGATGATAGCACGAAGTATTATTATATTTACTTGTTTTAAAGTAAAGATGAAGCAATTGAGAAGTTTATTGCTTATAAAACGAAGTTGAGAATCAACTTGAACGAAAAATCAAGGTTGTTCGTAGTGATAGATGTGGTGAATATATCGCACATTTTGCTGAATTTTGATCACAAAATGGCATTAGAAATGAATTCACTGCACCTTACTCACCCCACTCGAATGAGACTGTTGAACAAAAGAATAGAACCTTGAAATATATGGTGAATGCCATGTTGGTAATTTGTGGTGTAAGCCATTAAATGTGGGGGAATGTCATTCTATCGGCAAATTATCTTTTAAATAAGATACCCCAGAAGAAAAGGGATGAAACCTCATACGATTTATGATGGAAAAAGAAATCATCCTATGAATACCTCAAAGTGTGGGGGTTCCTAGTAAAGGTAGTTATTTAACTACCTAAGGCACAAAAGATAATATTTATCGGATGTGCTGAAACTGTAGTTTTATCGCTTCCTTGTGCATGAATCCAAGATTTCGGATATACACAAAGGTTCGATAATAGAATCGAGAAACGTTTCATTCTTTGGAAATGTATTTCCATACATAATGAACGTGAAAGTTCGTCTAGGATAGACGAGAAGGTGTTTAAGATGAGACACCTAATGAGTTAGTTTAATATGAACTAGTATAATTAAAGGAGTTTCCTCGATAAATGGCATACACATTATGCTTATAGAGGAACTAATACTGAATGTATGAAAAGATATACATGATATTTTAAACCCTCTTAAATGGTGTATTTCTGAAAGGACCCGTTCATATACATTATAAACGATTCACAATAGTTGATTACATCGCGAGGTATTTGACCTCTATATGATACATTTTACAAACATTGCATTCGTTTTTAAAAGACAAACTTTCTTTACAACGAAAGTTGACGGCATGCACACCATTTCATAATACATCCAACTATAATTGACATAATAATAATCTTGATGAACTCAATGACTCGAATGCAACGTCTTTCAAAATATGCCATGAATGACTTCAAGTAATATCCTTAAAATGAGCTAATGCACAGCGGAAGATTTCTTTAATACCTGAGAATAAACATGCTTTAAAGTGTCAACCAAAAGGTTGGTGAGCTCATAGGTTTATCATAACAATCATTTCAATATATTAATACACCACAAGATTTCCGTTTATAAATATATGTACACTCGCAAGTGTATAAAAGTATTCTATAAGTTGTAGGCACCCGGTAACAAGCCTTAACGTTCATGTTTTACCCTCTGAAGTACACCAGATCAGGGTGTGTTTAAAATAACCTCGAAGTACTAAAGCATCCCATAGTCAGGATGGGGTTTGTCAGGCCCAATAGATCTATCTTTAGGATTCGCGCCTACCGTACATAGACAAGTAGTTTAATGTTACCAAGCTAAGGGTATATTTCTGGTTTAAACCCACATAGAATTAGTTTTAGTACTTGTGCCTACTTCGTAAAACATTTATAAAACAGCGCATGTATTCTCAGCCCAAAAATATATATTGCAAAAGCAATTAAAAAGGGAGCAAATGAAACTCACAATACTGTATTTCGTAGTAAAAATACATATAACGTCATTTAACAAGTGCAAGGTTGGCCTCGGATTCACGAACGTATCAATATTTGGATTCAATATTGCAGGAAAGTACGTAGACGCAACGGAGATGATAAATACTAGATTGACCTCACGAGCATACCCATGAACCATACTCATCACCTCCATAGCTATAACCCATAATTTCCTTAGCTTCGACTCATTCAAAAAAACTATTTTGAAATCACTCGGACACCACTCCGTCGTAATATTTTATGTATACTAATAATATCTTGAAATAATACAGAGCAAATATATATATATATATATAAATCGATTGAGAGAGTTTAGAGAAATATATTTTGAAGTTTCTATGAAATAATAAAACCTATTGAATTCTATTTATAATAGATTTTTGAATTATTAAATTGAATTATTAAAGTGAATTATTAAAGTATGAATTATTAAAGTGAATTATTAAAGTATGAATTATTAAAGTGAATTATTAATGTGAATTATTAAAGTATGAATTATTAAAGTGAATTATTAAAGTGAATTATTAAAGTATGAATTATTAAAGTGAATTATTAAAGTATGAATTATTAAAGTGAATTATTAAAGTATGAATTATTAAAGTGAATTATTAAAGTTAAAGTAAAGTAAAAGTAAAGTAAAGGTAAAGTTAAAGTATAGTAAAAGTATAAAAACTATGTATGTATAATACGCGTATAAATATATATAATATTAATTTAAATCGTTATATATATTTAATGAAATAAAGTATAAATATCGTTATATTTATTATACTGGTTAAGTAATGAGTTGTCAAAAGTGATTCTAGATATTTATAAAAGTTATATACGTTTTAATAATAAAGTTCTTTTTAAACTGAAAACGTCTTTGTACGTTTGAAAATAGATTAATAGAATATTATGGAAACCAATTCTCCACTAACTTTTGTCTAACTTTCGTAAATGACACTTTTTATTTTTATTTATAAATAGCTTTACAAATTATTCTGAATATCGTTAAGAGGAATAGATTTTCTCAAATCATAGTGGACCTCTCAACAGAGACTTGTAATCATAATTCAATGTTTCTGATAATTCAATCATTTAATATATATTTTTTTAATTTCGCCGAAAATCATATTGAAACAAATACGTTCGTATAAAGTATTATACGTGTAATACTTTATTAATATTCTCATGTTATAATATATATATACATATACATAACGGTTCGTGAATCGTCGGAATTTGGTCGAGGTTATAATGAATGTATGAACACATTTTAAAATTCTTGAGATTTAACTTAACAAACTTTGCTTATCGTGTCGGAATAATATAAAGATTAAAGTTTAAATTTGGTCGAAAATTTTCGGGTCGTCACAGTACCTACCCGTTAAAGAAATTTCGTCCCCGAAATTTGATAGAGGTCGTCATGACTAACAATGAGAATGTTATTATAACGATTATAGAGTTTTATCATGTTCAAGAAGAATGGATAAAATAATTCGATTACTCGAAGCGTGTGAGTGAAGTTATCGTAAATGAATGAAATAAGATAATAGTGATTCGTCGTATCTTTTGACGTCATCACGATTGATCTCCGAAAAGAAAATCTTTGTAATCTATATTGGATTTGATTATTCGGCGATTAAGGAAATTATGATCCTCTTCGAATTAATGCGATAATCCATTTTGATTTCTCTGTCGGATTTTTCACTATAAATCCACCTCATTTGTTTTCTTACAACTCACACCTTCTCAACTCATATTTTAAAGTATTTGTCAATATGCTTCATCCAGTGCTGATTCTTGATATACTTCTCACTTTCATATCTGTCGCTCTTCTTTTTCATCTGCCTCCGGAAGAATCTATTTACTTCTACTATACTCTTGGTTTTATAGTGTTTTTAGTTCTCCCGTGTCTTTATATTGCTATATGCATTGATATATACGGTTTGTGATTTCTGGGTTGTTGTTGGGTTTTATATCTTCCCTTATATTTCAAAGTCCTTGCTTCTTCTATAATCATTGTCATCCACAGTTAATGCTCTCTTCTATTTGCTATGATTTATACTCCCATTTCTAGTTCGGAGCTTTGTCCTTTCGTTTCTTCTTCTTGCGATTAAGCACCGCTTGTAATGGTCCAGAATTCGCAGATATAAATTTCGGAATGAACATTGTTAATGTTCTAGGAAGGAAATGGTAATGGCACGATCTTGATTTGTTAATTTACCAGAATACCCTAAAAAGACCGAATCATCAAGAAAATATATTCTTGATATTTTTAGAGATTAAATAGAATACAAGAGTCGTGTAACATTGAACATGATGACGGCATGGTCTGTGAATCGTCATGTCCCATTAGAAACTCAGCATGACTTACTGTAATATAATCACGTTGATCAAGTGTCATTATATTATACTAACTCATGCTTCAGTTCCCAACACTACTTCAAAACATTCATAATTTAACTCGAAAGTTTATAGAATATAGAAACTAATAGTTTCTTATATGATGTAACACTGATAGCGCAAAGAGATAAATGGCTTTAGATAAGATTAGTTGTGAAAATATCTTCAGAAATATCGCGGATATTTATAATGAAAGATATGATAATATCTTAGAATTTCTAATATTGATGGATGATGATGAAGATTTGTCTGTAAAGGTTTAGAATAAAGAGTAAGGTATTCGTTAATGACTTTAGCAGGCACTGAATCATTTGGATTCTTTGAAGGCAGATTTAGTCTTTGTGATTTGTCCACAGCCTCCTTCATAGTCTGTTCAATCCGTTTTCCAGTTCCAAACCTTCTCTTTTTCTCAGCTTTACCACCTTACTATTCTTTGTCATCAAACTTTTTACTGTTAAGATCGTTTACAGTTTTTGATGCTTTGTCAGCATTTCAAGAACTAGTTTGCAGTTCAAAATATTTTTTAGAACTTCACATTCAAAGTATGTAAGTCCAGGAGATAGACATTTTACGTAAACATATAACTGTTGGCGTAGACATGCTGCGAGATTTCAAATTATTGGTTACTGTTTTCCGACGATTCGTATGACAATTCTCGTTACAAGATGCGAATGAGTAAATGATGTGATTTCAATAAATATAATGATTTTTCGAAAAGTCAAAGATAATTGAAGTTGTTGGTAAGTTTATTGCTAAGGTGGCGAGATATGAAAGGTCCCCAGTAACGATGACGAAAGGGCAACGTATCTATCGAGGTTATAATAAGACTAGTCCGACTGAAAAGTCGAAGTTGACTTGCTGGAGCTGTGACAAAACTGTCTACTTTGAAAAGGAATTGAAAAGTCATTTTAGCTAATAAATACCAAAGGGTCTGACACGGATACGCGTCAAACTATGACTTGGGTGTAACATCCCGCATTTTTCCGTTAAATTATTTTAACGCCCGTCTTTTTCTTTTTAAATAATACCCTTCGTATCTAAATTCGTATCCTTTGTTATGTAACATTTTAAATATTTTCGTTATCGGATTTTAATATCTCCCGTACTCCCGTGTAACTTAAAATAATTCGTTCGGTTATTTTCCGCACCCGATTCAAAGTTGAGGGACCAAACTTGCCAAAGTATCAAACTTTTGACTAGGTCAAAGAGTCAACCTCCTTCATCCCTTTCATTCATCCTCCCTTTTCCATTTTTGATACTTTCAAACTCTCTCATTTCTCAAACATAAAATCATCATCCAAATCTCACCAAGGAAGTAAACATCAAAACGAACTACATATTCTTGATCCTCTCATCATCCTCTTCGATTTGATGCTAACTACTTCGATTTTGGGTAACATTTCTAAAACACTAGATTTCTTTAAATTCGTGTTCTTGACTTATAAAGTTGTTAATTAGTGTCTATGGCTCATTGTGATGTCGTGTATGTAATTTGTATGCCCGATTCGTTGTTTTTGGTGTAACTAGTTCAATATGAAAATTTCTTGCTAAATCCTTGATTTTGGATGATCAAATGTTGTTAGATTGTTAAAGTGCATGTTTTAAAAGTGTTACTAGTATCTTTAGCTTCGTTTTGATGTATAGGTTGATTAAGGAAACATCAAACTCATGACTATTGATTTTTGTGAATTTTCGTTAGAGTTTGATAGACTTTAAATGAACTTTTGATGATTTGAATGCCATGAAATGTTGTTAGTAAGTATTTAGTTGTATTACATGTTTCATTACCTTCAAAACGGCATATCATATGTGTAAATTGGATTCCCGAAACTTAAATTGCAATTGATGAACTTGAAACCTTGATTTGGAACGTTTAACGAACTTTCGACGAGGTTTTTGTTGTCTTAAATGATGATTTTGATTTATGATATGTGGTTAGTTGTATTCCTTGTCGAAATAGCTTTCCGATGATATAAAATACATGTTCTAATTGTTTGCGGATCATAAATTGTGATTGTTTGAAGTTTGGGTCGTGCACTTGAGAAATTCAGCAAACAGGGCCTGGAAGGCAATTGGGACGCCGTCCTGATATTTGGGACGCCGTCCCACTCTTCATATTGGGACGCCGTCTTGATATTTGGGACGCCGTCCCACTCTTCATATCAGGACACCGTCCTGATTTTTGGGACACCGTCCTGATACACTAAAATGGGCTGTTTGCTTTGATCTTTTGACGTAAAATGTTTACTATGCTACGGACCTCCGATTAACATGAAACTTGGCTAACATGCTCATATATGATTATATAACTTAGAAAAATTGTCGGATACCCAACCCGACCCCGTTGACTTTTCCGTTGACTTTGACCCGACCAAGTTTGACTTTTTGTCAAAGTTAACCAAATACTTATGCAACCTTTCTAACATGATTATTTACTTGTATCTTGCATGAAACTTGACTAGTTGATTCACATGTTAATATAATCGAGTCGTAACGAGCCATAGGACTAATTGAACATCTTTGACCGTTTGTGTTTACCGTTATTGATATAACCTATATGTTTAGGTCAAGACTAGCCTTGTCTTTGCACGCGTTTACTTGTTGAAGTACTTTTATAACTCTCGCACTCAAGGTGAGATCATAGTCCCACTTTTACTCTTTTTGAACTTATATTTGGGATGAGAAAACATAAACGATTCTTTTGAACTAAGTGCACACAAGAACGGGAAAACAAACATTCTACATACGAGTTTAGAACAAAAATCCTCAATTCGATTATCATTAGTTACACTTGACGGGTGTAAGCGAGAACTTATGTTATATGGCCATATGGGTTGACAACCCTCATCTCTGACGGTTCGCTACCGTCTACGGATGAAATATATTTTCGAGAATCAGTGTTTGTTCTAGCACTATGGATGGGGTATACAATGGATGGAATGTTAAGCTTTGATAATTGGGTGCTCGTGAATATTAACTTTTAGAATGTATTACTATTATTTCAACTTTGCAAACCTTGTGGTTCGACTTACTTTTACTCACTTACTTACTTAAACCTATGATTTCACCAACGTTTTTTGTTGACAGATTTCTATGTTTTTCTCAGGTCTTACACGATATGTGAAACATGCTTCCGCTCATTATTTGATACTTGCATTGGATGTCGAGTATACGTGCATTTCATGGAGCGTCTTTTGACTTTACTTTAAACCGTGTCGCCTAGATTTCATTCGTATTATAACGTTGTAACTTAACTATTGGTTGAACAATTCTTGTAAACTTTGAAACAATCTTTATTTTGAAATGAAGGCGACATATTTTGGTCAAAAGTTATCTAAAAGACTTATAATCAGGTAATGGGACCCACGTAGCCGACGCCGTCACTTGACGATTTGTCGGGGTCGCTACAAGTGGTATCAGAGCCTTGGTTGTAGGGATTTAGAGTTCATTTGTGTCCACCCCGAGTCATAGGGTACATAGGTGAATCTAGACTACAACCGGCATATAGACTGAAGTAGGAATTATTTGACTAATTGTGCATTTATACTCGAACTCTTCTATCATATCTAACTCGTATTCGATCTTGATCTTACGTTGATAAATTTTGTTGATGCGCCACCTTGACTTTATGAAGTAATGTTAAATGCACATGAGAATCAGGGTAATATAATTTCCGGGATTATATTACGGTGATTCACATGGACGTTCCGACATTATGACATAGAGAATTTAAGGCGAGTCAAGGAAAATTTTCTCTCTATCCTTATTCCATGCCACGGTTAGTATTGTTGAAAATACTAACCAACGATATTCTTGTCTCATGAAGGAACAATGGCTCACCAAGGTCAACACAATACTCCTCTCGAAACTCTAGAACAAGCTCTTCAACGAATGATAACCACCGCCGTGGGTACGGCCGTGGCCGATCACTTTTCTAACAACAACAATCATGGAGCCGGTAATTCAATCGAAGGTTGCTCCTACAAGAACTTCATGAAGTACAATCCTCCCACTTTCGATGGAACCGGGGGACCGGTTACTCTCACCCGATGGTTTGAACAAATGGAGACCGTTTTTAACACAAGCGGTTGTTGAGACCAAGATAAGGTCAAGTTTTCCACCCTCACTTTCACCGGTATTGCTCTCTCATGGTGGAACACGTATGTACAATTAGTGGGAAGCGATGAAGACCACACACTCTCTTGGACCGAATTAAGAGAAAGAATGATCACCGAATACTTCCCGCGCGACGAGACTCGAAGGCTCGAACAGGGTCTAAGGAATTTAAAAACGGTCGGAAATGACCTCGAAGCTTATAATCAACGGTTTACCGAACTAGTCTCGATGTGTCCAAATCTCATGACTCCCGAATCCCTAAGAGTCGAACTTTACATGGATGGCCTCCCTAAGAGCATTCAACACAAGGTAATGACATCTCAACCCACTAACCTACAAGAGGCTTTAACAATGGCCCGCCAAGCCTTAGAAACGGTGAATGAAATGGAAGCACCGGCACCAATGGTCGAGAACCACCCGAGTAACAATAAAAGAACATGGGAAGCCTCTCAATGAAGCAACCACAACAATAACAACAACCCCGCCAAGAAGCCTTTTACCTCCAACGACAAGAAAGGCTATGCCGGAAAACTACCTTTTTGTAACGAATGCCACAAGCATCACTTTGAAGGATGTGGCAGGTTTCGCCACCGGCGCCAAGGACCCGTCGCTCGAAAGATGCCCAACGCACACAGAACGGGTGCTTGCTTCGAATGTGGCCAACTGGGTCATTTTAGGAATGTGTGCCCAAATAAGAAAATCAACCCCAACGCACGCCGTTGAACCTTCAACATCGACACCTAGGATGCCCGGAACGACGATAGACTAGTAACGGGTACGTTTCTTCACAACAAACCGTATACTTCATACTTATTCGATTCCATTACCGCTAGACGTTTTATAACCAAGTCTTTGACTCGTGCTCTTTGCACTCCACTTTTTCCCTAGACACTACTTAGGCAATTTAAGTGACCAACGGAATATATTGTGTGCCTATAAATTTTATCAGAGGATATACGTTAAGAATTATGACTTGACACCTATAGAACTAAGGAGCTCAAAACCTATTCGTTAAGGAGAAATTTTTTTTTTTCTTTCTTTCCTACAATTATGTATGGATTTTTGTGAACTAAATAATTTTCGGTTGGAAACCGATACCCACTTCCTCGTATCCATGACCTCATGATTATTTGCGTGAAACTCGTGTGTATTCCAAATCGACCTCCGTTCCGGTTATCACCAATTGGGGGTTAAGGGAGACGATGTCTCCTAAGCCATCTTCCGAACTCACAACGTTAGTTGTAAATCTCTCTTGGTACCATTCGATTTATCCAAGGCACGCCCGTATCCACAAACCTCTCGAACCGCGTATGCAAATTCATATAGACTAATTCGTTATCGTATTTATAGATGATATCTTGACCTATCCAAGTAAAGAAGGAAAACGAACAACATCACCATCTCCCGCTCGAACTTTTGAGAAAAGAGCAACTCTATACCAAAGTCTATGAGTGAGAATTTCTGTTGAACGAAGTCCAATTTTCTAGACCATGATGTTTATGGTCAGGTCGTTACAATCAATCTCGAAATCAAGCCACATGTAATCAGGAAACTCTCCCAACTCAGACTTGTATTCGTAAAAATCTTAGATCTCACCGGTTGTTACCGAAGATTCATTTCTGACTTTTCTCGTGTTACACAACTTTAAACCTCTTCATGTCTGAGCCTTGAACGTGATTCTTCACACCAACCTTCCTAGCTAAATTCGTATAGCACTAGATGGAACTCAAACATGGAAATATTTCTACTTGAACGCCGAAAGGCATACTCTCTCGACTCAAAATCAACGTAACTAAAATTCGTTATTTTGCGCGAAGAATTCGAATACTAAATTGTGGATCCGATCAACTTTCTCGTCATCACGTACCACACTACATACCTATGTTATTTCACCGTTACCGTCTGATATTACTGGAATTTAAGATAACACACAATCCAACGATACTTCACTCTTCTTTGACTTAACGTCCTTGCGTTGCTGATAATCGTCCAACCATTATTCAACCCCGAACTATACAATTACGTGTACTATCTCGTTTCTCTTTCAGACTTCATTTTTTTTTTTTTTGACAACTAGAGGCACGTTATGGCAACCTCGAGATGTAAGCTCATCCTATTCTAAGTCCTCGTTTCACTCCTATCTTTATCGCTCGCACTTCCGTTTAAGGGAACTCCTTGTAACATTTCTCCATGGATAGAGAAATTCCTCATATTACCTTAGTATTCGCCACGAGGGTGAATAGTCCTAACGAACATTTTTTTTTTTTCGAACCCTAACTGACTTGTTCAAACATATCTTAAGAGATCCTATTCTAACACGGTGTACCATTGCCAATTACCTCGGATCAAAATACTCGTATCGCTTCTAGTTTTGCAAGAAACCTTGGAAACCCACTTGGACATACGTACCGCGTATCTCCCACAACCGACGAACCGAGCAAACGTACGATTCAATCTTGGAAAGACATGTTACAGACTGGTATTGTCACCTTTAGTAGTTCCTTTTACGACGACAGCTATCACTCGTATATTAACGCAGCACTTTCGAAACCCTATATGACCGCTAATGTCATACCCCTGTTCATTTCACCAAAGCATGCGGCAAGCAAATCGCCGAATCTGAACTCCATCAAGAAACAACAATTGAGATCATTCAAGTCCGAGGAGGGCTAGAGACAACCCATGGTCGCCAGAAGAGTTATACCAAACTTAGATGAAAACCTCACAAATCCCAGTGTGTAATCGCGTAATATTGAGAAACCGCACCTTGGAAAGGTGAAATCCATTTTAGGAAATCGAGAAAGGCTATATCTACAATATTGAACCTTTTGAAACCTTGGGGCGTATTGGAACCGCTTCCTACCGTTTAGAACTTCCGATGCAATTAAGTTTCCGTTTACCCTACTTTTCGTGTAACAAACTTAGAAACGTGTCCTGCGGAACAGGAACGTGCAATCCTGCTAGATACATCAACTATTGATGACAAACTTCTCTTCATAGGGGAAAACCAGTTGAAACTGGGGATCGTAAAACCTTAATACAACGTAAAACCCTGACTATCCAAATTCATGAGAACACTCAAGGACGTACTTTCACTTATTCATAGCATTGACAACGTAAAGTCTCGAGTAGGAGATATCGACTACTACTTTCAACTAAATTTCGGGACGAAATTTCTTTTGAGGTGTGGATAATGTAACATCCCGCATTTTTCCGTTAAATTATTTTAACGCCCGTCTTTTTCTTTTTAAATAATACCCTTCGTATCTAAATTCGTATCCTTTGTTATGTAACATTTTAAATATTTTCGTTATCGGATTTTAATATCTCCCGTACTCCCGTGTAACTTAAAATAATTCGTTCGGTTATTTTCCGCACCCGATTCAAAGTTGAGGGACCAAACTTGCCAAAGTATCAAACTTTTGACTAGGTCAAAGAGTCAACCTCCTTCATCCCTTTCATTCATCCTCCCTTTTCCATTTTTGATACTTTCAAACTCTCTCATTTCTCAAACATAAAATCATCATCCAAATCTCACCAAGGAAGTAAACATCAAAACAAACTACATATTCTTGATCCTCTCATCATCCTCTTCGATTTGATGCTAACTACTTCGATTTTGGGTAACATTTCTAAAACACTAGATTTCTTTAAATTCGTGTTCTTGACTTATAAAGTTGTTAATTAGTGTCTATGGCTCATTGTGATGTCGTGTATGTAATTTGTATGCCCGATTCGTTGTTTTTGGTGTAACTAGTTCAATATGAAAATTTCTTGCTAAATCCTTGATTTTGGATGATCAAATGTTGTTAGATTGTTAAAGTGCATGTTTTAAAAGTGTTACTAGTATCTTTAGCTTCGTTTTGATGTATAGGTTGATTAAGGAAACATCAAACTCATGACCATTGATTTTTGTGAATTTTCGTTAGAGTTTGATAGACTTTAAATGAACTTTTGATGATTTGAATGCCATGAAATGTTGTTAGTAAGTATTTAGTTGTATTACATGTTTCATTACCTTCAAAACGGCATATCATATGTGTAAATTGGATTCCCGAAACTTAAATTGCAATTGATGAACTTGAAACCTTGATTTGGAACGTTTAACGAACTTTCGACGAGGTTTTTGTTGTCTTAAATGATGATTTTGATTTATGATATGTGGTTAGTTGTATTCCTTGTCGAAATAGCTTTCCGATGATATAAAATACATGTTCTAATTGTTTGCGGATCATAAATTGTGATTGTTTGAAGTTTGGGTCGTGCACTTGAGAAATTCAGCAAACAGGGCCTGGAAGGCAATTGGGACGCCGTCCTGATATTTGGGACGCCGTCCCACTCTTCATATTGGGACGCCGTCTTGATATTTGGGACGCCGTCCCACTCTTCATATCAGGACACCGTCCTGATTTTTGGGACACCGTCCTGATACACTAAAATGGGCTGTTTGCTTTGATCTTTTGACGTAAAATGTTTACTATGCTACGGACCTCCGATTAACATGAAACTTGGCTAACATGCTCATATATGATTATATAACTTAGAAAAATTGTCGGATACCCAACCCGACCCCGTTGACTTTTCCGTTGACTTTGACCCGACCAAGTTTGACTTTTTGTCAAAGTTAACCAAATACTTATGCAACCTTTCTAACATGATTATTTACTTGTATCTTGCATGAAACTTGACTAGTTGATTCACATGTTAATATAATCGAGTCGTAACGAGCCATAGGACTAATTGAACATCTTTGACCGTTTGTGTTTACCGTTATTGATATAACCTATATGTTTAGGTCAAGACTAGCCTTGTCTTTGCACGCGTTTACTTGTTGAAGTACTTTTATAACTCTCGCACTCAAGGTGAGATCATAGTCCCACTTTTACTCTTTTTGAACTTATATTTGGGATGAGAAAACATAAACGATTCTTTTGAACTAAGTGAACACAAGAACGGGAAAACAAACATTCTACATACGAGTTTAGAACAAAAATCCTCAATTCGATTATCATTAGTTACACTTGACGGGTGTAAGCGAGAACTTATGTTATATGGCCATATGGGTTGACAACCCTCATCTCTGACGGTTCGCTACCGTCTACGGATGAAATATATTTTCGAGAATCAGTGTTTGTTCTAGCACTATGGATGGGGTATACAATGGATGGAATGTTAAGCTTTGATAATTGGGTGCTCGTGAATATTAACTTTTAGAATGTATTACTATTATTTCAACTTTGCAAACCTTGTGGTTCGACTTACTTACTTTTACTCACTTACTTACTTAAACCTATGATTTCACCAACGTTTTTTGTTGACAGATTTCTATGTTTTTCTCAGGTCTTACACGATATGTGAAACATGCTTCCGCTCATTATTTGATACTTGCATTGGATGTCGAGTATACGTGCATTTCATGGAGCGTCTTTTGACTTTACTTTAAACCGTGTCGCCTAGATTTCATTCGTATTATAACGTTGTAACTTAACTATTGGTCGAACAATTCTTGTAAACTTTGAAACAATCTTTATTTTGAAATGAAGGCGACATATTTTGGTCAAAAGTTATCTAAAAGACTTATAATCAGGTAATGGGACCCACGTAGCCGACGCCGTCACTTGACGATTTGTCGGGGTCGCTACATTGGGTTTTTAGAGTTTTTCAGGTGTATAACTGTGGGTAACATGTGGTTGGATCATCATCTCGATTGTTCCTTAGTTGAAGTGTCTTCAGGAATTTCGAAGGGTTTGAGCACATATTATAATCGTTAATACATATGATGTTCTAACACAGTTTTGAAGTCAAAGTATAGCTTTGAAAGATATAGGAATCTAAGAGTGATGATACTGGTTATATTTCGAATTGAATTATGCGATTTCAAAATCAGAATATGTAATTAAATTTGAATGAGTATGATTGTTTTGATTTATATGAAAGAATGGATATTGTTGTGAAAGTAGGGAGTATAGTTGATGATTGCTAAATCAGTTTCGAAAAATGTAATATATTAATTGTGAATTTATATATCTCTCGGGTATTACCTACCCGTTAAAAAAATTTTCACAATTAATATTTTGTACAAAAGAAGTTTATTACAGTCTTTATGAAAATATATGTGTATATTTTCTTTAGATGTAATATAGATTTAATGAGTTAATATTAAATTAAACTCATTTGTTTTATGGTTGGAACTAGAATTGAGTAATCAGTAAAACTTTATAAATTGCATAAGTATTTCTTCAATAATATTGAAATTATGAATCATTACTTTGTTATTTGTTGGTTTTTGTGAAATTCTTGTGAACTTCGCAAGGTACGAATGATGTTATTTGAAAAGTTTCGAGTACATCGATGATGAAAGTGTAAAATCAAACATATATTCGAATAATACACTTGATTTATTATGAATTGGATTTTTATTGAATTGAGACAGAGATTGTAATTAACGATGGTTAAGTTGCGGACGAAGGACGTACATCATTGCATATTTGTAATATGAATTAACTGAGTAGTTAAGATTCACACATAATAGCTTAGTACGGGAAGATTTATTATGGTTTAAAAATTTATACATATAAAATATACATATAAATCTTTCGAATGGAAATGAGTTAATACTTCATAACTCGTTGATACAATACATTTGTTGTTGATTCGTAATGATGTCCACAATGATTCTTGAACTGACAGAGTTTGTGATGTTACAGGTGCTGTTGATTTTGACGATACTGACGGAACTGACTGTGTTGATGATGCTACGGTCCTGTTGATGCTGTTGGTAAAACAATTCTAGCTTGTAAATCATACACCATTTTCGATCAAAGTTTCTACTCTACCATCTCCGTTCACTCATCCGATTTACAGTCAGAATTAAATAATCTCTAAGATTTTGGAGATTACATAACCACCGCAGAGATATCTCTTCAATGAAGTTTATGAATTAATACTTCATCGTTTGTTGTTGTTGATATTCCTGGATATTTACAGGGTGTAAGACGTTGATGTTTGAGATACAGATTGTGATGTTGCGGTGTGGGATGTGGATGTTGTTGTTGGTGGTGGTGATGGTACTGTTGGTGGTACTGTTTATGCTGTTGGTGCTGCTGCTGGTGTTTGTAACCTTTGCACCATATTCTCCAAAGCCACTACCCGAGCGCGAAGCTCGTTGACTTCTTCTATTACACCGGGGTGATTGTCGGTTCGGACGAGCGGATAAATAAAATCTAGAATTTGGTGTAGTATGTAATCGTGACGAGATACTCTAGAAATAAGAGAGAAAATGGTGTTTCGGATAGGTTCGCCGGTAAGTGCTTCAGGTTCTTCGCCAAGAGGGCAATGTGGTGGATGGAAATGATCGCCTTCTTCTTGTCTCCAATGATTGAGGAGGCTACGAACCCATCTCCAATTCATCCAAAATAGATGATGACTAATTGGTTGATCCATTCCGGTCACACTGCTTTCGAAACTTGAATGGGATTCCATTTCGGAATCCGAGGGACTTGAACTAATGATGAATTCCATTTCGTACGATTGAATAAAGGATTTTTCGATATGAAATGATTTTTCAGCTATCGGGTGGTATTCTAATTACATAGAATATCTATATATATAGCGCAAAAGATTTCGTAGATTACGGAGGAATTTACGGGATATGTCAGGCAAAGTTTACAGTAACAGATACGCTAAGATATGGATTAGCAGATACGCTAAGATATGAATTTTGTCTATACACTATTCATGCAATCAATGCAGTAAGACGTGTCTAGACTAAGAATGATAAGCAGGCAATTTCCGAAAAAAATGATAAGCAAAACTTTTGACATGCAGACACGGTCGAAGTCCAGGCTCACTAATGCATCCTAACGACTATCTGTTAGACACACTAATGCAGACCTGGTTCGCTAAGACCACCGCTCTGATACCAACTGAAAGGACCCGTTCATATACATTATAAACGATTCACAATAGTTGATTACATCGCGAGGTATTTGACCTCTATATGATACATTTTACAAACATTGCATTCGTTTTTAAAAGACAAACTTTCTTTACAACGAAAGTTGACGGCATGCACACCATTTCATAATACATCCAACTATAATTGACATAATAATAATCTTGATGAACTCAATGACTCGAATGCAACGTCTTTCAAAATATGCCATGAATGACTCCAAGTAATATCCTTAAAATGAGCTAATGCACAGCGGAAGATTTCTTTAATACCTGAGAATAAACATGCTTTAAAGTGTCAACCAAAAGGTTGGTGAGCTCATAGGTTTATCATAACAATCATTTCAATATATTAATAGACCACAAGATTTCCGTTTATAAATATATGTACACTCGCAAGTGTATAAAAGTATTCTATAAGTTGTAGGCACCCGGTAACAAGCCTTAACGTTCATGTTTTACCCTCTGAAGTACACCAGATCAGGGTGTGTTTAAAATAACCTCGAAGTACTAAAGCATCCCATAGTCAGGATGGGGTTTGTCAGGCCCAATAGATCTATCTTTAGGATTCGCGCCTACCGTACATAGACAAGTAGTTTAATGTTACCAAGCTAAGGGTATATTTCTGGTTTAAACCCACATAGAATTAGTTTTAGTACTTGTGCCTACTTCGTAAAACATTTATAAAACAGCGCATGTATTCTCAGCCCAAAAATATATATTGCAAAAGCAATTAAAAAGGGAGCAAATGAAACTCACAATACTGTATTTCGTAGTAAAAATGCATATAACGTCATTTAACAAGTGCAAGGTTGGCCTCGGATTCACGAACGTATCAATATTTAGATTCAATATTGCAGGAAAGTACGTAGACGCAACGGAGATGATAAATACTAGATTGACCTCACGAGCATACCCATGAACCATACTCATCACCTCCATAGCTATAACCCATAATTTCCTTAGCTTCGACTCATTCAAAAAAACTATTTTGAAATCACTCGGACACCACTCCGTCGTAATATTTTATGTATACTAATAATATCTTGAAATAATACAGAGCAAATATATATATATATAAATTGATTGAGAGAGTTTAGAGAAATATATTTTGAAGTTTCTATGAAATAATGAAACCTATTGAATTCTATTTATAATAGATTTTTGAATTATTAAAGTGAATTATTAAAGTATGAATTATTAAAGTGAATTATTAAAGTATGAATTATTAAAGTGAATTATTAAAGTATGAATTATTAAAGTGAATTATTAAAGTGAATTATTAAAGTATAAATTATTAAAGTGAATTATTAAAGTGAATTATTAAAGTAAATTATTAAAGTATGAATTATTAAAATATGAATTATTAAAGTGAATTATTAAAGTATGAATTATTAAAGTGAATTATTAAAGTATGAATTATTAAAGTTAAAGTAAAGTAAAAGTAAAGTAAAGGTAAAGTTAAAGTATAGTAAAAGTATAAAAACTATGTATGTATAATACGCGTATAAATATATATAATATTAATTTAAATCGTTATATATATTTAATGAAATAAAGTATAAATATCGTTATATTTATTATACTGGTTAAGTAATGAGTTGTCAAAAGTGATTCTAGATATTTATAAAAGTTATATACGTTTTAATAATAAAGTTCTTTTTAAACTGAAAACGTCTTTGTACGTTTGAAAATAGATTAATAGAATATTATGGAAACCAATTCTCCACTAACTTTTGTCTAACTTTCGTAAATGACACTTTTTATTTTTATTTATAAATAGCTTTACAAATTATTCTGAATATCGTTAAGAGGAATAGATTTTCTCAAATCATAGTGGACCTCTCAACAGAGACTTGTAATCATAATTCAATGTTTCTGATAATTCAATCATTTAATATATATATTTTTTTAATTTCGCCGAAAATCATATTGAAACAAATACGTTCGTATAAAGTATTATACGTGTAATACTTTATTAATATTCTCAAGTTATAATATATATATACATATACATAACGGTTCGTGAATCGTCGGAATTTGGTCGAGGTTATAATGAATGTATGAACACAGTTTAAAATTCTTGAGATTTAACTTAACAAACTTTGCTTATCGTGTCGGAATAATATAAAGATTAAAGTTTAAATTTGGTCGAAAATTTCCGGGTCGTCACAATTTAAGGCAATGTTTAAGTATAAGAGGTCAATTTTGTCACGATACAAGGGATATGGTATGACATTCCTTGCCAGAAAAGCTATGGAGAACAGGAATGATGCGTCTAAGATTCTCATGTTTTGATCTTGAAGTCCATGTAGACTTAGACTTGTTAATGATGATCATCTGCAGAGATCAATTAATAACTAATATTTCACTTTGTTGAATTTAAATAAGGACAAGATCGCTTTCATTCAGTAATCTAAGCATTTGGTATATTGTGAAACCAGATTTGTAAACATCATTGATGATGTGAATTATTCCATTTTATGTGGAATATGATATTGAAGATAATTATAAATATAAAGATGACAATCTTTAATATATTATTATCTTGAGATTTGAATTACGTAATCAGAATTCAGATGTGGAAATATAATTTGAGTGCGAGAACTTTGTTAAGTTTTCTAAATTCGACGTCTCTAGGTCAAACCTAGAATATGACTAAGAATTGCTCAAATGTGTTAAAATATAGATCACAAAAGATGTAAATCTTATGTGTCGGCATTTGAACGCTTCATTGATTAGAATCACAATAGATATATAATTATGATATCAAGTTGCAAGACATGTGGGGGAAGCTTTAAAAGGATGAGCAGTAACCCTTGTTATTTGTGTAAAATGAACACAATAACTTTATAATGTGGGGGTGTCTTGTATTTGATATCAAGAACATGATACATGATAACGTGTTCTAATTTATCTAATGAGTTTGTACTAGATCCGACTTAGCATATGTTGTAAGCAAGCTAAGTAGATACAAGAGTAATCCAAGTACATCTCATTGGAGTTAATTCAGTAACAGATATCCTGCAGTGATCAAGGGACACTATGATGCAAACTATATATCTAATACGAATGATTCCAGAGCGACAAGTGGGTATTTATTCACACTTGGAGATGCGACTATATCGTGGAAATCATTTAAACAAGCGGTTATTGCTAGATCCATGATGGAATCAGAATTCATCGCTTTAGATAAAGCTGGTGAAGAGGTAGAATGGCTATGTCAATCCTTAAAGATATACCAGATGGCCTAAGCCGGTGTCGGCTATATGTATACATTTTGATAGCTAATTGGTGATTGGTAGAGCTCATATTAAAATGTGTAATGGTATGAATAAACATATGAGACGTAGACATAATAAAGTATGACAACTAATCTCTAAAGGAATTATCACTATTGACTATGTGAAGTCAAAGGATAATGTTGTGGATCCGCTGAAAAAAGGCTTAAGCAGAGAGAGATAGTGTATGAGTCGTGCATGGGAATGAGACTAAATCCCTTGAAAGGCTAAGTTTATATGAAGGAAAACCTAACCCAGTTAACTGGAGATCCTAAGATCTGAGTTCAATAGGACAACTTACTTGTATGAACTGGCGACGGTCACTGTGGGGGAGATAATTACTAAACTAGCAACCCTACACTTTTAAAGGGAGTTTACTAATTAAGAGTAGACTTCCTAGTCCATTCCTAAAAGTGACATGTAAGAGGATAAGCATATGACTTTTAATGATTCAACTGAAATAACCATGCGTGGTTAATCGGTAACCGTGGTGAATCACCTATGTGAGAGAGAAGTGGGGTCGCTTCAAAGGGTATTATTGGGGTACAATACTTGATAAGCTCTCGCAGAACCAGGATAATGTTCATAACCAAAACGAACATAACTATGAGGTTGTCAGGAAGAATCTTGTGTGAAGCGTATTGTCGCCTACACAAATGGCAGAAGAGTTCAAAACGGATTGTTGTTTCTGAGATCGATCTCCATTCATGTGGGGGATTGTTGGAAAAATTGGTAAAAAGTGTGTTTTCACCAACTTTGGACACTAATTAATATATGATAGAGTAGTCAATATTAATGATGATTTAGTGGGTTTTGTAGCCTCTTGCGAGGGCTTTAAACTGAACTAAGGTGTGTCCAAAACGTATTAATGGTGCATGAGATATCGAATCTCAAAGTTGCTAGTTTGGTGAAAAATCTAAAGTTTTGGGTTTTGTCCCACATCGGTAGTGGGAGCAAAACCTAAGGCCATAGTATTCACTATAAATAAAGGTCTTAGGCTTTGTAGAAAAACACATCAAAAACTAGAGAGCACAAACACAATTAGTTTTCTCTCTCAGCTGCAACAAGGTCCCCCTGTTCTGGTTACCTTTTAGGTAAGTGTTCAACTCCGGCAGTATGCTGCTTCGAGCCGATGTACCCTGGGAACAGACGTTGAAACTGTTTAAGGGAATTATATCAAACACAAGCCCGGTTCAACCCTTCAATTCGGTTAGATGGTCAAAGCTGTTAGATCGTTCTATCTTTTTCCGTTCTTATTATGATTATTTATTATACATATTGTCTATCTGATTATTACGTTTGTGATAATATATATAATTGTTTCAGTTTCGTATATATTTTACTTACATCTAAAACTTAGTAATATTCATGGAATGTCATATGTATAATTAACTTGGGTTCTTCGACATAAATAAGTAAAACACACGATAGCTAATTGCGTTTTTGCGCAGCGAAGCGCGCTGACCTTCTACTTGTTAATTTCATACTAAAAAATAAAACCAAATTTTTTATTAAATAAAATAGTTACTAGTATAATACCCGCGAATTCGCGGGATTTTTAAAGGCATATTGCGATATTGATGTAAAACTAATTGTTTAATGTTATATATTTGTTTGACAATCATTTCACATGCGAGATAAAAAAAAATATAAAGTGTATTTATATTTATAGTGTATACATGATCAAGCACAATACTGTTTTCTCGAAGCTAGCCGAAAGTATGACCCAAATCCATGCTTGTGACAATGTCTTACAACCACCACAATTGTATCGAAAGCGTTGCCAAAGCAAAAACTACATAAATATTGTATTTTAGTACTCAATGAACCACTTCCCACAGTGAAAATATTCTAAAAGAGAGATTCACAAGAAGAAGAACTGAAGAACCCATTGACAATTGTCTCTTGGCATGCATTACCAGCACAAATCTATCAGTGATAATAGTAGTTAAGCTTAATCAGATTATAGATTATATATGGACTTTTCTAAATGCGGAACCAGCAGATCCAAAAGCACACCATTTTCTTAGGCAAGACTCATGCTCGCAGAAAACATAATGCATATCACCCTGAATAAGTCACAATTACCTTACATGGAAATTAACAGAATTCAAGCTTTATCTACACTTGATCAAATGGAGCCATCTTGTTAGATGCGTATAGTGATCATATATGTTTATCTTGGAACATATTACAACTTGTTTTAGGAACTGTCTACTGTGATATTAAGCCTTCATGAATGAATTGGTAGATTGCTGTGAATTTGTAGAAATAAGAATAAATTGGAGGTCAGCGCCACTACGACGATCATGTAGGCCACCTGACCCTGAGTCATGTGGGTCAAAAGTATGACGACCCTCATTTTTCCATTTCTATTTCACTATTTTGCTTTAGAACTTTTTGTGCTCGTAAACTATATTTGACAACACGTTGATTTAATAGTAATTTTTGATCAACACTTTCGGTCAAATTAAAGTTTATGCATTATGTGATATTTTATATATATAATCTATATGTAATAATTAAAAATGTGACAATTATATAGATTAAAAACTAATGGGATGTAAATAAAAGTTAATATAAGTCATGGACAAAAATGTAAAAAGATTAAATAAAACTTAGCTTAGATAAATGAAACATTTAATAAAAAAAATAATATAAATTGTATAAATATAAAATGATCCGATTTAAAAAAAATAAAAATAAAAAATAATATAATTATGTAAAAATGGGTCTGCCATGATTAATAAAAAAAAAAAACTTATTAACTAAGTAAACTAGTCCTAATCCTAATCTAGTTATATTAATCCTAATCCTAACATAAAACCAATTTGAAGTTCATCCTAATCCCTCTCCTAGATCACCTTTGAGCAATTGGATTATGATCCAAATTTTAGCAAATGCACTCTATAAAATAAAACCCAAGTTCTATTGTTTTTCATTCACACGTAATTCACCAAATCACTTGAAAACCCTTCCTCCCTTTCCTTGCTTGCTCGACAGTTTTTTTTGTCACCAACAATCACCCTAGTCGACTCACTTCTGCACCAAAACAGCCCACTAAAACAGCCAATTTTGGTTGCCATCACAGCCATCAACCACCCACCTGTAGCTGCATTTTTTGCAGCCAGCCCAACTCGCCACCATTTACAGTTGTTCTGCTGCTGTTCTTGCACCCCTAAAACAGCCCACTGCAGCTCATGTTTTTGCTGCTGTGAACCGCCACTAACCACAGCCTGTTCTGCTATTTCTGGCCACCTAAACCCGCCTAAATTATCACCCTGCTGCTGCATTTTTCTGGTTGCTGTCAGCCGCCCAAAAGCCACCTAAAACTGCCTCAAAAACAGCCCCAAAGTCGCCTTTGTTGCTGCTCATATTGATGTTTCTCTGCGTGACCAAACAGGCCACAGACCTGCTCATATTGCCGCGTTGCTGCTGTGTTTTTTTTCTGCTTCTGTTCAGTTTGTCATCGCCATCATTCGTTGTATTTTTTTTCCTTATTCTAATCCACTTTAAGGTATTCCTAAAACACCCTAATTTAATTATACTTTTTAAGTTGTTTCTTTTAAAGTATTATGTTAAATGTTAATTATTATGATTATGCTCATGAAAATAAATGATGTAGTTAAAAAAAATTATGAATACGATAAAGAAACATTGCATGCACTTATGAATTTGCTAAAGATGATAAATATGAATGGGGTTGTTAATGAGCTTATGAATATGGTTAATGAAATAAAATATTGAGTAATAATATGATTAATGAAAATGTTAAAAGACTATGAATATGAATAATTATTATGATTAAAGTTTATAATTATGGTTAAAAGAGATTTGGATAATGTTTATGATTAAAGAGATTAAGTTATTGAATATGATTAAGCATTGTAAGTTAAAAAGATTAAAAACTTGAATTGATTAATGAATAATAGTAATATTGATACATGCATGTATGCAATGCATACGTACGTATGTACGTGTATACATTGTAGATATATATGTGTGTGTGTGTGTATATGTAAATATATACATACGTATATATGTAGGTGTATATATGTATGTATATGTACGTGTCTATGTATGTATGAGTGTGTATGTGTAAGTATATAAGGTTAGTAAAGCATAAAAAGAAAAGTAATATAAGTGTATATATATGTACCATCTTTTTGTTTATATATATATATATATATATATATATATATATATATATATATATATATATATATATATATATATATATATATATAACACTTACGTATAATATATACATATATATCATATAGCTATAAACATATACATATATGAATAAAATAAAAACAAAGAATATATGTATGTATCATGTAGGAGACTATATATATGTAACACATATAAAGATTATATTATATGTAAGTATAAAACATGATAAACTTCTATAGTGAAGATTGATTAGTTAAAGGATAATAATATCATATTTATAACCTATAAACTTATCTATATGGTAACACCTTAATCACACTAAGTTATATTATTACCTATATATATAATTATTAAGTACATTAATAATTCGTTGTGTGTATACACATATAACGTGAAGGTTATAATTAAAGATAATGTACAAAGACTATAAACATCACCGCTACTTGTGGCCTAGGGTGGTCCTTGTTGCCTTATGGGAACCACTTGTGGATTTCGAATGCCATGACTTAGATTCTGGTCAATAATCCTGGGCGCCCGGTAACAACTGATCATTCGATTGACTTGCATGATAGCAACGAAGTTTGGGCGAGATTGTACAACATCTTTATGAAGGATTATAACCCGAACATATTAAAACTAGAAACTTACTATAAGTGGAAGCTTTCCATAAATAGTAGGTTTCCAAAAATAGAAACTTTTGAGAATAGGAACTTTTCTCGAAAACCGTCACTGTTAATATAGTTTACTATATTAATAAACTAACTTTATGTCTGTTAGACATTAACTAATTAAACGTTATATCTCTAGGTTGAGATCTCCGATTACATACTCCGTTCATACTTCCTTGCGTGGAATTACTTACTTGCTACTAAGGTGAACTTCATAGCCCCTCTTTTTACTATTTCTTAACTGTTTTATAAACTTTGGGGTGAGACACATGCTTGCTTTTAAACTGTTTTACGCTTGGACACAAGTACCCGAAAACTGTTTAACTATGCTGACATGCTTTGTTTCATGCTAAATCCCTGCCATGATATCGTTAATTGCTATGTATAAATGCAAACTTAGTTATTGTGAGTTGGCCTATTGAGAGTGACGTCTATAACCAGTTGACCGTTGGTCTTTGGTTACATAATAATGATTAAAAAGACACTGACAGTTCAAGGTGTCCTGGGGTAACTTTGTTTAGTTTCGATATCATAACTTCAGCACTACTTTTGATAACTAAATCTTGTGGTCTAAAACAATTATAAACCTATGTTGTTCACTCAACAATTTTTGGTTGACACTTTAAGCATGTTTTGTCTCAGGTGAAACTCGCTAGAGAATTGTTTTCTATTTGGACTTTGCTGCTTTTGGAATCCGCATTTTTATATTCATATTATTGCATTAAAACATTTAAGTTTACATTTTTAAGGATTCATTGGTAATGACTATTTAATTCCGCGGTTTTAAATACTTTGGGTTTTAATAAAAACATCTCATTTAGAGTCGTTCTCGCTTTACACTTGTGTTGTGATATTGGTTAGTCACATATGACCCCCGGTCCCATTTAGGGGGTGTGATATAGTGGTATCAGAGCCAGGTTATTATAGAGAACCAGGATTGCATTTTATGTGTGCCTTATGTGTTAGCTAGGGTCCCTTAGCAATCTTTAGGACTATAACCTTTCATGCCTTAGTTTTAAGCATTTCCCCTAATCTTTATACTGCCAATTCATCTTACTACCTGTTTTTACCTCTATTGATATTTTGTATCCTTTCCTAAGGATGTCAAGCCAAAACCCTATCATCTTGCACGATCCCAACTCTGAAGGATCATCTAAAATGTGATTGTTATCATATCCATACATATCTTTATGACTTGACTCCGCCATTGTGATTCAAAGTATTCTTTGACTCACGCGAGTTATAAGACAATCTCGGTTGGTGAAACCAAGGGATGTCACTCATGACTCAACATTCCAACGTCAACTATCTAAGTTTGATCACATATCCTGACCTTGTGGAGTGATATTGAAGTGAAAGTATGAATTAGTGAAATATAATGACGCTTGACCAACGTGATTATATTACGGTAATTCATATAGAAATTCCAATATCATGAAATATGGAATAGAAAGTGAATCAAAGAAAAATTCCCAATCCATTAATTCAAAAATCTCAAATGTTATTACATGAAGGGTAATTATTGTGACGACCCGGAAATTTCCGACCAAATTTAAACTTTATTCTTACATGATTTCGACATGATAAGCAAAGTTAATTTAACTGAGTCTTAAAATTTTAAGAACTGTTTACTTGAATACATTTGACCTTTGACAATTCCGACGATTCACGAACAATTGTGTAAATAAATATGTATATATATAAATATGTATATATATATATATATATATATATATATAAATATTTATGATTATGTGAAATAATAAAATACAATTGAAACATTTGAATTAAACCATATATTAGATAATACAGATCTATGTAAATATATATATACATATATATACATATATAAATATATATGACTCCTATGAAGAATTATTATTATAAGTATATTATAATATATATAAAATTTATAAATAACAACTAATCAATAAAAGTTATTATGTAATATATAAGATATAATCATTAAGAATTACATGATTAGTAATATATAACATCAATGTATTAAATTTAAGTATTAGTTAAAGTATAGTTGTTATACTAGTATATCTACTACTGTCGTTATATATATTAATTACTAATATCAATGTTAGTATTAATTCTATTATTATTATTACTGTTATAATTGTAATTAATAAAATTTTAATAATTTTAGATATGATCACAACTATTATTATTAATATCACTAAAAGTTATCATTTGTATTTAAAATCATTATCATCATTATTTTTTTTACTACTTCTAATCATTATACTTATTAGTATTTTATTTAAAACAATATCAATATTATTATTAATATAATTATTATTGATTTTTAATTAATTATGAAAATGATAAAGTATGATGAATTATAGTAAAATTGTTGCATATCGATATCCGCTTGATTTGCTATCTGAGAAAAGTGATTCAATTGAATCTTCATTATAATAAGACAATAGGGTAAACACAAAATCAGTTACCAATCTAATTCACCTTTATGATTTTCTTTTGTTTTATTTTTTTTTCTTTTTCTCTTCCTACTATTTGTATGGACCCTTTTCCCACTAAAAGTCTAGCCGAATAATTCTATTATAGAGGACTTAAAACCATTCAATTATATCCATTTTATCATAAATTATCCATTACAATTTCGTTCAACAGATACAAGGTTAATGAATTATACAGAAAATTAAACCCAAGCCTAAAACCATCGGCTACCTCCATGATCACCAAAACAGCCATTGCTATTCAATACTGCAAACTGCTGCTGTAGCTGCAGTCACTTTCTGTTTCAATCTGCAAAATACAAGACAAATCACCACTAACGATCACCTTGCAAACCCACAACTTGCTATCACTCATCTACGTGTACTACTTCTGTCAAGACTGCTGCTATACTTCCTTTTCCTTCGATTAATACTACTATGACAGCTTCCACAATCACCTTGAAATTACCATAACCATTTCTGTTTTGTTCCAAAAAGCAAACCACCACCTGTAACCATAAATACTTAATGATTTTGTTATTGAATCAAATAATCACCATCACCGATTAACATGATACAATTTCTGTTTCTAGATTGGTTTGACAGCTACACATCATTAGAAACTCCAAACTAATCCTTGTTATTAATTAGTCGATCTCTAAACCACTCAACAACAATCACATCCACCACTGCTACCGTTTTTATTTACTTCCTACTCGATTAAACCTACAACCACTACCACTTCACCATCTCAAACCTAACAACAAGGACCAATTATCTGTTACTTTTATCCGTCTGGTTACAGTTATGAGGACCCACACCATCAGAACAACTGCAACCATCTTCCTAATATCTGCTAACCCGTAATTGTTAATGTTTTTGTGATAACGAAGATAAATTGATGATGAATGGATGATAACGAGGACAAGAGGATGATACGTTAATGATTATGATACAATAAAGATTGATAATGTTTACCTGCTATTCGAAATAATTGATGCTCGAACGATGATGATGATGATGAATCGACGACCTACTAAACATTAGTGATTTTCGCTTGGTCGATTGGTTGATTGGTGAATTGAGGTACCTTGAATCGCCATTCTTTTTTCCTCCTATGGGTTGCAATCCTCGATCTGTTTTAGCCGATCCCTTTCCCCTTTTATTAGGTATAAAGAAGATTTTTTTATATATTATCTATATCTTATTATTGTAATAATATTTATTGTAAATATAATTAAGTCTCATAATATATCAGAAAAATAGATATAGCCGGATGGTTAAGGGCATGGGTGTTAACCGAGAAGTTGGGGGTTCGAGTCTGGTTCGCAACATTATTTTTATTAAAGCTTCTTCTAAGGTAGTCTCCTTTTCTTTTATTATTATAATAATAATATTATCATTTTTATTATTATTATGATTATTATTGTTATGTTTATTATTAGTAATTGTTATCATTACAAGTATTATTATTAGTGTTAGTATTATTACTATGGTTATTGATATTGTTATTATTATTATTATTGTTATTGTTATTATAAGTATTATAATTATAATAATTATTATTAGTATCATAATATGTGTTATAACAATTATCATTATTACTACTATAAGTATTATTAATGTTATTATCATTATTAATTTATCATTTTAGTACTACTATTATTATTATGATTATGACTATGTTTAGAATTATTATTATAGTTATTATAAAAACAATACAAGTTATTATTATTCTCACTAATATTAGTATAAATATTATTTTCGTAATTATTAGTTTTACTATTATTATTATTAACATAAGTATCAAATTTTAACAATATCATTATTATTATTAGTATTATCAATATTAAGAAATTTATTATTATTAGTAAATCATTATTATCAAAACTATCATCTTTGTTACAAATAAATATTTTGTACCTAAAATATACTTAAATACATATATTATAATTATATTAATAGTTTATATACCACATATCAAACATAATAACATTATTTATATAAATACTTATATATAACAAATTAAGGATATTTTTATATAATAATAACCATATATATATATATATATATATATATATATATAAATATATATATATATATATATATATATATATATATATATATATATATATATATATATATATATATATATATATATATATATATATATATAAGTATATTAATATAACTAAATATACAGATATTAAACATTTTGAATATATACACAAACTAAATAAGTATAACATATAATTTAAGTTATAATATATAAACTTGTTCGAATACGATTATACATTTTAATAATATATCATTTTAATACATTTAAGTTATAATATATCTCTAAGTAATGCAGCGGAAATCTAACACAGCAGGTCCATAATAGCAAGTCTATTACACCAAGACAGCAAGTCTAACAATGGAAGCAACGACGTCTAAGCACCTGAGAAATACATGCTTAAAAAGTCAACACGAATGTTGGTGAGCTATAGTTTATTTGTAATCAGTAATGCAATGTAGGCCACGAGATTTCAGTGCTTCAAACCAGCGTTTCAAATCAGTATTTCAATTCAGTATGATAAAGTATATGCTTATCCGTGGGCACCCGGTAACTAACTTAACGTAATATTACCCCCTAAAAGTACACTTGGCGAGTGCGTAAGTTTACGAAGTATTAAACACCCGTTAAATGCTAGCGCGACTAGACCGAGTGGGGATGTCAAACCCTATGGATCCATATCTAAGATTCGCGTTCACCGGTTCAAAAACCAATGACTAAACGTTACCGAGCTAAGGGGAAAGTTTATGCCATTGTATAACCCACACATATATAAAGTTTAAGTACTCATGCCTAGTATGTAAAACGTAAAAAGCGCATGTATTCTCAGTCCCAAAATAATTAAAGTAAAAAGGGATGCTATAACTCACAGTGAATAAGCAGTAAAAGTCGTCACGAAAGTGTGCAAGTAGTAAGTCGGTCCGAAAGGTCGTCAACCTAAGTCAAAGGTTACTAGGTCAGTAGGTTTCCTCATAAGTTCTAATAGTGCATAAATGAAACGACCGGTCCTTATCCTCCTGGACGAAGTCATTAACATTTAGTTCCATTGCGATGATCGACTCCAAATAACGTTCTTAATATGAGCAAATGCACAGCGGAAGACTTAATTCGTACCTGAGAATAAACATGCTTTAAAACATCAACATAAAGTTGGTGAGATATATAGGTTTGATGCTAGCAGTATAATAACAATGGAACACAAGATTTCATATGTATACATTTTAATAAAAATATTCTAAGTGGTTGAGCACTTGGTAACCATACTTAACATTTAATCACGTTGCATATTCCCTTTATTATGAAATCTTACTACACCGTACCAAGTGTAGTCACGAAACGAAGTACTGTGCAACCGTTGAATACTGGTCGTCCAGTCCGGTTGGGGTTGTCAGGCCCGATAGATCTATCAACAGGATTCGCGTTTACAATACCGCTGTAAATAATAGTTACCAAGCTACAGGGAAGTATGCCAGTGGTACAACTCAACGTAGAATATATTTTTCAGTTACTTGTGTCCATAACGTAAAACATAAAATACATGTATTCTCATCCCGAAATACTTAGAGTTTAAAAGTGGGACTATATACTCACCATACTGTATTTTGTAGTAAAAATACATATAACATCATTGATCAAGTATAAGGTTGGCCTCGAATTCACGAACCCTTTATAATCTTTGTGTAAAAAGAAGTGGTGCAAACGTGACTCGAACCCACGACCTCCCGCTAAACCATGACACCCTCTAACCATTCCTGCAACCCTGTTTTTCTCTATCTTATGTTCAACTCAGTTATATTTAACCCGAATTATATAATTAACATGTTCTTCATCTTTTGGCCAAATAAAGAAACCAACACATAAGCCCAACAAACAACTAACAATCACGGTCCAACAGCTTATCTAATCACGGCCCACAGAACAAGAAACTCGGCCCTAGTATACAAATCGATTTATGGCAGCCCACTTAATCATCTTAACCCTTAACGAGCCAAATACCAATTTTAAGATTCAGATTACAATTTGATCACTGTATTCCTCGTGATACCTTATATCATTATCATGATATCCATCCCCACGTCCCTTTTTTTAAAAAGCCTAATCATAGCATAAAGTTTTTTTTTTTTTTGGAACAATTCTTTGTATAAATAAATCATATGTATCATCACAGCTCCTCGTTACTTCATTTATGGTTTTCATCTTTCTCATCTCTTTTAAAAAGAAATATGAAACAAGTGGTGGTTGTAGGGTTAGCGATTTAAAAGGATGGTGGAAGAGAGTTGTAGTCACGGTGGACAGCAGCAGTTTTAATATCGCAATAGCAGTAAACTGTGATGGCAACCGAAAGCTACTTCAGACTTCAGTCTGATCGAGTGAACAAAAAAAGAGAGAACAGAAATAGAAGCTACAATAAGAGACCTGATCGATTAGCGATATGTGTCGTCTGTTTCCTGACTTGGCTCGACAGAAACAACAAGGTTCGATGATGGGTTTGAGGAATTTATATCACGATGGGTTTATAAAGAATGAGGGTTTGTGATTGAAGGTGTTGGATTTGGTTGATGATCGATGGTATAGGAAACAGAAAGACAATGATCAAAGCTGATGTTAGGTGGTTTTGATTGGTGTTGTTGAAGTGGTTCTGTGGGTTCTAATCTGAAGCTTGGTAATCGATATGGGTTCCTTGGTTTTGGATAGAAACAGTAACATATCGCCACTGAGTTTGGGTTTTGCGTGATGAAACAGAAACAGATGAAGCTCGATCATTTGATAGTAGAAACTAACTGCAACCATGATGAGTTCGTGAGCTTATGATGGTTCTTGGTTTGATTTTGAGGGTTATGTCGATGGTGATGAAGTGAATCATGGTGGCAGTGATTAAAGGTTGGAGATAGGGTGGTGATTGTAAAAGAATGGCGGTGGTTATAAGGTGGACGAATGGATTAAGAGAAGAGAAGGGGTGGCGGTTATGGTTATGTAAATGGGTTGAGGTTTCATGGTGGTTCAAGGTGGCTCGTTGGTGAGTGTCGGAGTTGGTTCTAGTGGCGGTGTAAGGTGATGATGGGTGTTGCTCGACAGCTAAGAAAAGAAAGAGTAATAAAACGATGGATATGTGTAGGTGTTCATCTATGTCACACTCTCATATGTATATTGTATATATAAGAGAGAGGGATGAGAGAGTGATGGTTGGTTTAAGTTGAAAATGGTTATGTTTATATGGAGTATTAAATTAAGTAAAAAAAATTTAGTTAATATGTGATGTTAATTGCCAGTTGTCTTCAATTACGTGTGTTATGTAATTTTTATATATGCCAAGTAATGAAAGGGATTGAAAATAGGAAACACTTAATCAATTATTATGCATAGTAATCCTAATTGAAAATCACGTACAGATGATAATATATGTAATTACTTTACAGGTGTAATATACATATATAAATCCAATCTTGGATTCGTTTGTGATGACGAAATCAAAAGCCGCACAGTAATACTAATTCAATTATGAATCTAATTAGACATAGTATAGCAGCCTATAAGTTGTCATTTACTTACCGACAGTTTTCACAGACTGTGTTATATCGTTACCATTGCTAAACAGTTAGAATATAAAAGTGCTCCTAAAAATCCCAAATTTTTAGATTAATTATAATTTATTATATCACTCATTACCTAATTGAAACCTGATGAAAAAGGTTCGAAAAATTATTTATTTTCTGTTCCGATTTATATGTACGGAGTACGAATATTTAAACTTAAAAAGGTAAAAAAAAAAAATTAATATATATTTTCACATATACATACATTTATATATTCACACATTTCCAAATAATGGTTCGTGAATCGTCAGGCTAGGTCAAAGGGTAACTGATTATCCGAATATAGATTTCAACTTTTCTAGACTCAACATTAAGGTTTTTTTCTTACCGTGTCGGAAACATATAGAGTTTAAGGTTTAAATTTGGTCGGAAATTTCCAGGTCGTTACAGTACCCACCCGTTAAAGAAATTTCGTCCTCGAAATTTGGTAGAGGTTGTCATAAATAACAATAGGAATGTTTTTATGACGAATATGAGGTAATAATAGGGTTTTATCATTATTGGAAGATATGGATAAAACGATTCGATCAGGTGAAGCGCACGAGTGAAGCTATCACAAAAGAACGAAATGTGTAAATAAATATATTCGTTTCAACCGATGACGTAGTTACTGTTGATTTCCGGGATTTAAGGGATTTAAAGAAAATCTTACGTAATAAGATTTGGTTCTTCGGCGATTTAGAAAATCAAAATCTTCTTTAATTAATGCAATAATCTGTTCCTGATTTCTCTGTCGGATATATTGCTATAAATCCACCCCCTTCGTTTTCCTTATTCTCCACACCTTTTATTCTTTCTTCCTCTACTCATTCTTAATATGTTCCATCCAATCCTGATTCTTATTATACTTCTAACCTTCATATCTTTCATTCTTCTTTTTCATTTGCCGCCAGAAGAATCTATTCACTTTTATGATTTTCTTGGAATTATAATGTTTTTTATTCTCCCGTGTCTTTACGTCGCAATACGTATTGATATACACGGTTTGTAGTTTCTGGGTGATTATTGGGTTTTATATCTTCCCTTATACTTCGATGTCCTTGCTTTTGTTTTCTATAATCATTATCATCCACAGTTAATACTCTCTTCCATTTACTGCGATTTATACTCCAATTTCTATTTCGGAGCTTCATTCTTTTTCTTTTCCTCCTTTTCAACTAAGCATCTTTTGTAATGGTCCGGAATTCGTAGGTATAAAATTCGAAATGAATATAGTTAATGTCCTAAGAGAGAATTGGTAATGGCACGATTTTTGATTTGTCAAATTACCAGAATATCCTGGAAAAGACCGAATCATCAAGAGAATATTTTCTTGATATGTTTAGAGATTGGATAGATTGTAAGAGCCGTGTAACATGGCACATGATGATGATACTGTGAATCATCACATTCCATTAGAAACGCAACATGACTTACTGTAATATAATGAAGTTGATCAAGTTTCATTATATTATACTAATTCACGCATCAGTTCCCAACACTGCTTCAAAACATTCATATTTTAAACTTGAAGATTTTAGAATTTAGAAACTAATACAGTTTCTTTTATGTTATAACGCAGATATTACGGGGAGATAGATGATTGCAGATAGGAATAGTT
This sequence comes from Rutidosis leptorrhynchoides, assembly GCF_046630445.1. Classification (NCBI taxonomy): domain Eukaryota; kingdom Viridiplantae; phylum Streptophyta; class Magnoliopsida; order Asterales; family Asteraceae; genus Rutidosis; species Rutidosis leptorrhynchoides. Next base: position 246,345,715 of record NC_092333.1, read on the forward strand.
GTGAAAATATCTTTAGAAATATGGAGAATATGTATAGCGGAAAATATGAAGATATCTTATAATATCTAAGATAAGATGATGATGAATAATATCATCTGAAAAAGTTTAGAATAAGGAGTAGGGTTCATACTGACGGTTTCAACAGACACTGAATCATTTGCATTATTTGAAGGCAGGTTCATTCCTTGTATTTGTTCTTTGTTTCCTTCACGATTAGCTCAATCCATTTTTCAGCACTAAATTTTCTATCGAGCGTTCCTAACATTCCCTTCTTTATCATCAAACTTTTGGCCATTTAGGCCATCTAAAATTTTACTGTTTCCTCTGCATTTAATGCAGTCATATCTGAATCGTCGATTATCAATCCGAGGTGTTTTTGGGCGAATTGTGTTTTTAGATGATTAAATGCTGATGATAACATGGCGGAGTATGAAAGGTTCCCCGGTAACGATGAGGAAAACCAATTGTATATATCAAAGTTATAATAAGACTTATTCGAATGAAAGGTCGAAGTTGTTCTGCTGAAGCTGTGACAAAATTGGCTACTTTGAAAAGGAATCGTAAGGTTGTTTTTGCTAATAAATGCTAAAGAATTCGTCGCGGTACGTGTTAAACTATGACTTTGGGTTCAAGAGTTTTTCATGTGTATAGATCTTTTCTTCTGTAGATGAAGTGCGGTCGGTTCAACTTCTCGATTGAGGTATTTTCAAGAATCCTGATAGGTTTGTACGCGGATTGTAAACGTCGAGATACAAATGAGGTTTAGGATGAAATCAAGTGGCAAACTTGAAGAATTGTTTAGTTTCATATGTTATAATCAATATTTTAATTCATTTTAATTGTCCAAAGTTAGCAGTCCAATAGTCCAGTTGTCCACTAGTCCAATATATTCATATATAATTTAATATATAATATTCGAATTAATTAATACATATCGTGACCCGTGTACCGGTCTCAGTATTGATCACAACTCAAACCATATATATATTCTGAAATCAACCTCAACCCTGTATAGCTAACTCCAACATTCACATATAGAGTGACTATGGTTGTTCCGAAATATATATATAGATGGGTCGATATGATAGGTCGAAACCTTGTATACGTGTCCCGTTATTTAAAGTGCGTAAAATAAATAACAGAACTTAAATGACAATAAATTAAATTGCGATAAAATGTAATACGGAATTAACAGTTAGCTGGGAACAGTTAACTAGGAACAGTTAGCGTGGATTCCTAACAGAATTTCTCATAATTAATTTGTTTGTTTCTAACACTTTTTATTTTGTCAAATGTTTTCTTCATTATGCCACTTGTTAGATTCTGATAGATAAAAATCCAAATATGAAATTTGAATAAAAATGGTTATTCGGTGGTGAACAGATACGAATATCGGTGGTTGTAAGTAGAATAGCAAATGACCGTTGAATCAGATTCGAAGAATATACACTGTAACTTATTAATGTGAGATCTAAATATTCCTCGGGTACTACCTACCCGTTAAAATATTTTCATCATTAACAGTTTGTACGAAAGAATTTTTAATTACAATCTTTATGAAAATATACTTGTATATATATTTTCTTCAGATGTAATCATGGATCTAATGAGTCAATAAGATATTAAATTTTTTTTTTTTTTGATTTATCGTTAATACTTGATTACATGATCTCTAAAACATTAAAGATTACATAATTACCATGTCGAACGAAGATAAATGAGATAGAACGATAAGTAAAGCGAAGATAATCGATATAGAATGATATGTAAAACGAAGATCATACTCGAAGTACAGATAGTGATATTGAGGTGTGTGATGTTGATATCCGAGGTACAAATTGTGATGTTAAGGTTTACGACGCGGTTGTGGTTGAGGGTGATATGGGTACTGTCGGTGTTGATGATGGTGGTACGGATTATGCTGCTGGTGCTGCTGCTGGTGTTTGTAACCTTCGCACCATATTCTCCAAAGCCGTCACGCGAGCGCGAAGTTCGTTAACTTCTGCTAGTACACCGGGATGATTGGTGGTTGGAGTGAGCGAATGAACAAGATCTGAAATATGGGATAGTATATAATCGTGACGAGATACTCTAGAAATGAGAGAGAAAATGGTTTCTCGAACAGGTTCGCCGGTAAGTGCTTCAGGTTCATCGCCAAGAGGGCAATTTGGTGGATGGAAGGGATCACCCTCTTCATGTCTCCAGTGACTTAGTATATTACGAACCCACCCCCAATTCATCCAGAATAGATGATGGGAGATTGGTTGATCCATTCCGGTGATGCTGCCTTCGGAGCTTGAATAAAAATCCATATCGGCATAGCTGTCATAATCTGAGGAATTCGAACTAGATGCGGAATCCATCTTGTATAATCGGAAAAATGAATTTTTGGTATGAAATAGATTATAGAAGTTAGATTTGGTACTCTTCTATACATACTTTACATATGTATATATAATACCAAAATCCCGTAAATTACGGAGAATCTTTGAAAAGATGTCAACTAAAGTCCAAAGTAACAGATATGCTAAGATATGAATTTTGTCTATACACTATCGATGCACTAAATGCAGTAAGACGTGTCTAGACTTATGAATGATAAGCAGGCAATTCCCTAAGGATAATAAGCAAATAATTTACGACTAGAAATGATAAGCAAAACTTTTGACATGCAGGCACGGTCGAAGTCCAGACTCATTAATGTATCCTAACAGCTACTAGTTAGACACACTAATGCAAGACCTGGTTCACTAAGACCACCGCTCTGATACCAACTGAAACGACCGGTCCTTATCCTCCTGGACGAAGTCATTAACATTTAGTTCCATTGCGATGATCGACTCCAAATAACGTTCTTAATATGAGCAAATGCACAGCGGAAGACTTAATTCGTACCTGAGAATAAACATGCTTTAAAACATCAACATAAAGTTGGTGAGATATATAGGTTTGATGCTAGCAGTATAATAACAATGGAACACAAGATTTCATATGTATACATTTTAATAAAAATATTCTAAGTGGTTGAGCACTTGGTAACCATACTTAACATTTAATCACGTCGCATATTCCCTTTATTATGAAATCTTACTACACCGTACCAAGTGTAGTCACGAAACGAAGTACTGTGCAACCGTTGAATACTGGTCGTCCAGTCCGGTTGGGGTTGTCAGGCCCGATAGATCTATCAACAGGATTCGCGTTTACAATACCGCTGTAAATAATAGTTACCAAGCTACATGGAAGTATGCCAGTGGTACAACTCAACGTAGAATATATTTTTCAGTTACTTGTGTCCATAACGTAAAACATAAAATACATGTATTCTCATCCCGAAATACTTAGAGTTTAAAAGTGGGACTATATACTCACCATACTGTATTTTGTAGTAAAAATACATATAACATCATTGATCAAGTATAAGGTTGGCCTTGAATTCACGAACCCTTTATAATCTTTGTGTAAAAAGAAGTGGTGCAAACGTGACTCGAACCCACGACCTCCCGCTAAACCATGACACCCTCTAACCATTCCTGCAACCCTGTTTTTCTCTATCTTATGTTCAACTCAGTTATATTTAACCCGAATTATATAATTAACATGTTCTTTATATTTTGGCCAAATAAAGAAACCAACACATAAGCCCAACAAACAACTAACAATCACGGTCCAACAGCTTATCTAATCACGGCCCACAGAACAAGAAACTCGGCCCTAGTATACAAATCGATTTATGGCAGCCCACTTAATCATCTTAACCCTTAACGAGCCAAATACCAATTTTAAGATTCAGATTACAATTTGATCACTGTATTCCTCGTGATACCTTATATCATTATCATGATATCCATCCCCACGTCCCTTTTTTTAAAAAGCCTAATCATAGCATAAAGTTTTTTTTTTTTTTTTTTTGGAACAATTCTTTGTATAAATAAATCATATGTATCATCACAGCTCCTCGTTACTTCATTTATGGTTTTCATCTTTCTCATCTCTTTTAAAAAGAAATATGAAACAAGTGGTGGTTGTAGGGTTAGCGATTTAAAAGGATGGTGGAAGAGAGTTGTAGTCACGGTGGACAGCAGCAGTTTTAATATCGCAATAGCAGTAAACTGTGATGGCAACCGAAAGCTACTTCAGACTTCAGTCTGATCGAGTGAACAAAAAAAGAGAGAACAGAAATAGAAGCTACAATAAGAGACCTGATCGATTAGCGATATGTGTCTTCTGTTTCCTGACTTGGCTCGACAGAAACAACAAGGTTCGATGATGGGTTTGAGGAATTTATATCACGATGGGTTTATAAAGAATGAGGGTTTGTGATTGAAGGTGTTGGATTTGGTTGATGATCGATGGTATAGGAAACAGAAAGACAATGATCAAAGCTGATGTTAGGTGGTTTTGATTGGTGTTGTTGAAGTGGTTCTGTGGGTTCTAATCCGAAGCTTGGTAATCGATATGGGTTCCTTGGTTTTGGATAGAAACAGTAACATATCGCCACTGAGTTTGGGTTTTGCGTGATGAAACAGAAACAGATGAAGCTCGATCATTTGATAGTAGAAACAGAAACAACGTATGGAAAAGGAAGCAACTACAACCATGATGAGTTCGTGAGCTTATGATGGTTCTTGGTTTGATTTTGAGGGTTATGTTGATGGTGATGAAGTGAATCATGGTGGCAGTGATTAAAGGTTGGAGATAGGGTGGTGATTGTAAAAGAATGGCGGTGGTTATAAGGTGGACGAATGGATTAAGAGAAGAGAAGGGGTGGCGGTTATGGTTATGTAAATGGGTTGAGGTTTCATGGTGGTTCAAGGTGGCTCGTTGGTGAGTGTCGGAGTTGGTTCTAGTGGCGGTGTAAGGTGATGATGGGTGTTGCTCGACAGCTAAGAAAAGAAAGAGTAATAAAACGATGGATATGTGTAGGTGTTCATCTATGTCACACTCTCATATGTATATTGTATATATAAGAGAGAGGGATGAGAGAGTGATGGTTGGTTTAAGTTGAAAATGGTCATGTTTATATGGAGTATTAAATTAAGTAAAAAAAATTTAGTTAATATGTGATGTTAATTGCCAGTTGTCTTCAATTACGTGTGTTATGTAATTTTTATATATGCCAAGTAATGAAAGGGATTGAAAATAGGAAACACTTAATCAATTATTATGCATAGTAATCCTAATTGAAAATCACGTACAGATGATAATATATGTAATTACTTTACAGGTGTAATATACATATATAAATCCAATCTTGGATTCGTTTGTGATGACGAAATCAAAAGCCGCACAGTAATACTAATTCAATTATGAATCTAATTAGACATAGTATAGCAGCCTATAAGTTGTCATTTACTTACCGACAGTTTTCACAGACTGTGTTATATCGTTACCATTGCTAAACAGTTAGAATATAAAAGTGCTCCTAAAAATCCCAAATTTTTAGATTAATTATAATTTATTATATCACTCATTTCCTAATTGAAACCTGATGAAAAAGTTTCGAAAAATTATTTATTTTCTGTTCCGATTTATATGTACGGAGTACGAATATTTAAACTTAAAAAGGTAAAAAAAAAAATTAATATATATTTTCACATATACATACATTTATATATTCACACATTTCCAAATAATGGTTCGTGAATCGTCAGGCTAGGTCAAAGGGTAACTGATTATCCGAATATAGATTTCAACTTTTCTAGACTCAACATTAAGGTTTTTTTCTTACCGTGTCGGAAACATATAGAGTTTAAGGTTTAAATTTGGTCGGAAATTTCCAGGTCGTTACAATAAAATAAGTTAGTGTCATCATCATCATCATCATCATCATCATCATTCATCATCGTAAAAGCTAAGTAAGTTTAACAAGTATAGAGGTCGAAACAATAGGCTGACGTTGATCAGCTGCTACGGCCTCTACGTAAATCGAAAAGACGCGAAATCAGTGGCTATGGATCCGTATGGGAGTCTTCTAGTTGCTGACCAATTTCCAGAACCAAACTCGTCCTCCTTTGACCGTGGCGACGGTTTAAGTGCGAGTAGGTCAGAAATTTCAGCACAACATTACAACGGCGTAGTGACTTTCGGAGGGCTATAAATCCTAAACCATATGTCGGATTAAGTTGAGGCCTAAACGAAAAATCATCTACTCGAAATGAACTAACTGAAAATAAATTTTCCAGAAGTCCAGGAATCAGATCAGATCCCTAAAAATAGTAACAAGTGCTCCGGTGGGGTTCTTGGTGCTTGATGCTCATCACGGTTCTCATCCTTGATGCTTGTAGCTTCAAGTATACAACTCGTTGATGGGTTAGCATCACCTTGACCAAGATTCTACCATCAACACACAATATGTTAAGACCAAGTAAGAACACAACTCATTTAAGAGTCTTAGATGGATGATGAATCAAGGTTACATCATATCCTTAGTCTTAACACAATTACAAGTTCCTTTTACAACTAAAGCTACAAACTTTACTTCAATCAAACAAGTATGAACATAATCTAAATCAAATAAGGTGATGGAACCCTAAGCTAGAGAGCTTGGATCCTTTTCACACAAGTTATAAGATTACAAAGCTATAAAGCTTGAACCTTTGGTGTTCTTGAAGACCTTGAAGCATAAAGCTTAGATATTTAAGTTATATGAAGACCATAAACACAAGTTTTGATCTTTATAACAAAGTAATGAGATCATAAGTTAGAAAACTTAGATCCAACAAAAGATATGAAGATTCAAGCTAGAAAGCTTACATCTTATTTGTTCTTGAAGATCTTGAAGCATAAAGCTTGGATCTTTAAGTTACATGAAGATTACAAACACAAGTTTGAATCTTTATAACAAAACAACAAGATTAAAGTTAAAAGATTTAGATCTACAAAGTAGGTGAAGATTCAAAGCTAGAAAGCTTGAATCTTCCATGTTCTTAAAGGATTCAAATCCATGTTTGAATCTACAAGATGTAATCAAGATCAAAGCTAAAATGCTAGATCCTTAGATGATGATGAGGATCACGTGAAAGGGAAGGGAAGAAGAAGAAGAAGAAGAAGAAAAATCAATTACTTACCCTTTTTAGAGAGAGAAAGACTAGAGAAAGAATTAGAGAGTAAGTGTGTGTGAAATACAAATGAGAGCAAGTGTAAAATGGATGAATCAAGGCTTGTATTTATAGTGTGGTGATGGTGGTGGTGGTCGTCCAAAACCGTGGGCATGGGGGGACAAAAGAGGAGACAACTTTTGCTTTTTGGTTAATGGTTGTCTGAAGTTGGTGCTTATGTTGGGATCTCATGCAACATTAAGGATAATACTTGACAAAAATGCTAGCATGTTCCCTCTAATAAATGGGCATTTGTCTTACTTATTAATAGGTCACTAGTTACTTATAATTGGGCTAATTAAATAGTCCACTAACTAGTGTAGGGTGGGCTAAAGTCCAACAAGGTAGAAAGTCCAACAAGACTAACTAGTAAGCATAAGTAAATTACTAAGCGTAATTAAGCATCCAAAAACCTAAGTAATTGTTATTATAAAATAACAATTAGTATTTCGTAGTCATAATATTCCGATTATGACCAAAGTTAAACATGTACACAGTACGCAGTTCGTTTTAAACGTCAAGTGACACCAATGGTCATAAAGGCTTCCGGGGATCAAGTTAAGTACCCTACGTACTTAAAGGCATGTTTTAACATATAAACGAAAGTAATCCACATGTAGTAAGATCCCAGAGTATAATATAGCTCAGTACGCACAAATACGCAGTTTTGTGAAAGCACAAAGCACAAAAGCAAGTCTAAAAAGCCGGGTCGTTACATATAATTTAAGTTATAATATATAAACTTATTCGAATACGATTATACATTTTAATATATATATATATATATATATATATATATATATATATATATATATATATATATATATATATATATATATATATATATATATATATATATATATATATATATATATATATATATATATATAAATGATATAGGTTCGTGAATCCGAGGCCAACCCTGTTTTGTTCAATATCGTTATATGTATTTTTACTACATAATACATGATGGTGAGTTTCATTTGCTCCCTTTTTAAACGCTTTTGCAATATATATTTTTGGGACTGAGAATACATGCGCTGCTTTATAAATGTTTTACGAAATAGACACAAGTACTTAAAACTACATTCAATGGCTGGATTATTAAACCGAATATGCCCCTTTTTAGTCTGGTAATCTAAGAATTAGGGAACAGACACCCTAATTGACGCGAATCCTAAAGATAGATCTATTGGGCCCAACAAGCCCCATCCAAAGTACCAGATGCTTTAGTACTTCGAATTTATCATGTCCGAAGGGAGTCCCGGAATGATGGGGATATTCTATATGCATCTTGTTAAGGTCGGTTACCAGGTGTTCACCATATGAATGATATTTTTGTCTCTATGCATGGGACGTATATTTTTGAGAAATGGAAATATGAAAATGTTGTGGTCTATTAAAATGATGAAAATGATCAATTATGATAAACTAATGAACTCACCAACCTTTTGGTTGACACTTGAAAGCATGTTTATTCTCAGGTATGAAAGGAATCTTCCGCTGTGCATTTGCTCATTTTAGAGATATTACTTGGAGTCATTCATGACATATTTCAAAAGACATTGCATTCGAGTCGTTGAGTTCATCAAGATTATTATTAAGTCAGTGATAGTTTGATATATTATGAAATGGTATGCATGCCTGTCAACTTTCGATGTAAAGAAAGTTTGTCTTTTAAAAACGAATGAAATGTTTGTAAAATGTATCATATAGAGGTCATATACCTCGCGATGTAACCAAATGTAATGTATTTGTCCTGATGGATTAGGACGGGTCGTTGGAGTTGGTTTGTAAAATGTATCATATAGAGGTCATATATCTCGCGATGTAACCAAATGTAATGTATTCGTCCAGATGGATTAGGACGGGTCGTTAGAGTTGGTATCAGAGCGGTGGTCTTAGCGAACCAGGTCTGCATTAGTGTGTCTAACTGATAGTCGTTAGGATACATTAGTGAGTCTGGACTTCGACCGTGTCTGCATGTCAAAAGTTTTGCTTATCATTTAGTGTCTAAAATTATTTGCTTATCATCCTTAAAGTCTAGACACGTCTTACTGCCTCTATTGTATAGACAGTGTATAGATAAATTCATATCTTAGTATATCTGTTATTGTTACCTTTGCATGACAGCTTCCGTAGATCCCTCCGTAACTTATGGAATTTTAGTATTATATATGCATATGTAAATTATGTATTGCAGGGTACTAATCTACATCCTATAATCTATTTCTTATCGAAAATCCTTCATCTGATCATACGAGATGAATCCCTCAACCAATTCAAATTCCTCGGATTCCGACAGCTATTCCGATATGGAGTTTCACCTAAGCTCCGAAAGCAGTGTCACCAGAATGAATCAACCAATTCATCTGATGGGTTCGTAGTCTACTTAATCATTGGAGACAAAAAGAAAGTGATCCTTTTCATCAACCAAATTCACCTCTTGACAATGAACCTGAAGCGCTTACCGGCGAACCTGTTCGAGACACCATTTTCTCTCTCATTTCCAGAGTATCTCGTCACGATCATATACTATCTCAGATTCTAAACCTCATTCATCTGCTCGTCCGAACCGACAATCATCCCGGTGTAATAGAAGAAGTCAACGAGCTTCGCGCCCGAGTTGTAGCCTTGGAAAATATAGTGCAAAACGTACCAGCTTCAGTAACATCACCGGAACTAACAGTATCACCAATATCAATACCAGTATCACCAACAACCCAAGCATCAACAATACATGCCTCAACATCTCATTCTGTACCTCGAGTATAGTCATCATTCTACGTATCGTTCTATATCAATTATCTTCGTTCTTCATGGCGATTATGTAATCTCTAATGTTTTAGAGATTATGTACTCTAATTCTAGCTGTAAAGCAGATGAGTTTAATATCATATTAACTCATTAAATCCACGATTTACATCTGAAGAATATATATATATATATATATATATATATATATATATATATATATATATATATATATATATATATATATATATATATATATATATATATATATATATATATATATATATATTTGTTTTCCTAAAGATTGTAATTAGAAATTCTTTTGTACAAACTGTTAATGGTGAAAATATTTTAATGGGTAGGTAATACCCGAGGAATATTTAGATTTCACCTTAATAAGTTACACTGTACATTCATCGAAGCTGATTCAATAGTCATTTACTATCCTACTTACAACCACCGATATACGTATCCGTTCACCGCAGAATAACCATTTTCATTTAATTTCATATTTGGATTTTGACCTATCAGAATCCAACAAGTGGCATAATGAAGAAAACATTGGACAAAAATAAAATTTGTTAGAAACAAACAATTTAACTATGAGAAATTCTGTTAAGAATCCACGCTAACTGTTTCCAGCTAACTGTTCCTAGCTAACTGATTACATTTTATTTATCGCAATTTATTTAATCGCAATTTAATTCTCGCAATTTTATTTATTGTCATTTAATTTCTGTTATTTATTTTATGCACTTTATTTATCGTCATTTAAATACTGATATTTATGTATTTTAAATATCGGGACACGTATACAATGTTTTGACATATCATATCGACGCATCTATATATATTATTTAGAATAACCATAGACACTCTATATGCAGTAATGCAGACGTTAGCTATACAGGGTTGAGGTTGATTCTACAATAATATATATACTTTGAGTTGTGATCGAGTCTGAGATATGTACACGGGTCACGACACGTATTAATTAATTCGAATATTATATATTGCTAACTGTGGACTATCAACTGAGGACTACCAACATTGGACAATTAAAATGAATTAAAATATTGATTATAACATATGAAACTAAACAATTCTTCAAGTTTGCCACTTGATTTCATCTTAAAGCTCATTTGTATCTTGACGATTACAATCTGCGTTCAAAACCTTTCATGACTCTTGAAAACACCTCAATCGAGAGGATGATCCAACCACACGATACCTACGAAAGGAAGAACTTATGCATATGGGCATGCACCTGAAAAACTATTGTAAGCTAAGTAGAAGTTTAAAATGAACTTATAATTCCTTGGCATTGTTATTATCAAAAAATAACTTTGCAACCTCTTTCCAAATTAGCCAAAATTGTCACAGCTCCAGCAAGTCAACTTTGACTTTTCAGTCAGACTAGCCTTACTATAACCTTGATATATACGCGTGCTCTTTTATTGTTACCGGAGAACTTTTATATTCCACCATATTACCAGCAGATGTACCAGCAACCTCGTCGCTCCTTGGTTTAAATCTCTCCGACAAATCACTATATTTATCTATTGAAGTCTCATCATGTACTCATCCGCATCTTGTAACAAGAATTGCCATACCAATTACCGGGAATCAGCAAATCTGTATTGTGAGCCTTGCAACGTTCCACATCAACAGTTATATGTATCCATATAACATTTATCTCTTAGAACTATGATCTTCCATTCTGAAATTCTGAAAAGCACCCAGTCTGCAAATTAATACTCTGAATTTTGAAAAGTTGAATGAAACAACAAAAACTGTAAACGACCTCAACAGCCAAAAGTTGATGATAAAGAATTGTATGTTGGCAAAGCTCAGAAAAAGATTGAAACTGAAAAACTGATTGAGCAAACTACGAAGGAGTCTCTAAACAAATCACAAGGACTAAACTTGTACATTAAGAATCCTGATGATTCTGTTTCTGATGAAATCTTTAGCGAATACCTTGCTTCTGACTCCAAACTCTTGCGGACAAATTTTCTTCACCATCCTTCGATATTAGAAACTCCAAGATATCATCGTATCTTTCATTATAAATATCCTCCATTTCTGAAGATATTTTTATAACTATTGTTATCTGAAATCATTAATCTCTTCATGCTATCAGTGTTACATCATATAGAAACTGTTAGTTTCTATATTCTGTAACTTTCGAGCTTAAAATATGAATGTTATTGAAGTAATGTTGGGAACTGATGCATGAGTTAGTATAATATAATGACACTTGATCAACGTGATTATATTACAGTATGTCATGCTGAGTTTCTAAATGGAACGTGATGATTCACAGATCATAACGTCATCATGTGCCATATTACATAACTCTTTCATTCTACTTAACTTCTGAACATATCAAGAAAATAGATTCTTGATAGTTCTATTCTCAGTGATTCTGGTAATTTGACAAATCAAATTGTGTTATTACGTTCTTTCTTGTTTAGAACATTAAGTTCATTCGAAACTCCATACTTACGAATTCTGAACCATTACTCGTTCTACTAGAGGTTGAGAAGATAATAAAAAGGCAAATAGCTCCAAAATATAAGAGAAAACATAAAACCCAATAACAACACGGAGATTACAAACCGTAGATATTAATACGAATAGCAATATAAAGACACGGTAGAATTAAGAATAGTATCATCCCAAGGTAATAGTAGAAGTAACCAAATCTTTCTGGTGGAAGATTGAAAAGAAGGATGACAGAAATGATAATTAGGAAATTATCAAGGATTAGAATGGGATTAAGCATTTTTACGATCTTTTGGATGTATGAACTAAGAAAGAAAGTATAGGAATGGTGAGAATAATGGAATGGAAGAGTTTAATTTATAATAGAAATATCCGACAGAGCAATCGAAATAGATCATCGCATTTAACCAAAGAGGATTTTTATTTCCTTAAGAATCAAATCTTATTACAAAAATTTCCCTAAATCCCTGGAATTCCGAAAATCAGCCTTGACTATGTCAGTTGGTTAAGACAAATCTTTATTATCTCATTTTGGTCTTTTGTGATAGCTTCACTCTTACGCTTCAAATAATCGAATCATTTTATTCATATTACTCTATGGTAATAAAATTCTATTTTTTCAACTCAAATGTGTCATGAAAACATACTTATTGTCAGCCATGACCATCCCAATCAAATTTCGAGACGAAATTTCTTTAACGAGTAAGTACTGTGACGACCCAAAAATTTCCGACCAAATTTAAACTTTATTCTTATATGATTTCGACATGATAAGCAAAGTTAATTTAACTGAGTCTTAAAATTTTAAGAACTATTTACTTGAATACATTTGACCTTTGACAATTCCGACGATTCACGAACAATTGTGTAAATAAATATGTATATATATATATATATATATATATATATATATATATATATATATATATATCTAAATATAAATATAAATATTTATGATTATGTGAAATAATAAAATACAATTGAAACATTTGAATTAAACCATATATTAGATAATACAGATCTATGTAAATATGTAAATACATATATATACATATATAAATATATATGACTCCTATGAAGAATTATTATTATAAGTATATTATAATATATATAAAATTTATAAATAATAACTAATAAATAAAAGTTATTATGTAATATATAAGATATAATCTTTAACAACCCGTCCTTATCCACCTGGACGAAGTCATCAACATTTGGTCCCATTGCGATGATCGACTCCAAGTATTGTCCTTAAAATGAGCTAATGCACAGCGGAAGGTTTCTTTCATACCTGAGAATAAACATGCTTAAAAGTGTCAACCAAAAGGTTGGTGAGTTCATAGGTTTATAGTAACAACAGTTATCAATAGTTTCAATAGACCACAAGATTTCATAATCATAAACATAATACACTCGCAAGTGTATGTAAAGCATTCTAAGTGGTTGAGCACTTGGTAACCATACTTAACTATTAATCAACGTCGCATATTCCCTTTACTATGAAATCTCACTACACCGTACCAAGTGTAGTCTACAAAATAAAGTACTGTGCAACCGTTGAATACTGGTCGTCCAGTCCGGTTGGGGTTGTCAGGCCCGATAGATCTATCAACAGGATTCGCGTTTACAATACCCATGTAAATAGTAGTTACCAAGCTACAGGGAAGTATGCCAGTGGTACAACTCAACGTAGAATATATTTTAAGTACTTGTGTCTATTTCGTAAACATTTATAAAAGCAGCGCATGTATTCTCAGTCCAAAAATATATATTGCAAAAGCAATTAAAAAGGGAGCAAATGAAACTCACCATACTGTATTTTGTAGTAAAAATACATATGATGACATTTAACAAGGGTAGGGTTGACCTCGGATTCACGAACCTATATTAGTTATATGTATATTAAAACATATAATGAAAATCAAATAATTCCATCTTTTATATATTTAGTGTTGTAGTTTATATATAATTTATACTAAATTCTAATATATTTTATATCTTCAATTGTATTATATATATGTATTTATTTTGTATATTTATAATAAAAATGTTAATATTTTTAATATATAATTATAAGTAATATTAATAAAATTTTAGTATAAATATATTTTTATATACAAATTATTTATTTGTTATAATAGTGTAATAACAATAATGATAATGAAGTTTTAAATAAAAAAAATATAGTTTTAATAATAATAATATAAATATTAATAATTTTTAAATATTACTTTTGATAATACTTATAATTTTAATGAAAATAAAAATGATAATTTTAAAAATGATGATTCTTTTAGTAATAATATTAAAATAATAATAATAACTAAACTACCTTAAGAAGTAATCCCAAAAATATGCCCAAGTCCAGGTTTGAGCCCGCGACACCCCGCTAACCCGCATATAACCTTAACCGTCCCTCTACTTCTGCTTTTCTGTTGTAATCTATCTGATAAATATATAACCGCATTTGTTTTCTTTTTCCATCTTCCTAATATCATCATTATTATTAACTCGTCCTCAACGTCATCATACTAAAACCGTAACTGCTCACTATCATCATTATGATCCTAATTTGGTCATCATCACTATCATTATCTATTAACATCATACATCCATCTTAATCGGTTATCATAATCATAACCAATCTTCAATATCATCATCTTGTATTTCGTTCTCCATCATCATCTCATACCCGTAACAATATCATTACCATACTATTAACATTACCACGATCTCGTTCGCCCCCATCATTTATTGAAATCACCTCATCATTCCTCTTAATCGTAATACGCGTTTCATCATCAACATAAAATCATGTATCATATTTCACGACATAGTATCATCAATCATCATTTTGTGCTAACAATTATCCTCCTTAATTAATTATACTCGGGTTTCAGCCCGCCTAGGACACACACTATCATGGCCCCATTTATACAATCCATATAATACTTTCATTTAAATCGTGAATGGCCCAACACAAAGAAAAAAAATCCAGCGCATGTAACCACAAAACTCCAAATGGTTCCAGCTATTTCACAATTCCAATTTGGCAACATGTGGTATTTGAATTTTAATAAAAAGATTTCGGTTGCAAGTGGAATAAGAGGGTCCACGTTAAATTTTCCATTTTTGAATTAATCATCTAATTGCAAGTCGACATTTTGTAGTGGGTGGGGTTTAGTGATGTTCTAATGGGGTTAGTATAAACAAAAAGGACAACATATATAATTACAGCCATTGTGATCATAGGTGCACATTTGAGTTGCATCAGAAAACAAGGAGCAGCCGCAACAGAAATTTTGATGGTTTACATAATAGTTTGTAGCTGTGGTTGCCAAACAAAAAGAAACTGATGTTAGCAGCTCGTACAGCAGTTGGTTTTGGTGGTTATCATAATAGTTTGCAACGGGGAGATTCAAGCTACAGTCGTGGTGGTGGATGGGATGGTTTACGATCGTGAAACAAAAAAAATAACATTGAAAAGTGGTGAGATGGGTTCATGAAGAGGAGTAGAAGATGAAGGTGATTGTCATGTAGAGTGATCAAATCATAAAAGTGGTGGTGATGTCCGTTCGACTAGAAAACAGAAATATAGCAGCAGGTGCTGCAGTGGTTCACGATGGTTGTGGTGTTTGACAAAAGAAAGAAAAGAAATGGGTGTTCATGGTGGTTTGTGAGATGGTTTAGGGTGGCAGATGGTTGTTATGGTGAGGTGATCGATGGTATGAAGAAGAAGGAGATTGTGTAGGGTGGTTTGTATGATGTTCGGTGATAAGGGTGGTGATGATTGTGGTTTAGTGTTATTAGGCAGTGGTGTTGTGGTGGCCTAAGGTTATGGCTCCGGTGGTGACCAAGTGAAGGGTGTCGACTTATCAAAAGAAGTAGAGGAGAAGATGCAGTGGGTTTTTGTGATTCACATGTAATTCATTCATACATGTATATATATTATAGGATTTTGAGGTGGTAACCAATAAGCACAAAACTTGTGTTAATGAATTATGAGCTGGTGAATTCAATGAAAGTGATATAATAATAAAACCAAATACAGTATACATCCTAATTATCAATCATATACAGTGATCAATAGTAAAGATATCGATGTTTTGTAAGTTTATTACCGACATCTGATAATCTAATATTAGTGGTATTATTTTGTGCTCCTCTGCTAAACAGTTACGGATAAAAGTGTTTTAGAAAAATTTCATATTTTTAAATTAAGTTCATTTATCTATTCTGGTCATTAGCCGATTGAACCCTAGTCAAAAAGGTTCGTCCATTATTTAATTTCTGTTCCAAATAATATGTACAGAGTACTAAAATTTAAACTAAAAAAAATAAAAATACTTTTAACAAATTTAAAAGCTTCATAATTGATTTACAGTTCAACTTTCATTTTAATCCATCATAAACTTATATTAAATCTATATAAATGCTAACGAAATATCAACCGAGTATTACTGACGTTTACTAATTAAGTTCGAATTCATTAACTTTTGATATGTTCTCTTTCCATATATAAACAGTGTTAAATAACAAATTTAACTACTAAATTAATATATTATATATTCTTAAACAAATAGATTATTTATATATTTACAAGTAATATTTATACACCTAATTATATATATATATATATATATATATATATATATATATATATATATATATATATATATATATATATATATATATATATATATATTTATAATAATAGTTTTTATTATATCGCATATAATTTTACATATTTATTTCCAACAAATAAATCATATATTCTTTCAAATAATATTTCAAATTATAATATTTAGATACATATGTATCTATTTACAAATAGTTGTTCGTGAATCGTCGAGAATTGGTCGAGGTTAAATAAATGTATGAACATTGTTTCCAAAGTTTTATAGACTTAACATTACATACTTTGCTTATCGTATCGAAACCATATAAAGATTAAGTTTGAATTTGGTCGGAAATTTCCGGGTCGTTACAGTACCCACCCGTTAAAGAAATTTCGTCCCCGAAATTTGAGTGAGGTCGTCATGGCTAACAATAAAAATTGTTTTCATGACGAATATAAGTTGATAAGTAGAGTTTTATTACCATAGAATAATATGGATAATACAATTCATTTGCTCGAAGAGTACGAGTGGAGCTATCACAAGATAGTGAAATGAGAAAATAGAGATTCGTCTTAGCTTTTGACGTAGTCACGGTTGAATTCCGAAATTCAAGGGATTTAAGGAAATCTTCTAATCAGAAAGAAAATGTAATAACACAATTTATTAGCAATTGTTGGAATTATGGAAGAACAGAAATATCAAGAAATATTTTCTGGATATGTTTAGAGGTTAAATAGAATGAAAGAGTTGTGTAACATGGCACATGATGATCGTACTGATAATCATCACGTTTCATTAGAAACTCAGCATGACTTACTGTAATATAATCACGTTGGCCTGACGTCATTATATTATACTAACTCATGCTTCAATTCCCTACACTTCTCTAGGAAATCATTCATATTTTAAACTCGATTGTTACAGAATATAGAAACTAAAATAGTTTCTTTTATGATGTAATATAGATAGCACGAAGAGATAAATAATTTCGGATAAGAATAGCTATGAAGGTATCCTCAGGAATATCGAAGATATTTATAACAGAAGATACGATGATATCTTAGAATTTCTTAAAGTACTTGAAATTAAAGGGTGATGCAGAAACTTTTTCTGCAAAGAATTGAAATAAGTAGGAAGTAAGATATTCGCTGGAGATTTCGTCAGGTACTGAATCGTCTGGATTCGTTAAGTACATGTTTACTCTTTGTGATTTGTCCACAGTCTCCCTCATGGTTTGCTCACTTCGTTTTCTAACACCAATTTTCTATTGAGTGTTTCTAACACTCCATTCTTTATCATCAAACTTTTGGCCATTAAGACCATCTACAACTTTTGCTACTTCATCAGCATTTTCAGAACTCAGAGATCTGATTCACAAGCTATAGTGTTTTTCAGGAATTCAGAGATTTCGAATTGAAATTCATCGGTCCAGAAGATATACATTATATATAGATATATAACTGTTAACGTAGGAACGCTGCGAAATTCGAAAATTGATTATTAATGCTTCCCGGTATTTGGTATGGCAACTATCGCTATAAGATGTCGATGAGTGCATGATAAGACTTTAATAGATAAATATTGTGATTTTTCGGAGAGATTTAAGCCAAGGAGCAACGAGGTTGCTGATACGTCTATTGGTAATATTGTAGAATATAACAAGTTTCCTGGTAGCAATAACAATGGCAAACGTATATATCAAAGATATAATAAGGTTGATTTGAACGAAAAGTCGAAGTTGACTTGCTGGAGCTGTGACAAAATTGGCTACTTTGGAAAGGGATTGCAAAGTGATTTTCGGTAGTAACATCGCCAAAGGAGCTAGCGCAGATACGTGTTAAACCTTTACTCAGGTTCCAAGAGTTTTTCAGGTGCATAACTATATGCATAAATCTTTTCTTCCGTAGATGAAGTGCGGTTGGTTCATCTTCTCGATTAAGGTGTTTTCAAGAATCATGAAAGATTTGAACGCTGATTGTAATCGTCAAAATACAATTGAGGTTTAAGATGAAATCAAGTGGCAAACTTGAAGAATTATTTAGTTTCATATGTTATAATCAGTATTTTAATTCATTTTAATTGTCCAATATTATTTGCCCACAGTCTATAGTCCACATTTAACAGTCCAATAGTTCGTACATAGTTTAATATATAACATTCGAATTAATTAATACGTATCGTGACCCGTGTACCGGTCTCAGTATTGATCACAACTCAAACTATATATATATATTTTGGAATCAACCTCAACCCTGTATAGCTAACTCCGTCATTTGCATATAAAGTGTCTATGGTTGTTCCAAGATAAATATATAGATGGGTCAATATGATATGTTGAAACCTTGTATACGTGTCCCATTATTTAAAGTGCGTAAAATAAATACAGAAATTAAATGACGATAAATAAAATTTGCTTATGTAAATTGCGATAATTAAAT
Source organism: Rutidosis leptorrhynchoides (assembly GCF_046630445.1). Classification (NCBI taxonomy): domain Eukaryota; kingdom Viridiplantae; phylum Streptophyta; class Magnoliopsida; order Asterales; family Asteraceae; genus Rutidosis; species Rutidosis leptorrhynchoides. Next base: position 246,365,134 of record NC_092333.1, read on the forward strand.
TGCGATAAATAAAATGTAACCAGTTAGCTAGGAACAGTTAGCTAGAAACAGTTAGCGTGGATTCTTAACAATATTTCAATTAGTTAGTTCGTTTGTTTCTAACAAATTTTACTTTGTCCGATGTTTTCTTCATTATGCCACTTGTTGGATTCTGATAGATCAAAATCCAAATATGAAATTGAATGAAAATGGTTATTCTGTGATGAACGGATACGTATATCGGTGGTTGTAAATAGGATCGTAAATGACTATTGAATTAGATTTGAAAGAATGTACAATATACTTATTAATGTAAAATCTGAATATTCCTCGGGTATTACCTACCCGTTAAAATATTTTTACCATTAACAGTTTGTACGAAAGAATTCTTAATTACAATCTTTATGAAAACATATATACATATATATTTTCTTCAGATGTAATCATGGATTTTATGAGTTAATATGATATTAATCTCATTTGCTTTTACTGTTAGAACGAGAATATATAATCTCTAAAACATTATAGGTTACATAATCGCCACGTAGAACGAAGATAAATGATGTAGAACGATATGTAGAACGAAAATAAAGTAAATAGAACGATACATAGAACGTTGATTATGCTCGAGGTACAGAATGAGATGTTGAGGCATGTGATGTTGAAACTTGGGTTGTTAGTGGTACTGGTGTTGATGTTGGTGATACTATTGGTGCCGGTGATGTTGCTGAAGCTGGTAAGTTTTGAACCATATTCTCCAAAGCCACTACTCGAGCGCGAAGCTCGTTGACTTCTTCTATTACTCCGGGATGATTGCCGGTCGAAACGAGCGGATGAATAAGGTTTAGAATTTAAAAAAAATATAATCGTGTTAAGATATTCAGGAAATGAGGGTGAAAATGGTGTTTCGGACTGATTCGTCGGTAAATGCTTCAGGTTCTTTGCCAAAAGGTGAATTCGGTTGGTGGAAGGGATCGCCTTCTTCTCGTCTCCATTGGTTAAGTCGACTACGAACCCATCAGATAAATTGAGGATGGCTGATTGATTGATTCATTCTGGTGACGCTGCTTCTCGGGCTGGAGTGGGACTCCCTATCGGAATCCGAGGGACTTGAACTAGTTGTGAATTCCATTACGTACGATTGAATAAAGGATTTTTCGATATGAAGTGATTTTCGGATATTGGATGATATTCTAATTATATAGAATACCTATACATAGTACAGAAGATCCCGTAGATTACGAAGGGATTTAAGGAAACGTGTCAGATAAAGTCTACAGTGTCAGATACACTAGGATATGAATTTATCTATACACTATCTATAAAATAAGTGCAGGAAGTCGTGTCTAGACTTAGGAATAATAAGCAGGTAATTTTCCACTAGGAATGATAAACAATACTTATATTATGCAGCTAAGGTCGAAGTCCAGACTCGCTAATGCATCCTAACAACTATCAGTTAGACACACTAATGCAAGACCTGGTTCGCTAGGACCAACGCTCTGATACCAACTTTAACAACCCGTCCTTATCCACCTGGACGAAGTCATCAACATTTGGTCCCATTGCGATGATCGACTCCAAGTATTGTCCTTAAAATGAGCTAATGCACAGCGGAAGGTTTCTTTCATACCTGAGAATAAACATGCTTAAAAGTGTCAACCAAAAGGTTGGTGAGTTCATAGGTTTATAGTAACAACAGTTATCAATAGTTTCAATCGACCACAAGATTTCATAATCATAAACATAATACACTCGCAAGTGTATGTAAAGCATTCTAAGTGGTTGAGCACTTGGTAACCATACTTAACTATTAATCAACGTCGCATATTCCCTTTACTATGAAATCTCACTACACCGTACCAAGTGTAGTCTACAAAACAAAGTACTGTGCAACCGTTGAATACTGGTCGTCCAGTCCGGTTGGGGTTGTCAGGCCCGATAGATCTATCAACAGGATTCGCGTTTACAATACCCATGTAAATAGTAGTTACCAAGCTACAGGGAAGTATGCCAGTGGTACAACTCAACGTAGAATATATTTTAAGTACTTGTGTCTATTTCGTAAACATTTATAAAAGCAGCGCATGTATTCTCAGTCCAAAAATATATATTGCAAAAGCAATTAAAAAGGGAGCAAATGAAACTCACCATACTGTATTTTGTAGTAAAAATACATATGACGACATTTAACAAGGGTAGGGTTGACCTCGGATTCACGAACCTATATTAGTTATATGTATATTAAAACATATAATGAAAATCAAATAATTCCATCTTTTATATATTTAGTGTTGTAGTTTATATATAATTTATACTAAATTCTAATATATTTTATATCTTCAATTGTATTATATATATGTATTTATTTTGTATATTTATAATAAAAATGTTAATATTTTTAATATATAATTATAGGTCATATTAATAAAATTTTAGTATAAATATATTTTTATATACAAATTATTTATTTGTTATAATAGTGTAATAACAATAATGATAATGAAGTTTTAAATAAAAAAAATATAGTTTTAATAATAATAATATAAATCTTAATAATTTTTAAATATTACTTTTGATAATACTTATAATTTTAATGAAAATAAAAATGATAATTTTAAAAATGATGATTCTTTTAGTAATAATATTAAAATAATAATAATAACTAAACTACCTTAAGAAGTAATCCCAAAAATATGCCCAAGTCCAGGTTTGAGCCCGCGACACCCCGCTAACCCGCATATAACCTTAACCGTCCCTCTACTCTGCTTTTCTGTTGTAATCTATCTGATAAATATATAACCGCATTTGTTTTCTTTTTCCATCTTCCTAATATCATCATTATTATTAACTCGTCCTCAACGTCATCATACTAAAACCGTAACTGCTCACTATCATCATTATGATCCTAATTTGGTCATCATCACTATCATTATCTATTATCATCATACATCCATCTTAATCGGTTATCATAATCATAACCAATCTTCAATATCATCATCTTGTATTTCGTTCTCCATCATCATCTCATACCCGTAACAATATCATTACCATACTATTAACATTACCACGATCTCGTTCGCCCCCATCATTTATTGAAATCACCTCATCATTCCTCTCAATCGTAATACGCGTTTCATCATCAACATAAAATCATGTATCATATTTCACGACATAGTATCATCAATCATCATTTTGTGCTAACAATTATCCTCCTTAATTAATTATACTCGGGTTTCAGCCCGCCTAGGACACACACTATCATGGCCCCATTTATACAATCCATATAATACTTTCATTTAAATCGTGAATGGCCCAACACAAAGAAAAAAAATCCAGCGCATGTAACCACAAAACTCCAAATGGTTCCAGCTATTTCACAATTCCAATTTGGCAACATGTGGTATTTGAATTTTAATAAAAAGATTTCGGTTGCAAGTGGAATAAGAGGGTCCACGTTAAATTTTCCATTTTTGAATTAATCATCTAATTGCAAGTCGACATTTTGTAGTGGGTGGGGTTTAGTGATGTTCTAATGGGGTTAGTATAAACAAAAAGGACAACATATATAATTACAGCCATTGTGATCATAGGTGCACATTTGAGTTGCATCAGAAAACAAGGAGCAGCCGCAACAGAAATTTTGATGGTTTACATAATAGTTTGTAGCTGTGGTTGCCAAACAAAAAGAAACTGATGTTAACAGTGTACAGCAGTTGGTTTTGGTGGTTATCATAATAGTTTGCAACGGGGAGATTCAAGCTGCAGTCGTGGTAGTGGATGGGATGGTTTACGATCGTGAAACAAAAAGAAATAACATAGAAAAGTGGTGAGATGGGTTCATGAAGAGGAGTAGAAGATGAAGGTGATTGTCATGTAGAGTGATCAAATCATAAAAGTGGTGGTGATGTCCGTTCGACTAGAAAACAGAAATATAGCAGCAGGTGCTGCAGTGGTTCACGATGGTTGTGGTGTTTGACAAAAGAAAGAAAAGAAATGGGTGTTCATGGTGGTTTGTGAGATGGTTTAGGGTGGCGGATGGTTGTTGTGGTGAGGTGATCGATGGTATGAAGAAGAAGGAGATTGTGTAGGGTGGTTTGTATGATGTTCGGTGATAAGGGTGGTGATGATTGTGGTTTAGTGTTATTAGGCAGTGGTGTTGTGGTGGCCTAAGGTTATGGCTCCGGTGGTGACCAAGTGAAGGGTGTCGACTTATCAAAAGAAGTAGAGGAGAAGATGCAGTGGGTTTTTGTGATTCACATGTAATTCATTCATACATGTATATATATTATAGGATTTTGAGGTGGTAACCAATAAGCACAAAACTTGTGTTAATGAATTATGAGCTGGTGAATTCAATGAAAGTGATATAATAATAAAACCAAATACAGTATACATCCTAATTATCAATCATATACAGTGATCAATAGTAAAGATATCGATGTTTTGTAAGTTTATTACCGACATCTGATAATCTAATATTAGTGGTATTATTTTGTGCTCCTCTGCTAAACAGTTACGGATAAAAGTGTTTTAGAAAAATTTCATATTTTTAAATTAATTTCATTTATCTATTCTGGTCATTAGCCGATTGAACCCTAGTCAAAAAGGTTCGTCCATTATGTAATTTCTATTCCAAATAATATGTACAGAGTACTAAAATTTAAACTAAAAAAAAATAAAAATACTTTTAACAAATTTAAAAGCTTCATAATTGATTTACAGTTCAACTTTCATTTTAATCCGTCATAAACTTATATTAAATCTATATAAATGCTAACGAAATATCAACCGAGTATTACTGACGTTTACTAATTAAGCTCGAATTCATTAACTTTTGATATGTTCTCTTTCCATATATAAACAGTGTTAAATAACAAATTTAACTACTAAATTAATATATTATATATTCTTAAACAAATAGATTATTTATATATTTACAAGTAATATTTATACACCTAATTATATATATATATATATATATATATATATATATATATATATATATATATATATATATATATATATATATATATTTATCTATATATATATATATTTATCTATATATTTATAATAATAGTTTTTATTATATCGCATATAATTTTACATATTTATTTCCAACAAATAAATCATATATTCTTTCAAATAATATTTCAAATTATAATATTTAGATACATATGTATCTATTTACAAATAGTTGTTCGTGAATCGTCGAGAATTGGTCGAGGTTAAATAAATGTATGAACATTGTTTCTAAAGTTTTATAGACTTAACATTACATACTTTGCTTATCGTATCGAAACCATATAAAGATTAAGTTTGAATTTGGTCGGAAATTTCCGGGTCGTTACATAATCATTAAGAATTACATGATTAATAATATATAACATCAATGTATTAAATTTAAGTATTAATTAAAGTATAGTTGTTATACTAGTATATCTACTACTGTCGTTATATATATTAATTACTAATATCAATGTTAGTATTAATTCTATTATTATTATTACTGTTATAATTGTAATTAATAAAATTTTAATAATTTTAGATATGATCACAACTATTATTATTAATATCACTAAAAGTTATCATTTGTATTTAAAATCATTATTATCATTATTTTTTTTACTACTTCTAATCATTATACTTATTAGTATTTTTTTTTAAAACAATATCAATATTATTATTAATATAATTGTTATTGATTTTTAATTAATTATGAAAATGATAAAGTATGATGAATTATAGTACAATTGTTGCATATCGATATCCGCTTGATTTGCTGTCTGAGAAAAGTGATTCAATTGAATCTTCATTATAATAAGACAATAGGGTAAACACAAAATCAGTTACCAATCTAATTCACCTTTATAATTTTTTTTTCTTTTTTTCTTTTTGTCTTCCTGCTATTTGTATGGACCCTTTTCCCACTAAAAGTCCAGCCGAATAATTCTATTATAGAGGACTTAAAACCATTCGATTATATCCATTTTATCATAAATTATCCATTACAATTTCGTTCAACAGATACAAGGTTAATGAATTATACAGAAAATTAAACCCAAGCCTAAAACCATCGGCTACCTCCATGATCACTAAAACAGCCATTGCTATTCAATACTGCAAACTGCTGCTGTAGCTGCAGTCACTTTCTGTTTCAATCTGCAAAATACAAGACAAATTACCACTAACGATCACCTTGCAAACCCACAACTTGCTATCACTCATCTGCGTGTGCTACTTCTGTCAAGACTGCTGCTATACTTCATTTTCCTTCGATTAATACTACTATGATAGCTTCCACGATCACCTTGAAATCACCATAAGCATTTCTGTTTTGTTCCAACAAGCAAACCACTGCCTGTAACCATAAATACTTAATGATTTTGTTATTGAATCAAATAATCACCATCACCGATTAACATGATGCAATTTCTGTTTCTAGATTGGTTTGACAGCCACACATCATTAGAAACTCCAAACTAATCCTTGTTATTAATTAGTCGATCTCTAAACCACTCAACAACAATCACATCCACCACTGCTACCGTTTTTATTTACTTCCTACTCGATTAAACCTACAACCACTACCACTTCACCATCTAAAACCTAACAACAAGGACCAATTATCTGTTTCTTTTATCCGTCTGATTACTATTCCGAGGATCCACACCATCAGAACAACTTCAACCATCTTCCTAATATCTGCTAACCCGCAATTGTTAATGTTTTTGTGATAACGAAGATAAATTGATGATGAATGGATGATAACAAGGAAAAGAGGATGATACGTTAATGATTATGATACAATAAAGATTGATAATGTTTACCTGCTATTCGAAATAATTGATGCTCGAACGATGATGATGATGATGATGATGAATCGACGACCTACTAAACATTAGTGATTTTCGCTCTATCGATTGGTTGATTGGTGAATTGATGTACCTTGAATCGCCATTCTTTTTTCCTCCTATGGGTTGCAATCCTTGATCTATTTTAGCCGATCCCTTTCCCCTTTTATTAGGTATAAAGAATATTTTTTTATATTATCTATATCTTATTATTGTTATGATATTTATTATAAATATAATTAAGTCTCATAATATATCAGAAAAATAGATATAGCCTGATGGTTAAGGGCATGGGTGTTAACCGAGAAGTTGGGGGTTCGAGTCTGATTCGCAACATTATTATTATTAAAGCTTCTTCTAAGGTAGTCTCCTTTTCTTTTATTATTATTATTATTATTATTATTAATATTATCATTTTTATTATTATTATGATTATTATTGTTATGTTTATTATTAGTAATTATTATCATTACAAGTATTATTATTAGTGTTATTAGTATTATTACTATGGTTATTGATATTGTTATTATTATTATTATTATTATTATTATTATTATTATTATTATTATTATTATTATTATTATTATTATTATTATTATTATTATTATTATTATAAGTATTATAATTATAATAATAATTATTAGTATCATAATATGTGTTATAACAATTATCATTATTACTACTATAAGTATTATTAATGTTATTATCATTATTAATTTATCATTTTAGTACTACTATTATTATTATGATTATGATTATGTTTAGAATTATTATTATAGTTATTATAAAAACAATACAAGTTATTATTATTCTCACTAATATTAGTATAAATATCATTTTCGTAATTATTATTTTTACTATTATTATTAACATAAGTATCAAATTTTAACAATATCATTATTATTATTAGTATTATCAATATTAAGAAAGTTATTATTATTAGTAAATCATTATTATCAAAACTATCATATTTGTTACAAATAAATATTTTGTACCTAAAATATACTTAATACATATATTATAATTATATTAATAGTTTATATACCACATATCAAACATAATAACATTATTTATATAAATACTTATATATAACAAATTAAGGACATTTTTATATAATACTAACCATATATATATATATATATATATATATATATATATATATATATATATATATATATATATATATATATATATATATATATATATATAAGTATATTAATATAACTAAATATACAGATATTAAACGTTTTGAATATATACACAAACTAAATAAGTATAACATATAATTTAAGTTATAATATATAAACTTGTTCGAATACAATTATACATTTTAGTATATATATATATAAATGATATAGGTTCGTGAATCCGAGGCCAACCCTGTTTTGTTCAATATCGTTATATGTATTTTTACTAGAAAATACATGATGGTGAGTTTCATTTGCTCCCTTTTTAAATGCTTTTGCAATATATATTTTTGGGACTGAGAATACATGCGCTGCTTTATAAATGTTTTATGAAATTGACGCAAGTACTTAAAACTACATTCTATGGCTGGATTATTAAACCGAATATGCCCCTTTTTAGTCTGGTAATCTAAGAATTAGGGAACAGACACCCTAATTGACGCGAATCCTAAAGATAGATCTATTGGGCCCAACAAGCCCCATCCAAAGTACTAGATGCTTTAGTACTTTGAATTTATCATGTCCGAAGGAAGTCCCGGAATGATGGGGATATTCTATATGCATCTTGTTAAGGTCCGTTACCAGGTGTTCACCATATGAATGATATTTTTTGTCTCTATGCATGGGACGTATATTTATGAGAAATGGAAATATGAAAATCTTGTGGTCTATTAAAATGATGAAAATGATCGATTATGATAAACTAATGAACTCACCAACCTTTTGGTTGACACTTGAAAGCATGTTTATTCTCAGGTATGAAAGGAATCTTCCGCTGTGCATTTGCTCATTTTAGAGATATTACTTGGAGTCATTCATGACATATTTCAAAATACGTTGCATTCGAGTCGTTGAGTTCATCAAGATTATTATTAAGTCAGTGATAGTTTGATATATTATGAAATGGTATGCATGCCTGTCAACTTTCGATGTAAAGAAAGTTTGTCTTTTAAAAACGAATGCAATGTTTGTAAAATGTATCATATAGAGGTCATATACCTCGCGATGTAACCAAATGTAATGTATTCGTCCAAATGGATTAGGAAGATTCGTTAGAATTATCATCTGATTTATGGATATACGAAGAGATCGTTTCAACCAAACTATCTATCTCATACCCATGAGTAGATTCACAAACTCTCCTATGCCCTAAATGTTGTAAACCTTTGCATTCTTTCTTTCTTAAACAACCTATCTCTTTATCTTTGATGCTTAATTATCACGCTTAATCACTATCATATCCACACTAGAAGGAAGGGTGCATGTTCTTAAGTGACCTGAATTGACACCCCCGAAATTTCTTCGAAGCATGCCTCATGTTATCTGTAATTAAGCTCCTGGTGTAGATTTTCATAAACACATTAGGAAACCTGTCGAAGATAAGCGACAACTACTCGCAAGATTTTCATTTGAGTTTTCAAACAATGATATTATAAACACCACATTCACTATCACGTTCTCTGTGCCGAGATGGTCAATATCTCACGAGCATAATCTCATGATGAATAGGACCTTCCAACAAGTATCTTTTGATTACCATAGCTAATGAAAACTTTTTGCGCTCATTACTTGGCACCATGCAAGTAATAATGTCATACCTAAATAATAATCAATCATCGTCAATTCGAAATCTAGGGTTAAATACACCACCTGAAGTTTTTCCATTTTCTCATGAGCTGCGGCTTGAGCTAAACTCACCCTAATCACATCTGAAAACTACTATAACAATTAAAAGAACCCCATCATACTCCAACGTATCTACATTTCAGGCCAGTAAAGACTGAAGTATATGTATATTTCCATCACCATATTGAAAAGTACGTAATCCCTCACACATTCCATAAGATCAAAGGTAGCATTGATATGATCAAAGGTAGCATTGATACTTAAGATCAAACATCGCGTGATTTGTTGTACCTAAATAATAAGTCGCGACCTTTGAATCATTAACCATTTTCCTAAAAAATCTTACGATTTCGCCTCGGTGTTAAAAGCATGTTAGGTATATTAATGGTTCTAACAATAGGCAAGTGACACCATGTACTTACATCGCCCTTACTCATTGGGGGAATTCATACCATTCCGGCAATAATCACAGATTTAGCGAGAACTTGATAAATTGATGATCATCATATATACAAAAGCCACTGCATTAGCGTGTCTTCACACTTGTCTATGTGAACATCAGATTATTCATGCTCAAGTTATTATAAAATCTTTGTGACCGTCGAAATCAAACAATCTATGCGTAGATATAATAAGGGCACGTACTGCCAGTCTTTCGACTCCAATGATAGTCATGACCAGTTGGCATTTCAAAGTCAACAGGGGATTAACTTCACGTTCTCAAACTCTACCATTCATATCTCACTTGACAGCAATAGCTTCACACATGAACATTTTGAATTCCAAGAACTTATAATAGTCATCAACCACACTTAAATTCAATAGTTATCATTACCTCGTAACATTGTTGCTCAAATATCACCCAGAATTTTCAAGGTCCTTCACTCAATTTTTCTCAGTCATTCTCCAACACGTAACCTCATAAATATAAAAATTCTGTTTACCAAAATTTTACACACACTATTTTACTGTGCAATCCTCTCGAAATTTTATAAAATAAATTTATTTACTGCCATTCGTGCAAATTTTATAAATTGTATATATTTATATAATAAAGTAAATAAAATCTACCTTTACTTAACTTGACTAGTACATATATACCTTCACTTTTACAAATCAATTCTTTACATTTGAATTCAAAAGTTATTTTACTTAAAATAGTATACGTTGCACATAACTCCAGTTTTACTAAGAACTTCGTTTCATTATTATTGTCACATCGAAATATCTCAAACTTTTTTTAAAATTACTTTGACTTATTATATAAAAATTTTTGTATTACTCCACACTATGATTGGATCACATTTTTTCTTATCGTTCATGCAAGAACAAAACATACCTCTTGCACTTATCAACTATTCTTTTTAGGTTTGGTTGTGGCATACTAAACCACAACACATTCGTAAACATCAATTCTATGAATTAATATCTTCTGGGCACAAGAAAGCATGTTCTCCGATTTTTTGGGACTTGCTGGTTATTACCAAAGATTCATCGAAAGATTTTCTATTCTAGCGAAACCTCTTACCAAGCTAACTCATAAGAGGAAGAAGTTTGAGTGGTCCGAAGTACAGGAATCTGCTTTCAAGATTCTAAAGGATAAATTGACCACAGCCTCGATTTCTATCATTACCCGATGGCACCGACGATTTTGTAGTCTATTGTGATGCCTCGAACCAAGGTTTCGGATGTGTCTTAATGCAACGTAACAAAGTTATAGCTTATGCATCTAGACAATTGAAGAAACATGAGAAGAAATATACCACGCATGACCTAGAGTTAGGAGCTGTGGTATTCGCATTGAAGATGTGGAGACATTATCTCTACGGAATTAAATTCACGGTGTTTACCGATCATAAAAGTCTTCAACATATCTTTGATCAGAAGTAACTGAACATGAGACAAAGGTGTTGGGTCGAGTTATTAAATGACTACGACTGTGAGCTTAAATATCATCCTGGTAAGGCGAATGTAGTTGATGATGCCCTTAGTAGAAAGGATCGTGCCAAATCGATCCGAGTTCGAGCTTTAAATATACGTATTCGTACGAATCTTACATCTCAAATCCGTGAAGCACAACTTGAGGCATTAAAGGAAGAGAATGTCCAACTCGAGGGACTTAAAGGTCTCATAAAGAAACTTGAACTCAAGGGAAACAGAATAAGGTATTTCAATAACCGAATCTGGGTCCCAATCTTTGGAAATCTTCGAGAACTAGTCTTGGATGAAGCACATAAGACTAGGTATTATATTCACCCAGGCTCTAGTAAAATGTATCATGATGTGAAAGAGTTTTATTGGTGGCCTAATCTTAAATCTGATATTTCCAATTAATTGAGGAAGTGCCTTTCTTGTTTGAAAGTTAAGGCCGAGCATCAAAAGCCGTCTGGTTTACTTCAACAGCCGGATATTCCGCAGTGGAAGTGGGAATGTATCACTATGGATTTCACTACTAAGTTGCCCAAGACTTCAAACGGCAGTGATATTATATGGGTCATAGTGGATCATCTTACTAAATCTGCACATTTCTTACCTATCAAAGAAACTGACAAGATGGAGAAGTTATCACAACTTTATATCAAAGAGATTGTCTCACGTCATGGAGTCCCCATCTCTTCTCAACCACAGATGCATCCGAGAAGTCTACCTAAAACTTCGGGACGAAGTTTTTATTAACGGGGAGGTACTATGATGACCCTCATTTTTCCATTTCTGTTTCACTATTTTGCTTTAGAACTTTTTGTGATCGTAAACTATATTTGACAACACGTTGATTTAATAGTAATTTTTGATCAACTCTTTCGGTCAAATTAAATTTTATGCATTATGTGATATTTTATATATATAATCTATATGTAATAATTAAAAAGGTGACAATTATATAGATTAAAAACTAATGAGATGTAAATAAAAGTTAATATAAGTCATGGACAAAAATGTAAAAAGATTAAATAAAACTTAGCTTAGATAAATGAAACATTTAATAAAAAAATATAAATTGTATAAATATAAAATGATCCGATTTAAAAAATATATATATATAATTATGTAAAAATGGGTCTGCCATGATTAATAAAAAAAAACTTATTAACTAAGTAAACTAGTCCTAATCCTAATCTAGTTATATTAATCCTAATCTTAACATAAAACCAATTTGAAGTTCATCCTAATCTCTCTCCTAGATCACCTTTGAGTAATTGAATTGTGATCCAAATTCTAGCAAATGCACTCTATAAAATAAAACCCAAGTTCCATTGTTTTTCATTCACACGTAATTCACCAAATCACTTGAAAACCCTTCCTCCCTTTCCTTGCTTGCTCGACAATTTTTTTGTCACCAACAATCACCCTAGTCAACTCACTTCTGCACCAAAATAGCCCACTAAAATATCTAATTTCGGTTGCCATCACAGCCCTCAACCACCCACCTGCAGCTGCTTTTTTACAGCCCATCACCACCGCCACATAGCTGCTATTTTTAGCAGCCCAACTCGCCACCATTTACAGTTGTTCTGCTGCTGTTCTTGCACCCCTAAAACAGCCCACTGCAGCTCATGTTTTTGCTGCTGTGAAATGCCACTAACCACAGCCTGTTATGTTGTTTCTGGACACCTAAACCCGCCTAAATTATCACCCTGCTGCTGCATTTTTCTGGTTACTGTCAGCTGCCCAAAAGCCACCCAAAACGCCTCAAAAACGCCTCAAACCCGCTCATGTTGCTGCTTCTCTGCGTGACCAAACAGGCCACAGACCCGCTCATATTGCCGCGTTGCTGCTGTTTTTTTTTCTGCTTCTGTTCAGTTTGTCATCGCCACCATTAGTTGTATTTTTTTCCTTGTTCTAATCTACTTTAAGGTATCCCTAAAACACCCTAATTTAATTATACTTTTTAAGTTGTTTCTTTTAAAGTATTATGTTAATTATTATGATTATGCTCATGAAACTAAATGATGTAGTTAAAAAAATTATGAATACGATAAAGAAACATTGCATGCACTTATGAATTTGCTAAAGATGATAAATATGAATGGGGTTGTTAATGAGCTTATGAATATGGTTAATGAAATAAAATATTGAGTAATAATATGATTAATGAAAATGTTAAAAGACTATGAATATGAATAATTATTATGATTAAAGTTTATGATTATGGTTAAAAGAGATTTGGATAATGTTTATGATTAAAGAGATTAAGTTATTGAATATGATTAAGCATTGTAAGTTAAAAAGATTAAAAACTTGAATTGATTAATGAATAATAGTAATAATGATACATGCATGTATGCAATGCATACGTACGTATGCACATGTATACACTGTAGATATATGTGTGTGTGTATATGTAAATATATACATACGTGTATATGTAGGTGTATATATGTATGTATATGTACGTGTGTATGTATGTATGAGTGTGTATGTTTAAGTATATAAGGTTAGTAAACCATAAAAAGAAAAGTAATATAAGTGTATATATATATATATATATATATATATATATATATATATATGTACCATCTTTTTGTTTATATATATATATATATATATATATATATATATATATATATATATATATATATATATATATATATATATATATATAACACTTATGTATAATATATACATATATATCATATAGCTATAAACATTTACATATATGAATAAAATAAAAACAAAGAATATATGTATGTATCATGTAGGAGACTATATGTATGTAACACATATAAAGATTATATTATATGTAAGTATAAAACATGATAAACTTCTATAGTGAAGATTGATTAGTTAAAGGATAATAATATCATATTTATAACCTATAAACTTATCTATATGGTAACACCTTAATCACACTAAGTTATATTATTACCTATATATATAATTATTAAGTACATTAATAATTCGTTGTGTGTATACACATATAACGTGAATGTTATAATTAAAGATAACGTACAAAAACTATAAACATCACCGCTACTTGTGGCCTAGGGTGGTCCTTGTTGCCTTATGGGAACCGCTTGTGGATTTCGAATGCCATGACTTAGATTCTGGTCAAGAATCCTGGGTGCCCGGTAATAACTGATCATTCGAGTGACTTGCATGATACCAACGAAGTTTGGGCGAGATTGTACAACATCTTTATGAAGGATTATAACCCGAACATACTAAAACTAGAAGCTTACTATAAGTGGAAGCTTTCCATAAATAGTAGGTTTTCAAAAATAGAAACTTTTGAGAATAGGAACTTTTCTCGAAAACCGCCACTGTTAATATAGTTTACTATATTAATAATGTAATATCCCGCATTTTTCCGTTAAATTATTTTAACGCCCGTCTTTTTCTTTTTAAATAATACCCTTCGTATCTAAATTCGTATCCTTTGTTATGTAACATTTTAAATATTTTCGTTATCGGATTTTAATATCTCCTGTACTCCCGTGTAACTTAAAATAATTCGTTCGGTTATTTTCCGCACCCGATTCAAAGTTGAGGGACCAAACTTGCCAAAGGTTGAAACATTTGACTAGGTCAAAGAGTCAACCCCTTTTCATCCATTCATTTCACCTCCTCTTCCTCTTTTTACTACTTTCAAATCCTCTCAACATTCAAACACAAAGATTCATCATCCATTTATGATCTAGCGGGTATTTTGCAAAACAAATTACATATTTGAGCTCCTTGCAACTTCCTCTTCGTTTTGGTACCAACTTCATCTCATTTGGGTAACATTTCTAAAACACTAGATTTCTTTAAATTCGTGTTCTTGACTTATAAAGTTGTTAATTAGCGTCTATGGCTCATTGTGATGTCGTGTATGTAATTTGTATGCTCGATTCGATGTTTTTGGTGTAACTAGTTCATTATGAAAATTGCTTGCTAAATCTTTGATTTTGGATGATTAAAAGTTGTTTAATTGTTAAAGTTCATGTATTAAATGTGTTACTAGTATCATTAGCTTCGTTTTGATGTATAGGTTGATTAAGGAAACCAACTAAACTTGATTATGAAACTTGGTGAATTTAGTCTAGGGTTTGATGAACTTGAAATGAATCTTAGATGCATTGAATGATTGCCATGTTGTTTTGTTTGCGTTTAGTTGTATTGTATGCTTGATTATCTTCAAAACGGCGTATTACACATGTGCATTAATTTCCCGAATCATAATATGGCATTTATGAACTTGGAGTAATAAATGATGAGCATTAATGGTGATTTTGATATGAGTTTGTTTGGTTTTGATTGAGTAAATGCGTTTAGTTATTCTCCTTGTCAAATTACCTTTCTAATGATATATGATATGCGTTTTAAGTGTTTTCGGTGCATGAGATGTGTTAAATTGTATTTTGGTTCGTGACTTGGACCATTTTTCTGCAAACTGCATGTTTCCCAGGTATTGCGCGCCGCGCATATACCCGCGCGCCGCATAGAATTAGAAATCCCAGATGTTTGCCTTCGTGGTTAAGTTCTGACCAGGATTTACACTTGGGTGCGCGCCGCGCAACCCATAGCGCGCCGCGCATACTGCCCAGCTCATTTTGTCTTTGTTTTTCATGTCACAAAAATGTTTCCCGCTTTACTATAACCCCGTTTACCATGAAACTTGACTATTATGCTCGTATATGACTTCTCATCATGAGAAAATTGTCGGATACCCGACCCGACCCCGTTGACTTTGACTTTGACCAAGTTTGACTTTTAGTCAAACTTAACCAAACGATTATACAATCGTTCTAACATACTTAACTACTTGTATCGTGCATGAAACTTGACAAATTGATTCACATGCTATATTAATCGAGTCGTAACGAGCCATAGGACTAATTGAACATCTTTGACCGTTTGTGTTTACCGTTATTGATACAACCTATATGATTAGGTCAAGACTAGCTTTGTCTTTGCACGCGTCTACTTGTTGAAGTACTTTATTAACTCTTGCACTCAAGGTGAGATCATAGTCCCACTTTTACTCTTTTTGAACTTATATTTGGGATGAGAAAACATAAACGATTCTTTTGAACTAAGTGAACACAAGAACGGGAAAACAAACATTCTACATACGAGTTTAGAACAAAAATCCTCAATTCGATTATCATTAGTTACACTTGACGGGTGTAAGCGAGAACTTATGTTATATGGCCATATGGGTTGACAACCCTCATCTCTGACGGTTCGCTACCGTCTACGGATGAAATATATTTTCGAGAATCAGTGTTTGTTCTAGCACTATGGATGGGGTATACAATGGATGGAATGTTAAGCTTTGATAATTGGGTGCTCGTGAATATTAACTTTTAGAATGTATTACTATTATTTCAACTTTGCAAACCTTGTGGTTCGACTTACTTACTTTTACTCACTTACTTACTTAAACCTATGATTTCACCAACGTTTTCGTTGACAGATTTCTATGTTTTTCTCAGGTCTTGTACGATATGTGATACATGCTTCCGCTCATTATTTGATACTTGCATTGGATGTCGAGTATACATGCATTTCATGGAGCGTCTTATGACTTTACTTTAAACCGTGTCGCCTAGATTTCATTTGTACTTATAACCTTGTAACTTAACTTTTGGTTGAACAATTCTTGTAAACTTTGAAAACAATCTTTATTTTGAAATGAGGGTGACATATTTTGGTCAAACATTGTCATAAAGACTTATGACCAGGTAATGGGACCCACGTAGTCGACGCCGTCACTTGACGATTTGTCGGGGTTGCTACAAGTGGTATCAGAGCCTTGGTTGTAGGGATTTAGAGTTCATTTGTGTCCACTCCGAGTCATAGGGTACATAGGTGAATCTAGACTACAACCGGCATATAGACTGAAGTAGGAATTATTTGACTAATTGTGCATTTATACTCGAACTCTTCTATCATATCTAACTCGTATTCGATCTTGATCTTACGTTGATAAATTTTGTTGATGCGCCACCTTGACTTTATGAAGTAATGTTAAATGCACATGAGAATCAGGGTAATATAATTTCCGGGATTATATTACGGTGATTCACATGGACGTTCCGACATTATGACATAGAGAATTTAAGGCGAGTCAAGGAAAATTTTCTCTCTATCCTTATTCCATGCCACGGTTAGTATTGTTGAAAATACTAACCAACGATATTCTTGTCTCATGAAGGAACAATGGCTCACCAAGGTCAACACAATACTCCTCTCGAAACTCTAGAACAAGCTCTTCAACGAATGATAACCACCGCCGTGGGTACGGCCGTGGCCGATCACTTTTCTAACAACAACAATCATGGAGCCGGTAATTCAATCGAAGGTTGCTCCTACAAGAACTTCATGAAGTACAATCCTCCCACTTTCGATGGAACCGGAGGACCGGTTACTCTCACCCGATGGTTTGAACAAACAGAATCCGTTTTTAGCATAAGCGGTTGTCAGGACCAAGATAAGGTCAAGTTTTCCACCCTCACTCTTACCGGTATCGCTCTCTCATGGTGGAACACGTATGTACAATCAGTGGGTATCGATGAAGCCCTTACACTCTCTTGGACCGAATTAAGAGAAAGAATGATCACCGAATACTTCCCACGCGATGAGACTCGAAGGCTCGAGCAAGGGCTAAGGAATTTAAGAACGGTCGGGAATGACCTCGGAGCTTATAATCAACGGTTTACCGAACTAGTCTCAATGTGTCCAAATCTCATGACTCCCGAATCCCTAATAGTCGAACTTTACATGGATGGCCTCCCTAAGAGCATTCAACACAAGGTAATGACATCTCAACCCACTAACCTACAAGAGGCTTTAACAATGGCCCGCCAAGCCTTAGAAACGGTGAATGAAATGGAAGCACCGGCACCAATGGTCGAGAACCACCCGAGTAACAACAAAAGAACCTGGGAAGCCTCTCAATCAAGCAACCACAACAATAACAACAACCCCGCCAAGAAGCCTTTTACCTCCAACGACAAGAAAGGCTATGCCGGAAAACTACCTTTTTGTAACGAATGCCACAAGCATCACTTTGAAGGATGTGGCAGGTTTCCCCACCGGAGCCAAGGACCCGTCGCTCGAAAGATGCCCAACGCACACAGAACGGGTGCTTGCTTCGAATGTGGCCAACTGGGTCATTTTAGGAATGTGTGCCCAAATAAGAAAATCAACCCCAACGCACGCCGTTGAACCTTCAACATCGACACCTAGGATGCCCGGAACGACGATGGACTAGTAACGGGTACGTTTCTTCACAACAAACCGTATACTTCATACTTATTCGATTCCATTACCGCTAGACGTTTTATAACCAAGTCTTTGACTCGTGCTCTTTGCACTCCACTTTTTTCCCTAGACACTACTTAGGCAATTTAAGTGACCAACGGAATATATTGTGTGCCTATAAATTTTATCAGAGGATATACGTTAAGAATTATGACTTGACACCTATAGAACTAAGGAGCTCAAGACCTATTCGTTAAGGAGAAATTTTTTTCTTTCTTTCCTACAATTATGTATGGATTTTTGTGAACTAAATAATTTTCGGTTGGAAACCGATACCCACTTCCTCGTATCCATGACCTCATGATTATTTGCGTGAAACTCGTGTGTATTCCAAATCGACCTCCGTTCCGGTTATCACCAATTGGGGGTTAAGGGAGACGATGTCTCCTAAGCCATCTTCCGAACTCACAACGTTAGTTGTAAATCTCTCTTGGTACCATTCGATTTATCCAAGGCACGCCCGTATCCACAAACCTCTCGAACCGCGTATGCAAATTCATATAGACTAATTCGTTATCGTATTTATAGATGATATCTTGACCTATCCAAGTAAAGAAGGAAAACGAACAACATCACCATCTCCCGCTCGAACTTTTGAGAAAAGAGCAACTCTATACCAAAGTCTCTGAGTGAGAATTTCTGTTGAACGAAGTCCAATTTTCTAGACCATGATGTTTATGGTCAGGTCGTTACAATCAATCTCGAAATCAAGCCACATGTAATCAGGAAACTCTCCCAACTCAGACTTGTATTCGTAAAAATCTTAGATCTCACCGGTTGTTACCGAAGATTCATTTCTGACTTTTCTCGTGTTACACAACTTTAAACCTCTTCATGTCTGAGCCTTGAACGTGATTCTTCACACCAACCTTCCTAGCTAAATTCGTATAGCACTAGATGGAACTCAAACATGGAAATATTTCTACTTGAACGCCGAAAGGCATACTTTCTCGACTCAAAATCAACGTAACTAAAATTCGTTATTTTGCGCGAAGAATTCGAATACTAAATTGTGGATCCGATCAACTTTCTCGTCATCACGTACCACACTACATACCTATGTTATTTCACCGTTACCGTCTGATATTACTGGAATTTAAGATAACACACAATCCAACGATACTTCACTCTTCTTTGACTTAACGCCCTTGCGTCGCTGATAATCGTCCAACCATTATTCAACCCCGAACTATACAATTACGTGTACTATCTCGTTTCTCTTTTAGACTTCATTTTTTTTTTGACAACTAGAGGCACGTTATGGCAACCTCGAGATGTAAGCTCATCCTATTCTAAGTCCTCGTTTCACTCCTATCTTTATCGCTCGCACTTCCGTTTAAGGGAACTCCTTGTAACATTTCTCCATGGATAGAGAAATTCCTCATATTACCTTAGTATTCGCCACGAGGGTGAATAGTCCTAACGAACATTTTTTTTTCGAACCCTAACTGACTTGTTCAAACATATCTTAAGAGATCCTATTCTAACACGGTGTACCATTGCCAATTACCTCGGATCAAAATACTCGTATCGCTTCTAGTTTTGCAAGAAACCTTGGAAACCCACTTGGACATACGTACCGCGTATCTCCCACAACCGACGAACCGAGCAAACGTACGATTCAATCTTGGAAATACATGTTATAGACTGGTATTGTCACCTTTAGTAGTTCCTTTTACGACGACAGCTATCACTCGTATATTAACGCAGCACTTCCGAAACCCTATATGACCGCTAATGTCATACCCCTGTTCATTTAACCAAAGCATGCGGCAAGTAAATCGCCGAAATCTGAACTACATCAGGAAACAACAATTGAGATCATTCAAGTCCGAGAAGGGCTCGAGACGACCCGTAGTCGCCAAAAGAGTTATACCAAACTTAGATGAAAACCTCACAAAATCCCAGTGTGTAACCGCGAAATATTGAGAAACCGCACCTTGGAAAGGTGTAATCCATTTTAGGAAATTGAGAAAGGCTATATCTGCAATATTGAACCTTTTGAAACCTTGGGGCGTATTGGAACCGCTTCCTACCGTTTAGAACTTCCGATGCAATTAAGTTTCCGTTTACCCTACTTTTCGTGTAACAAACTTAGAAACGTGTCCTGCGGAACAGGAACGTGCAATCCTGCTAGATACATCAACTATTGATGACAAACTTCTCTTCATAGGGGAAAACCAGTTGAAACTGGGGATCGTAAAACCAAACCTTAATACAACGTAAAACCCTGACAATCCAAATTCATGAGAACACTCAAGGACGTACTTTCACTTATTCATAGCATTGACAACGTAAAGTCTCGAGTAGGAGATATCGACTACTACTTTCAACTAAATTTCGGGACGAAATTTCTTTTGAGGTGTGGATAATGTAATATCCCGCATTTTTCCGTTAAATTATTTTAACGCCCGTCTTTTTCTTTTTAAATAATACCCTTCGTATCTAAATTTGTATCCTTTGTTATGTAACATTTTAAATATTTTCGTTATCGGATTTTAATATCTCCTGTACTCCCGTGTAACTTAAAATAATTCGTTCGGTTATTTTCCGCACCCGATTCAAAGTTGAGGGACCAAACTTGCCAAAGGTTGAAACATTTGACTAGGTCAAAGAGTCAACCCCTTTTCATCCATTCATTTCACCTCCTCTTCCTCTTTTTACTACTTTCAAATCCTCTCAACATTCAAACACAAAGATTCATCATCCATTTATGATCTAGCGGGTATTTTGCAAAACAAATTACATATTTGAGCTCCTTGCAACTTCCTCTTCGTTTTGGTACCAACTTCATCTCATTTGGGTAACATTTCTAAAACACTAGATTTCTTTAAATTCGTGTTCTTGACTTATAAAGTTGTTAATTAGCGTCTATGGCTCATTGTGATGTCGTGTATGTAATTTGTATGCTCGATTCGATGTTTTTGGTGTAACTAGTTCATTATGAAAATTGCTTGCTAAATCTTTGATTTTGGATGATTAAAAGTTGTTTAATTGTTAAAGTTCATGTATTAAATGTGTTACTAGTATCATTAGCTTCGTTTTGATGTATAGGTTGATTAAGGAAACCAACTAAACTTGATTATGAAACTTGGTGAATTTAGTTTAGGGTTTGATGAACTTGAAATGAATCTTAGATGCATTGAATGATTGCCATGTTGTTTTGTTTGCGTTTAGTTGTATTGTATGCTTGATTATCTTCAAAATGGCGTATTACACATGTGCATTAATTTCCCGAATCATAATATGGCATTTATGAACTTGGAGTAATAAATGATGAGCATTAATGGTGATTTTGATATGAGTTTGTTTGGTTTTGATTGAGTAAATGCATTTAGTTATTCTCCTTGTCAAATTACCTTTCTAATGATATATGATATGCGTTTTAAGTGTTTTCGGTGCATGAGATGTGTTAAATTGTATTTTGGTTCGTGACTTGGACCATTTTTCTGCAAACTGCATGTTTCCCAGGTATTGCGCGCCGCGCATATACCCGCGCGCCGCGCAGAATTAGAAATCCCAGATGTTTGCCTTCGTGGTTAAGTTCTGACCAGGATTTACACTTGGGTGCGCGCCGCGCAACCCATAGCGCGCCGCGCATACTGCCCAGCTCATTTTGTCTTTGTTTTTCATGTCACAAAAATGTTTCCCGCTTTACTCTAACCCCGTTTACCATGAAACTTGACTATTATGCTCGTATATGACTTCTCATCATGAGAAAATTGTCGGATACCCGACCCGACCCCGTTGACTTTGACTTTGACCAAGTTTGACTTTTAGTCAAACTTAACCAAACGATTATACAATCGTTCTAACATACTTAACTACTTGTATCGTGCATGAAACTTGACAAATTGATTCACATGCTATATTAATCGAGTCGTAACGAGCCATAGGACTAATTGAACATCTTTGACCGTTTGTGTTTACCGTTATTGATACAACCTATATGATTAGGTCAAGACTAGCTTTGTCTTTGCACGCGTCTACTTGTTGAAGTACTTTATTAACTCTTGCACTCAAGGTGAGATCATAGTCCCACTTTTACTCTTTTTGAACTTATATTTGGGATGAGAAAACATAAACGATTCTTTTGAACTAAGTGAACACAAGAACGGGAAAACAAACATTCTACATACGAGTTTAGAACAAAAATCCTCAATTCGATTATCATTAGTTACACTTGACGGGTGTAAGCGAGAACTTATGTTATATGGCCATATGGGTTGACAACCCTCATCTCTGACGGTTCGCTACCGTCTACGGATGAAATATATTTTCGAGAATCAGTGTTTGTTCTAGCACTATGGATGGGGTATACAATGGATGGAATGTTAAGCTTTGATAATTGGGTGCTCGTGAATATTAACTTTTAGAATGTATTACT
Organism: Rutidosis leptorrhynchoides; assembly: GCF_046630445.1. Classification (NCBI taxonomy): domain Eukaryota; kingdom Viridiplantae; phylum Streptophyta; class Magnoliopsida; order Asterales; family Asteraceae; genus Rutidosis; species Rutidosis leptorrhynchoides. The sequence goes on from NC_092333.1 coordinate 246,388,416, forward strand.
ATTATTTCAACTTTGCAAACCTTGTGGTTCGACTTTTATTACTTTTACTCACTTACTTACTTAAACCTATGATTTCACCAACGTTTTCGTTGACAGATTTCTATGTTTTTCTCAGGTCTTGTACGATATGTGATACATGCTTCCGCTCATTATTTGATACTTGCATTGGATGTCGAGTATACATGCATTTCATGGAGCGTCTTATGACTTTACTTTAAACCGTGTCGCCTAGATTTCATTTGTACTTATAACCTTGTAACTTAACTTTTGGTTGAACAATTCTTGTAAACTTTGAAAACAATCTTTATTTTGAAATGAGGGTGACATATTTTGGTCAAACATTGTCATAAAGACTTATGACCAGGTAATGGGACCCACGTAGTCGACGCCGTCACTTGACGATTTGTCGGGGTCGCTACAAATAAACTAACTTTATGTCTGTTAGACATTAACTAATCAAACGTTATATCTCTAGGTTGAGATCTCCGATTACATACTCCGTTCATACTTCCTTGCGTGAAATTACTTACTTGCTACTAAGGTGAACTTCATAGCCCCTCTTTTTACTATTTCTTAACTATTTTATAAACTTTGGGGTGAGACACATGCTTGCTTTTAAACTGTTTTACGCTTAGACACAAGTACCCGAAAACTGTTTAACTGTGCTGACATGCTTTGTTTCATGCTAAATCTCTGCCATGATATTGTTAATTGCTACGTATAAACGCAAACTTAGTTATTGTGAGTAGGCCTATTGAGAGTGACGTCTCTAACTAGTTGACCGTTGGTCTTTGGTTACATAATAATGATTAAAACGACACTGACAGTTCAAGGTGTCCTGGGGTAACTTTATTTAGTTTCGATATCATAACTTTAGCACTACTTTTGATAACTAAGTCTTATGGTCTAAAATAATTATAAATCTATGTTGTTCACTCAACCATTTTTGGTTGACACTTTAAGCATGTTTTGTCTCAGGTGAAGCTCGCTAGAGAATTGTTTGCTATTTGGACTTTGCTGCTTTTGGAGTTCGCATTTTTATATTCATATTATTGTATTAAAACATTTAAGTTTACATTTTTAAGGATTCATTGGTATTGACTATTTAATTCCGCTATTTTAAATACTTTGGTTTTTAATAAAAACGTCTCATTTAGAGTCGTTCTCGCTTTACACTTGTGTTGTAATATTGGTTAGTCACATATGATCCCCGGTTCCATTTAGGGGGTGTGACAAAAAGTGTAGGTTGTAATGGGTAGTTTGATTTTTCTTCGTATTCTTAGCCCAACCGAAACAGTTATATATGCTAATCATATATCAATCGCTTGAAGTTACTTCCCATGTGCACATCCGGAAGTAAATTAAATAATCTTTGGTGTTTTCAATAGGGTCAACTTAAACACGGTAAGTTTGATGTTGAAAGATTAAGGTCAAATTTACCTAGAGTCACATGCACGTAAAGTGGTAATGTAGTATAGTTGCACCATACATGATTGAACATATTTTCCTTCCTTTGTAACTTGTGACACCCTACAGTTATTGGAAATAATCTAAGAATATAGTGGCAGATTTAAACACTTAATTAGGATAACACAACGATTTGGGTCACATACTCACATACTACGCCTAAAACGGGCAACTTAATAATATTTTCCCAGTATTAAATTTTAAATTATTCAAACTAAACAAAAGTTAAAAAAAAAAGTTTTATTGTAAACACATTGATTATCCGTCATATGCAAATAGGTATTAGCATCAAAGATTTGATAGTTAAATGAGATTATATACTTGCATCGCTTTCTTAACATGAATTTGAACGCTAAATAAGACGTTTTGCCATATTAGATAAAAGACACTTTACATAGTTACATCTATCATATGAAAATGTAGTAAAAATAAGGTAAGAAGCTGTTGCATACCCAGAACTTGGGTCTGTTGTACTTGTTTTTATCATGATGAATCCAACAAACTCCAGCACGATATTGAGTCTTAGTCTTGCCCTCTTCATCATAGATCCGAACAGGGATTATAAACACAACCCAAATAATCAAGCAAGATTTTCACAACTAAGAAGTTGATCCAATTTTTCAATGAGTGGTCACAAAAAGCAACCAAGGTAGGTAGCATTTTATATTCATCAAATAAAAACAAGTACAATAGCAAGGAGAAATTTTTTGGAAATGAGTTTTAATTGTTTTAGCTACTCCATTGACGATATTACTCCTCCCTATAATAGTACCAAGAACAAGTGAAAATGTCTATTGTTAGTACGTGTAGCTTACCAACAGCTTGAACAGGGCGTTTTTTCGTCTTTAAAGCTTGTTTCCTCAAAAGCCGTCTTTCTTTATTGGTCAGAAGGGAACGTGGTTTTCTGTTTGACCGTTGACTCCAAGTCTGTAAACCGGTAAAAATGTTACCTCACTCCTCATGCCATTTAGAAAAGGCTCAACGCTTCGTGATCCTTCTAGCTGGAATAGACAGAACATACCAAATAAAATTCAGGATAAAGAGAAAAATACTAACTCATCAAAAACATATAATGAAAAAAGAGTTTTAAGGATTCTCCATCAGAATTTTGAAATTGTGATATGACTGATATCAAATATTAGCAAGAATAAAACGTAACGTATGATCAAAGAGATCAAATCCTTTACAATGGCTTTTGTGAGCTCGCATTTGTAACGACCCGGAAATTTCCGACCAAATTTAAACTTAATCTTTATATGATTTCGACACGACAAACAAAATCTTTAATGTTGAGTTCCAAAATTTTGAACTATTTTAATAGGATCATTTGACCTTTGACTATCCCCGACGATTCACGAACCTGTGTGTGTAAATAAAAATGTAAATATATATATAATTATAAATATAAATATATGTAATATTTTTGAATAAATAAAATACCCTATAATCAATTAGAATTAAAAATATAAAATAATAAACAAAATAATTAAGTTGTTATTAATATATATATATATATAAGTAGACATATGATATTATTGTAAAGCTATATATTTAAAGATATAAAATCTTTCTATTAATAACCATTATGTTGAAATATTATTAAAATATTAAATATTCAATAAATGTATTCATATAAAATATGATATAAATTGTAATATAAATATATTACATGTAATTACAAGCTAAAGTATAATTTCTATATTATTATTATTACTTTTATTATTATTATTATTATTATTATTATTATTATTATTATTATTATTATTATTATTATTATTATTATTTTTATTATTATTATTATTTTTATTATTATTAATATTTGTATCATTAATATTATTATATAAAGTATGTATATACATATACATATATATAATACATATATGAAATTTAATAAGTATATATAATTATTATCAATAAAATTAATATTATTGTAACTAATAATATTATTAGTACCATTAATAATATTAACATTTTTATTATCATTATTAAAATCAGTGTTAGATACCTTATTATAATCAATAGATTATATACAAATATGAAAGTTGATATATATAAATTGATATATTATTATAATTATAATTATTATTATAATTATTATTATTATTATTATTATTATTATTATTATTATTATTATTATTATTATTATTATTAATACTAGTATAATTAGAATTATTGTTATAAATGATATTAGTGTTATATATTACATAATAATTACTATCATTATCATTAGTGGTAATATTAATTGTATTACTATTATTTATAATATTAAAGAGTATTATTATTATATTTACATTATTAATAAGATTAATTATAATCTATAAATATAATTATATAACAATAAGAGATATATAATTACGGATATAAACACAGATATATAAATGGTAATATATACAGGTTATAATTAAATACATTTATATATACAAAATACAGGTATATATATATTTATAAATATGTAAATACAAATAAATACATGTATACAAATAAGATTACGTATTCTGTTTTATATCGTTATCAATCTATGTTGTAAAGTGTTTTATAACAGCAACCTGGTACGATTTAAACCCAAGTAGTCTTGATAACAAACAAATTCAGTTTTGTCGATTGTTTTTTTTTCTTTCTAAAAGTCCCTTCTGACAGAAATTGGAATTGTCGAGTCAATCAAACAAACAAGCAAACGATAAATTAGCTGAGTTGATTACATTTACATCTGTTAACCTCTATATAATTCTCTAGTAATGCAATTCGAGCTAAAAACTGAAAAATCAAATTCAATTTTAAAGAAACTGGTACGATATCTCTGTTTTGCCTTCACTTTTCAATTTGATCAATTTCGAAATAAATTTCAAAATTTGTTAATGCAGTATTGTTAGAAATATTTCTTTTAAACTAACTGCAAAGTTTCAAGTTCTAATTTTTCATAACGAATCCGAATTTTCGAGTCAAAGTTTGATTTTCAAAAGTCAACAGTTTTGTTCATAGTGAAATTTGATTTAAAGTTGATGTTTTAGGTTCAATTGAGGAGTTAGAAAGTTTATAGGAATGATTTAGGGCATACTTCATGTTGTAATTACAAACTAAAACTATCTACATTTTAAGATCATCGATTGTGTTCATCAAGTTCATAACCTGTCTGCTACCGATTTAATTTCAATCCTTCTGTTGTAATTAATTTGATAAACCAGTAAGGGTCATTTCTGTTTTGAGTATAGAACCAAAATCGTTTAGGAATTGGTTGTTTTGATGATTGATTGTTTTTGTCGATTTAGAAATTGAAGAAGGAAATAGAAACAACGCTATTACAGGTTATATAATTTAAGAGTGGAGGTTATTCAGAAAAACAGATGGCAGAGTGATGGTTGGGTGTTGGTTCGGGTTTATGAGAGGTCGCGGGTTCGAGCCCCGTCGTGGGCATTTCTTTTTGGAAAAACATTTGAAAGGGTATACACTCTTAAATTTTATTTCTATTATTATTAGTAATTATCATGATTATTATAAATGTTATTATTATTATTATTTTTATTGTTATTATTACACTTATCATCATTGTTATTATTATTATCATCATTAAGTATTAGAATTATTATTATTATTATTATTATTATTATTATTATTATTATTATTATTATTATTATTATTATTATTATTATTATTAATCAGTATTATGAATATTGGTTATTACTGCTATTATTACTATTATAAGTATTAGTTACCAATTATTATTATTGTTATCATAAACCTAGTTACAATTATTATTATTATTATTATTATTATTATTATTATTATTATTATTATTATTATTATTATTATTATTATTATTATTATTATTATTATTATTATTGTTATTACTAATATTATTATCACTATAAGTGTTATTATTAAGTAATATGATTATTAATATTATCATTATTAATATCAAAAACTACCTTTTAAACAGATAAATATTTTGTATATAAAATATATTTGTTAGTATACTATAATTATATTAAAATTTCACATAACTATATATATATCAAACCTATTAATATTATTTATATAAATACATATAAATAAAAAACTATCGATTTTTAAATATAACATTAAACAATTATGTATATAAATATGGATATATTAATATAACTATAAAAATATTAACCATTATGGATATATACACAAATTAAACATACATAATATATAAATTAAAGATATAATAAATAAACTTGTTCAGTTACGATTATATGTTTTAATATATATATATATATATATATATATATATATATATATATATATATATATATATATATATATACACACACACACACACACACAAATGATATAGGTTCGTGAATCCGAGGTCAACCCTGCATTGTTCAATGTCGTCATATGTATTTTTACTACAAAATACATTGTCACACCCCCAAATAGGGCCTAGGGTATTTGTGACTAATTATATCAAATAATAGTTGTATAAACGAGAACGACTCTATATGAGACGTTTTGAATAAAACATTTATTAATAAAACAGCGGAAGCATTAAAAGTTTTACATCAAATTTAAACTGAAATAATAATAATAGTCTTAATGCAAAGTAAATGTAATGAAATGAAGACTCCATGTAGCAGCATTCAATTCATCAAGTAGCAATCATGGCAATCATCTTATTCGTCACCTGAGATAAAACATGCTAAAGTGTCAACCAAAAAGGTTGAGTGAAGTTAATAGGTTTAACAAAAAGTTTGACCATTGTTTTAGACCAAAAAATTTAGTTTGTAAAGTTGATCTCGAAAGATCGAAAGAAATAGTTATGCCAATTCGTTATATTTAAACTAAACGATAGTATGCCCCATGACAAGTTAGTTCTACTTGTCGGTTTAATTTCATTATCAAGTAATACAAAGACATAGTCAAATGTATTAGGGACGTTACTCCCGATAGGCCTACCCCCAATAACCTAGCATGCCGAGCACTTAAAAATATCACTGTAGGGACTTTAGCCGAACAAAGCCGGGTATAGCATAGTTTAAGCAGTTTGGTACTTGTGTCTAAAGTGTAAAATGTAAAAAAAACAGCATGTGTCTCACCCCAAAAGTAAGTAAGTTTTGCTAGCAATAAAAAGGGGCTATAAATTCACCTTAAATAGCAGTTGAAGTATTCCATGCAAGAAAGGAAAGTAAAGCAAGTAAGTGATCGGGATATCAACTAGAAGTAGTTCTTCAAGAGAGAAATGAGAGATTAAGGTGCAAGTTTGAAATGAGAAATGTATGTGATATTTATAGTTGAAAATGTTAGGTAAAAAAAATAAAATAAGTAAAAGAAATAAAAAGAAAAGTATATATTAAATCTTAAAATAATAAAAGTAGTTTGTATTTTTATTAAAAGTAATTCTTAAAAGTTAAAATAAGAAAAAGTAGTTTGTATTTTTATTAAAAGTAAATCTTAAAAGTTAAAATAAGAAAAAGTAGTTTGTATTTTTATTAAAAGTAAATCTTAAAAGTTAAAATAAGAAAAAGCAGTTTGTATTTTTATTAAAAGTAAATCTTAAAAGTTAAAATAAGAAAAAGTAGTTTGTATTTTTGTATTTATTTATTAAAAGTAGATATAGTTTTGATTTTTTTTATAAAATTCTAAAAAAAATCTTTTAATACATTTTTAAGAACATTTAACATTTTATTTCTATATTTGTTTAAATATTAAATACAAATTTTATATAAAAATTATTATTATATTCAGTTTTTATAATTAAAATTAATATTTATGATTATTACTTTATAGTTTTTATTAGTTTTATAAATGTTATAATATTATTTATTATTTAGTTAATTATATATTCTATTAACTAAATAACAAAAGTAATATAAATATTATATATATTCATTGATGTAATTATGTTATATTATATAACATAACCTTATTTATAATATTTATAATTATATTATTTATTTTAAGCGTACGTTTATTCGGTCAACGTTAAATTTATTCGTATATAACAACTCTAGGTATTTTAGTAAAATCGGAAGTTGAAAAGTGAGGGTTGTTATAGTACCTACCCGTTAAAAGAAATTTCGTCCCGAAATTTAGTTTTTGCCATCAATCGGCGTTGTTCGTACATAGACAAGGATATTTACGTTTTATTTGGTCTTCACGTTCCCAGGTATGTTCGGGGCCTTTCGTGAATTTCAACGGATAGAATATTGTTCTGTTTCATGCATTTAAATCATACGAACCCTAATTTCTTAGAGGTTCTTCTATAAAGTGCATTTTATCATTAATGCGGAGGTTATCTAAAGGATTAATAAGAGTGTCATTTGACTAGGTTATCCTCAAAAGGGATGATGGTGCTATACGAGCATTTTAGTAAACTGAACACATGAAATGTGTTATGAATAGTATTGAGCTTATTTAAAACTTTGAGTGTTTATGCCACAATATTAGGGTAGACAAAACAGAGAGTAGTTCATGAAAATTATAGTCATGAAGTTTGATAGAGATCATCATTGTTTACAACAAGAATATTGTAATGATGAATATAAGTTAAAAAAATAAAGTTTTATCACTACTGAATAATATGGATAAAACATTTGATTATAGGAAGCGTATAAACGAAGCTATTGTAAAAGAGTGAATAAGAAAATTAAATGTTTGCCTTAACTTTTGACGTAGTAACGGTTGATTTTTGAAATTCAAGGGATTAAAGGAAATCTTCGTAATCCATAAGATTTGATTCTCCGGTAATTAAGGAATTTGAAATTTTCTTTGATTAAATGCGGTGAATTGCTTCAATTGCTGTGTTTGGAATTTTGCTATAAATTAGCTTCTTCCGTTTCATTATCTTCACCACTTCTATACTTTCTTCCTAAATTCATACTTCCAAAAGATTTGCTAATATGCTCAATCCCGTATTGATACTTGTTATTATATTGACCATATATGCAGTCATTCTTCTTTTTCTTTTACCACCAGAGGAATCTGTTTATTTCTACTATGCCCTTGGGGTTATAGTGTTTTTAATTCTCCCATGTCTTTACGTTGTAATACGTATTGATATACACGGTTTGTAATTTCGGTATCATTATCGGGCTACATATTTTCCCTTATATGTCGGAGCTCTTTGCCTTTTTTTCTCCTCTCGACTCTAAGTAAAACGAGTAATGGTCCAGAATTTGTAGGTATGAAGTTTCGAATGAACCTAATGTTCTAAGCAAAATATCATGATTTGATTTGGTAAGTTACCAGAATTACTGAGGATAGAACTATCAAGAATATATTTTCTTGATATGTTCAGAGATTAAGTAGAATGTAAGAGTCGTGTAACATGGCAAATGATGATTATAAAGTCTATGAATCATCATCTTCCATTAAAATTTAGCATGACTTACTGTAATATAATCACGTTGGCCTGACGTCATTACATTATACTAACTCATGCTTCAATTCTCAACACTTCTTCAAAACATTTATAAGTTAAACTTGGATTTTACAGAATATAGAAACTAAAACAGTTTTCCTTTATAAATATATCACAAAGAGATACTTAATTGCGGACAAGAATCATTATGAAGATATCTTCAGAAATATAGAGGATATTTATGATAATATTTTGGAATTCCTAAGTTCGAAAGTTGATGAAGAAAAATTTTCCGCAAGCTTTTAACATGATTTCGGAGCAAGATATTCTCTAAAGATTTCATCGGATCCAGAATTACCTGGATTCTTTGAATATAGAGTTTGGTCCTTGTATTTGTCCTTGGTCTCCTCCATGGTTAGCTCAATCCGTTTTTCAGTTCCAAATTTTTTTTTGAGCTTTTCCAACGTACCATTCTTTATTATCAAACTTTTGGCCATTAAGACCTTCTACAATTTTGCTGTTTCCTCTGCATTTAATGCAGCCATATTTGAATCATCGGTTATCAATCCGAGATGGTTTTAAGAAATTTCGTTTTTAGATGATTAAACACTGATTATGATCGTCAACGGATCTAATGGTTGATGAATAGGCATTGTTGATTTCAAAAGTAATGAATGATAATTTTGGTGGGTTGATGTGATAATTCATCATAGAATACGAAAGAATATAATTCATGAATGTAGTGATCTTTAGGAAGATAACATCTGCTAAAGCTTTTCTTGGATTCTGATATGTCAGAATATGTAATTGAATTTGTATGCAAAAGGTGAACGGATACATATGTGGATGTAAGTAGTATAGTTACTGATTATTGAATCAGAATTGGAGAATGTACAATGTAACATATTAAAGTGAGATATAAATATTTTCTCGGGTTTTACCTACCCTTTAAAATATTTTCACAATTAACAGTTTGTACAAAAGAATTACAATCTTTATGAAGATATACGTTCATATATATATTCTTCAGATGTAATCATGGATTTAATGAGTTAATATAAGATTAAACTCGTTTGATTTACGGTTGAAACGAGAATAAATAATCTCCAAAACCTTAGAGATTTTATATTTGTCGCGGAATATTTCACTAATGAAGTTATGAATCAATACTTCATCATTCATTATTGTTGATATACTTCGGTATATAAAGTTGGTGCTCGTGGAATTCTTGTGAAATTCGCAAGACACGAATGATGTTTTCTAAAAAGTTTCGAGTACATCGAAAATAAAAGTATACAATCAAACATGTATTTGAATAATACACTTAGTTTATTATGAAATGGAGTTTATTGTGCTGAAGCAGTGATTAATGATTGTTAAGTCATTAACGAAGGAGGTACATCATAGCATATTAGTGATATGAATTAACCAAGTAGTACATACTAGTTAAGATTCACACGTAATAGCTTAGTATGAAAAGGTTTATTATTGTTTCAAACTATATATATATATATATATAAAGTATACATATATAATTCTTCAGGAAGAATGAGTCAATACATCTTAACTCATTATTACTAATAATCCTTGGTATCTATGGGGCGTATGATGTTGATATCTGAGATACTGAGAGTGACGTTGTGGCGTGAGATGCGGATGTTGTTGTTGGTGAAGCCGATGTTGGTGGTGGTGATGCTGATGGTACTGGTAGTGCTGGTTATGCCGCTGGTGCTGCTGATGCTTGTAGAATTCGCACCATATTCTCCAGAGCCACCACTCGAGCGCGAAGCTCATTGACTTCTTCTACTATTCCGGGATGATTGGCAGTTCAGACAAGGGGATGAATAAGATCTAGAATTTTAGATATTATATATTCGTGACTGGATATCCTGGAAATGAGGGTGCAAATAGTGTTTCGAACGGGTTCGCCGGTAAGTGCTTCAGGTTCTTCACCAAGAGGTGAATTCGGTTGGTGGAAGGGATCACCTTCCTCTTGTCTCCATTGATTAAGTTTACTACGAACCCATCCCCAATTCATCCAAAATAGATGATGGCTGATTGGTTGGTTCATTCCGGTTACGCTGCCATTGGAGCTTGAGGAATCAGATGAGAAATTCATATTATGTGATCGGATAAGGGTTTTGATATGAGATTAGTGTTGAATACTGGATGATATATCCGTTTCCTTGAATACGTGTATATAGCAAAAAGATTTCTGTAATTTACGGAGGGAATTAAGGAAAAGTGTTAGACAAAGTCTATTGGGATAGATACGATAAGATATAATAAGATATGATGTGTCGAGATCATAAAGTGATAAGTATGTAATCTAATAATCTTTTGATTAAAGACTTTCAATTCGTATACTGTGATAACCCAATGACATTTTCCGGTTCACAAATCGATGCATAAAGGCATAAGGCATATAGGTACGTGATATAACAGGGAGTTACATACGTTTGAGTGTGAGTAGTAACAAATATAGGAGTTTCAAAAATCATGGATAATATTTCATGTAATACATATGTAATACACAAAACCATGATAGATGACATAGGAATGTCAAGAATTTCAGAAATCATGGTGTCTCATTTAAATGCGATGGCGTAATTGGATAGTACTTAGGAAAATTCTTAGATTGGCTTGGCATTCTAAGATAAGTAAAGTTTCTAAAGTATAGTGTAGCATTTAAAGGCAATAATTAAAGGCACTATGGTCAAGGAAAGTTGTAGTCCTACATTGCTAAAGTACCTAATTGTATAAGGCACACATAAAATGCAATCCTGGTTCTCTACAACAACTCTGCTCTGATACCAATCTGTCACACCTCCAAATAGGGCCTAGGGTATTTGTGACTAATTATATCAAATAATAGTTGTATAAACGAGAATATGAGACGTTTTGAATAAAACATTTATTAATAAAACAGCGGAAACTTTAAAAGTTTTACATCAAATTTAAACTGAAATAATAATAATAGTCTTAATGCAAAGTAAATGTAATGAAATGAAGACTCCATGTAGCAGCATTCAATTCATCAAGTAGCAATCATGGCAATCATCTTATTCGTCACCTGAGACAAAACATGCTAAAGTGTCAACCAAAAAGGTTGAGTGAAGTTCATAGGTTTAACAAAAAGTTTGACCGTTGTTTTAGACCACAAGATTTAGTTTGTAAAGTTGATCTCGAAAGATCGAAAGAAATAGTTATGCCAATTCGTTATATTTAAACTAAACGATAGTATGCCCCATGACAAGTTAGTTCTACTTGTCGGTTTAATTTCATTATCAATTAATACAAAGACATAGTCAAATGTATAAGGGACGTTACTCTCGATAGGCCTACCCCCAATAACCTAGCATGCCGAGCACTTAAAAATATCACTGTAGGGACTTTAGCTGAACAAAGCCGGGTATAGCATAGTTTAAGCAGTTTGGTACTTGTGTCTAAAGTGTAAAATGTAAAAAAAACAGCATGTGTCTCACCCCAAAAGTAAGTAAGTTTTGCTAGCAATAAAAAGGGGCTATAAATTCACCTTAAATAGCAGTTGAAGTATTCCACGCAAGAAAGGAAAGTAAAGCAAGTAAGTGATCGGGATATCAACTAGAAGTAGTTCTTCAAGAGAGAAATGAGAGATTAAGGTGCAAGTTTGAAATGAGAAATGTATGTGGTATTTATAGTTGAAAATGTTAGGTAAAAAAAATAAAATAAGTAAAAGAAATAAAAAGAAAAGTATATATTAAATCTTAAAATAATAAAAGTAGTTTGTATTTTTATTAAAAGTAATTCTTAAAAGTTAAAATAAGAAAAAGTAGTTATTCTTAAAAGTTAAAATAAGAAAAAGTAGTTTGTATTTTTATTAAAAGTAAATCTTAAAAGTTAAAATAAGAAAAAGTAGTTTGTATTTTTATTAAAAGTAAATAAGAAAAAGTAGTTTATATTTTTATTAAAAGTAAATCTTAAAAGTTAAAATAAGAAAAAGTAGTTTGTATTTTTATTAAAAGTAAATCTTAAAAGTTAAAATAAGAATAAGTAGATTGTATTTTTATTAAAAGTAAATCTTAAAAGTTAAAATAAGAAAAAGTAGTTTGTATTTTTATTAAAAGTAAATCTTAAAAGTTAAAATAAGAAAAAGTAGTTTGTATTTTTATTAAAAGTAAATCTTAAAAGTTAAAATAAGAAAAAGTAGTTTGTATTTTTATTAAAAGTAAATTTTAAAAGAAAAAGTAGTTTGTATTTTTATTAAAAGTAAATCTTAAAAGTTAAAATAAGAAAAAGTAGTTTGTATTTTTATTAAAAGTAAATCTTAAAAGTTAAAATAAGAAAAAGTAGTTTGTAATTTTATTAAAAGTAAATCTTAAAAGTTAAAATAAGAAAAAGTAATTTGTATTTTTATTAAAAGTAAATCTTAAAAGTTAAAATAAGAAAAAGTAGTTTGTATTTTTATTAAAAGTAAATCTTAAAAGTTAAAATAAGAAAAAGTAGTTTGTATTTTTGTATTTATTTATTAAAAGTAGATATAGTTTTGATTTTTTTTTATAAAATTCTAAAAAAATCTTTTAATACATTTCTAAGAACATTTAACATTTTATTTCTATATTTGTTTAATTATTAAATACGAATTTTATATAAAAAATATTATTATATTCAGTTTTTATAATTAAAATTAATATTTATGATTATTACTTTATAGTTTTTATTAGTTTTATAAATGTTATAATATTATTTATTATTTAGTTAATTATATATTCTATTAACTAAATAACAAAAGTAATATAAATATTATATATATTCATTGATGTAATTATGTTATATTATATAACATAACCTTATTTATAATATTTATAATTATATTATTTATTTTAAGCGTACGTTTATTCGGTCAACGTTAAATTTATTCGTATATAACAACTCTAGGTATTTTAGTAAAATCGGAAGTTGAAAAGTGAGGGTTGTTATATTAAGTGAGTTTCATTTGCCCCCTTTTTAAATGCTTTTGCAATATATATTTTTGGGACTACGAATACATGCGCTGCTTTTATAACTGTTTTACAAAATAGACACAAGTAATTGAAACTACATTCTATGGTTAAATCATTATACCGGATATCGCCCTTGTTGAACTTGGTGGCCTAAGAATTGGTGTTTATTATAATTGCCACCAATTGACGCGAATCCTAAAGATAGATCTATGGGCTTTGACACACCCCAGTCAGAGAATTTGAACTGCTTTAGTACTTCGATATTTATATATGGGGATATTCTAGATGCATTTTGTTAATGTCGGTTACCAGGTGTTCAATCCATATGAATGAATTTTAAACACTTGCGAGTGTATGATTATTGAATAAAGGAAATCTCGAGGTCTATTAAAATTATGAAAATGATTGATTACGATAAACTAATGAACTCACCAACCTTTTGGTTGAAACTTTAAAGCATGTTTATTCTCAGGTATGAAAGAAATCTTCCGCTATGCATTTGCTCATTTTAGAGATTTTACTTGGAGTCATTCATGACATATTTCAAAAGACGTTGCATTCGAGTCGTTGAGTTCATCAAGATTATTATTAAATCAATTATAGTTGGATGTATTATGAAATGGTATGCATGCCGTCAACTTTCATTGAAATGAAAGTTTGTCTTTTAAAAACGAATGCAATGTTTGTAAAATGTATCATATAGAAGTCAAGTACCTCACGATGTAATCAACTATTGTGAATCGTTTATATAGTATATGAACGGGTCCTTTCAGCATTCATCTTTGTTACTTGTAATGTTTATGTCTACTTTACAGACACCAAACTCAGCACGATCCTTGTCCGTGAACTCCATGAAAGGCTCTCTTGATTGATCTTCACAATTGATTTCTGGGCTTACTTAATTGCACCCTTTTGAGATAAGAGACAACTCAATAAGTAAATGGGGCAACGTTGTCACCTCTAAATTATAATATCATTAAGCATGTACACATGAATTATTATATATAAGCTTTTACTTGTAGTAATTAGTCAAATCGGTTATGAGTTTGGTTACCGTTTATCCCTAGTATTTAGTTAAATCAATATATCATATATTTTATATGCATCAAGGTGTGTCAAAAGGTTGAAAGATGTCAAAACTGTATAATTAATGCCTACAACATCCTGAATTATGCTATTCATTTATTATTGTTATCATAGGATTATTGTTATCATGTTTACGACATTACATATTCTTAGAAAATGCACAAAATTTCTATGGATTTACCCACCCAACCTGGTTTGACCCAAACTGTTCTGCCCTGTTACCCAACTTACCCATATCATTACCTCTAATATCACTCAACACAAGTTATACTCCTCAACTTCCCATTGTCCTATTCGATAGGATTCGGCTAGCAATCTTCAAGATCATATCCAGGTTCTACATATCCAACTGATAATCTTGTGATTTTTGGCTCATGTATACAACATCATTACAAAATTTGAGTGGGAGTACGAAGCCCGCAAACCACGTTATCAAACCGGATGTTCAACAAATGATGATCGACATAAGACATCGTAAATTGAAGAAACATTTAAAATTGATTTCGGTTTTATGCGATTTGGGAGAAAAACTAAAAAGTTAGGGTTATATACATATCTTTACAAAAGAACAACAGACACTTTGAAACTGACTCTTTGAGAGTTTTTCATTCATCTAAGGACCACAATTAACATAAGATGCAAACTCAGAAGATCTATTACTGCAGAATTTGACTTTTTAAAATAACTATTTCAAAATATGTATCATAAACCCGAATTTAATTATCAATCAACACTTCGAAAAATTTCATAAAAACTTGAACCCTAATTTCAAGTTAATCAATGTAATAAATAAATCATATATCAGGAAAAATCTTACACCAATATTCCTCATTCTCAAACACGATTTAATTGTACTCAAACGATGAATTTTTTTTTAAGAATGTTAAAATAGATAAATGTCTGTCTAAAATCATGCCATTACAGCTTTTGATTTGATATGTATATCCAATTCGGATCAAAATAATAGCTAAGAATTTAAATATATATTTAATTGCATATATTTCTAATTGAATTAAAATACACAGATCACATATGCTACCTTCTACATTTACAATAGATTTAAAAATAAAGATCACATATACTTGAATAACCTATATGCAAGATGACAATTTAAAGAAAAAATTGTTGATGATCGATCATTCTATAATCGTATGATAGCTGTTGTAGATGATGATCGCTCTAAAATTGATTAATAACATGGAAGATCGCCCGATTCAGATCGTCATAGGGTTTTTGGATGTATAATTTGTGTAAACCAGCTAGATCGTCGATAACTTGAGAACTGTTTAGGTTATATGATTCAATGGTAGTTGTTGAAGATTTTAATTTAATAAGAGGGTATGTTAGTCTTTTTAATGGCTGATTAGCTAATCTAGTTTTTTTTTAGCTAATAGAAAAAATGGATGGCTGTGATTAAAAGTTAGTAATAATCCTATAGTCATAAAGGTGTAAGCTACTTTAATCAAGAGAAGATAATGCTCCTCTTATAATTTTTAAAAGAGATTATATTATATAATATAACATACTAAAGGGGGTGAGGCCGTCACTATTCACAGCGATAGCCCCATAATTAACCCCAACTTCAAAGATAAAATGGTAATCTGCCTTTTTTCTTCTTCTTTTTCCCTTCCTTTTTCATACTGTTTTTTTTACGTTCAATTAACCGACCGTTAACCAACCAAAACCAACCCCTGCAATTAACCGATCAAAACCACTCTACATTGAAGCGTGCGTTTTTTTTCCCGCGTTTTAACTTGAAACTTGTTTAAATACTGTATGAGAATTTAACCTTCCATAACCTATCACAAACCCACATGTTATTGAATATTTGAATTTTGGGAAATTGATCAAAATGCCCTCATTTTCAAAAATGTTTAACAATATGCCCTCAAAAAATAGTAATTGCAAAAAAGTCCCTTGATCACGCATCACACATCACGCACCATGCATGATGCGTGCAAGCCCGTACGTGATGCGTGTTTACGATATATTCCTCGCAAACTCTTACCAGGCGTGGTGCGTGGTGCTAACGTCAGATCTTTGAATGACTGTATCCTTTGATTCGTAACTCCGATTTATGCACTGTTTTTTTTGATGTTGTGTAAATTTTTTGAGATCTGTCAGTTGGCAAACTGCCGTAGGCAATTTGTCCCAATTTTTTTCGAAACGAGGCCTCGAAGACCTTCAATTTTGTCTTTCTTTTCAATTTTGACTTTTAAACGCACTTTTGACCGCTGATAACAAGCGTTTTTCGTGTACTTTTAGTTCACATTGTTGATAAATTTAAAGAATCACAAATTAGAATGTTTTATAGCATCTTGTCAGTGGCCAAAGTGCGTTTAAAAGTTAAAATAAAAAAATGGCATTATTGAAGGTCTTCGAGGCCTCGTTCAGAAAATTTTTTGGGACACACCGCCTACAGTTGTTTGCCAACGGATAGATCTTGAAAAATACATGATTTCAAACACAAAGGTGACTAAATCGTAGCTACGAGTTAAAAGATACGGCCATTCAAAGTTCTCCCCCCAACAAGCACATGAACCACGCACCAAGCATCATGCACTGTGCGTGGTGTTTGGTGCGTGGTGCGTGCTCGCGAGAAAAAATGTATGTCTCGATCATTATCTCGTAAACACGCATCATGCACCAAGTTACACGCATAATGCATGGTGCGTGGTCAGAGGACATATTTACACTATCGAATTTTTAAGAGCATGTTTGAAAAAGAGGGCATTTTGACCAATTTTTCATGAATTTCTTCCCCTGATGGATACGGAGTATATGTTAAAAATGAAGTATAAGGCCAAATCCAATAGACCCAAATCAACCCACCAGTATAGTAGAACCAGTATAAGCCCAACCCACATAACCTTATTTTAGGAAATCGATGAAAATAATCAAATTTCTGCGCCAAAACACCGATTCCAAATCGGACTAAAATCAATCTAATTATTCGCAGCAGAAATGAAGTCGAATCACTCAAGTATTAGGGTTCGTGGACAACGACTGATTCAATCGACGTTGATTCATCGATCACCAAATAATAATGATGATCAGTAAGCTTTCAAGTAACCCTAATTTATATCTTTCAGATGATGTCATCAATTAATATTCTTCAATTCTTCAATTTACAAGGTCGAATGATTGTAGAGAGAAATTGGGGAATGCATCGGGAACTAAGAAGCGGCCGAGTATTTCATTGTCTGATTTTCTTAACCGGAAGCTGAAAAAAACTTCTCATCAGTCAAAATTAGTTCAGGTTCAGTTTAAGTTGCATTTCGAAAATATAGTCTGTTGAAACTTGTTAATTAATTAATTAATTAATAATTATTATTATTATTATTATTATTATTATTATTATTATTATTATTATTATTATTATTATTATTATTATTATTATTATTATTATTATTATTATTATTATTATTATTATTATTATTATTATTATTATTATTATTATTATTATTATTATTATTATTATTATTATTATTATTATTATTATTATTATTATTATTATTATTATTATTATTATTATTATTATTATTATTATTATTATTATTATTATTATTATTATTATTATTATTATTATTATTATTATTATTATTATTATTATTATTATTATTATTATTATTATTATTATTATTATTATTATTATTATTATTATTATTATTATTATTATTATTATTATTATTATTATTATTATTATTATTATTATTATTATTATTATTATTATTATTATTATTATTATTATTATTATTATTATTATTATTATTATTATTATTATTATTATTATTATTATTATTATTATTATTATTATTATTATTATTATTATTATTATTATTATTATTATTATTATTATTATTATTATTATTATTATTATTATTATTATTATTATTATTATTATTATTATTATTATTATTATTATTATTATTATTATTATTATTATTATTATTATTATTATTATTATTATTATTATTATTATTATTATTATTATTATTATTATTATTATTATTATTATTATTATTATTATTATTATTATTATTATTATTATTATTATTATTATTATTATTATTATTATTATTATTATTATTATTATTATTATTATTATTATTATTATTATCATGATGAATTTGTGCTACAGTATTTGCTAGTGTAATCTGATTTTGCTTTAATCTAGTAGAGCAGGGCTTGAGCTTGGCTTGACCAACTAAGGCTAAGATGGAGTTTGGTTTGAAAAGATTAAAGATCTAATAATAATGTTGCTTTAATTCTGAACATTGGATATTAACGTCATTAACGAATTTCAAGCTACACACATTACTTTAGTCTCAGACAAAATTGTGCTCAATTCGATGTATATTTTATGAGACCAAAGGACCAAAGGTTGATAAAGGACTACCTAGACCGACCCACAATTGGCTGCTTTTCTATCATGTGGGGTCGACTCGCTTAACGGTTGTAACCCTAGACCGCAGTCGCAAGTACAAATCCTATATTGGCTGTTTTTCTATATTGGCTGTTTTTCTATGAAAATAAGTTTGATACTCCGTATATCATAAGTACACATTGTAATCATGAAAAATCGTTAAGTCTCCTCGTAGTTAATTTTCTGCTACTATAATCAAAACCTGCAAAAATGTACTCCATACTTCTTCTATTAGGATGATCTTTCTCAAATGAAAACAGTTAAGGAACATAGCACATCAAAGTGAGTGTGTGAAGTTTAATTACTTTCAGAACAAAGACTATGACTTTAGAGTGACTGAGTGATTAGTTAAGTTTCATTGTCATTTCTAGTGATTTAAATGGTGCTATCCAAAAGACTTGTAATTTTCATTTCTTTCTTTTCCTATTTTTGCAGAATAAAGAATTTAGTTGTAAATTGTAATTAACTTTCAGGGTAAAGAAAACCCATTTCTCTCACCAAGAACCAATGTGGGTACTAATCAGTCAATTGTTGGAGCCAAGACTGACCAGAAAACTAAGGGACCGGAGTTAAATGCTATCCTTGATGTTGCTCTTGAACAGTTTAAATGCAGTAAAGAGAACGACAATAATACTTTTTTAAATCTACAAGACGAGAATCAAACTAGTACTGCTACTACGATCTCACAAGAATCACAAATTCAGGATTTTGGAGGTTTGATATCAGTTCACTCTTTGTTGTCTTTTGTTTTTGAATTTAAGTATATGTAATGTCTTGAGAACTAGTTCATTTACATTTGAATGTCTTTCATGATGATAAGGTTTGTATGGTAAATCACTTGCTCCAAAGGGTGTGGTTGTTTTGGGTGGTGATCCAAAACCAAAACAATCGAGATGCGAAAAACCATTCATTAAAGGCGAGAAACCACTGCCTGTTTACAACCACTGTAAGTGTGCCACATCTCTAAATTTAGCATTTCTAATGGTGATTATTTGAAATTTTCATGTAAATGTAAAAATATATGATCCAATGTGTTTAAATGATCAGATGCAAGTGGCAGCGGATGGTGGGACAGCGATATGGAAGGTATCGATAACGATGAAGTGGGATTCAATGAGGTGTGGGAGGGTGTGGGGTCCGCTACTATGGGAGGACTTGATTGGCACTAATGTAACAATCGATACGATTAGGTAAAACAGTGGTTTGAATGTTGAAATGATAAACCACTCTTTGTATAATTTAGGTTTGTTTTTAAGTACTTGAACTACTTGATGTAACTTTGGCATTCTGCAAGTAATGTTATATATGAAGAAACAAACATGGTATGGCCGTCTGGGCCATTATTTGTCTAGCTGTTAAGGTTAGGATCTGCTTAGAGGTCTTTAGGTTTGAATTTTGCTTACGTTAGAGAATTAAGAACCATGTTTGAATCTTAAGAAAATTAAGCAAAGTTTGTATTGTTTAAGAACCATGTTTAAAGACCATCTCTTTAAACATCTGTTGTGTATTATATCTTTGAGTTTATAAATATATTTCAATTTCAATTTCAATCATCATCATTCAATACGGTGTTCTAAGTGATTTTGCTGTTAAATTTACTTGGATTTTGTCTAATTTCTTTGATAATTTTAGACCATGGTTTTTTAAATCAATAATTTTATATTATTCTCTTCATCCCAAATTAAATGTCTTTTTAATATCTTTTTGACCCTTTCTTATTCTATGTGTCATCTTCGCGTATGGGTCATACTAATTTTCTATGTATCGCTTCAATTTTATTGGATATCCCCAAAAGGACATGTGTCTTGTTGGTATTGACACACAAGTTGGGCATAAACTTTTGGAAAAAGAGTAACTAAAGGGAAAAAAAAAAAAAAAAAAGTAAAGTCGATCATCTGCATTTCAAAGTACTAGCATAAAAAAATAGACACTAAATTGTGACCCTTAATACGCAGTAATTTTTTTGACAGGGATAACAACATCTAACTCAGGCCTAAGATAATACTTTTGCTTTGCGACTATGACCTCGTAACTTTATTCGACTTCACTCGTATTATTGTTCCGATCACACCACATCATGAGCCTCGACGTGCTGTCATGATGAGCTTGGAACACATATCCTTACTTCAAGACGGTTGACCTTGCTATGAGCTAGTCTCATGTTAATAGAGTTGTCTCCCTGTGGCGGCGTAATAACGAGCTCGAATGATATTCCCCCTAAGAGACACATAATCCTCCTATGGGCTCATCCCATCTCGACCTTCCGAGCTCGAAGCCATCTCGATCTCAAAGAAAGATCAACTTGAATAAAGTTAACAAGTGAAATCAAGTACTCGTTGGTCAACAACATGGTATGAGTTTGTTTCCCTATTACCGCAATTTTCCGGACATGTCAATATCAACATTGTTAACATTATTTAGTTAGGACTTACCATTACCTACAATGGTCATGCCTTTACATGTTTGCGTCAACCATATTATATTAGGTATACTCCTTACTTGGCGACATGTTAAATCCTGACATAGTGACATGCCCATATATCTTTGGATCTCAAATACCGAACTCTTAGAACTATAATTCTGAACCTTCAAGAAGTTGAAATTTCACTATAAATGCAACTATAGTGTTGTCGCTACTATAGTTCGTAGTTGTTAGATGGATATTGTTTATGTTGATATGTATTGGTTTATTTAGCACATGTTCTATAAGGGCCCTTTACTTATCTAGTCCACTAGGGTTGAGTACTTGCTTAATGCTATTTATATGTATGTAACCTGCATCTATAATGATACACAATAATATTACGCCCTTTACTATTCTCTCTAACATGGTATCATGAGCTAAAACCCTAAACACCCTCCCCACCGCTTAATAAAAAAAAAAAAAAAAAAACATCATAATAATTGTTCATCGCCTGCAAAAACAATCTCCATCTACCTATCAATATATTTTGATGGGTAGTGATATTTCCAAATCACTTTTTGATAGATCCACACAAATTGACTAACATACGCTTAAATCATGTATAACACAATAAAATTGATAAACTACATTAGAGGGTATTTTAGGAAGACAGCTTGAAAAATGTGTGGATCTATCAAAAAGTGATTTGGAAATATCACCACCCTATTTTGATAGATCCCATATTCCAAATAAAGCCTACTATCGATCACTCTGTTATAAAAGGAAAGACTCCTTCAAAAAGATTATTTAAATTTCTTTTTAAAGATTCTTTCAAGGTTGGTTTTTCTATTTAATTATTAAATTCTCAAAGCACTCTGCACCATTCGTACATGTGGAGCCTTAGTGATCTCAACAACAGCCAAATTGTGTGATTTCGTAAATAATAATAATAATAATAATAATAAAAAAAAGGATATCGAAATTAATTGTGTGATTTGCGCTTCTTTTTCAATCACAGATCAATTAATTAATTTAATTGATTCTTTACTCCACACATTATTTTTGAAGATTTTATTAGAGTGTTGAGTACGTAATATTATCCAAGCCCAACACCAACAATTTATGCAAGCCCAACCACATTTTTCAGCCCACGAAATTATGCAGGCCCAACAACAGCAACACGGTATTTGGCCTACAACCTTTTTCAGCGGGCTGGCTGAACCTGCTAACAGCCCATTTGTTAGTCCAATGCAACACCAGGAGACATTTATACCGAAGGCATTTAATGTCAACACTCCTCCAGACTATGGTAATTCCGGTTGGATTATGGACACTGGTGCGTCAACTCACCTCACCTCTAGCATTAAAAATTTAAGTACTGTTTTTAATCATTGCATTTATCCATCAGTTGCTGTTGGTGACGGGAACCACATCCCCGTTGTCAACACTGGTCATAGCGTTTTGCCTAATGTTAACCGAACCCTACACCTGTCTAATGTTCTCGTGACACCGAACATAGTTAAAAATCTTATCTCTGTTCGTCGTTTTACTCGTGACAATAAAGTTTCTGTTTCATTTGAAGAGTTTGGTTTTTCCGTGAAAGATTACTTGACTCACCGCCTGCTCCTCCGATGTGATAGCACCGGAGATCTCTACCCGTTCACGAATCCGACACCATGCCCACCTTATCATGCTCTCATCACCACACCCAGCATTTGGCATCAGCGCCTCGGACATCCTAGCACTGATGTTTTTCGCCGTCTCATTTCTAATAATTCTATTACATGTAATAATACGAAGTCTCCCGCTCTTTGTCATGCATGTCAACTTGGCATACATGTGAGACTTCCGTTTAGTAGTTCCGTTTCTCATGTTAATTTGTTATTTGATATTGTTCACTCAGACTTATGGACTTCACCTATTCCGAGTCTTAGTGGTTACAAATATTATGTCATTTTCCTAGATCATTACTCGCATTACTTATGGGGTTTTCCATTACGCAATAAATCTGAAGTCTTTGATAAATTTACTCAATTTCGTGCTTACATAAAAACTCAATTCAATTCTGAAATCAAAACCTTCCAATGTGACCTTGGCGGTGAATTCGACAACAATCAACTTAAACAGTTATTCCAAAACAACGGCATTCAAATACGCTTTTCTTGCTCGCAAACCTCCCAACAAAACGGGAAATTAGAACGGATTATTCGTACTATAAATAACTTCATACGCACCCTTCTTTTTCAAGCAAACCTACCCCCTACTTTCTGGGTCGAGGCCCTTCACATGGCCACCTATCTACTCAATCTCCTACCCTCATCCGCAATAAACCACGATATCCCCCACACACGCCTCTACAAATATCCACCCAACTACTTCACTCTCCGTGTGTTCGGTTGTCTTTCCTACCCTTACCTCAACAATACTCATAAACTCGCTCCACGCTCTACCCCATGTATCTTCCTCGGTTATCCATCGAATCACCGCGGATACCGATGTCTCGACCTCGCCACTCAGAAAATCATTCTCTCTCGTCATGTCACCTTCGATGAAACTTCCTTCCCTTATAGCTCGACCACTACCTCCCCACCCCCATCATATGAGTTTCTCGACCCTCATCCAAATCTATTCTCTCGTACTCTCTCAGAAATATCTCCACCTCCTGTCGCCACTCCACCCTCACCCGACACTCCTACACCTCCTACCCCTCCTCCTCCCACACCCGCACCGTCACCACCCCTACCACCTCAAAACACGACCTCCACTCACCCTATGGTTACTCGACACCGCATTGGCATCACCAAACCTGTTCAACGCCTTAATCTCCACATTTCTACACCTTCTCCTACACCAAAATCATATTCCAACGCCTTTAGCGACCCTAACTGGCATAACACTACGACTGAGGAATATAATGTTTTAATTAAAAATGGTACTTGGACTCTTGTGCCTCGCCCTACGGACACGAACATAGTTCGCTCTATGTGGTTGTTTAAGCACAAGTGTAATGCAGACGGTACTCTGAGCAGGTATAAGGCTCGACTTGTCGCTAAGGGTCGGAGCCAGCAGGTTGGTATTGATTGTGATGAGACTTTCAGCCCGGTTGTAAAATCGGCCACTATTAGGACTGTACTCAGTCTTGCTGCATCTCGACACTGGCCCATTCATCAGCTAGATGTCAAGAATGCGTTTCTCCACGGCACTCTCTCTGAGACCGTCTACATGCATCAGCCCCCTGGTTTCCGTGACCCTAGTCGCCCAGATCATGTTTGCCTTCTACAGAAATCTTTATACGGATTGAAACAAGCTCCTCGAGCTTGGTTTCAACAATTTTCCGGTTATGCTCAGCGTGTTGGATTCCAGCACAGTAGATGTGACACCTCTTTGTTCATCTACAAGCACGGCGCAGACACAGCCTATTTGTTATTATATGTGGATGACATCATCTTGACTGCCTCGTCTATAGCCTTTCTTCATCGGGTTATCACCTCTTTACATAAGGAGTTCTCCATGACTGATCTTGGTCCGTTAAATTATTTTCTTGGCATTTCTGTCACTCGTACTCCTTCTGGTATGTTTCTCTCTCAGAAGAAGTATGCATTTGAGATCATTGAGCGTGCAGACATGGTTGGTTGTAATTCTAGTCGCACACCCGTTGATATTGGCACCAAACTGACCACTACTGGTCCCCCAGTTAAGGATCTAAGTTTATATCGCAGTCTTGCCGGTGCTCTCCAGTATCTCACTTTAACCAAGCCTGACATCTCTTATGCTGTCCAGCAGATCTGTTTGTTTATGCATGATCCTCGAGAGCCTCATATGGCTGCTCTCCGAAGGATCATTCGTTATGTCTAGGGCACTCTGGATCTTGGTCTAAAGCTGTTTTCATCCAGCACTTGCTCATTGGTTGCTTATTCTGATGCTGATTGGGCTAGTTGTCCCTCTACTCGCCGCTCTACATCTGGATACTGTGTATTTTTGGGTAATAATCTTTTATCTTGGTCCTCTAAACGGTAACAGACTCCGTCACGCTCCAGTGCTGAAGCTGAATACCGCGGCTGAAATGTCCCGTTCTTATTGATTAAAAACGTTCCATATTAATTGATTTCGTTGCGAGGTTTTGACCTCTATATGAGACGTTTTTCAAAGACTGCATTCATTTTTAAAACAAACCATAACCTTTATTTCATAAATAAAGGTTTAAAAAGCTTTACGTAGATTATCAAATAATGATAATCTAAAATATCCTGTTTACACACGACCATTACATAATGGTTTACAATACAAATATGTTACATCGAAATCAGTTTCTTGAATGCAGTTTTTACACAATATCATACAAACATGGACTCCAAATCTTATCCTTATTTTAGTATGCAACAGCGGAAGCTCTTAGTATTCACCTGAGAATAAACATGCTTTAAACTTCAACAAAAATGTTGGTGAGTTATAGGTTTAACTTATATATATCAAATCGTAACAATAGACCACAAGATTTCATATTTCAATACACATCCCATACATAGAGATAAAAATCATTCATATGGTGAACACCTGGTAAACGACATTAACAAGATGCATATATAAGAATATCCCCATCATTCCGGGACACCTTTCGGATTTGATATAAATTTCGAAGTACTAAAGCATCCGGTACTTTGGATGGGGTTTGTTAGGCCCAATAGATCTATCTTTAGGATTCGCGTCAATTAGGGTGTCTGTTCCCTAATTCTTAGATTACCAGACTTAATAAAAAGGGGCATATTCGATTTCGATAATTCAACCATAGAATGTAGTTTCACGTACTTGTGTCTATTTTGTAAATCATTTATAAAACCTGCATGTATTCTCATCCCAAAAATATTAGATTTTAAAAGTGGGACTATAACTCACTTTCACAGATTTTTACTTCGTCGGGAAGTAAGACTTGGCCACTGTTGATTCACGAACCTATAACAATATATACATATATATCAAAGTATGTTCAAAATATATTTACAACACTTTTAATATATTTTGATGTTTTAAGTTTATTAAGTCAGCTGTCCTCGTTAGTAACCTACAACTAGTTGTCCACAGTTAGATGTACAGAAATAAATCGATAAATATTATCTTGAATCAATCCACGACCCAGTGTATACGTATCTCAGTATTGATCACAACTCAAACTATATATATTTTGGAATCAACCTCAACCCTGTATAGCTAACTCCAACATTCACATATAGAGTGTCTATGGTTGTTCCGAAATATATATAGATGTGTCGACATGATAGGTCGAAACATTGTATACGTGTCTATGGTATCTCAAGATTACATAATATACAATACAAGTTGATTAAGTTATGGTTGGAATAGATTTGTTACCAATTTTCACGTAGCTAAAATGAGAAAAATTATCTAATCTTGTTTTACCCATAACTTCTTCATTTTAAATCCGTTTTGAGTGAATCAAATTGCTATGGTTTCATATTGAACTCTATTTTATGAATATAAACAGAAAAAGTATAGGTTTATAGTTGGAAAAATAAGTTACAAGTCGTTTTTGTAAAGGTAGTCATTTCAGTCGAAAGAACGACGTCTAGATGACCATTTTAGAAAACATACTTCCACTTTGAGTTTAACCATAATTTTTGGATATAGTTTCATGTTCATAATAAAAATAATTTTCTCAGAATAACAACTTTTAAATCAAAGTTTGTCATAGTTTTTAATTAACTAACCCAAAACAGCCCGCGGTGTTACTACGACGGCGTAAATTCGGTTTTACGGTGTTTTTCGTGTTTCCAGGTTTTAAATATTTAAGTTAGCATATCATATAGATATAGAACATGTGTTTAGTTGATTTTAAAAGTCAAGTTAGAAGGATTAACTTTTATTTGCGAACAAGTTTAGAATTAACTAAACTATGTTCTAGTGATTACAAGTTTAAACCTTCGAATAAGATAGCTTTATATGTATGAATCGAATGATGTTATGAACATCATTACTACCTTAAGTTCCTTGGATAAACCTACTGGAAAATAGAAAAATGGATCTAGCTTCAACGGATCCTTGGATGGCTGGAAGTTCTTGAAGCAGAATCATGACACGAAAACAAGTTCAAGTAAGATCATCACTTGAAATAAGATTGTTATAGTTATATAAATTGAACCAAAGTTTGAATATGATTATTACCTTGTATTAGAATGATAACCTACTGTAAGAAACAAAGATTTCTTGAGGTTGGATGATCACCTTACAAGATTGGAAGTGAGCTAGCAAACTTGAAAGTATTCTTGATTTTATGTAACTAGAACTTGTAGAATTTATGAAGAACACTTAGAACTTGAAGATAGAACTTGAGAGAGATCAATTAGATGAAGAAAATTGAAGAATAAAAGTGTTTGTAGGTGTTTTTGGTCGTTGGTGTATGGATTAGATATAAAGGATATGTAATTTTGTTTTCATGTAAATAAGTCATGAATGATTACTCATATTTTTGTAATTTTATGAGATATTTCATGCTAGTTTCCAAATGATGGTTCCCACATGTGTTAGGTGACTCACATGGGCTGCTAAGAGCTGATCATTGGAGTGTATATACCAATAGTACATACATCTAAAAGCTGTGTATTGTACGAGTACGAATACGGGTGCATACGAGTAGAATTGTTGATGAAATTGAACGAGGATGTAATTGTAAGCATTTTTGTTAAGTAGAAGTATTTTGATAAGTGTATTGAAGTCTTTCAAAAGTGTATAAATACATATTAAAACACTACATGTATATACATTTTAACTGAGTCGTTAAGTCATCGTTAGTCGTTACATGTAAGTGTTGTTTTGACACCTTTAGGTTAACGATCTTGTTAAATGTTGTTAACCCAATGTTTATAATATCAAATGAGATTTTAAATTATTATATTATCATGATATTATCATGTATGAATATCTCTTAATATGATATATATACATTAAATGTCTTTACAACGATAATCGTTACATATATGTCTCGTTTAAAAATCATTAAGTTAGTAGTCTTGTTTTTACATATGTAGTTCATTGTTAATATACTTAATGATATGTTTACTTATCATAGTATCATGTTAACTATATATATATATCCATATATATGTCATCATATAGTTTTTACAAGTTTTAACGTTCGTGAATCACCGGTCAACTTGGGTGGTCAATTGTCTATATGAAACATATTTCAATTAATCAAGTCTTAACAAGTTTGATTGCTTAACATGTTGGAAACATTTAATCATGTAAATATCAATCTCAATTAATATATATAAACATGGAAAAGTTCGGGTCACTACAGTACCTACCCGTTAAATAAATTTCGTCCCGAAATTTTAAGCTGTTGAAGGTGTTGATGAATCTTCTGGAAATAGATGCGGGTATTTCTTCTTCATCTGATCTTCACACTCCCAGCTGAACTCGGGTCCTCTACGAGCATTCCATCGAACCTTAACAATTGGTATCTTGTTTTGCTTAAGTCTTTTAACCTCACGATCCATTATTTCGACGGGTTCTTCGATGAATTGGAGTTTTTCGTTGATTTGGATTTCATCTAACGGAATAGTGAGATCTTCTTTAGCAAAACATTTCTTCAAATTCGAGACGTGGAAAGTGTTATGTACAGCCGCGAGTTGTTGAGGTAACTCAAGTCGGTAAGCTACTGGTCCGACACGATTAATAATCTTGAATGGTCTAATATACCTTGGATTTAATTTCCCTCGTTTACCAAATCGAACAACGCCTTTCCAAGGTGCAACTTTAAGCATGACCATCTCTCCAATTTCAAATTCTATATCTTTTCTTTTAATGTCAGCGTAGCTCTTTTGTCGACTTTGGGCGGTTTTCAACCGTTGTTGAATTTGGATGATCTTCTCGGTAGTTTCTTGTATAATCTCCGGACCCGTAATCTGTCTATCCCCCACTTCACTCCAACAAATCGGAGACCTGCACTTTCTACCATAAAGTGCTTCAAACGGCGCCATCTCAATGCTTGAATGATAGCTGTTGTTGTAGGAAAATTCTGCTAACGGTAGATGTCGATCCCAACTCTTTCCGAAATCAATAACACATGCTCGTAGCATGTATTCAAGCGTTTGTATCGTCCTTTCACTCTGCCCATCAGTTTGTGGATGATAGGCAGTACTCATGTCTAGACGAGTTCCTAATGCTTGCTGTAATGTCTGCCAGAATCTTGAAATAAATCTGCCATCCCTATCAGAGATAATAGAGATTGGTATTCCATGTCTGGAGACGACTTCCTTCAAATACAGTCGTGCTAACTTCTCCATCTTGTCATCTTCTCTTATTGGCAGGAAGTGTGCTGATTTGGTGAGACGATCAACTATTACCCAAATAGTATCAAAACCACTTGCAGTCCTTGGCAATTTAGTGATGAAATCCATGGTAATGTTTTTCCATTTCCATTCTGGGATTTCGGGTTGTTGAAGTAGACCTGATGGTTTCTGATGCTCAGCTTTGACCTTAGAACACGTCAAACATTCTCCTACGTATTTAGCAACATCGGCTTTCATACCCGGCCACCAAAAATGTTTCTTGAGATCCTTGTACATCTTCCCCGTTCCAGGATGTATTGAGTATCTGGTTTTATGAGCTTCTCTAAGTACCATTTCTATCATATCTCCAAATTTTGGTACCCAAATCCTTTCAGCCCTATACCGGGTTCCGTCTTCCCGAATATTAAGATGCTGCTCCGATCCTTTGGGTATTTCATCCTTTAAATTTCCCTCTTTTAAAACTCCTTGTTGCGCCTCCTTTATTTGAGTAGTAATGTTATTATGAATCATTATATTCATAGATTTTACTCGAATGGGTTCTCTGTCCTTCCTGCTCAAGGCATCGGCTACCACATTTGCCTTCCCCGGGTGGTAACGAATCTCAAAGTTGTAATCATTCAACAATTCAATCCACCTACGCTGCCTCATATTCAGTTGTTTCTGATTAAATATGTGTTGAAGACTTTTGTGGTCGGTATATATAATACTTTTGACCCCATATAAGTAGTGCCTCCAAGTCTTTAATGCAAAAACAACCGCGCCTAATTCCAAATCATGCGTCGTAT
The DNA here is from genome assembly GCF_046630445.1 of Rutidosis leptorrhynchoides. Taxonomy (NCBI): domain Eukaryota; kingdom Viridiplantae; phylum Streptophyta; class Magnoliopsida; order Asterales; family Asteraceae; genus Rutidosis; species Rutidosis leptorrhynchoides. Next base: position 246,419,193 of record NC_092333.1, read on the forward strand.
AATTTTGCACGTGAATCTTCAATTGTCTAGACGCATAAGCAATCACCTTCGTTCGTTGCATTAATACACAATCGAGACCTTGCTTTGATGCATCACAATAAATCACAAAATCATCATTCCCTTCAGGCAATGACAATATAGGTGCCGTAGTTAGCTTTTTCTTCAATAACTGAAACGCTTTCTCTTGTTCATCCTTCCATTCAAATTTCTTCCCTTTATGCGTTAATGCAGTCAAGGTTTTGCTATTCTGGAAAAGTCTTGGATGAACCTTCTGTAGTAACCAGCTAGTCCTAAAAACTGGCGTATGTGTTTCGGAGTTTTCGGGGTTTCCCACTTTTCAACAGTTTCTATCTTTGCCGGATCCACCTTAATACCTTTTTTGTTCACTATGTGACCGAGGAATTGAACTTCTTCCAACCAAAATCCACACTTTGAAAATTTAGCGTACAATTCTTCCTTCCTCAATACTTCTAACACCTTTCTCAAATGTTCACCGTGTTCTTGGTCATTCTTTGAGTAAATAAGTATGTCATCAATGAAAACAATGACAAACTTGTCAAGGTATGGTCCACACACTCGGTTCATAAGGTCCATGAACATAGCTGGTGCATTAGTTAAACCAAACGACATGACCATAAACTCGTAATGACAGTAACGTGTTCTGAAAGCAGTCTTTGGAATATCATCTTCTTTCACCCGCATTTGATGATACCCGGAACGTAAGTCAATCTTTGAATAAACAGACGAGCCTTGTAGTTGATCAAATAAGTCGTCGATTCTCGGTAGTGGGTAGCGGTTCTTGATGGTAAGTTTGTTCAACTCTCGGTAGTCGATACACAACCTGAATGTACCATCTTTCTTCTTGACAAACAAAACAGGAGCTCCCCACGGTGATGTGCTTGGTCGAATGAAACCACGCTCTAAAAGTTCTTGTAATTGGCTTTGCAGTTCTTTCATCTCACTGGGTGCGAGTCTGTAAGGAGCACGAGCTATTGGTGCAGCTCCTGGTACAAGATCTATTTGAAATTCAACGGATCGATGTGGGGGTAATCCAGGTAATTCTTTCGGAAATACATCGGGAAATTCTTTTGCAACGGGAACATCATTGATGCTCTTTTCTTCAGTTTGTACTTTCTCGACGTGTGCTAGAACAGCATAGCAACCTTTTCTTATTAGTTTTTGTGCCTTCAAATTACTAATAAGATGTAGCTTCGTGTTGCCCTTTTCTCCGTACACCATTAAGGGTTTTCCTTTTTCTCGTATAATGCGAATTGCATTTTTGTAACAAACGATCTCTGCTTTCACTTCTTTCAACCAGTCCATACCGATTATCACATCAAAACTCCCTAACTCTACTGGTATAAAGTCAATCTTAAATGTTTCGCTAACCAGTTTAATTTCTCGATTCCGACATATATTATCTGCTGAAATTAATTTAACATTTGCTAATTCGAGTAAAAATTTACTATCCAAAGGCGTCAATGGACAACTTAATTTAGCACAAAAATCTCTACTCATATAGCTTCTATCCGCACCCGAATCAAATAAAACGTAAGCAGATTTATTGTCAATAAGAAACGTACCCGTTGATAATGCTAAAAACGAACATATATTTCATAGCATTATTCCTCAAGAAAGACAAGCTTTTAGTTGCAATTGTTCTATTTAAAAGTGATATTCGTTTAAATAATAAAAGGTGAAGACAAAAGACAGATTCGACGAATTGAAGACGCTAACGACCAAAAAGCTCAAAAGTACAAAAGACAATCAAAGAGGTTCCAATTATTGATAAGAAACGTCTCGAAATTACAAGAGTACAAGATACAAAACGCAAAGTACAAGATATTAAATTGTACGCAAGGACGTTCGAAAATCCGGAACCGGGACCAGAGTCAACTCTCAACGCTCGACGCAACGGACTAAAAATTACAAGTCAACTATGCACATAAATATAATATAATATTTAAATAATTCTTGTAATTATTTATATATTATATAAATATTTAAAACCGTCGGTAAACAAAGAGCCAAACTTGTGTGAGCTGTAAAAGCAAACTCCGCGACTCACGGAGTTTGAAGGCAAAAATGGCCGCGAGTCGCGGAGCCCCAAACTCTGAAACTCCCTATAAAGCCAACCGAATTCTGATCATTTTTCATCATCTAATATCCATCTCTCTATCTATATCGTATATATTTATATTTATATTTTAATTTTAATTTTAATTTTAATTTTAATTTTAATCCTAATAATAAGGGTATGTTAGCGAATGTTGTAAGGGTGTAAGTCGAAATTCTGTCCGTGTAACGCTACGCTATTTTTAATCATTGTAAGTTATGTTCAACCTTTTTACATTAATGTCTCGTAGCTAAGTTATTATTATGCTTATTTAAAACGAAGTAATCATGATGTTGGGCTAATTACTAAAATTGGGTAATTGGGCTTTGTACCATAATTGGGGTTTGGATAAAAGAACGACACTTGTGGAAATTAGACTATGGGCTATTAATGGGTTTTATATTAACTAAACAATACCTTGTTAATTTAATATACAAACTTATAATTCGACGTATTTATATATAACCACATACGCTTGACTGGGTACGGTGGGCGGGATATCTATAAATACCAATAATTATTCATTTTACCGGATACGGAACTGGATTAATAGTTAATAGACTTGTTGAAACAGGGGTGAATTACATTCAAGGGTAATTGGTGTAATTGTTAACAAAGTAGTAAAACCTTGGTTTACACGCAGTCGATAACCTGGTGTATTCATTAAACAAAGTATTAAAACCTTGTTACAATTCGAATCCCCAATTAGTTGGAATATTTGACTTCGGGAATAAGAATAATTTGACGAAGGCTTTCGCTCTTTATATTTATGACTGATGGACTATTATGGACAAAATCCGTATGGACATATTAAATAATCCAGGACAAAGGACAATTAACCCATGGGCATAAAACTAAAATCAACACGTCAAACATCATGATTACGGAAGTTTAAATAAGCATAATTCTTTTATTTCACATTTAATTTCCTTTATTTTATATTTAATTGCACTTCTAATTATCGCATTTTTATTTTTATTGTATTTAATTGCACTTTTAATTATCGTACTTTTTAATTATCGCAAGTTTATTTTATCGCACTTTTATTATTCGCAATTTCATTATCGTTATTTACTTTACGCTTTAATTTAAGTCTTGTATTTATTTATTATTTTACATTTGGTTTTAACTGCGACTAAAGTTTTAAAATCGACAAACCGGTCATTAAACGGTAAAAACCCCCCTTTATAATAATAATATTACTTATATATATATATTTGTATTTTTATAAAAGTAAACTAATATAGCGTTAAGCTTTGTTTAAAGATTTTCCCTGTGGAACGAACTGGACTTACTAAAAACTACACTACTGTACGATTAGGTACACTGCCTATAAGTGTTGTAGCAAGGTTTAAGTATATCCATTCTATAAATAAATAAATATCTTGTGTAAAATTGTATCGTATTTAATAGTATTTTCTGCTAAAATTTAATAGTATTTTATATACACCTCGCGAAACATCAAGTATATTTTTGGCGCCGCTGCCGGGGATCTTCTTAAACGCCGGAAGCGCAACGCTAATATAAAAAAAAAAAAAAATTTAGTTTACTTTTATTAAAATTCGTTTTTATAAAAATACGTTTTAAATATTCGAAAATATAAAAAGAAAAAGAAAAATATAAATATTTTTAGGAGTTTGATAAATATTTAAGTTTTATAAAGTTTCTTTAGTTTGTAAAAATATAAGTTTTATTTAATTTATTTTATAAATATATTTTATAAATATAAAAAACCGGGAAAAAAAATTAATATATATAAATCTATTTTTAAGATATTTTTATAAAATTATAAAGTAATTCTATTTTTATTTTAGTTTTTAAATATAAGTTTTTTTTACAAATATTTAGATTTTAAAATAGAAAAAAATATAAAAACAGAAAATATAAAAAATAATAAAAAAACGCGTCGAATATTAAATAACCTGTCAGTTGAATTCTGGAACCCCGCGAGTCGCGGGGTTTGATGCTTTGAATACCGCAAGTCGCGGAGCCGTCTGACACGGGCCACACAGAACCCTAATCTGCATTAAATACGGAGTATTATTAATTATTATTAATTAATTTGTAATTAGGGTTAAATATTTAATTAATTTAGTATTTAATTTAAGTTTTAATTAATTTATGTATTTAGTTTAATTAGTTTAATTAATTTGTAAAATTAATAGTTTTAATAAATAAATAATATAAAAATAATATTTTTATAAAAATTGTACTTTTTACAACTTTTTTTATATTTTTATATTTTATTTTTTTTAATCGTTTTAGCGTAATATTTGTATTTTTAGCTCATATTTAGTTTTAAACTTAGTTTTTGCCATAGTTATTTTTATTTCTAGATTTTTAGGCTTTGCCGTAGAATTCCTTAAGTGCTTTTTCTTTAGACTAAGATTTAGGTGCTTTAGAATTTTGCGACGCCTTTTTAAGTTTTAGTTTCTTTTTAAGTTATTTCCATTTGGGATTTAGTTTTTCCTGTAAGCTTTAATATTTTTTAGACGACTTTTACCTATGTATCAATTATCATTCCAATTAGTAATCTCAATTTGCGATTATAATTTTAAGTTAGTTGTAGTAATAAGGTTAGGTTAGTCAAGTATTTTAAGTTTTATAAGTTTCTTTTATTTTTCCGTCACCTTTTATTTTTCAACCATTTTTCTTTTTCGACGAACTCTTTTTCTTTCTTATTTCTCGCTATTCTAGTTTTAGGACATAGATTTTTATTCTACTTCTTATCTAAATTTCTTAAAATTACGAAAATTTATTTTAAGTGGTTAAATTGATAGACATCAAAATTTTCTAGTTCGTAGTAATAGTTGGATGTGTACGTGGACCGGGTTATTGGAGCCAAACAGTCCTCAATTATATTGAGACCAAACGAATCCTGCCCCTCTGCTGCATCTTTTGGCTATTCGAAACATGGGCAAAATCAGAGAAGTCTATTGATTGGATAACTTATTATAATTTTTCTTTCCTTTTAAAAAACTAATAGGATATTCAGTGAATGCACCGAGCAAGACGTTCACCACCTGTAACTAGATCAAGACATTTAGCAAATATTACTGCCGTTGATTTTTCTTTAGAATCGTCATCCAGTCGACCAAGTACTCCAGTTCAAATTTCTGATATTCTATTTTTTGAACCCGACCTCACAATTGAGAATCCGGAGAATATTCAGGGACGATTCATAGATTCTGAACCACTAAATTTTCCTCCGGAACCACCAATCATTCAAACAGAGATTGTTGAGGAACGAACCATTAAATCAGAATCCTCTAGTGATTCCGATTCAACAAATTCAATTATGGAGAATCTAGAACCTTTAAGTATGGAAGACCGAATGAGAGCTAAACGCACTGGCCAAGGTCACGCAATTACTCATCTAGACATTAATGCGCCAGATTATGAAATCAAAGGACAAATTCTACACATGGTGACTAATCAATGCCAATTTAGTGGTGCACCGAAGGAAGATCCAAATGAACATTTACGTACCTTTAATAGGATCTGCACACTATTTAAAATCCGAGAAGTTGAGGATGAACAGATATATCTCATGTTATTTCCCTGGACTTTAAAGGGAGAAGCCAAAGATTGGTTGGAATCATTACCTGAAGGGGCGATTGATACATGGTACGTTTTAGTTGAAAAATTTCTTAAACAATTCTTTCCTGCATCTAAAGCCGTAAGACTTCAAGCAGAAATTGTTACGTTTACACAAAAGCCAAATGAAACTCTATATGAGGCGTGGACAAGATATGGAAAGTTATTAAGAGGATGTCCGCAACATGGTTTAGACACCTGTCAAATAGTACAAATATTCTACCAGGGATGCGACATCACTACAAGGAAAGACATAGATATAGCAGCTGGTGGTTCTATTATGAAGAAAACCGAAACTGATGCTTACAAAATTATTGATAACACTGCTTCCCACTCACATGAGTGGAACCAAGAAAAAGATATCGTTAGATCATCTAAAGCAGCTAGAGCCGATTCTAGCCATGACTTAGATTCCATTTCCGCAAAGATAGATGCTGTCGAGAGACGAATGGAAAAGATGACTAAGGATATTCACTCAATACGAATTAGTTGTGAGCAGTGTGGAGGACCACATTTGACAAAAGATTGTCTCAGTATTGAATTAACAATGGAACAAAGAGAGAATATTTCATACATAAACCAAAGGCCTGGAAATAATTATCAGAATAATTATCAACCGCCAAGACCGATTTACAATCAAAACCAGAATTATAACCGAAATATTCCATACAACAACCAACAAGGTCCTAGCAATCAACAAGTATCCAATAATACTTACAATCAGCAAAGACCTAATTTTCAAAACAAACCACCACAACAAACCGATGATAAAAAGCCGAATTTAGAAGATATGATGATGAAGCTAGTTGAAACTCAAACGCAGTTTTTCACATCTCAGAAACAAACTAATGAACAAAATGCTCAAGCATTTAGAAATCAACAAGCTTCTATTCAAAATCTGGAACAAGAAGTAAGTAACCTAGCAAGGTTAATAGGTGAAAGAAAACCGGGAAGTCTACCTAGTGATACAAACGCTAACCCCCGGAATGAAACAGCTAAAGCCATTACCACAAGAAGTGGTACAACACTTAAACCACCTGAAATACCTGTAACTTCTGATGAAGCTATTCCTACCCCACAAGAACCACAACCTGATCAAGATAAGGAAAAAGAACCGGTAGTTGAAAAGGTTAATGAAGATAACACAGTTAAGGCTAAACCTTATGTTAAACCATACCAACCACCACTTCCTTACCCGAGTAAAATGAAGAAAGAGAAACTTGAAGCCGAGCAATCCAAATTCTTGGATATGTTTAAACAGATAAATGTAAATCTTCCTTTCATTGATGTGATTTCAGGAATGCCTAGATATGCTAAATTCTTGAAAGATCTAATCTCAAATAGAAAGAAAATGGAAGAACTCTCGGCTGTTACTATGAATGCTAATTGTTCAGCAGTGCTGTTGAATAAGATACCAGAAAAACTATCTGATCCAGGAAGTTTCACAATTCCATGTTTTCTGGGTAGTCTTAGTTCAATAGAAGCATTGGCAGACTTAGGTGCTAGTATAAATCTAATGCCGTATTCACTATACGCTAAACTAGACCTTGGAGAATTGAAACCAACCAGAATAAGCATACAACTAGCCGATAGATCAATAAAATTTTCTAGAGGGATAATGGAGAACATGCTAGTTAAAGTTGGTACTTTAGTATTTCCAGTAGATTTTGTTGTTCTGGACATGGAAGAAGATTCTCAAGTTCCTCTCATATTAGGAAGACCATTCTTAAACACGGCTAAAGCAATGATAGACGTGTTCGGTAAGAAATTGACCCTAAGTATAGAGGACGAGAGTGTTACCTTTTCAGTTGATAGAGCAATGCAACAACCGCAATCTGCAGATGATACATGTTATTATATTCAAACTATAGATGCACATGCAGAATTATTAGAAGAATTTCCAGAATTACAAGGAACAGGAGAATGTTCTTTAGGAGAAAGTAATGAACCAATTGATGAAGCTGAAATGTTAGCTACACTTATAGCTAATGGATATGAACCAACAACAGAAGAAATTCAAATGCTAAAAGAAGAAGACAGATATCGATACAAATCATCGATAGAAGAACCTCTGAAATTAGAGTTAAAGCCACTTCCAAACCATTTGGAATACGCTTATTTACATGGTGAATCTGAATTACCTGTAATAATATCGTCTTCTCTTACTGAAAATGAGAAATCACAACTCATTTCTGTGTTGAAAGCTCATAAACCAGCCATTGCATGGAAGATTCATGATATTAAAGGAATAAGTCCTTCGTATTGCACACATAAAATCCTTATGGAAGAAGGTCATAAAACGTATGTGCAACGCCAACGAAAACTAAATCCTAATATGCAAGATGTAGTTAAGAAAGAGATTATTAAACTGCTAGATGCAGGTCTAATTTATCCAATCTCTGATAGTCCATGGGTAAGCCCAGTTCAATGCGTGCCTAAGAAGGGTGGCATGACTGTCATTACAAATGAGAAAAATGAGCTTATTCCTACTAGGACTGTAACAGGATGGCGTGTATGTATTGATTATAGAAAATTAAATGACGCCACCAGAAAAGATCACTTTCCCTTACCTTTCATTGATCAAATGTTGGAAAGATTAGCCGGAAATAGTTACTATTGTTTTCTAGATGGATTTTCCGGATATTTTCAAATTCCAATAGCAACCGAAGATCAAGAGAAAACCACATTCACGTGCCCTTATGGTACTTTTTCTTACAAACGCATGCCATTTGGACTTTGTAACGCCCCTGCAACCTTTCAAAGGTGTATGATGGCGATTTTTCATGACATGATAGAAGAATGCATGGAAGTTTTCATGGATGACTTTTCAGTCTTCGGTGATACATTTGAATCATGTCTAGCTAATCTTGAACGAATGCTTATTAGATGCGAACAATCAAATCTAGTACTTAATTGGGAGAAATGCCATTTTATGGTTAAATAAGGCATCGTTCTTGGTCATAAAATTTCAAAAGAAGGAATTGAAGTGGATAGAGCTAAAGTAGATGTAATTGCTAAACTTCCACATCCCACTAATATTAGAGGAGTTAGGAGTTTTCTAGGGCATGCCGGGTTTTACCGACGTTTCATAAAAGATTTTTCTAAAATTGCCACTCCTATGAATAAACTCCTAGAAAAAGATGCTCCATTCATCTTTTCAGATGAGTGTATCAAATCTTTTAATATTCTTAAAGAGAAACTCACTAATGCGCCGATCATGATAACACCAAATTGGAATCTACCATTTGAACTAATGTGTGATGCAAGTGATTTTGCAATGGGAGCCGTTTTAGGACAAAGGATTGAAAAACGATTTCAACCTATATATTATAAGACGTTACAAGGAGCACAAATGAACTATACAACTACTGAAAAAGAACTCCTTGCTATTGTCTTTGCTTTTGACAAATTTCGATCATATCTCGTTCTAGCAAAAACGGTGATCTATACCGACCATTCTGCTCTTAGATACCTATTTTCAAAACAAGATGCTAAACCAAGATTAATCCGTTGGATCTTACTCTTACAAGAGTTTGATATTGAAATCCGAGATAAAAGAGGAGCAGAAAATCTCGCCGCTGATCATCTTTCTCGTCTTGAAAATCCTGAGTTAGAAGTTCTAAATGAATCGGCCATACAAGACAACTTTCCTGATGAATATCTATTGAAGATAGATTATAAAGAAATTTCATAGTTTGCAGACTATGCAAACTACTTAGTTTGTGGATTCCTTAAAAAAGGATTATCGTTCCAAAGACGAAAAAAATTCTTCAGTGATATAAAACACTATTTTTGGGAAGATCCACATCTGTTTAAAAGTTGTCCCGATGGAATAATACGCCGATGTGTATTTGGAGATGAAGCTAGTAAAATATTAAATCATTGTCACACAGGACCAACAGGAGGGCATTATGGGCCTCAATTAACAGCAAGAAAAGTTTATGATGCTGGATTCTATTGGCCTACAATTTACAAAGACGCACACCTTCTTTGCAAATCCTGTGATGCTTGTCAAAGGGCCGGAAAAATAAGTCAACGTGATGAAATGCCACAAAATGTCATCCAAGTATGTGAAGTATTTGACATTTGGGGTATTGACTTTATGGGTCCATTTCCAAAATCTCATAATAATCTCTATATTCTCGTAGCCATTGATTATGTATCTAAATGGGCGGAAGCACAAGCTCTCCCAACTAACGATGCACGAGTTGTGGTCAACTTTTTAAAACGTCTTTTTGCAAGGTTTGGAACACCGAAAGCTTTAATAAGTGATCGGGGTACTCATTTTTGTAATAATCAACTTGAGAAAGTTCTTAAAAGATATGGAGTAAATCATCAAATCTCCACCGCATATCATCCACAAACAAGTGGACAAGTTGAAAATACCAACCGAGCTTTAAAACGTATTCTAGAGAAAACCGTAGGATCAAATCCGAAGGAATGGTCCATTAAATTGGAGGATGCACTCTGGGCTTTTAGAACAGCCTACAAAACTCCAATTGGAACCACACCTTTTAGACTTGTTTATGGAAAAGCATGTCATCTTCCAGTAGAAATTGAACACAAAGCATTTTGGGCTTTGAAGACATGTAATCTTGATTTACATGAAGCCGGACGTCTATGATTAAGTCAACTAAACGAATTAGAAGAATTAAGACATGAAGCATACGAAAATTCGTTAATCTATAAGGAAAGAACGAAGAAATGGCATGATAAAAGAATCAGAAGTTCAAAAGAATTTAAAGAAGGAGACAGAGTTCTTCTTTTCAATTCACGATTCAAGCTATTTCCTGGAAAATTGAAATCAAGATGGTCTGGACCATTCATAGTCAAAAGAGTTTTCCCATACGGAACGATAGAATTAATAAATTCAAATGGGATTGAATTTAAAGTTAATGGTCACAGAGTTAAACACTACATAGATAGTCCGATGGAAGTCGACAACGAAGTTAATCACAATTTCGACACCACAGCTAACTAAGTGTGGGGAGAATCAAGTCTTTAAAGGATAATATGTATTTCTGTTAGAGTTAGATTGTCTGTTTTCGTGTAGTTCTCGAAAATGGAACCTGAATGGTCTTTCCCTAGCAGACCCTAAAGAACTAGTCTTCTCCCCCCATTCTGAATTTTTATTTTTTTTAGGTTTTTATAAAATGAAGACTGCCTGTGAACTAAACCATGGTCTAATGCTACACGCTTTGATCACTAAACGTAATAATGACACACTTCCGAGTGAAATAGTATCAGTAATCAGAGAAAGAATGGACGGAGTTAGAAAAGAATCCAGATGCGAAGATAATAAGTTACAATTTGGTAAAGGAAAATCAAAATCCGCAGCGAAAAGAAGAGCACGACACCTAGAAAGATGTCACAAATGCGGAAAATGGTCACATGGAGGTAAATGTTCAAATAATCAAACCTATTCAAATACCGAATTTGTTACTTTATGCAGAGACGGACCGTTCATATGTTTAGAAGAAAAGACACTGAATGCTCGAGGTTACGCCTATGTAGCCATGGAAAACCAATTAAACCGACTATCTTATGAATGGGATAGATTATATAACTAAGAAATCTATTTCACAGGTATGTTTGTACAGTTTTTATTTTATTTTTTTATTTTTAACCTTTTGATAATAAACGCTAATTTGTTCGCTATAAAGTATTAAATTGGTATTGAATAAAATTAGGTTTGGCGACCGAAATTATTGATATCATTCAAAATTTTATTACATCACTGCGAAATTTAACGTTTATTCTTAAGGTATAAATATCTTTAATCAATCAACCCAAAATATTTCAAAAATTCGTCATGAGTTAAATTAGGTCTTGGAACCGAAATTACTTTACCGAAAAGAGGGGCGTATATTTTTGATAATATTTGATTGATTAAAGTGGGATAAAAAGCCAAAAAAATTTTTAATTTTATTTTTACCATGTTTTTAAAATTAATATATAAATCTTAAATTAATATTGTAAACTTTGTAAAATCAATATATTTAAAATTGTAAATATTTGAAAAATTAATATAAGTTTGATGTGAATGTATAATATGAATTTTTAAATTAAGTTTGGTGTGAATTTTTAATTTTTAAAATATGAATTTTTAATTTTATGCATTTCAAATTTTAAGTTTGGTGTGAATTTTTAATATTAATTTTGAATTTTATATTTAAGTTGTGTGAATTTAAAAACAAAAATTTACTTTATCTCATTAAGTTAAAAATATGATTTTTAAAATTCGTCGTAAGTTGAAGACTAGGTCTTTAAATCGAAATTGCTTTACCCGAGAGAGGGACGAGAATTTTTATTATCATTATTTTTAATCTTATTGAATTAAAGTATGCCAAAAACATTAAAAAACCCAAAAATCTTAGCTTTTAAAACAATCGCTACAAAAAGACAAATTTTAAAATTTTGTCGAGGGACGGACTAGGATATCGATCCGAAACGACCTCGTCCTAAATAACAAGGAAAACAAAATTTTAAAAATTAATTACTTAATTGTTTTATAAGTTAATGATTTTATAAAAAAAAAAAATACAAACTCCGCGAGTCGCGGAGTTTGAAGGGGAAATCTCCGCGACTCGCGGAGGGACCAAAACCTAGAAAAAAAATAAAACGTAAAAAACAGATCAGTTCACTCCCCACACCAAATACTGCGAAGAACACAGCGAAAAAACCCGAAAATACACGCAAAAACACCCCCAAAATCACAATTTTTAACCGTTAATCATCAAATCTTTTACTAAAATCATGTTGAGAAGGATGCTATCAAGGAATTACTCAAGAAAAACGGTAAATTTCTACACCTAAACACCATTTAATCCGAAAAGTAGTGTTCTTGAGCAATTTTTTCCCCAATTTGATTATGATGCTTTTTAGTGTAATTATTCTTAAATTGTTTATGTATTATGATTGTATAACCTAGATTGATGCTATTTAACATGATTAGAAGCCTTAAACTTCAAATTTAGAGTAATCTAGGGTTTGTGTTCTTGAACAAATTTGGGGCTTTTTGATATAAACAGGTTATGGCCGATTTTTGTCATGAATTGTTGCTAAATTAAGTAGTGTAACATGTTTAGGTAGTTAAATGATCCAAACTTTGAGCCTAAACATAATTTTGAGAATTAAAGTGGACTTTTTCAAGTCTAAAAATTCATGAACTTGATTTTTGAGAGATAATGCCATTTGAAACTTGTTTAATTGCTAGTAATGATTATTTTGACATGTTATTTGAGTTGAATGCTTATGAACTTGGTGAACATTTTCGTATATGCTTATTTGAAAAAGTGTAGATTTGATAAAAATGTGAAAATGAGCTTAAGTTTGATATAAATTGATCATGTCATTGTAATTATTTTGATTGATGATTTTGCTGACACTAATGCATATTTGGATGCACAAAAATTGTGTTTGATGTGTTTTGCAGACTGAAAGGGGTGAATCTTCATCCCAAGCTCGCAATGCTCCTGCTGAGAATGCGGAACAACAGGAGGTGGATAACTACTACAAGCAAGATATACCTCATCCAGTCATGACCTTTTCTGATATGCACTTGGAAGATTTGCACCCGAACCTGAGATTTGACAGACTTTGGATAGATTATCTAAAATACCAAAGGGGTTTGCATACTCTTCATTCTAAAGTTGTTGAGGTACCTAGGGTCATAGAATGGGGACCCTTAGAAGCTGTAGAATTGGCCGGGCCAATTAGAGAATTACTTGTACAGAGGTATGGTAATTCTACTTTTAATGACTGGGTACGTTTATTCACCATGCGTAGACCTGTATATAAAGTATGGTGTGAAGAATTGTTGTGTAGTATAGAAGTTGAATGATCGGGTAGCTAGTTTAACCGATCGATCTTTTATTAGATTTTTGTTAGGAGGTTCGATGCGCCACATGTCTTTACTAGACATGGCTCAGGCTTTACGTATATATACGCCTGAGGAGTTAGCATCTGCCGATTGTAGAGGGTTGATACTAAATGGTAGAAAGATAGATGAAAATTTTGATACACACGGTGTATGGAGTCAAATGACAAGCCATCACCGATTCAAAGGGGGAAATTACTCTTATTTGGATATAGATAGAGCTGAATTAAGAGTGATTCATAGGTTTTTAGCTAATTCGATTACACAAAGAGGTAAGAACAAGGAAAAGGTAAATGAACAGGATTTGTTTTACCATATGTGTATTCGAGACCCACAAAGCGCTGTAAGTATACCTTATTGTGTGGGTTATTATTTATCAGCTATGGTTAGGGGGATGAGACCGCATAGCATAATAGGAGGTGGTATTTTTATTACTTTGATTGCTGAATATCTCGGTGTGGATATAAGTCGGGGGGGGGGGATTATTAGTCGAAGAACCAGAACCCCGCGATACTATAGGTTTAAATGTATACCATGGTGCGAAAGTTTTGAAGAGGCGAAATAACGTCGCAGTACAATACCATGGTAGACATCCACAGGTTGAGAGAAACCAACAGCAAGGTAATATAGGAGGGGGAAATGAGATGCAAGAAATGCAAAGGTTTATAGCTTCACAGGAGTACGAAAATGCTAGACAGAGAGCATTTGAAGATTGGCAAGTTCATCAAAACCAAATCATAGCTCATTGCCAACATATAGGTAGAAACTATATTCCTACGCCAAAACCCATATTCCCTCCCTGGTCTATAGAGATGCAGCCACCGTATCCTACGTATAACCCTGCCGAAGCATTCTATAGCACCTATGGTTATGCTTGGAACCCCTATTGGTATCAATATCATCCCTAGTCTACTTAGCTTTTTTTTTATTTTGTAATTTGTAATGGTTGATACGTTTAATACTTATGTTAATATTGTAATAGTTTTTATAATTTTCTAACTTTTATTCTTAGATTTTAATAATTTTTGAATGTGGGGTAATATACCAAACTTCAAAAATATGTATATATGTTTGCAGTTTATCTTATGTACACAACAGGGTAAAACAACGCATTTTCAAAGACTGGCATTAAGTTTAGCAAAAGCAACTAATTTTGACGACAAGATGCAAAATATATGTGAAATAACAACAAGACGGAATGAACAAATGATGTGCACCATTTATCATTCAGCAAACAAACGCCAATATATTTGGAAACTTTGGTAAAAATTTAATCATTTTCATACAAATCACCCTCAATAATTTAAATTGTTACTGATTTCTTGCAAATGAGGGCATTGCAAGATTTTAAGTGTGGGAAGGGGTTAAATTCTTTCGGATTTTAAAATTTTTATCTTAAACACTGGTTTACCATTGTAAATACTAGTAAAGCAGTAGTTGTATTAGAATCTAGTGCTCTCTGATAATAAAGAACAGCCCTAGTCTTATATACTGACTACCCAATTCTAGTAAAATTTTTCAAAATTTTCAATTAAATGAACTCAAAATCATGTTTATACATATTTATGAACGATAAAACTAGGTTTTAACACCGAAATTATTGTAACCTCGGAAAGGACATAAATTGAGAAACAAACCAAAATGTTAAAATTCATTTAAAATGGAATAGAGGACAATAAAAAGGAAAATAAAAGCCAAGTGTGGGAAAATTCTCCAAGTTATTCAAAATATCACATATTTTTGTACAAATAACTGAAAATACTTTTGCTTTGGACTAAACTAAAAAGTTTTACCTGATTTACTGTAAGAAAGATGGATCTACACGATGAATCAATTCCATCATTAAAAGGAAGTAAAGTCTTCCGAAAAAGAAACGCGCTTCTTGATTTAGGTCAAGAAGTTGTCGTCCAGACCAGCTGTAGGTTGACGAAAAACCTAGAAAAGTCATCACTAAAATCAGAAAGAAATCCACGGACCTCAGCATTAAACAGGGTCGCCAAGTGGTCAGATTTATCCTAACCATGAGAAGGATTTATCTCGTACAATGGGGAGGCACCATGCAAATTAGCTGGATAAGACTAATGAATCAGATCCCCAGAAAGGATAATCTCCTTAAAAGATCAAAAATCAGCTTTTAAGCCTGATATTACTCAATCCTTGAGATTGACCTTAAAGATTGAGAATTACAAACTCATGGAATTCAATGATATCTAAACTCGAGCTTGAACGAGAAAATATTTTGATCAAAATTACAAACCGATTTGTTTTCTGAAAACCCTATTTTCAATGCGTTCATTACCATTGAACATAAAATCCTAGGAATTCACCTGGAATTCATTAGGTCACCTGAACCAAATCGGGTGTCAACCGTAAGAACGGTGGTTGCATAGCATGGTCAAAGACAGGACCTTGTGCCAGACCGAAAAATTATAAGGGTGAGCTTTACTATTGCTCCTACCAAGGATAGTAATTGCGTCCGACACGTTATAGACCATAATTAAAAGCATGTCAGGGGACATTGCCTTAACAGTTGCTTGTTCAACGCTTTCCTTTACAACCGGACGGTAGTTTACCGAAAGGTAATATACGGGACAAGTAAACTGGACGTGTTGCTTTCCTAATACAAGGTTAGCAAGTGGGTGACACAAAACCGCAAGTTTTAAGCTAAAATTTTCAAATCTGAAACCCACCAAGCCCACAAAAATATTTTGCAAACACCGGTGAAGGGTTATTCCGGAAAACTTATCTAGGGTAAAAGCTAGATTTAATTTTCAAAAGATCAAATGTTTTCATAAAGATCCAATTTCCTTAATGGATCTAAATTTTTATAGTCATGTGGGACTGTAAACCATATCGTTACTACCATTGTTTATACCGCCGTATAGAAATCACTGATGTACAAAGTGTGAAGAATAAAGAAGTGATTCTAGTATTTCAAGACGATATTGCTTGAGGACAAGCAACGCTCAAGTGTGGGAATATTTGATAATGCTAAAAACGAACATATATTTCATAGCATTATTCCTCAAGAAAGACAAACTTTTAGTTGCAATTGTTCTATTTAAAAGTGATATTCGTTTAAATAATAAAAGGTGAAGACAAAAGACAGATTCGACGAATTGAAGACGCAAACGACCAAAAAGCTCAAAAGTACAAAAGACAATCAAAGAGGTTCCAATTATTGATAACAAACGTCTCGAAATTACAAGAGTACAAGATACAAAACACAAAGTACAAGATATTAAATTGTACGCAAGGACGTTCGAAAATCCGGAACCAGGACCAGAGTCAACTCTCAACGCTCGACGCAACGGACTAAAAATTACAAGTCAACTATGCACATAAATATAATATAATATTTAAATAATTCTTATAATTATTTATATATTATATAAATATTTAAAACCGTCGGTAAACAAAGAGCCAAACTTGTGTGAGCTGTAAAAGCAAACTCCGCGACTCGCGGAGTTTGAAGGCAAAAATGGCCGCGAGTCGCGGAGCCCCAAACTCTGAAACTCCCTATAAAGCCAACCGAATTCTGATCATTTTTCATCATCTAATATCCATCTCTCTATCTATATCGTATATATTTATATTTATATTTTAATTTTAATTTTAATTTTAATTTTAATCCTAATAATAAGGGTATGTTAGCGAATGTTGTAAGAGTGTAAGTTGAAATTCTGTCCGTGTAACGCTACGCTATTTTTAATCATTGTAAGTTATGTTCAACCTTTTTACATTAATGTCTCGTAGCTAAGTTATTATTATGCTTATTTAAAACGAAGTAATCATGATGTTGGGCTAATTACTAAAATTGGGTAATTGGGCTTTGTACCATAATTGGGGTTTGGATAAAAGAACGACACTTGTGGAAATTAGACTATGGGCTATTAATGGGTTTTATATTAACTAAACAATACCTTGTTAATTTAATATACAAACTTATAATTCGACGTATTTATATATAACCACATACGCTTGACTGGGTACGGTAGGCGGGATATCTATAAATACCAATAATTATTCATTTTACCGGATACAGAACTGGATTAATAGTTAATAGACTTGTTGAAACAGGGGTGAATTACATTCAAGGGTAATTGGTGTAATTATTAACAAAGTAGTAAAACCTTGGTTTACACTCAGTCGATAACCTGGTGTATTCATTAAACAAAGTATTAAAACCTTGTTACAATTCGAATCCCCAATTAGTTGGAATATTTGACTTCGAGAATAAGAATAATTTGACGAAGGCTTTCGCTCTTTATATTTATGACTGATGGACTATTATGGACAAAATCCGTATGGACATATTAAATAATCCAGGACAAAGGACAATTAACCCATGGGCATAAAACTAAAATCAACACGTCAAACATCATGATTACGGAAGTTTAAATAAGCATAATTCTTTTATTTCACATTTAATTTCCTTTATTTTATATTTAATTGCACTTCTAATTATCGCATTTTTATTTTTATTGTATTTAATTGCACTTTTAATTATCGTACTTTTTAATTATCGCAAGTTTATTTTATCGCACTTTTATTATTCGCAATTTCATTATCGTTATTTACTTTAAACTTTAATTTAAGTCTTGTATTTATTTATTATTTTACATTTGGTTTTAACTGCGACTAAAGTTTTAAAATCGACAAACCGGTCATTAAACGGTAAAAACCCCCCTTTATAATAATAATATTACTTATATATATATTTGTATTTTTATAAAAGTAAACTAATATAGCGTTAAGCTTTGTTTAAAGATTTTCCCTGTGGAACGAACTGGACTTACTAAAAACTACACTACTGTACGATTAGGTACACTGCCTATAAGTGTTGTAGCAAGGTTTAAGTATATCCATTCTATAAATAAATAAATATCTTGTGTAAAATTGTATCGTATTTAATAGTTTTCTGCTAAAATTTAATAGTATTTTATATACACCTCGCGAAACATCACCCGTAACAAGCTCCGGGTCTTCCTGTGCCTCTGCCGCATTAATATTGAAAACTCTTCCGCGGCCTTGTCCATTCGTGTTCTCCTGGTTCGGGTAATTTCTAATAATGTGGCCCGGTTTTCCACATTTATAACAAACTACATTGGCATAACTTGCTTCGACACTACTTGCTCCGCCATTACTCGTTCTGACACCATTTGTTCCTTTCGTTCTATTAACCCCTGGTCCGTAGACCTCACACTTCGCCGCGCTATGACCATTTCTTTTACACTTGTTGTAAAATTTGGTGCAGAACCCCGAGTGATACTTTTCACACCTTTGGCATAACTGCTTCTGATTGTTGTTGTTGTTGCGGTTATTATTGTTGTTGGGATGATTGTTGTAGTTGCTGTTGTTGTTGTTGTTGTTGTTGGGCCGTTTGTTGTAGTTGCGATTGATGTTGCGATTGTTGGGATAATTGTTGCGATTATTGTTGTAATTGATGTTGTTGTTGTATTGGTGATTCTTATCACCGTTTTCCTCCCACTTTCTTTTGACTTGCTTCACATTGGCCTCTTCAGCAGTCTGTTCTTTAATTTTTTCTTCAATCTGGTTCACTAGTTTGTGAGCCATTCTACATGCCTGTTGTATGGAGGCGGGCTCGTGTGAACTTATATCTTCTTGGATTCTTTCCGGTAATCCTTTCACAAACGCGTCGATCTTCTCTTCCTCATCTTCGAATGCTCCCGGACACAATAGGCACAATTCTGTGAATCGTCTTTTGTACGTGGTAATATCAAATCCTTGGGTTCGTAACCCTCTAAGTTCTGTCTTGAGCTTATTGACCTCGGTTCTGGGACGGTACTTCTCGTTCATCAAGTGCTTGAATGCTGACCACGGTAGTGCGTACGCATCGTCTTGTCCCACTTGCTCTAGATAGGTATTCCACCATGTTAACGCAAAACCTGTGAAGGTATGCATAGCGTACTTCACTTTGTCCTCTTCAGTACACTTACTTATGGAAAACACCGATTCGACCTTCTCGGTCCACCGTTTCAATCCGATCGGTCCTTCGGTTCCATCAAATTCCAAAGGTTTGCAGGCAGTGAATTCTTTGTAGGTGCATCCTACACGATTTCCTGTACTGCTAGATCCAAGGTTATTGTTGGTATGTAGCGCAGCCTGTACTGCGGCTATGTTTGAAGCTAGAAAAGAACGGAATTCCTCTTCATTCATATTCACGGTGTGTCGAGTAGTCGGTGCCATTTCCTTCAAAATAGTCAAATGGAAAAAGTTAATCATACAGAATATTAAGAGCAGTTAATAGTATTTCGTAGCATAATATGAACTCATTTATAAAAGCTTTTTCTTCATATTAGCGTTTTATAAGTTTAAATTCGGGTAGTACCTACCCGTTAAGTTCATACTTAGTAGCTAATATACAATTCAACTACTACAATTCTATATGAAAAACTGATTATAATAATATTTCGCGTTCAAACTTTTATACAATATTTTACAAACTTACAATACCGCTTATTTTACATAAAGCATGAAATATAGCACACAATAACTTTGATACAAGATAGTTGTGAAGATAATTCTAGCTAGTACACAAGTCGTTCAGTAAAGGCAATAAAGACACGTAATTCATACGTCCAGAAACAAGTCATGCATTCTGGTTTTACTAGGACTACTTCCCATCCTTGGTCTTGTGGAACATAACCGTTATGGCCGTTGATAAGACAGCGTGTTGTAACGTCGTCAAAGGGACGAGGGTTACGTAATGTCCAACAGTCCCGTAACAATCTAAAAACCTCATTTCTTACCCCAATTACCGACTCCGTCACTTGTGGGAACGTTTTGTTTAATAGTTGTAGCCCGATGTTCTCGTTCTCACTTTGGTGAGAAGCGAACATTACTAATCCGTAAGCATAACATGCTTCTTTATGTTGCATGTTAGCCGCTTTTTCTAAATCACGAAGTCCAATATTCGGATATATTGAGTCAAAATAATTCCTTAACCCATTGCGTAAAATAGCATTTGGGTTCCCCGCAATATATGCGTAAAAGTAAACACATCGTAACTTATGGATTTCCCAATGTGATATCCCCCATCTTTCAAACGAAAGCCTTTTATAAACCAAGGCATTCTTGGAATGTTCTTCGAATGTCTTACAAACTGATCTCGCCTTAAATAGTTGTGCCGAAGAATTCTGACCGACTCTAGACAAGATTTCATCAATCATGTCTCCGGGTAGGTCTCTTAAAATATTGGGTTGTCTATCCATTTTGTGTTTTTGTACTGTAAAATAGACAAGAGTTAGATTCATAAAAAAAATACTTATTAATACAAGCAATTTTTACATATATCATAAAGCATAAGCACACTATATTACATATATTACACCACACGAATACAACTATCTTATTCCGACTCGCTTGTTTCTTCTTCTTCGGTTTTGGTTCGTTTTGCCAAGTTTCAAGGGATATATGATGTTCCCCTAATACGAGCCGTCGTTTTCCACATTGGTTTAGAAAAACCTGGTGGTTTAGAGGTTCCCGGGTCATTGTTACAACTTAAGGACTTCGGGGGTTGACGATACATATAAAGTTCATCGGGGTTGGAATTAGATTTCTCTATTTTTATGCCCTTTCCCTTATTATTTTCTTTTGCCTTTTTAAATTCAGTTGGGGTAATTTCTATAACATCATCGGAATTCTCGTCGGAATCCGATTCATCGGAGAATTGGTAATCCTCCCAATATTTTGCTTCCTTGGCGGAAACACCATTGACCATAATTAACCTTGGTCGGTTGGTTGAGGATTTTCTTTTACTTAACCGTTTTATTATTTCCCCCACCGGTTCTATTTCTTCATCCGGTTCCGATTCTTCTTCCGGTTCCGACTCTTCTTCCGGTTCCTCTTCGGGAACTTGTGAATCAGTCCACGAATCATTCCAATTTACATTTGACTCTTCATTATTATTAGGTGAGTTAATGGGACTTGTTCTAGAGGTAGACATCTATCACATAATATCAAACGCGTTAAGAGATTAATATATCACATAATATTCACATGTTAAAAATATATAGTTTCCAACAAAATTTGTTAAGCAATCATTTTTCAAGTAAACACGGTCGAAGTCCAGACTCACTAATGCATCCTAACAAACTCGATAAGACACACTAATGCAAAATTCTGGTTCTCTAAGACCAACGCTCGGATACCAAGTGAAATGTCCCGTTCTTATTGATTAAAAACGTTCCATATTAATTGATTTCGTTGCGAGGTTTTGACCTCTATATGAGACGTTTTTCAAAGACTGCATTCATTTTTAAAACAAACCATAACCTTTATTTCATAAATAAAGGTTTAAAAAGCTTTACGTAGATTATCAAATAATGATAATCTAAAATATCCTGTTTACACACGACCATTACATAATGGTTTACAATACAAATATGTTACATCGAAATCAGTTTCTTGAATGCAGTTTTTACACAATATCATACAAACATGGACTCCAAATCTTGTCCTAATTTTAGTATGCAACAGCGGAAGCTCTTAGTATTCACCTGAGAATAAACATGCTTTAAACGTCAACAAAAATGTTGGTGAGTTATAGGTTTAACCTATATATATCAAATCGTAACAATAGACCACAAGATTTCATATTTCAATACACATCCCATACATAGAGATAAAAATCATTCATATGGTGAACACCTGGTAAACGACATTAACAAGATGCATATATAAGAATATCCCCATCATTCCGGGACACCCTTCGGATATGATATAAATTTCGAAGTACTAAAGCATCCGGTACTTTGGATGAGGTTTGTTAGGCCCAATAGATCTATCTTTAGGATTCGCGTCAATTAGGGTGTCTGTTCCCTAATTCTTAGATTACCAGACTTAATAAAAAGGGGCATATTCGATTTCGATAATTCAACCATAGAATGTAGTTTCACGTACTTGTGTCTATTTTATAAATCATTTATAAAACCTGCATGTATTCTCATCCCAAAAATATTAGATTTTAAAAGTGGGACTATAACTCACTTTCACAGATTTTTACTTCGTTGGGAAGTAAGACTTGGCCACTGTTGATTCACGAACCTATAAAAATATATACATATATATCAAAGTATGTTCAAAATATATTTACAACACTTTTAATATATTTTGATGTTTTAAGTTTATTAAGTCAGCTGTCCTCGTTAGTAACCTACAACTAGTTGTCCACAGTTAGATGTACAGAAATAAATCGATAAATATTATCTTGAATCAATCCACGACCCAGTGTATACGTATCTCAGTATTGATCACAACTCAAACTATATATATTTTGGAATCAACCTCAACCCTGTATAGCTAACTCCAACATTCACATATAGAGTGTCTATGGTTGTTCCGAAATATATATAGATGTGTCGACATGATAGGTTGAAACATTGTATACGTGTCTATGGTATCTCAAGATTACATAATATACAATATAAGTTGATTAAGTTATGGTTGGAATAGATTTGTTACCAATTTTCACGTAGCTAAAATGAGAAAAATTATCCAATCTTGTTTTACCCATAACTTCTTCATTTTAAATCCGTTTTGAGTGAATCAAATTGCTATGGTTTCATATTGAACTCTATTTTATGAATCTAAACAGAAAAAGTATAGGTTTATAGTCGGAAAAATAAGTTACAAGTCGTTTTTGTAAAGGTAGTCATTTCAGTCGAAAGAACGACGTCTAGATGACCATTTTAGAAAACATACTTCCACTTTGAGTTTAACCATAATTTTTGGATATAGTTTCATGTTCATAATAAAAATAATTTTCTCAGAATAACAACTTTTAAATCAAAGTTTATCATAGTTTTTAATTAACTAACCCAAAACAGCCCGCGGTGTTACTACGACGGCGTAAATCCGGTTTTACGGTGTTTTTCGTGTTTCCAGGTTTTAAATCTTTAATTTAGCATATAATATAGATATAGAACATGTGTTTAGTTGATTTTAAAAGTCAAGTTAGAAGGATTAACTTTTATTTGCGAACAAGTTTAGAATTAACTAAACTATGTTCTAGTGATTACAAGTTTAAACCTTCGAATAAGATAGCTTTATATGTATGAATCGAATGATGTTATGAACATCATTACTACCTTAAGTTCCTTGGATAAACCTACTGGAAAATAGAAAAATGGATCTAGCTTCAACGGATCCTTGGATGGCTTGAAGTTCTTGAAGCAGAATCATGACACGAAAACAAGTTCAAGTAAGATCATCACTTGAAATAAGATTATTATAGTTATAGAAATTGAACCAAAGTTTGAATATGATTATTACCTTGTATTAGAATGATAACCTACTATAAGAAACAAAGATTTCTTGAGGTTGGATGATCACCTTACAAGATTGGAAGTGAGCTAGCAAACTTGAAAGTATTCTTGATTTTATGTAACTAGAACTTGTAGAATTTATGAAGAACACTTAGAACTTGAAGATAGAACTTGAGAGAGATCAATTAGATGAAGAAAATTGAAGAATGAAAGTGTTTTTAGGTGTTTTTGGTCGTTGATGTATGGATTAGATATAAAGGATATGTAATTTTGTTTTCATGTAAATAAGTCATGAATGATTACTCATATTTTTGTAATTTTATGAGATATTTCATGCTAGTTTCCAAATGATGGTTCCCACATGTGTTAGGTGACTCACATGGGCTGCTAAGAGCTGATCATTGGAGTGTATATACCAATAGTACATACATCTAAAAGCTGTGTATTGTACGAGTACGAATACGGGTGCATACGAGTAGAATTGTTGATGAAATTGAACGAGGATGTAATTGTAAGCATTTTTGTTAAGTAGAAGTATTTTGATAAGTGTATTGAAGTCTTTCAAAAGTGTATAAATATATATTAAAACACTACATGTATATACATTTTAACTGAGTCGTTAAGTCATCGTTAGTCGTTACATGTAAGTGTTGTTTTGAAACCTTTAGGTTAACGATCTTGTTAAATGTTGTTAACCCAATGTTTATAATATCAAATGAGATTTTAAATTATTATATTATCATGATATTATCATGTATGAATATCTCTTAATATGATATATATACATTAAATGTCTTTACAACGATAATCGTTACATATATGTCTCGTTTAAAAATCATTAAGTTAGTAGTCTTGTTTTTACATATGTAGTTCATTGTTAATATACTTAATGATATGTTTACTTATCATAGTATCATGTTAACTATATATATATATATCCATATATATGTCATCATATAGTTTTTACAAGTTTTAACGTTCATGAATCACCGGTCAACTTGGGTGGTCAATTGTCTATATGAAACATATTTCAATTAATCAAGTCTTAACAAGTTTGATTGCTTAACATGTTGGAAACATTTAATTATGTAAATATCAATCTCAATTAATATATATAAACATGGAAAAGTTCGGGTCACTACAGCGGCATTGCAAACGCTGTTGCAGAGACATGCTGGATTTGTAATCTTCTACGTGAGCTCCATTGCCCGCTTTCATCTGCTACTCTTATCTACTGTGACAATTTTAGTGCTGTTTACATGTCTGGAAACCCGGTGCAACATCAGCGCACCAAACACATTGAGATTGACATCCATTTTGTCCGTGATCTTGTCCTTAAGGGTCATGTTTGTGTCCTTCATGTTCCTTCTCGGTATTAGTTTGCACACATCTTCACCAAAGGCCTACCTACTGCTCTTTTTGATGAGTTTCGATCTAGTTTAAGCATTCGCCGAGCTCCCACTACAACTGCGGGGGGATGTTAGATGGATATTATTTATGTTTATATGTATTAGATTATTTAGCCCGTGTTCTATAAGGGCCCGTTTACTTATCTAGTACACTAAGGTTGAGTACTTGCTTAATCCTATTTATATGTATGTAACCTGCATCTATAATGATACATAATAATATTACGCCCTTTACTATTCTCTCTAACAGTAGTCACACAAATCACTTAACACCTCATAAATATTGTGATATCAAATAACATATTACAAGAAGAGAAAATTGCGCGGATAGTCCCTGTGTTTTGTAACACCCATCGTGGATAGACAAAGTTGGTGATTTGAGTGTGGATGGTCCTTGTGACTTAAAAGTGGAGCAAGGATAGCCCAATCACTAACACTGTTAATCTTTTCCATTAAAATTGAATCATGTGAGGGTATTTTTGTCATTTAGTCCCCTCCACACCTTTTACATTTTTTCC